>NC_090445.1:73460645-74101270 GCF_031143425.1 Pleurodeles waltl
TGCGGAGGGGCCAACAAGGGGACCATGTTTCTGTCAAGTGTATCACAAGGTTGCATACCGCCAGGATTTCCGGCGCTGTCGCACCACCACCAAAACCCTGGCGGAACCGAACGCTACACAATGAGACACTCACCTTCAAAAACACAGACACATTCGGAGTCGCCATGGAACCAGAATTTGAAGTCTTCCCACTGCTCCTGATCGTCCTGCGTCTCCAGAACCAGTGACAACGAAGACTACAACAACCGTAAGTACACCCACCTAGCACACACTGGGGGGAAAGGTATTAGAACACATGCACGCACAACATACACATAATGGACGGCTAGCGACTGCCACACACACGCAACCACACACCCATACCAAGACACACACACCTACACACGCACACACAAAAACCATAGACGCATATGAACATTACACACACCACCACACACACACAAAGATCACCGCCACAGGCTAACACACATATACACAACACCACCGAGTCACACAACATCACAATCGCAACTACACAAACGCGTTGCCAACCCATAGCACTGCACACCTACACGTGACAACCCACAAAAACAACTCACAACCAATCATGGCTGTGTGCATGTGTGCTTTGTATTGGTGTGGGGAGAGGGCTTTGGGATTGGGAAGAGGTAGGTGGAGGGGAGATGGGAGACAAAGGGTGACTGTCTGCCATCAGTGTGGTGGCCAGAGCCTGAAAGGATCTCTGGAGGGCAGCCAGGGCACAGTGAATGCCTTTTAGGAATGCATTGCTCTTTTTTAGGACTTGAGCTGCCAGTCTCTGAACGGCATTCACAATGGTGGAATGACCCACAGAGATGGACCTCAGGAGGTCAATAGCCTCCTCACTGAGGGCAGCAGGGCTGACTGGGCCAAGGGCAGAAGTGCCTGTGGCGAAGGAGACGCCCACCCTCCTGGGTAAGTGGGCACGGGCAACTGGGTGGGGAGCAATAGGGAGGGAGGTGCTAGTAAGGGGGGTGTCCATCGGAGGAGGAATCAGAAGCTGATGTTGTAAATCCGGTGTCCCCCGTGGCACTCCCCTCAGCCTCCGTCCCACTGGGTCCCTCGGCCTTGCTGGTATCAGCCTCTTGGGTCCCGTGGGCTGCTGCTTCTCCACTCACCTGTGTCCCTTCTCCTCTGCCTGATGATGCTGATGCACAAAAAGAGAGAGAAAGAGAGGGAGGATACAGATCAATACATACCTCCCATAGACTCCTATCAACATTTACATCTCTGACATATCATGACAGTCCATGCCATTACTAGTGCACTCCAAGTCTGATACTACCTATTGGCCAAGGCAAGCTGTAATGGGAATTGAGCATCAGATGTGCACACAAGTTAACATATTGACATGATGAAGCCAGTGACTATGCATAGCAGCATATGAATTGTATTGTATTGTAACAGGTCCTAACCTTTATTCACACAGGTGACTCAGGCTATCCAAACCTTCCCTAGTTGTTTACACCAGTGAGGTACTCTGTCTCGGATGGGGAAACCCGTTTCAATGAGGCCCACGGCAGGTCGAGGCATGTGATAGAAAGGACTTGTGGGCTACTTAATGTAAGATTCCGCTGTCTACACGTCTCTGGAGGTGCCCTGCTCTACAGTCCCCCAAAGGTGTGCCAGATCATAGTTGCCTACAGCATCCTCCACAATCTGGCCCTGAGATGTATGATACCCTGACTAGCAGATGAGGAGGTGGCCGCAGCATCAGTGGGAAATAATGGTGACATGCAATGTGAAAAGGAGGCAGATGAGCATGGTGCAGCTGACTCAAGGACAGAGCTGATCAATCAGTACTTCCAGTGACATACTGGTATGTTGTGTGTGTTGTAGCAAGTGATATACTTGCTACAACACAGGAGTTGCACTGTGCAATGGACATAGCAGGTTTACCTGTAGATGGGCAGGTGCATTGTGGGAGTTGTAGTGATTGTGCTTGGCAGTCAAATCTGTGCACTTGGAAGGGACTGTGTGGGCATTGTGGCTGGGTGGTGGTGTGGCACGCAGGGGAGGGGTATTGGTGAATGGGTGTGAGGTGGAATGGTAGATGGGTGACTTGGGGAGTGATACGGTGGTGAGGAAGCATGCAAGGCAGGAGTACTCAGTGCCAGGGGAGTGTTAGTTTCTTACCAGACTCCAGTCCACTGGGTATTCCAGTCAGGTCCTTGGGATGCAGTATTGCCAAGACCACCTTTTCCCATGTTCAGAACTCGAGGGAAGGAGGTGGGGGCCCACCACCAGTCTTCTCTCTGTACAGCAATTTGGTGTTGTGATGCCATGGAATGCACCTTCCCCTGTAGGTCGTTCCACCTCTTCCGGATATCCTCCCTTGTGCGTGGATGGTTGCCCACTGAGTTCACACTGTCGACAATTCTCTGCCATAACTCAATTTTCCTGGTTATCGATGTTTGATGGACCTGTGCTCCAAACAGTTGTGGCTCTACTCCAACGATTTCATCGTCCATGACCCGCAGCTCTTCGTCTGTGAAGCGTGGGTGGTTTTGAGGGGACTCAGTGGTTGTGTTGTGGGTAGTGGTGTGTGTTGTGGTCAAGGGTGTAATGTAGGGTAGTTTGTGGGGTGGGGGGTGTTTGGTTGAGTGTGATGTATAAATGTGGTGTTTGTGTGTAGTGGCGATGTGTGTACTGTGTTGCTGGGGCCGCTGCGTGGTGTGTGATGAATGTGATGGTGCCTATGGTATCCAAGCTCAGAGTCTTCTGTTTGTGTGCTTCTCGCTGTCTGTGTTGGTAGTTGTGATCGCAAAAGATTGTGGTTGTGTGGGAGGGTGTTAGATGGTGCGGTGAGCAGGTGTGTGTGATGTCTGTATATGATTCAGGTGTGGGGAATTCGTACTGTCCAATGTGGTGGTGTGTTCTCGTTATGGTGAGATTTTGACCGTGGTGGTTCGCACCGCCAATGGTTTTCGGCCGTGCAATGACCGCTGTGCTGATTTGTGGGTTGTAATACAGAGGGCGGTATGTGGTCGGTGTGGCGGTGCTGGTGGTGGGACTGCCTCTTTCCCACCCTTGGTCATCCTGGCGGACTCGGATTTGAGGCGGCTTTTGACGGTGTTCAGTGTGTGACTCGTAATACGGCAATCAGATTACTGCCTCCATTTTGGTCCTTCCAAAAAGACCACCAAACTCGTAATGTTCTTCGACAGTGGCCTGGAGGGGTGACGCAAGGGGACAAATAGATGAGACAGTGGTGGCCAGTCTTGGGACACTTGGGGACTCGCCCTTAGGACTGAGATGCCTCCTCCGAGCCCTCTGCCATGAGATCTGAGGTAGGTAATGTGGTGACTCGGTCAGACACGTCAAATACCCCACAGCCGTTTGGCTCTGGCATCCGGTGCTGATCACAAACTTCACTATTGTTGAAAATCATACCCCCGGTGTCGACAATGGTCAAAGACAGGAACACACGGGGATCTCAAGCTAACAAAATCGTCCAATACAAAGTTACAGGCTGCGACACGCCCACCACTGAAACACAAGACCCACCATTAGTGCTCTGCAAACTACATCGGAGATCCTCGCAGCAATGCGTGGCACACAAGAAGTATTTGAAACAAAAATGGATTCTATAGCAATGGATATTAACCATTTGCGCTTGGACCTTTGAAAGATAGGAGAAAGGGCCACCACCACAGAGGAGGGTCTTGCTGCGCTAAAGACCACTATTCAGGATTAACACCATGGTGGAAGGCCTCTGGCACAACACAGCTAGAGGAAAGCTTGGATGATGCAGAGGGATGCTCCAGATGTAACAATCTTTGTTTCTTAGGATTTCCGGAGTGTGTAGAGGGACCCACGACTGAACTGTTTATGGAAAACTGGATCAAAACAGCAATGCCCACTATTAGACTATCTAATTTTGTTCTCATTGGAAAGAGTTCATAGAACATTTTGTCCAGAGCCTTGGCCAGAGGCCCCACTGTGCGCTATCTTTGCGAGACTGTTCAATCATTGCGAAAGAGATCATATCCTATAACATGTTCGAACTCAAGGTCCCCCCTAATATGAAGGTACAGACATCCAAATCTTTCTGGATTATACAAGAAAGGTCCGGAACTGCGGAAACAATTCCTGGCAGACAAGAAGAGAATGAAGGGTCATAACTTAAAGTATAGTGTGATTTTCCCAGCCCGCTTGCAAGTTCAATATGAAGGAAAAGTGCACTTCTTCGACACCCACCAGGATGCTGCAGATTGGCTGGACTCTTTGGGTCTGGCCAACAGAGAGCAATTCTACGTGTGGGCGGATGCCTGAAAAATAAAAAACACAACAGCAACAAGTAAATAGCTAGACACAGACCACCCACCGTATCATGGTGGTCGCTGATGGAACTCTGCAAGCGGAGAGAGTCCTTATTGAAATACAGAACTCTTATGCACCGATGACCCAGCTTTCAGACCCCATGCAAGAAGACGGGGGAAGACGGATGGTCTACCTACTGAATTCTATAAACACGCCCCGGCAGTTTTGCTGGACCGGCTAGTGGAGGTATATGCAGAGGCTTATGAAAGCTGAAAATTCCAGAGCTCAATGGAGGAGGCATTGATTTCTTTGATAGCAAAACCTGGGAGAGACCAGCTCGAGCCAGGATCGTACCGTCCAATATAGATGCTCAATGTTGATCTTAAATGTCTTAGTCAGGTATTTGCAGCTAGACTCCTTACTTACCTCCCTGGTATGATCCACGAACACCAGTTGGGGTTTATCGCTGGGAGGAGCACCCTGCGAAATACATGACCCCAAAGTTCAGAAGGGGAACTACACGTTAGCGTTTTTGGATATTGAATGAGCTTTTGACACACTACCCTGGAAATATGTGTGGTAGGTTCTGGAGAAGGCAGGGCTGTGTACCTCATATATCACTAGGATAAAACTATTATATACTCATCCATGAGTGACAGTATGCACCGGACACTACATCTCGGACAAATTTCTCCTCCAACGCAGCACGAGACAGGGATGTCCCCTCTCACCATTAATTTTTACTATTGCCATGGAGTCCCTGGCCTATAGACTGCGATATGCCCTGGCGGGATGGAGTATACAAGTGTGAGCTACAGAACACATAATATATCTTTATGCAGACGATGGTATGGTATACTTGAGATACCTAGATATTTTGGTGCCTATTCTATTAAACGTAATGCAGGAGTTCTGGGAACTCGCAGGCCTTAAGGTCAACATAACAAAATCTGTTTTGTTCCCATTAGTGATTTAGTAACTCAGATAGCTGAGGGCAACTCCCTGGAGGTCCTTCCAGAGCGAATAGAAAAGGTTTTATGATCTTAACCTCGCTCAGTGACTATAAAGTTAAAACCCTAGATCTAATTTTGGAACATATTACATTTATCCTTAATGGGGAAAAGGCCCTACTCAAGATGGTAATACTTCCATGATGCTTGTATGTGATGCAGGGGTCCTTTTATGAGATCCCGCCTTCAGTTTTTAGGGAAATAGACCGCCTGATGTTGGACCTTCTATGGACGGGTAGGTGCTGTAGAGTCAGTCTGGCCACTCTGACAAGAGAATTGGAGACAAGCCTGGGCGAAAATCTCTCCTCTGTTGGCGGAGTTCAGCAACTCCGCATTCTGCAGAGAATGCACAGTTACAGATACTGTTTCCCCCCGTTAGCGCAAGCTTGATATCATTTTGTGTGTGTTGGAGGTGCGACAAGAAACATCCGGTCACTCGTGAGCACAAACAAGATTTTGTACCTGCCCGTGAGATTTTGTGCCGCACCAGCGACTTCTGGCTCGTCTTTTTGTTACATAGGTGAGTGAGCGTGATCAACCGAGGCTACAACGTGGCGAACCTCAAGCAGCTAAAATCTCCTCAAAAAGACAATTTTGAGTTAAAAACTTTCTCTAATGGACCGATTTGTTTGTGTGAGGAGTACTTTTTTAATGTACTTTTTTTTCCAACAACAGGAAGTGCCCCAGAGACTCCAACTTCCTGTTCCTATCCAGCAGGTTCCTCCCAGTGCTTTCTCCATCTCCTGGTCATTTTTCACTTGTATTTCGAGCTGGAAGGATCACTATTTTGTCTCCTGATGTATCATTGGATTTAAGAACTGTATTTGAGATTTCAGAAGTAAGTTCAAAAACACTTGTATACGGGTCTTGTACAACATGTTTCATTGACAGAGGGCATGCACCAGGATTTATCTGTAATTTTATTTGATTTTTAGAATTTATTGTGGTGGGTAGCCTGCAGTTTCAGTAGGGGCCTAGTAGCGTTTGTTTTACTTGTAATTTTTCTTCTTTAAAAGAAAAATGTTTCACAGCTCACTACATTTTCTCCATGTTTTGTAAATTTGCAATATTCACTTAATTCACTATGTTATGTGGCTTATTCTATTCTACTAATGGAATAGACAATCCAGCTGTAGGCCCAGGCCAGTACTAGTCATGGGTGCACTGAAACATAATTTAGACCATGGATGGAATTGGAATAAATAATTACAAAATGTTGTTTGGCCGGATTTAGTATTTGTTTCCATGCAAACAGTGTATGGTTGGGTAATATATTTTATGCCTTTGTATGATGTGTGCTACTGTTGTAAAATGTACTTTTTTAGCCCGTTTAATGTTTTTGGGGCGATTTGCTGACAATGCTGTTTTTTTTTCTTCTGTACAAATGCCTCCTTTGTCTGGGCAGTGTGTGTGGGTGTGTGTGTGCCATAGGCCACCATTGGTCTTTGTTCCCCCATGCCAGGGGCCCTTTTAGTATAGTCAATTATAGTCAAATATAGGTTTTTTAGTTTTCTTCTATTCATCCTGCTTGTTGTTTGACCATGTGCCTAGAGGACATTTTTGTGTAAGCAGCCAGTTCTTTTAGGACTCTATGTGTTCTCTGTTTTGGCTATGCCTCCTTGCTGGTTGTTACTGTTTGACCATGTTGCTGGCGGCCATTTTGTGTAGGCAGCCAGTGGGCCTGCATGTGTTCTTCTATGTTGTAGTGACCATGCCTTCTTGCTGGTTGTTGCTGGACCATGTGGATGACAGCAATTTTGTTTAGGCAGCCAGTGGGCCTGCATGTGTCCTTTGTTGTGGTGGCCATGCCTCGTTGCTGGTTGTTGCTGGGCCATGTGGCTGGCGGCCACTTTGTTTAGGCAGCCAGTGGGCCTGCATGTGTTCTTCTTTGTTGTGGTGGCCATGCCTCCTTGCTGGTTGTTGCTGGACCATGTGGCTGGTGGCCATTTTGTGTAGGTAGCCAGTGGGCCTGCATGTGTTCTTCTTTGTTGTGGTGCCCATGCCTCCTTGCTGGTTGTTGCTGTTTGACCATGTGGTTGGCAGCAATTTTATGGAGGCAGCCCGTGGAACTGTATGTGTTCTTATTTGTTGTGGTGGCCATGCCTCCTTGCTGGTTGTAGTTGTTTGACCATGTGGCTGGCGGCCATTTTGTGTGTGATGCTTAAGGCCTAGTAGGTCAATGCTCATTACTATATGTATGGTATGAACAGTGTTATATATTATATTATATACTTTTTTGTGTTTTTAACCTGCACCATTCCTTGCCTCTCAAACCCCAGTGGTTTTTCATGATAATCCCCTTTCCCTTATACATCAGAAATTGTATTTGTTTTAATTATTTTATTTTTTATAATTTGTTTCACAAAGTTTACTTAATTGAATAATATTTAATAATTAATAGATTTTATTTTAGACTTTTTTAAATGCATTTCCATTTTCTTTATTTTATTTTTATTATTTTTTTTTCCCATTTTCACCATCAGTCCCAAATCTGCCATAGCCGCACAGCTGCACAACATTATTCAAGGATGATTCCATTTGTCACCAGCACTTCCCTGAGTGCCAACTTGATGCACATAAAGATAACAGTTGCATTCTGTATGTTGTAGTTATTGCTCTTTCTTATCCTTCCTGAGCGTACACAATGATGAACGTTCATGTTGGTGTGGTTTTACGAAAGGATACATGTATTGTAAATAATTTTTAATTTAAGTAACCACTAAATAAACTCTGATATTCTTTCTACTACTAATTCAACTGCAACAATGCCATGTTTCAATGATGTTCCTCTTGCATGTTTGGTTTAGGTGTACGAAGAGAAAAAGACATCACCATTGGTACTGCCAGATTAAAGTCCTGTGCACGATGTGATGTGTGACCACGTTCACAACACGGACATCTCTTTACCTTGTAAAGTTAAGTGCTACTGCCAACTTACAGCTTCAAGGTGGCCTCAAAGAAAGGTGCTACCAAGAAAGCCGCCAGTGATAAGGAGCTTCCAACCACTGGCATGTCACCCCAGACGTTTTTCGGGCAAAATCGTGTGCCTGCCGCACCGGCCTCTGGGGAGCAAGCTGGGAGCAGCACTCCTGCATCAGCGGCCCCACTCCAAACTAAGCCCAAGTCCATGTCTGGCACAGAGGCAGCCTCTCTAATCACGAAAATACCGACGAGCAGTGATGCTGAATTGGACTTATCTCTCTTTCTCAAAGAAGTACCCAATTCTTGTAGTGGACAATAACGGCCGCAGCCAGCACTACTAATTCCTCCCAAAGTAGGAGCACATCAGGAGGATATTGAGCTTCGTGCTGATGAAGCCGAAGAAGTTCCTCTTTCACAAGATCCACTGTCTTCCAGATCTCTGCCACTTTCTTCTTGAAGCTTCCCTTCTGATGAGCAAGACTCCAGTTGGATGCCACCTCAGTCTGAGACACGCCAGAAGAGGTAAGGAGTGACAAGAAAGGTTCCTGAAAGCCTAAGAGTTTTGGATGGAGAAGAAGAGAATGACGACTCTGACGACGAGCCAGTCATCATGGATGTTAGCCCAGCTCCAGTGGAGTCCAATATTACGCCATCTTCTCAACTTGTTCTGAGGGAATGTGGCACCGATACCACCACCACCAACAACTTCCATATTTACAACAAGGTCCCAGCTGTGACCTACATCCACAGCCACCTGAGTAGAAGTAGGCACTGTAGAGAGGCAAACGTCATCAAAACACCCACATACCGCCACTTCTTCCGACATTGGCAGTGGTACCAGTGTTAGAAAGTTCGACCTCCCAGCTTGGGACTTATTTACGGTTAATGAAAAGGAGCTGAACATTGCCATATGCTCCATTTGCCAAGTGAGTGTCAGTCAGGTTAAGCTTGGTACAAACTATGTACGGGAGTCCGAACAACCCACTTAAGAAAACACCACGCAATCTGCTGGGAGGTGCACCTTAGCAGCCAAAAACCTGCAAGTGGTGTTGGTGAAGGTGGTGAGTGCAGGGAATCCGATCCAATGATGGTGGAAGGTGAAGGTGAAGAAGAGGGTAACATTTCCATTTCCATTATGCAAATCAGGCCTGTTCCCAGCAGTGCAGTAGTATCGCCGCCCACATCAGCAACATCCAATTAGCACAAGAAGACTCAAAGTCAGGTTGGGACACCAAGGCAAGAACATACAGTGGCTGCCCCACTGAGATGCACATTGAGCATACCACCACCTTCTGCTCTAAAGAAGTCGCCTGCATCAGTGGCACCAGTAAAGAAAAAAATCAAGGCTATCACTGCCATGTTTAGGCTGGAAGGGCAGTACGAACACAACCACCCAACGGCACGTTTGTACAATGGGAAGCTGGCTAAAATGTTAGCGCTGGACCTGCTCTCTTTTTCTTTTGTGGGAGGAGTGGGTTTTCTAGAATTTGTGGTGGCCGTCTGCCTGAAATGGAAGGTTCCCAGCCTAACTTATTGTGCCAGAGTTGCTGTTCCAGCATTACATCACGATGAGCTGGAATTGGTTGCACAAGCTTTGCAGCAGAGTGCTGGCCACACAATCCACTTGTGGACCTGTTGCCAAGCCACTGATTACATGTGCATCACTGCACACTAGATCTCTTTTGTGGGGATTAGAGAAATTATGTCTGCAGGTGTTGACACTGCTGAAATTTTTAGTGGTGCTGGGAAGCATGCAAAGGTAGCTATGTTCGCCATGGAGAAATCCCATACAGCTGCAGACATCTTGGATGACTTAATCAACAAGGTCTTTGAATAGCTGCACTCACTCTTGATGGGGCAGATGCGGTGGAAGCAACATCAACTCAGTATGAAAGATCTTCATTTGAGTTCATGTTGGTGGAAGTGGGACCTCGTTTCAGATTTCTTCACTGTTAGTGCACTAGTATGCTACTACTACCACCACCATGGCAACTTGGGAAACCAGGCAGTCCTTGTTTTATCTATTCAGGTAAGAGAACTATGGAGCACTGTTGTACCTTTAGCCTTAGGCAGTGTAATAGTCAATGGAAAATCTCTTACCCCACTCTATGGGTCAAATATAGTTGCAGACTACATTACAGAGGCTATGGGAGTAGTAGGACAAGGGTACCTAACCGCAAAACTAATTGTTATACACTATCAGCAGATTTTTAAAACATGTGCACTAAAATGCAGCAGTGCAAAGTAAAACAAACACCCCCAAAAACATATGAGACATTAATAACATTAAATAACTATTTCTTCACCCTAACAAGAATTTAAAGCATAAACACACCCCTCCCTCCCACAACTGGCCCACCCCTCTCCCCAAACAAATATCTCTGTCCTTAACCAATGTCCAAAAAAAACCTCTACTGTCCACCAAGAAAAGAAAACAAAGTCCAATAGTCCCGGACCCAGTACCAAAAACCCATTCCCACCCTCTCCACCCACAACAAGTCCCACCACCAAAAATAAAAGGTTAAAAAAAGGGCAGAAGAGGGCACTAACGGCGGGCCAGGAGTTGTTTGAGGAGCCTCTCCAGGTGTGCCTGCTTGGCTTCCATTTGCGCCAGCCTTCTAAGAACACGGCGTAAAAAGTGGTGTCTAAAGGAGGGCAGCAGTGATGGAATGGCCACGTACAGCTGCCAGCGAACTATGGTGCCAGTGTTGAGAGGCTGGAGGTGCTGGGGGCTGGCTGGAGCCCTGATCATTGCCAGCGGGTGCTGCAGCCTCCTCCTCCAGGACCACCAGTCGCCGATATTCAGCACTGATGGCCTCCAGCTTCTGCTACTGCAGCCAGTCTACTATTTCCTGCTGTGATGGTGGACCACAAGAAATAGCTACATCAAGAAAGAAAAAAGAGAAATTGTAAACAATGCTCTGTGCAAAACACTTGTTTAAAATCATATAGTGGCACAATAGCAATACATTTGCTGGTCACTTCAGGCCATTTAATTTAGATGTGATTAAAGTCACAGCCATTATGCACTATGGAGTACAAGTATTCTTCTCTCTCTCCTGTTGTGCTAAATTAATGAAGGCATGCTAGCTCAGCTAGCACCCACAGCCCTAGACGTTACTGACTACAGCTGGGGCAGCTGTAATAGACAATTAACTTATTACAATGACCCTGCTCTTCTCCAAAATGCCTTTCAATGTTACCCTGAATACAAGGCAGATGAATACTAAGAATGATACACACCTTGTAATATAATAAAATCAATCATGCAGACATCTTGTAAGTAGACGGTGGGAAAAAGTAGACAGTGGGAAAAGTGATATACTACAGTATAGGGAAAGGAATCGGATTAAGGAGCAGGAGATATGGATTGATTTTGGCACGTTCGCCGCAGACTATCTCATCCGCAAAAGTCAAGTCACTTATTTCGTTCCACTGTCCTCTCCTCATCATCCTCATCCACCACACTTTGTAATAATAAATACTTTTTTCCAACAAAATGCATTTGGAATCTTAACTTACTCTACTGAAACACAAGTTAAAGAGGATTAGGCTGGGTAGGTAGAGTAGACACTTTACTGGTCAATTCATCATCACCATGTGCTTAAGGTTTGGCTACTAGTGTGAGTCACTGCTGTGTGTGGTTGGCAAATGTTGAAAGGGTAAAATTTGAACAGACGTAAATCTGTTATGGAAGCCATATTGAAATATAACACTTGGCTAGAGAAATGTGGCACAAGCAAAAATTGGATTTTTCAAATTTTTCGGAAGTCTAGGACAGAATTTAAGAAAGATTAAAGGAGTGAAGTACTAGGAAGTGACTGAGTGAGTGGGCACTGGGAGGAAAGGGAAACATACCTTGTTTTTGCATTGCCAGGCATTGAAAATGTTGAAAATAAATGACAAAACTAAATAAGTTAAGCAGACGCACATTGCACAGCTAACATTGCAGTGCTGATTCTGCCAAATTGAACCATGCCAGCTGTTAGGTCATCATGAGTGGCACTGGTGAAAATGCCGTAGGTAAGGAGGGAGGTGATGATTAATGATGATGGGATACATATTATCTGGCTCGCCTTGAAAAATACTGTGAGTCAAGGGAATAGTCAGAAATACCACCAAACCCTCTGAATCAAAGCTTTCATAAACCCATTCCAAGCAAGTAAAGTAGGTGAGAAGACCGCCCTTATCCAGAAGCTTCCTTGTTTCTTCATTCCAAGTACTGCTCTTCTAGTATTCTTATTCTTCACCCTTGGATATTATTCACACCATTTAAGCTTTACATTCTCTCATCCAGTCTTTCACCATTGAAAACCACCCAGATTCCAAACATGGCTCTCAACAAACCTTTCACCAACACCCATTTACCCAATACCCACCCATGCATCCTTTCATCCAATCACCCATCCAAGATCCAACCCACTGAGGATTCCTTCCACCCATCCAGGCGGGTTCCCAACCATCTGGGCAGGCACCTTTCATTCACATACTCTTTCATCCATCCTTCACACCCACCCACGCACCCTATCACCCACCTACATGATTATTATGCACTCTTTCTCCCACACATCCTTTTACTCATATTATATTTCACCCATCCTTTCACCTTCCATCCTTCTTTCAATTTTCCATAAGCCCATCATAGTTAAAGTTTATTATCAACCTTTGTCTGCTGAGTTGCAGATTGAAGAGGCCATTACTACTTAACTCCCGCTGTCTCTGCTAAAGCAGGGAGTTCACCAGCGAGTCAACAACAACACTGGTACACCCTTGCAGTGAATATATTACTAATTGCCAATAAGCAAGTAATATGACTTACCACCGCCCGCCACTGCCGTGGCCGAGACTCCTCCTTCAACTGATGCGGCGTCCGTGCTGTCGCTGCTGGTCCCGACTCTGGTGGTGGGTGCAGATAGAAAACAAATTACACATTTTAGTCGCCCGATATGCCTCCCTCTATTATTATTATTTTTTTAAATAGCAAAATACAACCACAATGCAGTACTACAATTCGGTTACAGACTTATCTTATATCAAAATATTAGGTGGCCATTTTGTTGGTTGGCAGTTTTTGAAAAGCTAGGTATTCAAGCCAAACAAAAATATCTTGTAATGGAGGGGCAGAGCTACTGATGAATCTGAGGTTTGAAGAGAAATAAAAGGGTGCAAGAATTGGTCAATGAAGGACATATGGTCTTGGGTGGTAAATGCAATGGGGCCATCCTCCTCATACTTCCAACCATGGTGCATGGTCATCAACCGCTGGTATATTATAATTATAATAATATAATAATACATACACAACATTGGAGAGTCCATCAATCACATGACCACATCCAAACACTCTTTTTTTAAACTGATTGAGCAGGAGCAAGAAAAAGAAAGTCTTCTCAACAAAAATGCGTTGACTACCTTACTTGTACATGCAATCTCGATTCTTCACAGTAGAGTACGTGGGATCTCTGAGCCTTACAGTACCACCAGTCCACAATATATATGAGGGGTGAGGGAAAGTTTACTGACAAAGCATAAGAAAGGAAGCAGTTTGAAGTAAAATACAGAAACTTGAAATATAGAAAATAAGTAAATAGGAAAATACATGGATAAGAAGAATTTACAAAACAGATACAACGAAGAGGAGACAGGCAAAAAAGGAGGACTTACCGGGGGCAGTAGAGCCATCTTCCCCGGCACTTGTGGAGGGGCACCTACAGCTCCCTCACCCACTTGACCAGCCCTCTTCTTACCCCTGGATGCTGAATGATGTGCGAAAGAAAGAAAGAAAGAAAAATTAAAAAGATTAGTGGTACAGTTAATAATAAATATCTCTCCAAAAATAGTTTTTGAAAGGAAAAGGCAAACGCAGTAACATTGAACTTTTCAAAATCAGGGCGCCTGTATAATACTAGTAACATAGACCATCCTATTCCAAGTTTCCTGACCCTATTCCAAATGACCTAAACCACATTTTGGAATGACATTTTTTGCTTCTCATCTCATTCTCAATCTCTCAACACCCTTTGACGGGCCAACTGAGTCTGCATTTTTTTAATGCACAGATGGATGCATGCATGCATAACTACACATCACTAGGAAATAGCTTGGCACTGTACAAGCTACACAAAATCAAGGCACAGAGGAGTCAGAGAATGTGCTAACTCACTAATACTAATTACTATCAGTATCTTAGTGACAGGAGTGGACAAAGGAGGAATCTTTGCATTAACTCTTCTACAATCAGCCCAAGCGATCTCCAACAACAAGTATGATTAGGTAGCGCTGACCACCTCTCTAGATGACGATCACATAATATTTGTAACATAAAGTTAACTTGCCAGTGTGTGAGCACTGGCAGCATGCTTGGTTTTTGGAGAAAAAAAAATAACAGCATGGAACACAACTAATAAAAAAAAATTTACTCACCGAGACTCGCAACCTTCATGCCTAGCAGGTCCAGCAGGTCCGATCCGGGATGTCGGCCCATTGGTGTGTAAGCTGTTGCTGGGTATGTCGGACCCCAGAGCTGCGGCGCACAGCCCGCCACACCCTCTCCCAACACTGCCTGCGCTCCCGGAGACCGTATCCACTCCTGGGCCTGCTCTGCCTGCTGCCAGGTGAAGTGGAGGGTGGCGTGGAACATATAAAACAAATGCTGCCACCTCCACCTCTTAAAAATGGCGCAGGCTGTACCCATTCGCGGCACTGCTGACAGCCGGCAAGGAAGGTGGCTGCTGGTGGTGGTTTGGGGGGGGGGGGCAGACGCTGATGCTCCCCTGCTCTGCCATCGTGCTGGGCACTTGGGAGAAAGATAGGTAAAAGGAAAAAAGGAAGAAAGGATTAATAATCAACCAAGGGTGGAAATGTGCACCTTGAGAAGGACTGTGACCCAAAGGTAAAGTCTTGCCTGACTGGTACCTTTCTATCAGACTGGGGATACATCTGATCTGCCTCCTGAATTGAATACTACTGGGCTGTTTATTTCTAATTTCACTATAAATGACCTCAAATGTGTACTCCCATGAAACTTGTTTTTTAAGGCCCAAAAAGAAATGTTAAGATATGAGTGAAGGAAAAAGGGAATTCAACTTTTGTTCAGTACTACTGGGCAGTCAAGCAAAGATATATCCCTGAGTGCAGTGGAGGGAAGATGGAAGGCAGTGCTTTGCAGAGTACAGCCTGGATTAGCCAACTACCTGCAAGAAATTTATGGGAGTTGATGTGAGGTGTGCTCCACTCTAGGACATGACATGAGGTAAACCAGGTGCTTTTCAGGAGGTCACACAAAAATCAACATCAACACTATCTCCCTGCACCACTTGGGGCCCAATAAAAAGCTTGTGCTCGCGGCTGGCCCCTCTGTGAAACTTGTGTGCTCCTTATGGTTGTTTGAAATGGCCTTCAGATTAGCACAGTGAGCTAGTGAAGTAGCTGCTGGGAGGTGCCTGGACTTCAGAACTGTTAACCACATCCAAATACATCAGGAAATAACGTACATCGGAACCCCCTAAACTGTTTCTAAAGCTTTGCCTTTGCTTTAACCAGAGACCAAGCCACCAGCCCTTTGGTCACCCCTGGCACTGCAGAACTTCAGCGATGATCAGATGCTTCTTTAATGTATTGTTCTGAAGCATTCTGCGCCATTGCATGGCAATTCTGGTGGGTATCAGACACAACTATAATCCTCCATGACTACTGAGTGGACTAGTGGATACCTGTGGGCTGCTCTAGGCATAAAATGATGTCTCCTTTAAGTGACTTATGAGTTTGCCAGGCTTAGTTAGGATGGGCTTGTACGGCAATTTTGGTTAGGTTTGTGGGCAGCACTTTCAGCTTGAATATTTTGAAGAAGATAGCACGTGCTCTTAAAACTTTCAGAACCTTGCATAGATACTATAAACAGCAGCATGTTTCTGGCAGTACAGGCAAACAGACACATTTACCTTTTGAAGTGCAGCACCCAAGCTAGTGGCTATCTGAACTGTAGCGTGAAGAACTGACATTTTGCATTGTTTTTTTTAGCTGCTGTTGTTCGGCATTTGCAAGCTAGATCTACGCAAGGACTTCCACTGGATAACACTGGCCATAGGACCCCCATTCCTAAAATATGCCCAAGGACTTCCACTGAATAACAATGACCATAGGACCCCCATTCTAAAGTATTTTTGTATCATTAGTGGGCAAGCTATTTAACATTATTTGGATCTCTATCTCAAGCCCAAAGGAAGGAGCTAGCAGGGTTCTAGTTTTCTTTATTAATTACTGTTGGAAAATGGGTTATTGGTATGGGCAGGTAAAGTACCTACACTTAGCAATAGGCCACTAACCTCCACTTAGGTCTAGTTAGGTCTCAGTAAATTAAACCTAGCTCAACCCTTGGCAGCTTGGCAACGAGCAACAAGGCTTAACTTAGTAGACAAAGCGTAAAGCATTCAAATATCACAAAACAGTAATGAAATAAAACACAGGAAACAGTTTAAAAATCCAAAATCAAGTTTTAAAAATAGGAAATATTTTTAGCTTTAAAATGACACCAAAACGAATAAAATTGGATAAGGGGAACCGGAGATATGAATTTCTAAAGAATTAATGCTTTCTAGTGCATAGAAACAGAAAGCGCCAATCTGGTCATCTGGTCGGACCTCGACCGGGACAAAGTCACAGTTTAAGGCCGACTTCCATGGAGCCCGGCTCGGCTACAGCCCGTGGGAGGATTCGGTCAAAAGTTTACCTTAGGACTCAGTCGTTTTTCTGGAGATTTTCTTCAGCGGGACGAACCTGCCAGTCCAATCCGACCTCCTGGGACTCTTCCTCGGATACGCGTCGCGGGAGCCCTTGGTGGAGATTTTTACCTTCGGACTTAGTTGTTTTTTCGAGGTGAAAATCCTTCGACCGGGGCAAACCTGAATCTTGATCCGACGTCCTTGATGCCCTCTTCGGATACACTGCCTGGGAGCTCCCGGTCAACTTCCTACGTTCGGACTGAGTCACTGTTTTGGAGATTTTCTTCACAGGACGAACCTGCAAGTCAGGCCGGGTCACGGTTGAGGCAAGCAGGCTAGAGTTGCCGCAGCGGGTCGGTCCCTCTATGGAGCTTTTTTTCCAAAAGTTCTCCAAACTTCTCCAAATTTCTGGATCTTCTTCCAGATGTTCTTTTAAGGTTCTTTTGAGGTCCACAGTTCACCCCAAAGTTCCAGAAGCTCTGCGATGCTCCTTGAGGGTGCAGACTACAACTCCCAGAACGCACCTGATGCAAACTCCTTTTTGGCCACTGGACAGGGGTCAGTTGGTTGGTTTCTTCAGGAGTTGGTGCAGGGGACTCTGGTTAGCAAGTTTTCACCTGTAGCAAACAGGGAGTCCCTCCTTGAACCAGTTGAAGCCAGGCAAAGTCTTTCTTGTGGTGAAGCCCAAGTGTGCAGCTGGTGCAGTCCTCCAGAGTGCAGTGTCCAGGTGCAGGCCAGTGGTCCAGCAGGGCAGTCCTTCTTCTTCTGTAGTTCTTCCTTGTTGGACTATGACAGGGATCTGAGGTGTGGGTGCAGGTCTGCCAGTTTTATCCTTGTTCCTCGGTGAAAAATAGGGCGGTCCTCGTTCCACACTCTGGGGCAGGGTCCTTCCCCCTGTGATGACCACTTCCTCGGAAGTGTGGCATAAATAAATCCCAGGGAGCAACATTCCTCAAAGATCCATTATGGCTGTAAGTGAACTTTGGAGGTTACATCTGGCTGAACCCACCCACTGGTGTGGCTAAAAATCCTAAACACACCTCTCTCCTGCCCTCTCCTAATCTAATCAAGGGGGCACCTAATTGTCTGGGATTGCAGGATGTGAGGGTGTTGCTGGGCTGCTCCAAATGTCCTTCCCTGTCTTTGAAGACCAGTTTGGCAGCCCTCCCCCTTCCTGCTTCCCCATCTGATGAGGGGAGATCTCCTCCCCCAGGCACATCTCTTTGCGTTGAGCCAGGCCACTTCACACCTCATCAAGGCAGCCTGGCCAGGCCATGCTACCAGTCTGGCCAATCAGAGCAAAGCAGCAAAAACACTGCAGGGCTGAAGTTGGCAACTTTTCAGGTAAAGTTTAAAACTCTTTACCTGAACAAGTTATATTAAATCCAACAACTGGAAGTTGTGGGATTTATTATAAAAAATAATTTGATACCAAACTTGTGGTATCTGTTACTTAAGGGGACTTTTAAAATGAAAATAAAGTCTCCCCATTCTAGCCTATGGAGGCCATACACTAGAATGAAGGAAAAACTAATTTGGCTGTTTTACCTTACCAGGGCTTATAACAACTATTTTTATAAGGTCCCTGCTAATAGTTACATGGCACCCAGCCCTAGGGGCACATAGGGCACACCTTACGGGTGACTTATTTGTAAATAATAAGGTCGTTTAAGACTTTGGAACTACTTTTAATTCCAAAGTTGAATTTGCATGTAACTTTAATTTAAAAGCAGCCAGCAAGGCAGGCCTGCCTTTAAAATGACACTGGGCACCTCAGCAGTGCACCTATGGGGGCACTACCTATGCTTGGGTCCCTAAACCTCCATGCCCTACCATATACTAGGGACTTATAGGTAGGTTAATCTTGCCAATTATAATTAGCCTAATTTGCATATCCACTTTACACAGAGCACTGGCCCTGGGACTGGTAAGCAGTACCCAGGGCACAGCCAAGAGTCAGTAACCACCAGTACCTGTCCAAAACGTTTGGTGGTGACCTGGGCAAAATGGAGGACTTTCCTACGATTACTACAGGGAGTGCAGAATTATTAGGCAAGTTGTATTTTTGAGGATTAATTTTATTATTGAACAACAACCATGTTCTCAATGAACCCAAAAAACTCATTAATATCAAAGCTGAATATTTTTGGAAGTAGTTTTTAGTTTGTTTTTAGTTTTAGCTATGTTAGGGGGATATCTGTGTGTGCAGGTGACTATTACTGTGCATAATTATTAGGCAACTTAACAAAAAACAAATATATACCCATTTCAATTATTTATTATTACCAGTGAAACCAATATAACATCTCAACATTCACAAATATACATTTCTGACATTCAAAAACAAAACAAAAACAAATCAGTGACCAATATAGCCACCTTTCTTTGCAAGGACACTCAAAAGCCTGCCATCCATGGATTCTGTCAGTGTTTTGATCTGTTCACCATCAACATTGCGTGCAGCAGCAACCACAGCCTCCCAGACACTGTTCAGAGAGGTGTACTGTTTTCCCTCCTTGTAAATCTCACATTTGATGATGGACCACAGGTTCTCAATGGGGTTCAGATCAGGTGAACAAGGAGGCCATGTCATTAGATTTCCTTCTTTTATACCCTTTCTTGCCAGCCACGCTGTGGAGTACTTGGACGCGTGTGATGGAGCATTGTCCTGCATGAAAATCATGTTTTTCTTGAAGGATGCAGACTTCTTCCTGTACCACTGCTTGAAGAAGGTGTCTTCCAGGAACTGGCAGTAGGACTGGGAGTTGAGCTTGACTCCATCCTCAACCCGAAAAGGCCCCACAAGCTCATCTTTGATGATACCAGCCCAAACCAGTACTCCACCTCCACCTTGCTGGCGTCTGAGTCGGACTGGAGCTCTCTGCCCTTTACCAATCCAGCCACGGGCCCATCCATCTGGCCCATCAAGACTCACTCTCATTTCATCAGTCCATAAAACCTTAGAAAAATCAGTCTTGAGATATTTCTTGGCCCAGTCTTGACGTTTCAGCTTGTGTGTCTTGTTCAGTGGTGGTCGTCTTTCAGCCTTTCTTACCTTGGCCATGTCTCTGAGTATTGCACACCTTGTGCTTTTGGGCACTCCAGTGATGTTGCAGCTCTGAAATATGGCCAAACTGGTGGCAAGTGGCATTGTGGCAGCTGCACGCTTGACTTTTCTCAGTTCATGGGCAGTTATTTTGCGCCTTGGTTTTTCCACACGCTTCTTGCGACCCTGTTGACTATTTTGAATGAAACGCTTGATTGTTCGATGATCACGCTTCAGAAGCTTTGCAATTTTAAAAGTGCTGCATCCTTCTGCAAGATATCTCACTATTTTTGACTTTTCTGAGCCTGTCAAGTCCTTCTTTTGACCCATTTTGCCAAAGGAAAGGAAGTTGCCTAATAATTATGCACACCTGATATAGGGTGTTGATGTCATTAGACCACACCCCTTCTCATTACAGAGATGCACATCACCTAATATGCTTAATTGGTAGTAGGCTTTCGAGCCTATACAGCTTGGAGTAAGACAACATGCATAAAGAGGATGATGTGGTCAAAATACTCATTTGCCTAATAATTCTGCACTCCCTGTATGTTATCCACAGTATTTAATCTATGTAATAAAGTACTTTTTTAGGTTTCACCTGCACGGTACACGCTTGCTCGCTGAGCTTGCGATCTCTTTTGTATTAAAAAAATATCTTAGAAGGGGCCTAGAGCCCACCCATCACTTACCTTGACTTACCACTGGCTGGCTCCCAAGTGGTTTTGCATCGCTCTACTTACCATTGGTTGGCTCCACATGGGTCTTTGCTGGTCCATGCCTCCTCCTCGCCTTCATTGTCCTGCCGTGGAGACTGACCATTAGCCCACATACTGTTTTGTGTCCCCCGTCTACTTCCAATTGCAGCAGCTCAATGCTTCTGATGGTACTTTTTGTTTAAAATTATTCAATATCTAGCACTCCATATGAGTGCATCTGCAGACCGTCTTCTTTCCTCCCTGGTTCTAACAGTGCATGACTGCTCTATTTGTTTTGTTGATGATTTTTTTAGACATGTTACATAGCAACGCAAGCTGTGCAGCATGTCTAAAAGTAAGAAAAAAAAGCACTATGATGCGCTGTTGTGTCACATGTCTGAAAAATATTCACAAACCAAAACATTTCACAGGGGCGAAACCTATTGGATCCATGCAGCAAACAGGATTACAGTTTATGGCTACAATCTTCAATGCCCTGATCTGTTGTGCACCATGATGCTAAATAGCTCCTGAATGGATAATCATTAGTGACATCATAGGCACTGGAGTGCAGCCAGCTTACCGCGGGATCTATGGCTCTTGTGAGACATCATGACTGTAACCATCAGAGAAGTGCTGGTGCACGGAGGGACCAGGATCAACATTCCGACGAAAGTAATGGAAGTTCCTGAGATAGTATGCCTCTGCAGGTGTAACCAGGTCACTTTAAAGCTTGTGAAAGTGACCCAGCAGCTCCCTCCTGACTCAGTGAAGGGAAGCCTTCATAACATTAGGGTTCTGCAGCACACATGGCACTGAACCTTTTGACACCATAGAGTGGGTTGCAAGCTGCGACAAGCAAGCATGAGCTCCAGGTTTGGATTTTGCCCATGCCAATCCCGTCCACTTTTCTCTCTGCAACTCAGTGAATGGACAACAAACTTCCCCTGTGACCTGCCTCATTATTATCATGAAGCCGATCATCAGCTTTTGCTGCACAGAGAAGTATGCAACAGGCTGCTAAACTTATACAGAAGGGCAGGGCGAGACAGCTAAAAAGGAGAGAGGATAGTGAGAGAGAGGTAGCACTAGAGAGGGGAGGGAAGAACAAAGAGCAAAGGGAGGAGGGTCGGGAGAATGTGGTTCCAGTAAAGAAAAAGTGAACACATGTTTAAAAAGTTTAACAATTCAAGGCTCAGTATAAAACTCCCCGAATGCTCTCTGAATAATGAAAATATTTACAGAAGCTTGAATGAGATATGGGGGAAGACTTTTATCAGCCAGGCCCTTTTAATCCAGGGAGCGTGAGAGACGTATTATTACCTTTTCTCGCACTAACTCTGACTGACAGTGACAACTCTGCACAGCGAAGAAGTCTCAGGTTTGGGTCTGAGTCTTCAACTTCTAAACATCCGTTTTTTATCTGCGGGCAGGGACCCCACCAGGCTGAGTGAGCAATTGCAAACAAGGATGGCTCAGGAACCAGTACACGCCAACAATTCACCAAACAAGGAACCAATATTACGAGTGGTAGACATCTTAGACACTAATCCCAATTTGGAAGTGGTACCTATCTTTAATTTGTCTTTCCACAAGTTGAGTTCAAAGGAAATTGAAGTGCTGAGTACTGGTCTGTCATTCATACCTCTTTACATTGTTTAGAACTTTGAGGTTGCAGCACCTTTTCTCCAACACACAGGATATTGGTTAAGGTGATATTACAGGCCTACATCGACCATCTATTTTTTATCCAAAATCCAATGTTATGCTAAAAGAGATTTTAACATTTGAAAATGTAGCCTTGACGTAAGTCTAATTATATTAAAAAAAACATAAATAAGTGAAATATAATTTTTATAAATCACAGAATGATGTCTTGACCACATTGGCTAGTTGCAGGAATATTATAATTAATCCTGGGGATAAGGGTGGCAGTATCATAGTTCAGGACAAATTGGATTATGATAACAAAGTGATGAGACAGTTACAGCATCCCTTACACTACAAAAACCCCAAAGACCCTACTCTTGCTATCAGAAAAGTGTTTTCTACATTGCCAAATTCAGGTTTAAGTGGTGCCTGGCTTGGCAAAAAAGAGTTTGATTATTTAAACAAAGACAATTACACAATACCAGCGTTTTACACATTACCCAAAATTCATAAAGACGAAAGAAGATCACATGGGAAACCTATTGTGGGAGGGTGTCAATCTACTTTACACCCATTAGCGGAGTATGTACACTTTTTCATAAAACCACAGGTTTCTATCACAAAGTCCTACATTGGGAACAGTCTCTCAGTCATTACTCAAATGGAAGGGATGCTTTCTGATGCCAAGTGTTCCATTCTTGTCATAATGCACATCGAAGCCTGTACACAAAGAAGAGGTACTTGACTCTCATCCTAGGCCTCATAATGTACCAACTGGTTTCATTAAGAAATGTGCTCAAATAGCATTAGAACACAACTATTTCATCTTTAATAGGCAATTTTATATCCTGATAAATGGAGTTGTGATGGGGGCAATTTTTGCTCCTGATATCACAAATTAGAATTTTGCTGAATTTGAAGAGAGAACCATCTATAGTGACTCCAACCCACTTGTAAAGAATATTTAAAAAAATGGCTTTGATATATAGATGATGTACTGTTTATTTGGCAGGGTCCACGGCTGAACTGCTCCAGTTTCATGAATGGTGGAATAAACAGAATGATGACTTACCGTTCACTCTTAAATATAATAACCATTCAATCAGCTTTTATGGATCTGAAAATTACAGGTGATAATGGGTCCCTATATGTAGGCCTACATGTAAAACCCACAGCTTGAAACACCTTACTGAAATATAGCCATCGCAGACACCTGTAGGATAATCTTCCTTTTGGGCAGTTTTTAAGAATCAGAAGTAACTGTACCTAAAGAGAGGATTACTTTGCAGAAGCTAAAGTCCTGGTGTCTAAACGTGTGACTATGGCTTATCCTTAGCGATTGATCAAAAGATTGCACAAAAGAGCATGGTATTATGATCAAGATGTATTATTACTGGTGAAAGAGAGGCCTAATCAGTCTCGACTGGCCTGTGTTACGACCTTTGGCACAGAATCCAATAAGATCAAAAAGATTTTTCTGACGAACAAGCATCTATCAGACCGACTACAGTAACAGTGGGATAAACCTCTAGTCTCCTTTAAGAGAAAGAGGTCCCTTTAAGATCGTTTGGTCTGTGTGTATGCCGAACCACAACAGTGAGTTTGAGCAATATGTGAGGTTTAGCTCCTACTTGTAGTCATTTTCCCTGTGGGAAATGTACAGCTTTCTCAAAATGTTGTCAAATCATGTGCCCTAATGAAAAAGCATGGAATCTGAAACATGTTTCTAATTGTGGGACCAAAGATGTATATTGCATGTCCTTGTGCATTGTACTACAGTGGAAAAATTATGCAAGAAGTAAGAAAACACACTATACAACACTAATCACTGGTACGTTGTAGTGTTGTTAATGCTCCTTTGGTGGATTATTATAAAACCATGGGACATGCACTCAATGCTATGAAATGGTTTGCTCTTGAAAAGGTAAAATATTCAAGAAGATGGCATGTGGATGTGGACCTCTTGCTGACAATAAAAGACAATAGATGGATTTGGAAGGCAAATATTGTGAGAAATATTTTGAGAAAAGAACTGAATAAACAGGTGGAATGGCATTTATCTTGTGGTATGTGGCATTGATCTGCGTTTCAATTACAGTTTTGGTTATTTAGATATGGTGTGTACATTCCCAATTTTCATCAGAGGGTTTAGGATGGTGTTGTAGTTCGAAAAATGTGGAGTACTTTCTGGTCTCATTATGTGACTTTATATTACTCATTTTCATCTGGTGATTTAACAAATTTTTGCTTGCCTAGGACTGTTCTTTGGGCAGGCACCTCACTAGGTGCTCTGTAGATAGAATATAAGCTATTCCTGTTTAAAACCCTTTTTTACTAATTGCTTGGCCTTCTGATGTGCTTGTAAGAGAGGTGATTACATATAGATTATATATTGATTTGTTCTTGCGTTTCTCTTTTTGGTTTGAATCTTTGAGCATTGGTACCAGGAATTCTCTATGTCTATCCTTAGGTGGGGGAGTGACCGTAAGACAGCACCACAGTTTTACTGAGGATTAGGTGTGTGAT
This sequence comes from Pleurodeles waltl, assembly GCF_031143425.1. NCBI lineage: Eukaryota > Metazoa > Chordata > Amphibia > Caudata > Salamandridae > Pleurodeles > Pleurodeles waltl. The sequence goes on from NC_090445.1 coordinate 73,485,499, forward strand.
TCTTTTGTTTCATTCTGTTTGATCTATTTTTATTTTTGGGGTGGTCGGCCTATTATCAGGAATGATTTGTATTTGATATTGGGTTGGAAGGATAGTCAGTTTCATTGACCATGATTTGAAGCATCTGTTTTTGTTCCAGTGTTATGTTTTTTTCTCTGGACGGTTTTGCCATTCTAAGGTAGCTGCCATGGTTCAATGTTAGATCATATGACCTTTTTGGCCACAGTTTACTTTACGTGCTTTCCAGCTTACTTATCGTTCTCCCCAGCAACTTTCACAACGAGCATTGGTGCCACGAGTTGAAACATGCTGTCCTCCGAAGTTAAGTAAGTACAGGTCTTGTGGAATTCTGAGTTATTTCTGTACTGCGTGAAAGATGGTATTGGGGATTTGAAATGAACTATGGTTTTGACATTTTTTCAGAACTTTTCCTGGCTGGCCTTTACATTTACTATTATGTACGACTGGAAAGACAAGGGGCTGCATGTACATACATATTGATATATCCCAAACAAATATCTGCTTCCCCTTCAAGCCCAGTGTGTCCGCAGCCGGGTCTTGGAAAATCAGATTTTCAGATGTTCCCTTGGCTGAGTACTGACCAAGTTCTTAAGTTGACTGGTCAGGTAAAATCTGGAGCTTCTTCGGATCTTTGTCCAGCCAAGGTAATGCAACTAGCGGCTGATAGTGCTGCACCAGTTTTGAGGACCTTATGACAGGGGTCTTTCCAGAAGCCTGGAAAAAAGGTTTTAATTCTTCCTTTGATAAAAATCCCTTCACTGGACTGTAATGAGGTAAAAAATTCCCATCAAATCTCCCGGCTTCTTCTTCTGACCAAATTGTTTGAAAAACATCTTAATGCTAGCCTAGATACTTACTTAGATGAGAAAACTTTCTGGAGAAGGCACAATTTAGCTTCAGATCGGGCTGTAGTACCGAGACTGTGCTGGTAGCTGTCTTGGAAGAGATCAGAGCGACCAGAGAAGGCAGTGGTGGGGCAGTGCTGGTCTTTTTAGACCTCTCTGCCGCTTTTGATACCATTAGTCACACTGTGTTATAAAAGAAACGACTGATATCGGTGTCTCTGCACTGACATATGATCTCATCTCCTCTTTTGTGAAAGAAAGGGAACAGACAGTAGTCTGCGGGGATTTCCACTCTAACCCATTTTCCTTCCCAGGTAGTGTGACCCAGGGGTCACCACTTAGCCCTTCCCTTTTTAATAAATATGTTACACCATTGGCTAAGCTGATTAATTCCCATGGTTTGGCTACCGTGGCTTATGCTGACAACACACAAATTGTGGTCTCCATCCCTTATACTGCTGAGGATGTTCCATATAGGTTTATTGCCAACTGGATGACCTCTAATTGTTTGAAAATGAATTCTGATAAAACTGAGGTACTTATTTTTGGGAAGGATACCTCCTTTTGGGAAAACTCTTGGCGGCCACAGACCTTGGGTTCACCTCCAATACCGTTTATCAAATTAAAGAATTTGCGGGTAATCTTTGGCACAGATTTATCCTTCGGGAAGCATGCCAGAAAACTGACGTCATCAAGTTTTTTACTTCTTGGATCCCTTAGGAAGGTGCTGCTATTTATCCCATTTCAGATGCAAATATCTGTAGTCTTTGCTTTGGTTTCTTCACAAATAGACTTTTGTAATGCTCTCTATAAGGGATTTTGGCAATCAGCACTCAGCAGACTCCAGAGGATACAGACTGTAGCTACCCGCCTTATAAAAAAATATTCCCAAATTTTTGTCGGTGTCAAGAGTTTTGACTGAGCTTCATCGGCGCCAGTGACAAATAGGTTGTCTTTTAAGGCATTATGTTTAGCTCATAAGGCCCTGTTTAATTTCAAAACTATCCCTCTTGCAAACAAAATCTGATGGTATAGGCCGACCAGGAATTTGAGATTCGCAGATGCCCTTTATGGTTGCCATCCCCAAGATAAATAAAATCTCTTGGGGTGGCCATAGTTTTGTTTACACCACCTGTAAGTTGTGGAATACATTACTACTTTATCTCAAAAGCCAATCAAATTTGTTAAATTTTCGGAAAGCTTTGAAATCCTGGCTGTTTCCCCTCTTGCTTTAGATATTAGTTTGCCACCATATGCTTAGAGATTCCTAGTGCCAAGACACCATCGGGTATTCCAACACTCTAGAAATTCAAATATCTCTTCATCACAGACGAGTCCGGCACTTCCAGCTGCTTTGTGTGCAAAGGATTATTGGACGGATGCTACCAACACGCTGCGGTCCAGGCTGGACCTTGCTCACATTTAGGGGCGAGTGCCTGCCCACAATATTTAAACACATCACATGATCAAAAATTGCAAAGTGAAACCAGCATAACAACCAAAGGAGCATAATATCTGTGCTAGTACATTTTACACGCAGCAGTCTTCTTATCACAGCACGTTGTCTCAAGGAAAATATGATTTCATAATTCATCATAGTTCCTTGCACATTAAATACTTCACTTATTACATATTCTAAGCATTTTTAAACATTGTTTAAATATCCGTACATTTAAACGCATAGTACCAAGGTTTTAATCATGCGCAACAAATAAGCCACACGTACTGTGCTTCATTCTGCTCAAATGAGCCTCTCCGGTGGATACTTTGTTGATATACAATAGTCAATTACTCAGTGGTTCTATTGGCCGATACATGTTCAAATGTTTTCATCTATGTAAAAACGCTGAAAACTAAATGTCAACAAGTAAAAACAAAATAGAGAAAATCGATATGCCCTGTTGATTTATAATACTTTAGCCCCTGTTTCTTGTCACAGTGGTCTGGTGTTATGAGTGTTTGGTTTTGCACTTTGGGTTTTTTATTTGTGGACTTGTATGGTGCTGTCTTTTGGTCTTATACTCACGCCTGTGTATCACCCATGGTTCTCGGCATATCTTGCTTGACACCTCGAGTTTTTTAGAGTTTCCATGTTGGTTGTGACACTGAGTACGGTGTTTATTTTGGTAATGATACTATTCTATCTAACTGCAAAATCCTCTCTGCCCTCCACCTCCCAGGTAAGAAACATGTTCTTTTGGTCTAAGACCCTTTCCCTCCAACAGCAAACCTAGGCTAGCCTCACCAGGCACGTGACCCGGGGTAGGTGCACAGATGGACAACAGGACGACTCAAATATAGTCCCTCTGGTTTGAGACTGGCGCGTTCCTAGGATGCCTTTTCTCTACTATGGGATGGGCGACCTACTGACCAATTGACAGTGACAATTAGTCCACGTTCAGTAAGTGACTCTCCAGCACTGACCCTTTTTTTGTATAAGTAGGAGAAGTAGTTATTACAGTCCTGATGAAGCGCCAAGGGATCATTTGTTGACCATAGAAGCGCGAAACATGTTGACCACACAGTGTTAGGACTAGGTACACTACCTTTTCCTTTCCATGGAGGATGGTGGGACATTATTCCCATATTAACTCCCTCTGTTTTCTGTTTTTAATCTTGGCCTGACCCTAATTTTTCTCATTGTCAGTATCTTTCGCAGACCTCATTTCTGCTAGATCATTTTCGGTTGAGTACCACCACCTTGTGTGGGGTGGTCCGCCAGACATTGCAGTGCCGGTCTGACGAGGAGATTGCCCAATGATGATGCCTAGCATCCTAGTGGATGCTTGAGGGCTGTCCTGATAAAACTGACATTTCCCCTCCCTGCTGGTACATATACTGGAACAGTGTACTATTTCTATTTTATATTGTAGCCTCACCATATGCCTGACTAACAAGGTAAGAAATAAAACATGATATTGCAACTCACTAAGGGATGAGTTCTGTACCAAATATATAAAGTAAAAACACACGCATAGCTTATTTTACAAAATTTCACACTTAAAAAGTATCATGAATTTAACACTTCCATGTGCAATGCTTTCTGACTTAATGAAAGTGTTTTAGGTATGTGTATTGGTACATTTTCTAAGGAGTTAAAAAAATTCCAAGATAGGTTAATGGCTTGCCTAATTATTCCGAAAACAGTCTGAAATGGTGAGGGGGGATAGCCTGACCCCTTCCCTGACCCAGATCTCCCCACACACACACCGTTATCTCTTAACCAGCCTTTGCAATTGGGTCCACTGTGTACAGTTGGGCCCACCCCTGACCAGGCTCTAAATCACAAATACCCAGCCAAGTCAAGTGCCACACATCTAAGGTTAGAATAATTATTTTTACCAGGAGTCCCCACATCTTTGCATTAACTTGTATTTGTCACACATATTTAGCTCCTCTTCATTTCTGGAGTCACTTTGATCTCAGCACGGGATATGTAAAGCCAGTACTACTCCTCACCACGCAACACTAGCTCCATCATGAACTAGGTACACTTTGGACCACCCACGGACCCTTGCCCCCACAAAGTCTTCAAACTCGGAAGCAAGGCAATCAGCAACAAGCTCAGGAATGCCCTGAATACCTCCATCACCACGGCCTCTTCCCCGGAGGTCTGGATACATGCTGAAGTGAGGCCCCTCCTGAAATAACCATCCGCCGACCCAGCTGAACTGAAAAACTACCGGCCCATCTCTCTGCTCCCCTATCCAGCAAATGTCTTTGAGAAAGTGATCAATCAGCAACTCACCCAACACCTAGAAGACCACAACCTCCTGGACCCCTCCCAATCTAGATTTCGAGCTAGCCACAGCACTGAGACAGCCTTGATTGCAGCCATAGATGAAATCAGAGACCTCCTGGGGAAACAGCAGCCTTCATTCTCCTGGAACTGTCCGCCACGTTTGACACCGTCTCCCACCACATCCTAATCAACAGACTACACCACATTAGGATTTATGGAAACACCCCAAATGGATTGCCTCATACCACACCGGCAGAACCCAAAGGATCAGTTTCCCACTCTTCACCTCAGAGCCCAAGAAGTCCATCTGTGGACTTCTCCAACAAACGTCCCTCAGCCCGACCCTCTTCAACACCTACATGACCCCTCCTGGCTGTCACAGTCAGATCACATGGACTCAACATCATCTCCTATGCTGATGATACACAGCACATCCTCTCATTATCCGAACATTCCTCCACCACAAAAGCTAACTTCCATAGATGCATGATCAACGTAGCTGACTGGATGAAGGACAACTGTTTCAAACTCAAAATCGAAAAATGGAAGTTCTCAACTTTGAGAACCACACCTCGCCATTGACTGACACATGGTGGCCCGCAGAACTCGCCCCCCCCAAGACCACACCCACAACCTCAGCATCATCCTGGATAGCAAACTATTCATGAAGAAACAAGTCGACGCAGTCTCATCTGCCTGCATCCACACCCTCTGCATGCTTCGCAAGATCTTCAGGTGGCTCCCAGCAGACACCATAAGGATCTTCACACAGGCCCTTATCACCAGCAGACTGGACTATGGAAACACACTCTACGTAGGAATCACAACCCGCTTTCTAAAGAGACTCCAGACAATGCAAAATTAAACAGCAAGACTTGTACTCAACCTCCCCAGAAGGACCCACATTGCACCCTACTTCAAAAAACTACACTGGCTCAGATTCAGAAGAGATGCCATTCAGGATGCTGGCCCATGCTTACAAGGCCCTGCACAAAGAAGGGCCAGCATACATCAACAAACGCCTGGCCTTCCACCAACTGACAAGACACCGATCAGCTTCCCTCTCCATGGCAGACACCCCACGGATCCATTGAGACAACAGTGCAGGACACTCCTTCTCACACTTGGCAGCCAAGACTTGGAACAATCTCCCCTGCGCCTAACAACCGCACTGTCACTCCAGCAAATCAGAAAAGAACTAAAGTCCTGGATGTTCGAATGACCGTTCCTCCACACAGTAGCATACAACCCCAGCGCCTCGAGACCCTCACAGGTGATTTGCCACTCTATATCCTTCACATGTATGCAGAGAGACGCAATTATATGTGCACTTAGCACAACTTACTCTGTGTTCTAATGTGTGTACTGTAGTGCATTCAATGTAGAACTATCTTGTGTGCCTTAACCTTATTTAATTAAATGTAGTCTTTAAGCATTGATGAGGATCATTTGCACATTACTGAAATGCATTTGATTCGCAAACAATACATAAAGATGTAACTTTGCATAGTAATGGTTTGCACTTGAATATTTATGTAGTTATTGGTTACTTACACACATATATTCAGAATTATATTGCATTTACCTAATTCTGTAACATGAATTTAACAAGTTTATGTACTGACAGCTTCATTTGATTTATAGTGAAATGTGCACCAATGACGCACATTAAAACGTGCACCAATGAATGGTAAGTTGAAAGTTGACATAGCTAGGTCTTTATGTCTTTCAACCGGAATATCTTTTTTCATTTCTACTTGCTTTACTTTTCTTGCAGGTATTTTCACATGAAATGTTAGTTTGGGAATAAATGTAACATTTGTGCTAGTAACAGAGATGGTGAGACAAGGACATTGAAGAGGAACATGGAGAGCCGGAGATCTGATTGACAGTCCGTATTCAGTAATGTATCAAAGATCCAAGGTTGACATCGTTCTCAGGACTGTCCTGAGAAATTATCTGAGTGTTGCCATCTGAAACGTGAGAATGGGAAAGAACAATGGAACCCCTGATGGTGTGAGCACGAGGTATTGCTAAAGAAGATTTGTATGGTACTAATTAGTGTTTCTACATGATGATGTGCCACTATTCCTTTAGACTTTGAGAGGTGCAGAGATCTATGCTTATCCTTCATCCTGACCTTTTACTGAGTGTAGCTTAGGTCAATACTTATTTCTTTGTTTTCTCAGAAGACTCTTGACCGAGCTTCTAAATGCTGACAAACTCCCAGCCTTCCAGATTTTCCTGATTATTCTGCATCTGCATGAGCATATGATTTTCCCCTTAATGCACTTCTCTAGCTTTTGGAGATTTTTCTAGGTTTAACCATCCTGAAGAACTTAAACCCTAAGATAGATGATTGTAGGGATTCTTCATGTCTAATAGAGGATACAATTGACTCTTCTCTGAGCGCCAATTTTAATACTAATATTCTGTATGTCTGTAACTGAATTTCTGGTTTGCCTTATATTGATGGGCCTACACTTCTTCAGGAGGGTTTGTTATCTTATTGGTATTCTGTGTCTTTACAGTATGATGCAGAGATTGATTTACATTAATCGGACTGCTAACTTGTAATAAGGCATTTACCTTTATTTTTGGTTCATGGGCATTATGTATTCAATTTGGTTACACTGTTAATTAGAAAGATGCTAAGTCCCTACATATTTTGTGTAGACGAAACAAAGGTCCATCATGTTACGGGTTTCAACAGAAGGGTCCAGAATCAAGCCATCATATATGTGCCTATTATAATTCTTGCCTATTATAATCTTTGACAGAGGTACCCAGCTTTGAAAATAATGCATGTCAAAGGAAAGAAAACGTTGTGTTTACAGGCAATCAAATTGGTGGATGAGTGGGAAAAGAAAGCAATGCAAGAAAGTATAAGGAGAACAGACTGAACAGACAGTGATGAATGTAAGAAGAGCGTGTGTGCGATGTGCAGATGGAAGGCTTCAGAAACGTGGGAAGAAAAAAGCACGAGTGGCTAAACGTGGAGTGGAAAGGGAGGTAGGGAGAAGGGATGAATGGGAGTGATTTGGACATTCCGAAGACCAATACCCCTTGAAAAGACCTAGGGACAGATGTATCAAACAGTTTTGGCCATTCTGTGTCTATGGGAAAATATGTTTGTACATATGGCCCCTACTGTATTGATTAACCATGTGTATTCAAAACTTGTTGTGAGAATAGTATCAGTTCATTTTCATCTTTTCTAATAGCATTGCTACGAAAAAAACAATGTCTGCTACCGAATTCAACTATATGTGGTGTTTCTTAGATAAGGAAAGGTTTGTATGTTTTCCTTTCAAATACAATCTCTCTAAAGTGATATCATTTTCCAAAAGACAGAAAAATAATTTATGTTAATGGCATGAAAAAAGAGCCGTAAAATCCCATACTACCCCTTAACACTACCCGTCCTTGAACCCTAAAAACTACTTACTATACTTTATACTACATTTCCCTAAACTCCAAAAACACCCTTGCAACTCATTACAACTACTGGTGTCTGAGCCCTAGAAACGTCTTGCTACTCTAGTCCTTTCTTGAGCCCTAAAAAACATGAATTACTCCTTAAAATTACCCCTCCCTGAAACCTAAAACACACCCTCCAAGCCCCATGCTACAGCTTTAAGGCCTGTCTTCTGAACCCTAAAAAGCATTTACTACCCCATATCCCTACCTATCCGTGAGCACTGAAAGTCCCTTAACTCTACCCTAAAGCCTAAAAACCCCTTAATATAGCCAACAAGCTTCATGTATGAGCGAAAAAATGGAATTGTGCAAAAACTTACCACAAATAGTTTTTCAAAATACATTTCTTATAACAAATACATTGCATTTATCAATATACCAAAATCGTTGTTTTTTTACAAATATTTGATCACTATCCAATGTAATTTAAAAAAGAGTACTGCATGCAGAACTGGACAATTGCAAATTGTATTTTCACTGTTAACTGCATTTTTTTATATGTTTTACTTTGTGGAAGGTATCACTATTTCGTAGTATTTGATTTTACACGTTATTTAGAAAGCATCATTTTTCAATGTATTTTTATTTGAGGTGTTGAGGTGACACCATTCACAGTCCAATATTTTCAGAATTCAAACATTTCAAATTCTAACCGTTTACAACAAAATAATTGTGATTAATCATTTAGTTAACACTACTCACAAGCATTGGCAAAGCCAAAAGATCTGGCTTCTAGTTTGTGTATGTCCATTACTGTATGATACATCTGGATGCAATCAGAGAAAACTCAAAGAGATACCCAAATACTGGTGCTTGATTCGATGTGCTCGCAAGAAAGTGTCACTTAAAGTCACGCATTTGGCAGTAGAATGTCGCTCATTTGCACACTGAAACCATATGTATGCCACAGATAAGCAATCTAAAAGCTTGGCAGCTAAGTATAGTTTGTTCTTCTGAGAAGCTTGTGGAATAGAAATCAGTGTGTGAGACTGGCCCCATTCCCGCCACAGACCTACAGCAAACGCCCTTTATAATCCTGGGCAGATTCTCAAACGGGAACCACAGCGTGAGGCTGGTCTACCTCATCCCCATGCCTATTCTATACACTATACACACCTTGTGTTCCTGGGCAGCAACTCGAAGGGGGAACTCCGTGGCCTTGCCCACTCTGTCGTACATAACACATACCAGGCACTCCTGGGCGTGATCTTCACCGGGAAGCAGCATGAGACTGGTTGCATGGGAATGGTGGGTGGATTCGATAACTAGGAATAGCAAACCTGACCTACACACATACCTTGTGCTCCTGGGCAGCTTCTAGAATGGGGACCACCATGTGCTGCTTGTGAGCATGCGACACGCTGCAGACCACACAGATGGGCTCCTGGTCATCTTCACAGAACAGTTTCAGTTTCTCTTCGTGTTTTCTGCATAGATTCGCCTCCTGGGGGGTCGCACTCGGTGCCTGAAGCTGTTTGGCGATTTCCACCACGTTCACCAGTTTCCTGTTGGGCCGGAGGGTTTTGGTCTCGGAGATAGCTCTACACTGAGGACAGGGGAAGTCTGTCTGCAGCCCCTCCCAGCACCGAGTGACACAGGACAGACAGAAAGTGTGTCCACAGGCCACAGCCACGGGGTCTGTGAAATAGTCCAGACATACGGAGCAGGTGGCCTCCTCCTTGAGGCTCTGGAGATGGCGCGGCGCTGCCATGCGGACACTGATGTGCACCAGGTTCCGTTTCGTTCCGTTACTCAGTGCTGAGTATCTTCTTCAGTAGCGGTCTCCTCCGCACGTGAACACGTGCAGGGGAGGCTGTCCGGGGCGTGTCTGCACCAGAGCGGGGTGTGTCTGAGGCGGAGCTGGGAGCAGCTGAAGCAATGCTGGGGGAGTCTGTCACTGACCTGGGAGTGTCTGTTGCAAAGCGGGGCGTGTCTGAGGCGGAGCTGGGAGCGGCTGAAGCAATGCTTGGGGGAGTCTGTCACTGACCTGGGAGCGTCTGTTGCAAAGCGGGGCGTGTCTGAGGCGGAGCTGGGAGCAGCTGAAGCAATGCTGGGGGAGTCTGTCACTGACCTGGGAGTGTCTGTTGCAAAGCGGGGCGTGTCTGAGGCGGAGCTGGGAGCGGCTGTAGCAATGCTGGGGGGAGTCTGTCACTGACCTGGGAGTGTCTGTTGCAAAGCGGGGCGTGTCTGAGGCGGAGCTGGGAGCAGCTGAAGCAATGCTGGGGGAGTCTGTCACTGACCTGGGAGCGTCTGTTGCAAAGTCGGGCGTGTCTGCAGCGCACCTGGGAGTGCCTACAGCGGAGCTGGGCGTGGCTGATGGAGAGACGGGCGCCTGAGACAATTTCACTGGGGTGCTGCAAAGGACCCGAGCAGTGCTTCAAATGGGCAGGTACCGTCTGGTACTAAGTACCTGCACTTCTTCAATTTGGAAAGCAGAGTACCTGCACTTCTCAGCACTGCTGCAATACATTTAATGAGAGAGTGCTGGCACATCTCAGGAGCAAGGAAGTACTCGAAGTAGTGAGAACCTGCACTTCTTTATTTCCGTTTAAAGCACTGGACCCGAGAATGTGAGAGGCTGTGCCAGGGGCACCTGCTCGGGCAATGTCTGAGTCTGTGCCCTGAGTACATTCATCAAGAGGTGGGAGCTGTTGTAGCAGTGCGAGGGGTGTTTATCTCTGTGCGTTTTACTCAACCACACTTTGCCAACTCCCAGGATTTGATCTGTAAAACTACAGCAAAACTACAGGTCCTATGATGCAAAGAGCTGCTGGGAAACGGGGATATCTCACGCACGGTATGGGGCATTTGTCAGCCTTGGCTCCTGGTTGTGAGGCTTAGTGGTTGTGCTGTAAATGTCTTCTATTTGAGTTGTCAGTGCTTCCTTCAGAGTTCAGCGTCTCTACTACCGAGATGAGAATCTGCAGTGTAAATTGACGAGTTTCCCTCTCAGTAGTCCGTGTCAACAACTTACCTGCTCACAGTGTCTGCAACTTTTAAATTGGAGTGTCTCCTCTCTGAAATTAACAAGCATTGGCAAAGCCAATAGGTCTTGCCTATACAGGAGCTATTGGCTTTGGCAATGTGTTTTGCCATGTTGTACACCAGTGTGGGTTCAGCATGGCTAAACGTAAGTGGCATGGAGTGTCTGGAGTGGGGAAGTAGAGTGGATTTGTTGGTGTGTTGTAGAGTGGAGTAGGGAAGTAGAGTGTTGTAAAATTGAGTAGAGGGGAGTAGAGTTCAGTGGCAGAGTGTGTCATAGAGTGGTGTGGGTTGGAGTGGGTTGAGGTAGTGGGATGGATTAGATTGGAGTAGAGTGGGGTGGATTGAGTGGAGTGGGGTGGATTGGTATGGAGTGGGGTGGGGTGGGGCGGGCTGAAATGAGGTGATGAGATTGGAGTGAATTTGAGTGGGTGGATTAGATTGGACTGGAGTAGGGTGAATTGGTTTGGAGGGGGTGGGTTTACTGGTTTGGAGTGGGCTGGAATGGGGTGGATTGGATCTGAGTGGGGTGGATTGGATTGGAGCGGATTGGAGTGGGGTGGGCTGGGTGGATTGGATCTGAGTGGGGTGGATTGGATTGGAGCGGATTGGAGTGGGATGTGGTGGGGTAGACTGGATTGGAATAGAGTGGGATGGATTAGAGTGGTAGATTGGAGTGAGTGGGGTGTAGTGGGTGGAGTTGATTGGATTGGTGTGGGGTGGATTGAAATGGGGTGGGGTGGGGTGGATTGGGGTGTGGTTTGGTGGGCTGCAGTTAGATGAATTGATTTGCAGTAGGGTAGAGTGGATTGGCTTGGAGTGTGGTGTGTTGAATTGGATTGAGGTGGATTGGAGCGGGTGGATTGGAGTGGGGTGAGGTGGATTACATTGAGTTGGGGTGGGTTGGAGTGTGGTGAATAAATTGGATTGGACTAGAGTGAACTGAACAGGAATGGAGTGGATTGGATTGGGCTGGATTGTAGTGGGGTGGATTGGATTGGTGGATTGGGATGAGGTGGATTGGAGTGGGGTAGGCTGGATGGATTCGATTGGGGTGCGGTGGACAACTGGGATGAGGTAGGGTGCGTTGGATTGGGGTAGAGAGGGGTGGATCGGAGTAGATTGGGGTGGGCTGGAGTAGGGTGGATTGGAGTGGGGTGGAGTGGAGTGGACTGAAATGGGGTGGAGTGGATAGCAGCGGGGTGGACTGGAGGGGTGAATTGGATTGGAGAGAGGTGAGGTGGATTGGATTGTGGTTGCTTGAGGTGAATTGAATTAGAGTGGGGTGGACCGGAGTTGGGTGGATCGTACCAGGGCAGATCAGATTAGGGTGAATCAGATTGGGGTGGGCTGGGTTGGAGTGGGGTGGGGTGGACTGGATTTAGTGTGGTGGATTGGATTGAGTGTAATGGATGGGGTGGGGTGGATTGGATAGGGGTAGGCTGGATTGGGGTGGGGTGGCTTAATTTGAGAGGGGTGGACTGGATTCGAGTAGGGTATATTAAGGTGGTTTGGTGTGGGGTGGATTGGACTGGAGTAGGCTGGATTAATGTGGACTGGAGTGGGATGGATTAAAGTGGATTGTATTGGAGTGGATGCATTAGGGTGGTGTGGGTGGATTGGATTAGAGTGAGGTGGGGTGGTGTGGGTTTGAGTGGGGTGAGTTGGATTGGAGTGGGGTGGGGTGGGGTGGATTGAGCTGGAATGGAGTGGAGTGGGGTGGATGGAATTGGTGTAGGGTGGATTGGATTGGAGTGGGGTGGATTGTAGTGGCTTGGAGTGGGTTGTTTGAGGTTGAAGTGGGGCAGGGTGGAGTGGGGCAGGTTTGAGTGGGGCAGACTTTTTTGGATTGGAGTTGGGCAGATTAGAGTGGGGCAGATTGTTGATTGTAGTGGGGCAGATTGCATTTGGGTGGATTGCAGTAGGGTGGATTGGATTGGTGTGGGGTGATTGGATGGGAGTGGGTTGGATTAGATAGGAGTGGGGTGAATTGTGACTGAGTGGGGTGGATTGGATTGGGGTGAGGTGAGGTGGATTAGATTGGAATGGGGCATATTGTGTTGTGGATTGAAGTGGGGCGGATTGGAGTGGGGTAGATTGTTTTGGATTAAAGTAGGGCATATTGGAGTGAGGTGGGTTGGAGTGGGGCAGATTGTTTTGAATTGGAGTGGGGAAGATTGTTTTGAATTGGAGTGGGGCAGATGTTTTTGGATTGGAGTGCAGCAGATTGCAGTGGGGCAGATTGTTTTGGATTGGGCAGATTGGAGTGAGGCAGATTGTTTTGGATTGAAAAGGGGCAGATCATTTTGGATTGGAGTGTGGCAGATTGGATTGGGATAAATGGCAGAGGGGCGTATTGTTTTGGTTTGGAGTGGGGCATATTGGTTTGGATTAGAGTGGGGCAGATTGGAGTGAGGCATAATTTCAGAAATTGCATATAATAAAGAAACAATGTTGCTTTGCAATATTTAAAACAAGATAATCGTAATTTTTTAAGAACTGCATCCACGAGTAAAAACAAAAGAAAACATGAGTGCAAAGACAGAAAAGGTGACTTGGCAAAACAAAAGAAAGTTAGCTATAAAAAATAAATCTTTGCAATTTTGTTTGTCCTGCTGGGCACGTTTTTGCCAGTCGCAAGCCTTCTGTTTGCAGTGCACCAGAAATTTTTAAAAACTAAATAGTACCTCAGTCACATCAGTCTAGCCTGTTTTAATTTAGTATGTTTAAAATAATTGTTTTAAGTAATCACAGACTGTGTTTTATTGTTTTCCTTCTATAGGATGCTGATGACTGTCCCGTGTTTTGTCTTGTCAATTTTACAGGCGGAACAGTCATGCATTTTTACGTCAAAGTGTGGGAAATCACTCATAAACTGTTCTGGTTATGAAATATTTTGATGGCCTATTTTATTGATTATAACGCATACATGTCTGCTTTTTAATGTTTAAAAAAAAAACATTTTTATGAATATGCTGATTTCTTTTTGTACTTCATGGTCTAATTGGGACCGAATAAAGTTATTTGACTGACTGATGTCGGGAGCAGCGGACGGACACTGACTAAGTTTAATCAATCCGTGCTTGGCACATGTGCCACACAGAGGAACGGAAATGATGCCAGGCCTGTAGTGACAAATTATGAGGCTGCAAACCACCATGCAACTCAAGCCAACTAATGATAAGCAACAGGCAGGCTCCAAGCCCTTTACTCTACACAACAGAGTCTCGCAATCGAGACGCGTGCACTAGCACTTACACTCACTGGCTCAACCCTAAAAAGCAGTGTAGCAGATGCTCTGGTATAGGCAATGGGTTTGGCTCATTGCTAAGTGGTGAGGTGGTCATTAGTGGTGTATCAAAAACTGAGGGAGCCCCCCTTGCAAGATACTGCTGAGGGGCCACTCTACAGCTTGGCCCAGATTTATGAAAAAATCATGCAACACAGCACCACAACTAAGGTTGCTGCATTGCTTGAGATGGGAGAAAGCAGAACGGCACTTTATCTGCAAATAGGTGTGTTAGAAATGGGGTCTCTAGTTGGCAGTGAGTTTACACCCTGTCCAAGTAGGGGCCCTCACTCTACTCAGGGTAAGGGAGATACACAGCTCAGATAACCCCTGCTCACCCACTTGGTAGTTTGGCACAAGCAGTCCGGCTTATCCCAGAGGCAAGGTGTAAAGTGTTTGCAAAAAAGCACACAATAACAGTGAAAACACCACAAAAGGACTGCACACCAGTTTAGCAAAATAGGCAACATTTATCTAAATTAAACAAGACGAAAATGACAAAAATCCAATATACACAAGCAAAGATATGAATTTTTAAAGTAAAAAGAGTCCTCATCCATAGAAATCAATGGATGCATTGTTTTAGAACAAAGTACCTGGTATGCGTAAAAAATAAAGCCGCACAGGTGAGCGTGCATCAGAAAAGCAAGTGAAATGTAGGTTTCCTACTCGCAAATGAGGTCGTGCGTCAATTTTTTTATCCGCCAGGTAAGTGTTGCATCGATTCTTTCCTCGCAGGGAAGGTTTGCGTCGATTTCTGGACAAGCTCCTCAAGGCCTTGTGGTGATGTTGAAGATTGTGATTCCCAGGGTCGATGCGTGGCAAATTTTTGAAACGCTGTGCGAAGGGTCCACATTGAGAACAGGCACGGCATTGATTGTCCAGCTGTGAGCCAGGTGCTGCGTCACATTTTCAGCCACGGGACAGGCGCTGCATTGATTTGTCTGATGCGCACACAGAGATGCATGGATTTTCTCCCGCAGGTTACCAGCTTCACCTTCTAAGGGCCCAGGGACTGGATTTGGCACCAGTTAGCAAGTCAGGTCTATCAGCAAAAAAGCCCAGGCACTGGCAGATGAAGTCTTTGATGTCCCTGAGACTTCAGGCCAGGGGGCATGCCAAGCCTTTGAAGAAACTTCACAAGCAGGATTTTGGTGGTGATGATGTGGCTGTTTTGTGGTGAGCTTTGAGTGGGAGAAGTAGTTGGGACCAGAAAGACTGGTGATATACAGACAAAAGATGCTCAGGTGTTGCCGAATGAGGTACAAGTATGGATGCCGAAATCAAAGTCGGGTCAAAAAGGCAGAGGAAAGTGTGTGACACTCAGGAGTTACCCTGACAAAACAGTATGGGGGTGATTCTGACCCGGCGGGAGCACCGCCGACAGGCCGGCGGTGCCCCGCAGGGCATTCTGACCGCGGCGGTAAAGCCGCGGTCAGACCGGCAACACTGGCGGTCTCCCGCCAGTGTACCGCTGCCCTGTTGAATCCTCCAAGGCGGCGCAGCTAGCTGCGCCGCCGAGGGGATTCCGACCCCCCCTACCGCCATCCAGTTCCCGGCGGTCCGCCCGCCGGGAACCGGATGGCGGTAGGGGGGGTCGCGGGGCCCCTGGGGGCCCCTGCAGTGCCCATGCCACTGGCATGGGCACTGCAGGGGCCCCCGTAAGAGGGCCCCTACAAGTATTTCACTGTCTGCTTGGCAGACAGTGAAATACGCGACGGGTGCAAATGCACCCGTCGCACCTTCCCACTCCGCCGGCTCGATTACGAGCCGGCATCCTCGTGGGAAGGTCGTTTTCGCCTGGGCTGGCGGGCGGCCTTTTGGCGGCCGCCCGCCAGCCCAGGGGAAAACTTGAAATACCCGCCGCGGTCTTTTGACCGCGGCGCGGTATTTTGGGGGCGGAATTCTGGCGGGCGGGAATCAGAATCACCCCCTATGTCCAGTACATTGGTGGCATACTTATAGGGATGAGTTTTCATTGGAATCACTATTTCACTATGGGTGCTGAGAAAGGGGTTTACAGACTCACGTCTTAGGGGTGTTGCTAAAGGCATTTCACAGTTTGAGTTTGCCAGAAAAAGAATTTGGCACACATTATTTTACAATAGGAATGGCAACTGATGCTGAGATGTGGGGTTGGAAGAGGCAAGAGATTCAAAATGTTGGAAGGTGGAATCAGATTGTTAAAAACATTATATGAGGGCTGGCTTTGCTCGGGAGCGATGCTCTTTAATATGAATTTATTGTCTGTTGTAGGTTGCGTTGTTGGGCCACAACATGAGTACATTGAGGCCTGGATTTGCAGGCATTCCTTTTTGAAGTGGGCAGCATGCCAGGCTGCTGCTGGAAAATTCGGCAAGTAGCTACGTTTCAGGAGGTGGGGACTGAATCAGAGCCAGTCTGGCGCTTTAAAAGCCTGCTTGTCCCTCGCAGTGCAGGACACGCAGGAAGGAGACACCATAGAGAGGCAGGACTTGAAGCCCCAGGAGCCCCTTTGTGAGGAGGCTGGAACTGAATCAGCGCCGTTCGGATGCTTTAAAAGCCTGTTTCTCCTCTGTGGAGTGGAAAGAGCAAGGGAGGCACCCGGGTGCATGCCTGGGTGAAAACCGGGCCAAGTGCGGGTCTGCTAGCGCGCCTGGTCCTTAGGAAGTGAACTTACAAGGGGACGCGTATAGGCCAATGAACCCTTTGGATCGCATGAAGTATCCTAGCCATGTGGTGACCAATGTCATCAATATTCAATGTAATCAATCAATAACCACTAAGAGAATCATTAAACATTAGACAATATATCAACATTTCATGAATAACCACAACTCAATAAACGTTTTAACAAATTTTTTTTATTTCCCTATTAGTTACAATTCTAAACCATCGGAATAATTCAAACTTTATTCAATTATCTCGTAGTTAATCCATTAGTGACCACCAATAACAATCTAATCAGAACTTGAGAAAACATATGCTCTAATGCTTCAGCGTAAGCTAACAAAGTTGAATATATCGACATTAATAGCAGAGTTCAGCAAACAGTCTGTCAATCATTTGTCACTGTCAATGTCACCCAAAGGAACCTTACCTAACCCAGATTAGCATCAGCATGTGGGACTTGATGCGGAAACAATTTAGAACATGAATTTGGAAAAACATCTGGCTAAGAGGAAAACTATTAAACAGGGCAGTTGGTACCTAGAAAGAAAGGCACAAAGTTAATCAGTCACATCGTCATAGCTTGATCCATGGAATGGATCAGCAACAAGGTCAGTCTTCGTCTTCAGGTCATCATTCGATCAGCAACGCATCAGGCTCTCAAGAGCATGAGCCCATTGACAGAATCTCGAATCGCATCTTCTGGCATCAGCAATTCACCTCTCACATCTAAAGTTTTTGCCCTTTGTCATGACTTTTTATTAAGGTTTTCCAGTCCATCCCCCTAATTCCTAATTGGTCAATTAGTCTCCAGATATGACTCTACCCAATAATATTAATTTAGCAAATCTATGAATTCTAATATTACACCCTTCTCAGTCCATTGATTGGTTCACTGTACGATGTTCTCATCATCCGGCTTATCCAGGTATCGAAAATGTTGCATCTTATTCTCCAGTCAGTGTCTCTATTGTTCGAGTCCTGGGAAAGTACATTGAGTCTGTTTTACACCAAATGTGTTACATGCCTAGTTCCATCATCTCCTTTCCGTCAGTACATTGCAGAATATTTTAGCTAAGCAGATTTTATTAACATATGCGGTCAAGGTTAGTTCAACGCACCAGCTTCTCTACAGTGTGCTAGAACTTCAGCTTCTGCATGAGGCCTGGTAACTAGGCCACAACATCGGCTAAGTTAACTCTACAATTTAATGCAAAACATAGGGTATACATCTTAATATGACATATTACTACATTATTATTACACATTTTAATTATTTCACACATTTTTAATCATTTTAGTACAAGTTTGTATAAACTGGCTGTCACTCTCCGTGGGCCCATTTTCAAACGAGCACATTAATTTCTCTACATTTAATTCTTCTATCAACTTCTTTTTAATCAAAACACATAAACATTCATTAATAATTTCTAATTAGCATATCTGCGTCAGCAGGTCCATCTGCGCCCGTTAGAGCCCAGATGAGGCTGGGCTACCTTACTGAGGCCTTGCTTCCCGCAGCACCTGTGAGTTGATCATGGTCTTTGACATCCTTCGATTTGAAGGGTTTTTTGTCCTGGTTGCTATTTTGGCTGCCTGAGACTGTTCACTGCCGGAGACTGTTGTTTTTAGTTGTTCCCTCTCCTTACTAGTACCATGGGAAAGAGAAAAGTGGACCTGTTAAATGTGGGCGACAAACAACCAAGAACTAGCATAAGAATGTTATCTTTTTTAAACAACGCTGTGGGGGCGCACCCAGAAGAATGTGGAAGATCAGCTGTCAGAAACTCACCTAGCGTCAGACTTGTCTAGGGGGCTGTCGCATAATTCTCCCTGGTTGAAAATGCAAAGGACACATGTAGCGCTATGCCCTGCACTGTGACACAGGACACACAGGGCAATGTAATTTCATAATCAGTCCCATGGGCAGGCTGAATCCCCGAAACTGTCTGGTGGAGATAGAGGAGGTGCCAGGCTGAAACGTAAAAAGGGGGCATCACCCCATGAACCCCAATCAGGTAACAAATCTTGTAGAAGGAGTAAAAGGGGGACCCTATCAGCTTCCTCTGGGCATTGCTTTAATCAGGATCTCCTTTTAAAATTGGAAATACAAATTTCAGCTGCCTTTGAAGCCCTTAATAAATGAGTTACCAAGTTGGAGGAAGTCGTGGGCAAAATGCAGGAAACTGGGGTACATTCATGATCATTCGGCAATTGGTCCAAGTAAACTGTACTCGCCAATAACGTTCCCCCCTGACAGTAATCTCAGCAGGTTTCTCCTTCCCAATTATTAGGACATGTGAGGGGTGCGAGGAGCCCTGGTAATTTAGAAATGAGTACTTCAAAAACAATACAGGATGCTCAATCAACAACGAAAGGGGCCACTATCGGGGTGTTGGGTGGCAGGATCCCCACTATTAATCAAGTCCCACACTCAGAAGAAGGTATTTCAGGGAGGGCCCCGTATATCTCAGGCAAGTCCCCCCCCCCCCGGTTGTTGCTCCATGCAATGTGGTTATTGAACCCCCTCCTGCATCCACCGGGTACGCTTTAGGCTTGGCTAATGTCCCACCTTCAAAACAGAATAAAATCGGAAAATCACCAGCAACTTAAAAATAAAGTTGTGCACAGGCTGTTTAGGAGGGTTAAATTCAACATCAGACAGTCTCTTTTTGAAGTGAATATAACGCCTCAAAGAGTAGGATGGATAGGAAATGTTTCCAAAAATTGTCAAGGGGACTGCATTTTTGTGATTTTTTTTTAAGCTGGCAGTGCCAGCCTAATTTTGATCAAACTCAAAGCCAACACAGCCATCACCGGTAGTATTTCAGTGTGCCCTCTGGTGTTCTTTTATAAGCCCATGATCTTGGGGGAGATGCGGCAGCAGGGATGAAATTCAGGCCTGAAGGGGGGGGGGGGTCGTCCGAACACCCAGGGGCGGACACGTAATACAGCTTTGAGTAACCACTTTGAACCGCTGAGTGGGCCAAATGACCAATATTGACTGGGCCCTGAAGCTGCTAACCCACGTCACACAAGAGTCAGCAGCTCATTAGGAGATCTGAAAGTGTTAAGTTGGAACATTGCTGGAGTTCATGGTAAAATCTGTGATGAAGGATGCGTTAAGATGTTCCTATGATATTATTGGTCTCCAGGAGACGTGGGACACAGAGAGGATCATATACCTAGACAGGTATGCTACCTACATTTTGAATGCCATTACCTGTATCCGTGGGAGAGCAAGAGGAGGTCAGGTAATGTCAATAAAACTGGATCAGAATTGTAGAATGGAGGTGATCACATCTAATTCACCCATTTATACTATGTAGCCTCTTGCCCTTTGAAAATAGGCTCAGGAGCTTTGTGAGGGAGAAACACAATGGGCTTAGGGATCGTAGGAAGTTTTTAAATGATTTTTTCACTTCTTGTTCTTCTATATACACAACACTCATGTCGATGGGTGATTGTAATTTGCATCCTTAGCTGAAATGTTATTTGTATGACCTGTCTAATAAAGAGAGCGTAATTAGTGACCAAGTACACCTCTAGCATAATGAGCAGGGGGGTTTGCTAAACAATTTGGTTTTAGATTATAATTTAGTCAACCTGTTCAGTAAGAGAGAAGCTAATTCTGTCGATAGCGTACCGGCTTTTAAAGGAGCAGGGGCAAGGTCCGTTATTGAGTATATCAGCCAATCTATTATTCTCAATTTTTATTGTGGAATGGAATAGTCACATTAATCATAACTCCCCTGTTGGTCCCTTTTCACTGGGGCAAGAAGCTGGTGGACATATGTTGTTCATTCAAGGATCCTGCTGTTCTCAAAGATCAGGGGCATGGATTAAAATGGACAGAGATCATACCTGAGGTCTTCAATTCCGAGCTGCTGTCTATTTGTCATTCTTAACTCCAGATTTGTTTGGATGAGGATGCCTTTGATGATTGTATTTTGACTGCTTTTGACTCACTGTGCGGGTACATTTATATCTGCCTTTACTAAGACAAAGGTGGCCGAACCTCCACCTCTTCGTAGGTGGTTTGCTAAGAATTGCTCAAGGGTACGTAAAGACCTGATTGCCGTCTTTAAAAAGAAATTCCAAGATAGAAATGAGGCAAAAAAGTCCAGGGCATCACATTGGTGGGCATTGAGTGATAGAAAGAGAGTCTTAAAGAAAGAGGTGTGGGGGAACTTGCAGACAGCTAACGTATTGCGGGACACAGCCACCTGCCGGGGGGTGGCGAATCACCCATTTTTTAGTTCTGACCAGGTTTTAGATCAGTCCCTAGCAGTCCCAGCTCAGGCCAGGGTCAAACATTTCTCAGCCTTATACAGTTGTGAATATACTGAGTATAGTAGTCCAAGCACAGTGTGAATGCAAGGTTAACAGTATACGGGGAAGAAGTTAGGAAGGCAATCCTCTCCTTACCAATAGGCAAAGCTCCTGGTCCCGGTGATCTGTTTAAGCCCTTAGTTGATCTCTGGGCTTCCATCGAAACCCAACACATAAACGCATCCATTCATAGCCCATTACCCTTTGGTGATTTTAGTGAGACTTAACCTCTGGGCTAACGAGCATTATATCTTGTCCGATGTTCAGTACAGGTATAGACTAGACCAGGGCACAGTGGAGCAGAATCCTAATTTGCCTTTTTTATATCCAAATGTACAAGAGCGAAAAGGGGGCTGTATGCATTTGGCTTTCAAGGATCTCAGCTCTGCTTTTGATATGGTTAACAGAGCCAGTGCAATGGGCTGAGCTGGGGCGCATGGGGTTGATTCCACTCTCAGTGATTTTTTTGAGAGATCCTTATAATGGCCTCACAGTAACCTTAAGGTATGGTCCCAATGGGTAATTCACACAGCACTTTAATTTGAACGGACAAGTTTGCCATGGATGCATCCTGGCCCTTTTACTTTTTCTTTTTTGTAGATCAATTGCCTTGAGCGTTTATTATCTGAATATGGGTTTGATGTCCCCAGGGTGCAAAGTACACCACTCCCCGCTCTATAGTATGGAGGCAATGCTTTCCTGATTGCACGCTTTCAAGGGGCATTAAGCGCCTTCTGGACCTTTTTATAGATTTTATGGATAGCCTCGAAATTTCGACTAATTTTAAAAATGTCCATCTCATGGTGGATTACACCAAGAATAATAAAACACAAAGATTTTTGGCTTGTGGCCTACTGGGGGATTTTATTTGATTCAGGTCTTAGTTGGAATCCCCTGATAAGGAATAAGAGGGCTATTTTTAGCTTTAAACACTTCTCGATTCAATTTGGACAAAAGCCAATTAAGATATTGTTAGTTGTTTTTAAAGCTAAGCGCATCCCTATAACTAGCTTTGGATGCAAAATCTGGGGCTATGCTTCTATTGCTCCGATTCAGGTAGCAGAAAATATGTCTATGAGTGGCCTTCTAAGTGTAGCGCAGGGCAACCCCTCAGAGACTGGACATGAAGAGCTGGGAATTTGATACATATCAGACATTATACACCTCCACAATTTTTTACTCTGGTTCTCAGTCTTGCTGAAGGAGGAGTTAAAGCTAAATAAGCTAATTATTTGTGACTGCTTTGGCCAGGATAGCATTCTACATATTTCATGGGTGCATTACATCATGTCCAATCTTAAAGGTCTGGAAAGACCAGACTTTTTCTTTGATCTGGATCGCATTGTCAAAGAAGATCTTGCTTGGTTGAAACAGGCTTTCTATCTCAGGGTGGCAGCAGCTTTATATGGAGATGCCTAACCACCATCGGCAGCTGTTGACTCACTTTAGACTAGGTATATTCCATCAGCCCAATTTACCTGAATGCGTGTGTGATAACCTCTCAGTTTGAAACATACGGCATGTTGTCTTTATCTGCTCCAGAGGCAATTGCTACAAAGGCCTCACCTGTCGTCTATGAACTTTAGACAGGTGAGACCCGCTTTTCTATACCTACAATATGCTTTTATGTGACATTGTTTTTATCAGGAGTTTTCAGCTCAAGACAATAAAACCCCTGTTAGCTTGTTGAAATACTTGATTTTTTGGATTTGAAACGTGGGATCACTTCTCGCACTTATACCTGTACTCTTTTGAAATGCTTTTCTAAGTGTATGCTCTCATTACGCTGCTATCTTCTTTCGGACATTTTTCATTCATTTTTTGGATTGTCTCATCTATTATGTTTTATTGTATTTTATGATGTGTTTTTATTGTTGTCTATGAATTGTGCATGGTCTGCACACTTTTATGATTTTTATTTAAAAATCAAATAAAGTGTATATGATGATGAAGATGATGCTAAATGTGGTCAACTACTACAATTTAGATTTTATATTATATTATTTTAATAAGGTCAATTACATTTTGTCATTAAATAAGATAACTATGGAAATGCAAAAATGATTGGAAAGTTTCTTTGAGTGAGCAGATGATTGGGTGAATGTGACAGTATGGAAGCACTATAACTGAAAGAGTGAAAATTAATGAATGATGTGCAGTCCATGAAAAGCACACACTGACTGCAAAACACCATAATATTCACCTCCTGTCTACATCCAAAAGGTTTTCAATCTCATGGCTGTTCCTTCCGGCACAAAGAACCTGGTTTATTATACAGAAAAACCAGAAAGGGAGCACTCTGCTCACACTCCAGCATACAGTCAGCACCAGTGCATCATGGTAAATGCAGTACAAGGTCGTTTTTTAGCCATAAAGTAAACTAAAGTTTTTCACCTTAATAGGTTCAGCAAGTGCTGTAAATCTCTGGCCACGTGTTTCTGGTTAAGCCCTTCATCAACAGAGAGCTGCTTTGTCTGTGGGGTAGTTGGAAATGCTGCCAATAGACCTCCCAGGTTTGTGTACCACTCACTGGCACACAGGTGCTTCAACCAGAGCTCATCAGCTCGTTGGCTGAAGGAAGCCTTCTTAAACAGAAAACTAGAAAGGGAGCACCCTGCCTCACACTCCAGCATACAGTCAGCCCCAGTGCATCATGGTAAATGCAGTACAAGTTTTTTTTGTTTTTTTTACAATTTACTAGTGTTCAACTTGATGAATTACTACTTGTGTGTTCCCTGCCATCTCAAATGGGAAGGTCTCTTCTGTTTTGCTAATAATAAGGCTGTGTCTGTGTTTGAGAAAACCTGCTCTGTCATCATGTGCCACTAAACATTTCCCCAAACGATGTGAGTTTTCTTGGGTCCTTTGCCTTCACCCCGGAGTTTTCCACTCAATGTCTAAAATGCAACAATGAAAATCTTTTAGCCTGTGTTAGGCTAAAATCTTCACTAGCCTCCTTAGAGGATTTGATCTGTTACCCCTCAAGCATGGCCTACATAGAACAGCCTCCATCTTTTAGGCTAGGAAAGCATGTCACTAAAGGCCTGAAGTTTCTTTATTCCATAACAGTGTCCAGAGGGAAGAAAAGGGTGTGAAACTGTGTCTGGTGCAAGTTCTATTCCAAGCACTTATGATACCCCTTGTTGTTGGGGATTTGCGTAGCTTTGTGTCATTCTGGATCTTAAGATGCCAGTCGTACACCATCCTTTGTGTCCCATCGCGTATAGTCATTGAAATGATGTAGGAGCCCCACTTAAAATCCATGTGCAAAACTAAATGATCACATAGAATACGTATGCTGTCCTTGGTAGTGTTGACATTTTGCTAGTGCTAGTGAATACTGATTACCAGCCGAAATCACCTCCCAAGAGTAGGCCATGGACTGCTCTGCTTCGCTACCCTGTGAGAGCTGAGTGCTACAATAGGGTGTTTGTTTCCCAGTAAGGACAATTGTGGACCTATTACTTGTGCAGGCCTCATACTTGTAGCCTAATTTCCAAAAGTAGTAAATACCATATTCTTCCTGGGCAGATACAAGGCGCCATTGTCACTGACACATCCCTCGGAAGTGGAACCACATAGCATAATACCAGAATAAAACAAGGAAGACAAGACCGCCACCACTCCAAGATGCAGTCTCACTCTGTCAGCAAACCTACAGACCAGCCAGTCACACCAAATCAAAAGAACACAAACTGACTCTTCGCAGCAGGACTCAACCACAAACAGATTTAACTCCCACCAGAGGTGTGACTTTTCTCCTCAATTCTTCATTAAATTTGCATTACTGGACATCTCTTCTCTACTGCACAAAAGGAAGTGGTTGATAAAACTGCATCACCTGCATAGGAAGATACAAATTGTGCAAACTACACTCTTGCTCTCTGCGTCTCACACAAGCACTCTTCACAGTGACTTTAATACCCTAAGGGGCATATTTACAGTGAATTGGCCCAGCAGGGTGCTGCACCAAAATTGGCAGCGCCGTGCTGCGTCAGTTCTGAAACGAAGAGATGCACCATATTTACAAAAATACGGCGCACCCATGTTACCCCTAGTGCTGACTCTAAATGTAGCTGCCGGCGTCAACGCAGGCATCCTTGAACCATAGTGAACGGGTGTCTGCGTTGAAGGAAAGGATTGTTTGTGTGCAGGAAGTTGTCCCTTCCTGCACATAAACAATCTACAATGGCGATCTGGCACTTCATTCTGCAGCAAACATAGGTGTACCTAATCGTCTTTATTTAATGATTGTTTATGTGAAGGAAAGGACACCTGCTCATAACCAATCATTCATGGTTGTTTTGCTCTTTCTATGTGTGCTGCAGAATGCATCACACATAGACAAAGCAAAAACGAGGTGAAATGAAAGCATTTCTCCTCATTGCGCCATGCTAATGCCACACCCAAGGTGGCGTTAGTTTTTGGCGCTGCCACAGATTTACAGATTCTTGTAAATCTGGGGCAGCGTCAAAAGCAATGGGTGTAGCAGTGGAACCCCCCAGCAACACCCTTGCACGCCCCTCTGCCGTAGAAAACTGCATCAAGGGGTGCATATTTATAAGGCACCTTAAGCCACAGAAGGTAGCTTGACGCTGCCTTGTAAATATGCGTAATGTACAGCACCACGGGAGCGTCACAAAAAGTGACGCTCCGGTGGTGCTATGGGGCTTGTAAATATGCCCCTAAGTGCTGAAAAGTGCAACATGGACCCCAACTGGTGCAGTTCTGAGCAGTTCTTCACACACATTACCTCTGCCACACCCCACATACCAAGATACTTTGTTACCTCTGAACCAACAACACCCCCTGTAATCACAATCTCTAGACCTAATCATCCTAAATCTAAATCTGCCATCAGCATTATTGCTTAATGTATTGGGCTTGCATCTCTGAGCTTGCTTCTGAGTTTAGTCATTTGTTGATAGTGAGTGTTCTGCAGTCATCTTTCCTGGTTTCCTAACAGGTCAGTCTGAAGTTCTATCTTGAATCTGCTTGTTTGTTTGGATATTGAGTGCTTGTTTCATCTTGTGCTGTAGGTGATCTCCATAGGCTCTCAAGTGTCCTCCAACATGTTTTGTCGCCACGTCTTCTGGTGGTGGATTGGTGAAGATATGCAACATCATAGTGTCATGGCAGGGACAAACTGAGGCACCACATTTTGGAGGTGGTTGGACCCACTGGCCCCAGAATGGATTGTGCAAATGCATTTCATTTTTATAAA
This sequence comes from Pleurodeles waltl, assembly GCF_031143425.1. NCBI lineage: Eukaryota > Metazoa > Chordata > Amphibia > Caudata > Salamandridae > Pleurodeles > Pleurodeles waltl. Next base: position 73,512,063 of record NC_090445.1, read on the forward strand.
GGGGCACTAGAGTTTTGCTAGCTTTCTCTGTAATTTTAGTGCTTTTCTATGTTTTCCTATAGTCAGCAGACAGTGTGAGTGCACATGATTAGCCTAAATGTCTAACCTTGGAGTACTTTCCAAGAAGGTCTCTGGGACACACACAGAAGGTCGTGTTTGTTGAACCCTGTCTAAGAAACCATTTGGGTTTCTTTCTTCTTCATAAAATACTGATTGATCATTATCAGATCACTAGAATCATAAATTGCTTATTTTATTTATTCTTTGCAACAACATCCATGCACCTTGTGTGCATATAAGTCCATGAATTAGTGTTTTCTCACTGTGCATCCAGACATATCAGACAACAACAAACTCCCATTAAAACAAAATCACCAATACAACCTGCACCTGTTGGCTTTGATAATTCTTATTTGTATTCTGATACTTGTAGTGTTGTATTTATTGTAAAAACGCAAAACTACAAATCCCCAAAAAACACAAGAATATGCAAAACAATAGCCTGGAAGAGCTATTTGACAAGGGACAACTTGATATGTTTGCAGATTATAACTTCTGATCTGTGTTAAAGTTGCTGATGATAACGTGCTCCAGTGCAGTGTATAGTTTCCAGGTTTCCCTGGGAAACTTCCCCTTGTTAGACATGGTCAGGGAAGTGGTGTGCTGGTGCTACTGCCTGCAGTGTGCACACCACATAAACCTCCCTAGTATACAATCCTGGTATTTCCTATGGGACTGGGGTGACATTTAACAAACTAATGTAATACGGATGTTGTAACCTTGGTTCACTGCACTTGCAAAAATGTCCGACAGTCGTTGGCCTTAAATGGGATTGTGAGATGGTGAATAGAAAACACCCTCTTCCCATTCTACCTGGCGGTAACTACACAGTAAGGGGGAGGTGAGTGTGAATGGAATAAGTATGCCTCTGGGGGAAGAGTGCACAGGGCCCCCAACTTGGATCAATACTGGTGAGTGTGTTTCATCTGATTGTTTAGAAGCACTTAAAACCACTGAGCATATACGGTGATGGGATGGAACCTGCAACAACACTTGAAGAACTGAAGTCAAAGAGCACAGTCCCCACACACTGGCATAAGTAATAGTTGTCAGTACAAACACTCATTATACAAATATAATATATGAAAGGTGTATTTGCTGCACATAAGGAAAACTGGTTAATGAGTAAAATATGATCTATATTCACAGTAACGAGCTGAGCCAGACCGCAGCTACCTCCGATGCATCCTACTAAACACCCGCTCCGCACGCAAACATGCCGTCGAACTCTGGGACCTGCTCGACACCTCCACCCCCGATGTTGCCTTCCTGATGGAGACCTGTATGAACGCCTTCTCGGCCCCAGACATCGCCATAGCCATTCCGGATAGCTAGAAGATCACCCACAGGGATCGCACCAACGGTATGGAGGCGGAAATGCCATTGTCCACAAGAACACCGTCAGGGTCACGACCTGTACCAACGACACCCTCAGCACCGCCGAACACCTACACTTCCAGATCCACACCAACCCCAACACCACCCTCAAAGGAACTCTCATCTACAGACCCCCCAGACCACGGCCTCAGTTCTGCGACTCCATCGCCGACCTCATCAGCAGGCACGCCCTAGCCTCCGCCGACTACATCCTCCTCGGCGACCTGAACTTTCAGAGAATAACAACGACCCCAACTCCACCACCCTAATCGACAACCTCACCACCCTCGGACTCAGGCAACTCGTCACTACTCCAACACACTCCGCCGGCCACACGCTGGACCTCGTCTTCTCCGCTAGCCCCCACGTCATCTTCAGCCACACCACCGAACTCCCATGAACCGACCACCACTGCATCCACTTCACCTTCCAGAAACCCACCACGCACCACTGCACCCAACAGATCCCCCGCCGCAACTGGAGCGAAGTCAGCCAAGACCAGCTGAACACCAGCCTCGCCCGAAAACCACCCACCGAACCCACCAATCCCGACCTCTCAGCCAGCAACCTCTGGCGCTGGATCGACGACTGCGCCAACACTCTCGCCCCGCTCAATAAACCTTCCAACAGAGGTGCCAACAAGAGAGCCAGCTAGTTCACCTCAGACCTTCGAGCCTCCAAGCAAACCTGACGGAAACTGGAGAGAAAGTGGCTCCACGAACAGACACCCGACAACGATGCTGCCTTCAAGAACGCCATCCGCAATCACCATCACCTCATCAGATCTGCCAAGAAAACCTCCTTCAAAGACCGCCTGGACTACAACGCACACAACAGCAAGGAGCTCTTCAACATCGTGAAGGAACTCTCCAACCCCAGCACAAACGACATCCCACCATCACAAGACGTGTGCAACTGCCTCGCCGCCTTCTTCCACCACAAGATCACAGACATCCATGACAGCTTCAACAGCCAGACCACCCCGTCAACCACCGATTCCTCAGACTCTCCACCCACCTCCAACTACAATCCCCTGCTCATCTGGGCCAACGTGAACTAAGACGACACAATCAAAACCATGAGCACTATCCACTCTGGATCTCCGTCAGACCCATGCCCGCACCACATCTCTAACAAAGAAAGTGCCACCATCGCACCCCACCTCCGCAAAGTCATCAACATCTCCTTTGAGACCGCGACCTACCCCAAGAGCTGGAAGCATGCTGAGATCAAACCCCTATTCAAGAAACCCATGGCGGACCCAAGAGACCTCAAGAATTTCCGCCCCATCTCCCTGCTCCCATTCCCGGCCAAGGTCATCGAGAAGATCGTCAACAGACAACTCATCCACTACCTCGAAGAAAACAACATCCTGGACCCATCCCAGAAAGGGTTCTGCAGCAACCACAGTACCGAAACCACCCTCATCGCCGCCACCGACGACATCAGGGCCCTGCTTGACAACGGCAAAACTGCGGCCCTCATCCTCCTGGACCTCTCAGCCGCCTTTGACACCTTCTGCCACCGCATCCTATGCACACGCCTCCACAACGCAGGCATCCGGGACAAAGCTCTGGAGTGGACCACATCCTTCCTCACTGGCAGAACCCAGAGTGTCCGCCTCCCCCCTTTCCAATCCAAAGCCTCCAAGATCATCTGCATTGTCTGTGAAGGATCGTCCCTCAGCCCTACACTATTCAACGTCTACATGGCCCTGCTCGCACACGTCACCCGGTTACACAACCTCAACATCATCTCCTACGCCGACACTCAACTGATCCTCTCCCTCACCAAGGACCCCCTCACCACCAAATCCAACCCCCACGAAGTAATGAAGGCCGTCGCCGAATGGATGAGGAACAGCAAACTGAAGTTGAACTCAGATAAGATGGAGGTCCTCATCCTCGGCGCCAACCCCTCAGCCTGGGATGACTCCTGGTGGCCGACCGCTCTGGGAGCAGCCCCGACACCTACCGCCAACGCACGCAACCTGGGCGTCATCCTCGACTCAAACCTCTCCATGACCAAGCAAGTTAGCGCGGTCTTCTCATCCTGCGTCAACACCCTCCGTATGCTCCGCAAGATCTACAGATGAATCCCCACAGATACAAGAAGAACAGTCACTCAAGCCCTCGTCAGCAGCAAACTTGACTACGGAAATGCCCTCTACTCAGGAGCCCCTGCCAAAATCCTCAAATGACTGCAACGCATACAAAATGCTTCCACACGCCTGATCCTCCATGCCCCCGCCACAGCCACATCACTCCCCATCTGAGAGACCTACACTGGCTCCCCATCAACAAAAGGATACCTTCAAGCTCCTCACCCACGCACACAAGGTGCTCCACAACACCGGTCCAGCCTACCTCAACAGATGACTAACCTTCTACACCCCGTCCCACCAACTCCGCTCAGCCGACCTCGCTCTTGCCACCGTCCCCCGCATCCGAAGAGCGACTACCGGAGGCAGATCCTTCACCCACCTCGCCACCAAGACCTGGAACACCCTTCCTTTGCCCCTACGACAGACCGAAGACCTGCTGACTTTCAGAAAGCGCCTCAAAACCTGGCTATTCGAGCAGTAGCAGCACCCCACCTCCCCTCGAGACCCTTAAGGGTGGGTAGTACGCTCTACAAATACACTGATTGATTGATTGACAGTAACTGAGAGCACAGCAACACAGTTCTACCCAGGACTGCATCCCCAACCCACATAGTTAGTCCTATTGATGTATACAGGTGGCTCTTAAATGGAGTGCTGTTCTGTCAGGCTGAAGGTGGGAGAGAGCAGGACTGTAGAGTCGGGGGCCCCTTCAGTGAGCTAATGAGGTAGATGATGGTTGTGCTCGGTAGTAATAGGTAGCGGAGATGCAGACTTGGGCCCGATTTAGAGTTTGGCGGATGGATTACTCCGCTACAAATGTGAAGGATAGTCTGTCTACCTTATTACAATTGTCAGTGGATACAATATAATAAGATGGAGGGGATGTCTGTTTTGTTTGTGATGTAGTAATCCGTCCCCTAAACTCTAAACGAGGCCCCAAATCCTAACCCAAAGAAGTCTGCAGGCCAGGGTGCCAAGGGTCCAGGGATGGGGCACTAAGAGGATTGAAAACAATTGTGCTTTAAACAAAATGTGGCTAGCATGTTTCTGAACATATAATAGTGTGTGGTCAACTCTAGAATTAAAGTGCATTTCCAGGTCAGTCATTGCATGGTTCACTGCTATAAAAAAAAACATCAACACAATCTCAATAAACGTGGGTCACTGCCATGGTTGATAACTTTTGTCCACATTGGCCAAGGTGGTGGGCTCTTCTTTTGCCATAGATGAAGAAAAGGGAATGTTTTTATGGTCTGTGTGTCTCAATATCAAAATGCAAGCTGGAAATGCTTGAAAAACACCTCCTGAATGGGGAATCAAGCTAGCGCCTTGGTTCTGTGGCTGGAGGGGTAGTGGTGACGGACAGCCTACCTGTTGTCCCTGACATCTTTCAGGTGCCTTGACACCAGTACAAGGTTGACCTCCAGAAGGAGCACAGTCTTTCCCTTTGGAAGAATTCTTGCAACTGCCTCAACTCCTTGGCACTGTAAGAGATAATCTCAAGATGCAGAAGCCTGCTTATTCCAGTGACCACCAAGGCCACTTCAGATAAAATGTGCCTAGAAATGGAGTGTTCTTATGATTTCTGATTATATCAGGAGAGCCACCTGATAAAACAAAACAGCAAGTTCATCACACCCTGCCCATGTTTCTAGAGATGGAGCCTATACTAGTCTGGGCCTGTTCTATTCCAGTGCTAAAGTTGGTGAGTCTTCCTTCTGCCAGGCAGCAGGGTCCCATCCTCAAAAGGAGGCAACCGGGAAGGCAGTGATGGTTTCTCCAGCATCAACTGAGATCAGAATTGCCTTGTTTGTGAGTGCCCTGTGGAGCAGATTCGTAGAAAGTAGTGCAGAAAGTGGAACTGAAGGGAAACTGTTGGTTCTCCTCTGTGAAGGTAAGGCATTGCCACTTACATACGTAGTTTCTATCAATCTTCTGTAAAGTGATGCCACATGGGTAGATATTGAGTACAGCATAGTACTCCCAGTGACATTAGCTAGTTACTCAGAATGTCAGAGTACTACTAGTACTACTAGAGATGAGGGCAATATGACAGAGTAATACTATTACCATTAGGGAAGTACTCAGTATTCCAGAACATTACTGGTGCTGTTATGAAGGTGCTCGACCTCTCAAGCAACAACAGTGCAGCTGTCAATAGTATTAGGATGTGCATCAATCTACTAGTGTTGCAAGTGTCATTACATTTCCCCCTTTGTTGCAGGGCCCTTAGGGTTGTTCTTATTGTGGCAATATAATTAGTGGCGAACAGGTGGTCTGACAGTCACATGGGCCTCTCTTCATCGTGGCTCTGACAGAGACCTTTGAAGTGGTTGCGAGACGGGCGACACCTGCACATCAATTAAATACTATGCTAGTATAAGTGCTGTTTCTGGGGGCCAATGACTTATTCATTAACTTTGAAAGGTCCCAACCAACCCCACCACATGATTCATCCATTCCAAGAATGTTTCCACCTCACTCACTGACTGTGAGCTCTTAAGAGGCTGATCTCCGGCATGACTGACAGATTGGCTTCTGTTAAATCAGCAATAATGGATATTATATTTTGGTGTGGTATAGAGACTGTTCAGTTTTCTGGACTCACCCTAACTCTCAACAAAAGTTGGAAACTGTGGAGGTGGAGGTTATAGATTTATCTTAAAGCTTAGGTGGTGAGCCAGGATTCTTTTGAAGGCTGGTGGTGGTCGGTGAGATTTCTTCCTGGTAGTTATGAGCAGTGAGCAAGGTCAGCGTGGGATGCTAAAGGGATTATGAAGGTTCGTAAGAGGAATCTAGGATTATGATTGGGTGGGATGTCAGTGATAGGTCTAGTTTTGTAGGGAACAATCCTATACATTGGACATGGTGTTGACCCATTTCAGTGCATGTCAGGAGGTCATTTCATAGGGTGAGCAAATCACAGTGATTGGGTGAGGTTAGTGTCAGTAGGTGAGCATAGTTGTTACATCAGGCTCTACTACCATTTCTTGTTATGTACCTAACTCTGATGCTCTCCATGCTTCTTTAGCCTCTGCTACTCTCTGTGCTTCTTTAGCCTCAGTCACACTATCTAATATCTAGAGCTTTGCCCTATTAAACCCTTAAGAGCCCATATGTAGACACTCATGTCTCCCTACAGTGCAAGACCTAAGTAGAATGGCAATGATAAATGAAAGTCTGATGCCTACATATTAAACGAGACCCTCAGGGTTTCTTGCTGTTGCACTGCAAGCATGGCGGCCATCTTGGAATTGGAGCAGACCTCTTTTACTGAAACCAAAAGCATTACATCTTAGAAGGAAAGAGGCACGCTGCTTCACCAAGTGCTAGTTTTCACACAGCTTGTGTGCTGTTTTTTCCTCCTGTTAACCCCTACTCTAACTTGAACTAATCCCCCTATTGCCATTTTTTTACCCTTCACTATAAATTTCCCTAACACCTTAAATAAAAAAAGGTATATATTCATTCATGCAGCCCATGAGAACCAGTACCTTTCAGCAATGGTAAACATGTTCCACTATTTTGAGACAATGATTGGCAGCTACCCTTTTATGGAAAGTCAAACGACCCTTCTAGCTCACTTAAAAGTGAGTGCTCATCCTGAAAATTGTAGTTTTTGCAAACTCGCAGTGTGAACGAACTACAGCTCTAAATATCAAATCTTTAAGTACTTATTAGAAGAATAATCACTTCTAACAACATATGTTTTACATGAAAAAAGTTCGGGCATTTCCCTTTTGAATACCAGCAAAGGCTCAAATTAATTTGGTAGATAAGGTAGACCGTAGTTGTCCAAAGTATCACTTTGCACATTCATGTAACATTGCAGAACTCCCTAATAATACATTTGTGCTGGGTCCATTAGAACGTTGTTTAGGGTGATGGACAACACTTCATAGCATGGCCTTAGTCCTCTCCATCGACATTCAGAAGATTGATTGACAGAATACACTGGGAGTACCTCAGAGCAGTGATGGAGGATATCATCTTGGGACAGGAGTTGGACAAGTGGGTTACTTCACTATACGTGGAAACTACAGCTAGGGTTTGCACAGGACAGTGTATATTTGAGGTGTTTAGGGTACACTAAGGCACACGGCAGGGCTGCACCCTGTCCCGAATGCTTTTCGTAGTGGTCCTTGAACCAGGGCAGAGGAAGCAGTGAGAGAAATCCCATTGGGGGACAGGGGGCATATGCTGTTGCTGCATGTGGATGACATGCTTCTCCTGTACCTCAGGGACGCTGAGACAGGGATATCGTGGAGTATTGTGCTGCTGGGGGAATTGGGGCGAGTGTCAGACTTTTACACAAACTGGAGGAAAACTTGTGCCTTCCAAGTGGCCACTGACATGCAAACCCCCATCAGATCGTAGTGCTGCAATACCTCGGAATTTAAGTGTACAAGAATTGGATAGCTGGGAGGGAAACCTTATGAGGAGGATTGAAAGCCCAGAAGGGTAGCATGCACTTTTGGTGGTCACTGAACTCCCAATAATGGTAAGAATTGCACTGTCGAAGTTGGTGATGCTATTGTGAATTCTTTATTTATTTTCTGAACCTGCCAGTCTGGATCCCGCAGGCCAGGTTCAGAGAATTTAACATGTTGTTGCAGAAGCTGATCTGGGATGGCGGTAGGCACCGGATCTCTTTGGACATAGTGAGACGCCCCATGCGTAGGGATGGGGGAGGTGGTGGGGGAAGAGGCTGGGTATCCCACTCTTTGAGGTCTACTTCTTATCAGCACAGCTGCAATGGTTGGCCCAGTGGCTGGTGGGACTTCAGGTGGAGGAGATGGGAGAAACCAGAAAGCCATTGAATACAGGGGCTTATACTGCTCTGATGTTAGGGGTGAGAGTGACACTTATGAGGACACCCGCTCTTCTCGCGGTGGCACTCCACAGCTGGAGATCAGCAGCCAACAAAGTGACACACACTCCACGCACTGGCCCTCCACTTGGTGGGGCTGCCCACTCCCAGATGGGGCTATTTCACTCGTACAAGATTGTGGGAAAGGAGCAGAGTGGGAATAGAAACAATAGGCGACTCCTACGAAGCGATAACGTTCTGTACATTGGAGGCTCTAGTAGAGGAGGAGGGCCTCCTGAGGGCACAATTTCTGACCTACGCAGCACTAAAGAGGGTGCTGCTCCAGCTGTGGGGGCCGAACACTTTGGAGCTGTGAACCCAGAAGCTCTATCACCACACATTCAGTGGAGTGTGTTAAGCGGATCACTAGAATTTATTGTGTTAATGACTTTCAGTGATCGTATGCCCCTGCAAGCTAGATGGGAAGACTTGCTAGTCAGGGAGTTTATGGGCAAGGAATGGGAGCAAATCTTAAGGCTGGTGAGCAAGGTATCTAGGAACACTAGATTCAAGTACATCCAATTTAATTATCTTCATAAAACCTATGTCACTCCCCATAGGATCAATGTAATGATGCTAATTGATACTAAGCTATGTCCACGATGCTCACTTTTAAACACATATTTCATACGCATGGTATGGAGCTGCCCTGAAATGGAGTGATTCTGGGTCAAGGTGGTCCAAGCTATGGACATACACTTGCTAGGCAAGACCTGTTGAACATGGAAATATGCTTGATGGGCTCCTACCCCTGACGGCTGAAAAATAAGGTGCAAAATAGATTCTTACACTTAGGGCCCGTAGAGACATATGGTACTCCTCTGGCGGTCAATAGACGGGCTACTACATGGCGGATGGCAAAGACGGCTAGAGAGCTTGGTGACAGAGATGGAGGCAGCCCTAAGTACAGAGGAGCTGAAAGGGGTGCGTTGAAAACCAATTGCAGATGTGTGGTTAGAATTACTAACAGCTTTTACTGAGGGGGATGGGGAAGTGAGGGACTGATGCACCAGGAGAGGCTGGTGCCTGCTGCCCTAGGGCTATCTGAAACCACTGCCTTGTGCAACACACTGTGGTGGGAAGATTCTTCAACATTAACCGAATATGCGAAGAATAGACATTGCCATTAGGGTGGGTGCACTGAGCATATAAGTCTGAAATTGCTGGAATGGATATGTGAAAATGTGGAATACCAAAGGCTCTAAGTTTGTAATTTGTTATTGTTAATAATTTGGGATCAAAGGAAAATGCTAGTTAAAAGGAGGGGAGACGTGCTATCTATCCCTAGCTTGACAGGGGTACAGCTGTAATATGAAAGATGTACTTTACACCTTCGCAATGTTGATGTACTGCTCTGTTGCTCTGCTGCTACATTACATTTTCCAATATTAATAGATTTAAAAAAATAAAGAAATTTGGGTTGGGCCAGAAAAGTCTTCTGCATGGTGATGGACATGCATCCCTGTTGTGAGTCCACCAGCTGCATGGATATCTGAATCCCTGTATTAATTTTTGGTCATGGGCAAATCCCTGTATTGATTTTTGGTCATGGGCAACACACATTGTGTGTGCATCATGAACTAGGCCTGTATTGCGGTAATGTGGTCTTGTTAGACCAGAAGGGGCGCACCAAGAGCCACCCTCAGAGTAGGAGAGGACTACTGCCCATTCTTTGAGTTACATAACAGAACACAGTGGAGGCCACATACCCATTTTATGTTTTTTAGGAATAAGTAGTGTGTACAAGCTTTTTTGCATGTGTCACTAGAGTGGTGCCTACCGGCCCTCTCGTGTAAATTTCTGTGGCTGAGTAGGCTGTAGCCTAAATGGATTGTGTGTAGTGCTAGACAACGTGTGATACCTGCAAATGTGTGCAGGGATGTGTGTGTGGGCCTGTGGGTGGTACATGTCACTTTCATTTTTGCAAGCCCAGGACCACTAGTGGAGTTGAGGACTACAACCCTAAGACAAGAGATGTGAATTGCTGAAATTATTAAGTGCTGGGGTGGGAACACACACACTGGAGAAAGGGAGGCAGACCATCCTCTGTGCACATCAACAGTCTCTTTGATTGCAGGATGAGTTACTGGTCAGTAGGTTCATTATTATGGAGATGTGCAATTGATGTGGTTGGCACTGTAAGATCATGGAATCATGAAAGAGGGGAAGGCTTAGGACTCTGAATCATTATGAGAAATGTTTCAGTGGACACTGACAGCCAGGTGTGATACCCCAGCTACTGCCTTGACTTGTGTTGTGGACTACACATAACTGGAGCCACTCCTGCTGTGGCAGACTGTTCCTTTGACAAAGGACAGGGCAGAGAGAGAGCATTTCTAAGGAGCTGACACCCACAACCCAAATTTTAAAGGCTCAGACACTAAGGCCCATATTTATACTTCCTTTGCACCGGATTAACATCTTTTTTTTACGCTAATCTGGCGCAAATTTAACCCCATATTTATATTTTGACGCTAGACCTGTCTAGCGTCAAAATTTCAGAGTGTGCGCCAATTTCTGGATGTGTGAAACGCCTTGCGTCAATGAGATAAAAGGTAGGCATTCCCGTCCAAAAAATGACTCAAACACCTGTGCGCCATATTTATCCAACCGGGCAGAAATTCTGCATGGGTGGGAGGCGGACCCAAAAAATTACACAAATCCCGATTTGCGTCAAATTTTAACGCCTAGTTCAGGACAGGTGTTAAAATGGGGCAAACACACCACTACTTAAGGAAAACTCACACAAGCAACATCATTGCTCAAGAAGGACAACATGGAGGTGCTACTCATACAGCATGCCAGAAGACGCAGAGCACAGGACCAACAGCAGCAGCTACCACCACACCATCGTGGACCCCAAAGGCAACGCAGAAGTTGGAGAGGCTATTCAGGACCAGGAAAACCCTCCAGGTTCTCAGAGAACATGATATCATGCAGAGGTACAGACTCAACTGGCAAGCCATACAGCAGATGCTGCGCCAAATTGAGGCACAGTTAACAGCCAGCTTGCAGACACCCCACATCTTTCCACCAGAGACCAAGCTGCCTGTGCTGCACATGTTGGCAAGTGGCTCATTTCAAACTACTGGTGCCCTGGTTGCCGGGGTCTCACAGCCCTCATTCTCCACCCTTCTTCCCAAGGTACTTGATGCCATCATCTCTCTCACGCCCCGCCACATCAGCTTCCCCAACACACAGCAGAAGCAGCAGGAGACCAAACGGGGGTTTTACCAAATTAATGGCTTCCCACACGTGCTTGGTGCCATTGACTGCACAAATGTCCGGGTTGTGCCACCTGCTGCAACTAAGCACCTATACCGCAACAGATAGCACACCCACTCCATCAATGTGCAGGCCATTGTTGATCACCAGGGATTGTTCACCAATATCATAGCAAAGTATCCTGGGAGTGTACATGATTCCTTCATCTTCCGCCACAGCACCATCAATCAGCACTTCCAGGATGGACGATCTGCAAATGACCTTCTTGTCGGTAAGTCCAGAAAACTAGTAATATACACACAGCAACCCTGTAGGACACACAAGACATACACCACTACATTGACACGTGGGCAGGAAGACACTGATGTGTGACACTGGTAGTTATGTTTGATATCCTGACCCAATGGGATTCACATCTATGGACAAATGACGGCTGCCAATAACAATAGCTGCCACTATAGAGCCACAAGGGACCAATTTAAAACCACTCAGTGACAATGACATGGCCTTAACTGGCAGTACAACTTGGAAGATTAACCATTCAGTATCACATAAGGCCACAGTCAATCCCACACCCTTCCAAGCAATACGTCCTGTGTAAGGGGTGTGCAATGTGTGTTGCTGCAGGTCAAACACCATGAGACACATAGCATGATGATGCTGACTCAAATGAAGGTGACATGGAATTATTGAGGCAGTATCAGCATCCCACATCACTCCTGGGGTGACATTGCCAGCTAGCAATAAGGAAGTGGACTGTGCAATGAAAACATGTTGATGTGACCCTAATGCAAAGTGCACACTGCTACACATACTGAAAGAGACAATTCCCTATCTACATAACAGATGTACAGGGAGATGGAACTTCCTACACTAAAACATCCACCCCCACAACCAAGTTAGCCAGCTCACCTGGAGCAAGTTCAGTAGGGTAGGTGCACGGCTGCACATGAGCCAACTGGGTGAGAGAACAAAAACAGGTTTGCATAGAACTAGTCACACATGGGATAATTGTCCGTTGTCAATACTGAACACCTCAGTGCTGCCTATGGAGATGTGTTGTGCATTGTCACCCAGCCAAATCAATGTGCCTCAATGTTGCATTTCATCTGCAATTACAAATGTCTAATTGGATGGGATGTCCAGCCATGTAGTGCAACCATGTTACCACCACAGTGGAATCTATTGTGTGTGTGGAAGTATCATGTCACCTCCACTGAATGCACACGGACACATCTTTCTCACCACATAACCAATGGGAGATACAAACTGAACTGAAATTTCAAAATATACCAGAGATATTAGGTCAATTAGCCAAACAACAGGTTTGCTAGTCAAACAACCCAAATCAGAAAGAAACTCACAGAAGCTTAGGATCCCACACAATACCACAAACACATATGAGTCACAGACTACAGAAGATAACAACTGCCATGCAAAATGACATTCCCGGTGCAACCAAAAACAAAATACTTACCCCTATTTTCTCTTTCAGCTGATCAGGGTTACAGGATCCAGCCAGGATCATGACCCCATTTGCCAACCCAAGCACAGCAGAAAAGCGTGCCTATAATGAGCACATCGGAGGACACGCACAATGGTTGAATGGACCTTTGGCATCCTGAAGTCCAGATTCAGGTGCCTGGACATCACCGGAGGCAGCCTCTTATATTCTCCAGAAATGGTCTGCAAGATCATTTTGACCTGTGCCATCCTGAACAACATTTGTGTTAGGAGAAACATTCCCCTATATGAACTTGAACAACAGCTGCCTGAAGAGGAGGAGGAAGAGGAGGATGCTGTCCGAGAAAATGAGGGGGAACATCCTAACACAGCTGCAGGAATGCATCGCAGACAAAATATAGTACAAAAGTTTTTCCAACAATAGTTACTATCACCACTTTGTTACAATATGGAATTAAACAGCTCACTTTATCACTCAATCATGCTCTGGGTAATTATTTATGCATCACATGATCTTTAGGAATCAGAAAGACAAATTTGCCTACTTCTGATGCCACATGACATTTGATAGGTATGAATGTACAGCAAACGTCACACACAGTTTGTATGAAAAAGATTGTGTCTATTTCACATTTGAAGGGCAAATTCATAGGACTACAGCTATGAGACAAATCTATGTTGCCAACATGGTCCATTGCAGGATATGACACCCAACTATGACACCATCAATTATAAGGTAAAAAAGTGCATCATCCATGAGGCGGTGGATGTGAAATAGCATTGGTAGCAGGAATGTATGAACAGACCCTTGACATCAGTAAGTGTGACATCAGCTATCTCTGCAAGGAGCATGTGTGACAAGAAGTGCATCAAACCTGAAAATAGATAGCACGAGTGTCACTGTGCATATATATGTTACTGAAATTGCACAAAAGCACTGTCTCACCACCAGGTAGACCTATAATATCGGGTATAGGAGCACCTACGGAAAGGCTATCTGAATTTATTGATAGTTACTTACAGCTGATTGTGAAAAACATCCCTTCATATTTACAGGATACGAAGGATGTTCTTCGAAAATTAGAGGATGTGACCTGGACCTCGGACATGATGTTGGTCACACTTGATGTATCCTCTCTATATACATGTATCCCCAAGGATAAGGGTCTACAGGCAGTAAGACACTTTTTGTCTAGTATATCTGCATCCCACATGGAACACACTGAAATGATATTGTGCATGATTGAGTTTACATTGGAAAATAATGTATTTATACATGAAGGACAATGGTTCAAACAAGCACGAGGAGTAGCCATGGGCTCGCGGTTTTCTCCATCCTATGCAAACCTATATATGGGTTTCTTTGAGGCAATACATGTTTGGAAGAGGTGCCCTTCTGGTTTCACCAATAATATTCTCTTTTGGGAAAGATATACTTATGATGTTTTAATGATTTGGACTGGGTCTGAACAATTGCTAGTGGAATTTTACGATTATGTTAACTGTAACATTTTCAATATACAGATGACTTATGAGTACTGTAAGAATAATGTTTGCTTTCTGGGTCTGGACATATCCATTGTGGACAATAAGATCGATACAAAAGTGCATTGCAAACCAACAGCCTGTAATTCTGTACTGCACGCTGAGAGTGCCCATCCTAAAAGTCAGATTTCAGCTATCCCGTTTGGGGAAATGACTAGGCTGAAAAGAAATTGTAGTGATCCCAATGTATGTAACACAGAACTAAACAAGTTAGAAGATAGGTTCTTACAGAGGGGTTACTAGAAACATATCATCAAAACATCAAGAAAAAAGATCGATCAGGTTTGCAGAACCACCTTATTGGGCCAAAACACTAAAATGTGAGACAACTTGCCATACAGAACAGTCAATTTTTGTACGACGTATAGCCAGAATAGTCACAAAATATACCGTATTTTATGTAAACATTGGAACGTACTACAGACAGACAATACCCTTGCTACTTTACTTCCCAAAAAACCTAGAATGATTCATAAAAGAGGCAAAACCATTAGAAATGAAGTCTGTAAGAGCTTCTTACCACCTATAATGGAATGTAAAGCAACATGGCTTTCCAATAAAATTACGGGTTTTTGTAGTTGTGGCAACTGTAATATGTGTGGCATGGCACTACATAAAACATCTGAATTCAGTTATAATGGCAGTGACAAATATAAAATCTCTACTTTTATTAAGTGCAATACGAAATTTGTGGTATACATACTGGAATGTATGTGTGGCCAAATATATGTAGGCAGTACCATCAGGCCCCTAAAGGAACGTATTCAGGAGCAAATTAGAGCTCTAAGAAACTGTGATACAGAATCACCGGTAGTGCGACATGTTAATGAAAAACATCCAGGAATTGAGGTCCCACTAGTCAAATATATGGGTATAAACCACATTCCGATGAATCCCAGGGGTGGTAACAGAACGCTGGATCTACGAAAAAATGAAGCAAAATGGATTATTAAATTAAGAACTATTGAAATGGGAATGAATTTGCATGATGAACTGTACCATTTTCTGTAAAATGTATGATCCTGGTCTGCTGCTATTTGATGTACCTTTGATAAGCATATATATGTACAACAATTGCACTCTTGCGATACAGAGGACACAACCTAACTACTTGGACTTTGGGGAGACTGCTTCACCCCTCTATTTGCATACGCACTTTTAATACATCTTTGCATGTTTTCATGACACCATTCTTTTTGTTATTAAAACATATGACTCTTGGGGATACAAAGAATGGGGAAGCTCATTTCTTTTTTTGCAGTGGGTCTGACTATAAGCTCTCAAAGGAATTGATCTATATTGATGGACTTAGAATACTATAAAGGATGTGACCAAAGTGCTTGTAATGATGACCCATGAGGGTTCAGAAGGATTGTGTCCGCACATGCCGAGTTATCCATAATTCGATCGAATGTGTAAATGGGAAAGGCTTTATTGTTATAATCACCATTTAAAGATGGCCGCCGTGGATATTTGAATATTTCAAGGATGGTTGGGTGGCGCCCTATGGGTTTTCCAATTTCCCTTTTCTTCTATCTTTGGTTTTGATATGTGTGGAGGGACTGCTCATGGGGTTGGGATGCAGTATCCTCTTAATTGGTCTGAATATGACATGACCGATTACTGTGATGTGTGCACTGGCTGCAGGTGCTTATCTATATAAGGTACTATTTCAATATGGCCGCTGTGCTTCATGCGATAGATAGCAGTCCTTTTTTATTGTTTTCTATCTTTTCCGAACGCAAACGCAGCTTTTAAAAATGCTTGCGCGAGGTTCGTTCGTTATGTACAGGAGAGAGTTTGGAGTTATGCAGGGGCGGAATTCTTTGCGTACATATGAAGTAATACAACAAAGATGACAAGACCGATTTTTGCTTTGTGTGTACTAGTTGCAGTGGCATCTGTACACAAGGTACTATTCAAATATGGCTGACGCGCTTTACGCGATGGATAACAGTCAGTTTTTAATGTTTTTTATACAATACGAATGCAAACGCGGCATTTAAAAATGCTCGCGTGAGGCTCGTTCGCTGCATAAAGAAGGAAGTGTGGAATTGTGCAGGAGGGGCGAAATTCTGTGCGTCCGAAGATATGAGGTAACAAAATAATTGACTACATAAGAGGATTACGGGATGGTCTTACCTTTTTATCTCAACCGTATTGGGAAGCGCGTTTGGCAGCTACTAGCGTACTAATAATAAAAAAATTGGATGTTTGGAGATGGATTAGATACCTGTCTCAGCAGGACATGATTGGAGACCTTATCCATTGGTAACTATATTAGATAAGTCGTGCTTAGATTAGATTAACTAACTAGGCGTTTGGGCATCATTGGTAAAAATATCTTTGCATTTAAGATGGTGGCTTCATAATAATTATGCAGTCTGAGTTGTTGAAAAAGGTTATAAGTTATACCATTATACAGTCTTCTACTGTCGTTTAGTTTACTCTAGGCTATATGAAATGAAGTGGTGATGGACAGTTTGGAGACCTGATTTGGGGAACTTGAGAGGCGGTTGATTTTGGTTGAAAGCAGGTCAGTATGGGTGAAAAGTAAAAAATACTTCCAAAAAATACTTTAGCAATAGGAAGGAGACTAATGGGGTCTCCCATTTTTCCTTTTGTGGCTATATAACAGCTTCAAAGCGGGACATGTGCTTGAGGGGTGATCAAGCGCTTAAAGGTATAGACTTATTAAAAACTCTTGCTCTCATCACAGTGGATGGTGGTATCCCTTGGAACATTAAATAACCTACTAATTATGAAGTTCACATGCACTTGGGCTCGCATGCTGTACTAAAAAGCATTTCTACTTGGAGATATGTGGAGGTTTGTACATAACTCTCTCGGACAGTAAACAACAGTTGTTTACAAAGGACATTTGGTGGTGCTTTTCACTGTTGCAATGTGCCACTGACTAAATGATTACACTATATGCATGGTATTGGTGTTGGTGGTTTGTATATTGTATTGGTGGAAAAATCATTATATTTTTTAGTCAAAAAGAAAAATGTGACATAAAAAATATTGTGTGTGTTGATAGTTATGTATATATATGTTTTAATGGGGGTATTATTTGTTATGATTTTCTAAGCCTTGAAGAAGTCCGGTGTGGACGAAACACATGTCGGCTGATGGATTCCTATGTTATGTGTTTATGTTTGTTTTCTGTACGCTTATATTTTTGTAGATAAGAAATATATGTTTTGATGTATTAAATGTGCTTCTTTTTTTGGATAATATTGTTTGTGGTTAATATTTATTTGTTTATGTTTGTTCCTGTTGGATGATGTCCACTAAAACCAGTCAGGAAATGTTATTATAACGTTATATACCATGTTTTTATATTTGACCTAGTAGATATTGTTACTTCTAAAGTGAAGATATATTAACTACTTTGGGTGTGCTCCACTGCTTTGTTTTTGATTTCCAAAATGGGTATGCTTTTTAGCAACCCAGTTTTACATATCATGGCAATGATGTGTTTTAGTGTATGAGCACCCATAAGTGTGTCAAGAATATACAATTAGAATGTGCATCTAACCCAATGTATGAGTTACCATTTGTTGTTTACTGAGTACACCTGAAACTGCTCTTTGTTTCCACAGTGTTGTTCCTGCTTGTTCCAGTCAGACTCTGCTCACTGTTTTTCTGGCTTGTTCATGTTTGTTCCTGACAGAGCCAGACGGGTTGCAGTCTTTGCAATAACCAGAGACGTTCCCTGTGGCTACATTTGCCTCATAGTTGGTTTCCATACCCTCTGTTTGGGGTATTGTGTCTGGTACGTCTACGATCAGTCCTCAGCTGTATAGAATAGTTTAATTTGTTTTCTTATCATTTTTTGTACCAGGACATGTTTTCCAAGGGGCAAATCCAGCCCCCATCCATTGTCTGGTTTTGTATGTATTCATTAGTGCCAAAGAGTGACAGTGTGCTATGGCTGAATACCTGGATTTGGTACTGTGCCTCCAGCCCAACAAACAAGGCCTGCTAATGTGTATGTAAGGACAGTACATGTTTGTGCTCTGACGGTCCAGACACAGATTCACTTCTGCCGCCACGTTTTGATGGGGGTTGTGTGGTGACTAGCTGTGAGATTAATCTGCACAGAGGCACTGATGTTCTCTGTTGCTGTGGGAATTTCAGAGCCCTACCCTGTGTACAAATGTAGTGATGAAAACTGCCTGTTTGTCTATTACTGATCCATAAGGTATTTGACCACAACAAGGTTGTTCTGTCATAACCCTTCTGAAATTTCTGCTGTACTATATCTGCCCTATTCCCTTGTATGCCGTTAGCTGATCTTTTGCTTTAGGTCAAATCTGCTTTGAAGGATACTCAGTTAACTCAAGGGTTGGCTCCACGGGCTCCACAGGCTCCAGACCTGCACGTAACTGTTACACCATGGAGGCCAATACTGACACAGGGTACACATGGCCACACACTTGAACTGGACACTTCTGTGCAATGAACCACTGGAAATATGTGAACACATGCAGCATGGGCTGCTGGTCCACCACAGCCACAGGAGGAACATAGGTCATTTACATTAGTCAAACTGTGGTGTACATAACAATGTTATGATTTGATTTTAGACTCTGTGTCACAAACACTGTACCTACCTAGCATGTTCAAATGCCTGACTCATGGGTAGTATACACACAAGTGACAATGAAGTGGTAGTCAACATTTCATAAGATGGGAGGGGTAACATATCTGACATAGCCCTCATCAGCCGTCCTCAATCTTTCCTGTGTATTGTTTGTCATGGGAAATGTATTGTCCCCAAAGTCAAGCAAGTACACACAGCATAAGAGGCAACAGATAATACAAACACATATCATGACTATGTACCTCATTGATTGGGATCTGATGGTGATGCCCATTTGTAACACATTCATACATGAACATTACGTCAAATGTTTTGCATGCCGTTCCCACAGAGGCACACAAATAATTTTAGCAGTCAATTCACACACAAAACACACAGGCCATGAATCAATTTTTTGTAGCGTAGCCTTGCTGTCCTCTGTTGATGCAACGCCTGCGCAAACTTGAAAAATCAATTTTAATTGCATATGTGTCAAAAATGTTGACGCAAACTCTGTTTGCGGCAAAAAATGGGCCGCAAATGAGACACGGAGTGATGTAATAGGATATCCTGTTTACAGAAATGGTACAGTGGGTAAACTTTCACTTTCACTTTGCAGTCTGTAATTATTCTAGACTGTGTGGCTATGTTTTGGATTGTCTCTCGGGGATTTTGTGATTTTGGGCCAGATGTAGCAAAGAAAAAATTTGCTAGTTGCAAAATGCGAGTCCATGCGACTCGCAATTTGCAACTCGCAAATTGGTATGCAGTACGGTGTCTCAGACACCGTCTGCGACTCGCTATGGGGTCGCAATGACCCACCTTAAAGGAAAACGAGCTGCACTTAAAAAAAAACGAAACCACTACCTGCCCTGAAAAAATAGTATTGGGTCCATTCACAAAGGGGAAGGGGTCCCATGGGGACCCCTTCCAATTTGCGAGTGGGTTACCATCCACTTGAAGTGGATGGTAACTGCGACACCCGTCGCAAATGGTATTGCATGCCACTCCGAATCGCAAATAGGAAGGGAACACCCCTTCCTATTTGCGATTCTGAAATGCATATTGCAAGTCGGCCCTGACTCGCAATATGCATTTCTGCATAGCAAAGAGGCATTTGCGCCTCGCAAATGGCGATTTTCGCCGTTTGCGACACGCAAATCCTTTGCTACATCTGGCCCTTTGTCTCCTGTGTGATCTATATATTGTCTTTTGGTGTTTGGTAAGTGTATTTTGTATCCTGTGTAAGTGTATTTGTGTCTTTAATTGTAGTTAGATTTGTATTTGTACTGTTAGGAGTCTGTTTGTGGGTAGTATTAGTTGGGGTAGTTATGGACTGTCATTGGGTTAGATAAGTTTCCTTTTTCTACCTCCTTTCCCTGTTTTTCCCTCTTTACTTTTGAAATACTGTTTTGTGTGATGTCAGGAAGGCCATGGCTGGGGCGCATGGGTGAAGAGGAGCTAGGGGCATTTGTGTGGCTGGTGTGCCACTTCTTCCCCCTGATGTTGGAGGCTGAAAGCCATGTGATACAGGGGTATCACATGGAGGCAAGACGGCTGAGGTGGGCAAAGGTGCTGTTGCACGTGAGGCGGATTTTCAACACACAACGGAATGAGCACCAGCTGAAGCATCGGAAGGCTGACCTGGTGGCCCGAGAGCAGGACCTGCTGGACCACCTGGGTGTGGTGATTGGTGGCCCTGTTGTTGAGTACCAAATTGACTAATGTGTACAGTACAATGCTCTGGAGTGACAGTAGCAGAAGCTGTGACATGCTGCATGCAATGTTTGTGGACATGTGGAATGCAAGTTGAACAAACTGTAAGTGTACCAGGAATGGGATGTATTACACATGGTAATACATGTTAACAATGCAGTCCACAGTTTAGTTGAACCATGTCCCAACAGTGTTCAGGGCCATACGTACCAAGCTCTTCATAACTTTCACTATTATCTTGAGGGCCAAATTTCTACTTTGTTTGTGCTGCATTTACGTAATTTCTGGACGCAAAAGTAGCGCACACTTGCTACATAAACATTTCTTTTGCTAATTTGCGCAGCTGTTGTGTCAACAAATGAAGCAAATGCGACACAAAATAAATTAGACATATGGGCCTAAGTTCACTGTTTCTGTGTGTTTACATCACGACAAATAATCATTCACATGGTCAAACCCAAATGACCCATTATGCTACCAGATTGCACTATCACAAAACAGGTTCATCTTGTGGCATTTCAGATTAGGCGTTCAAATCCTGTCATTGAGTAGCAGGGCCCTACAACATTTTTTGCTTGGGCACAATTGCCGGCACTGAGCTATTGCAGTTACCATCTGTGTCACATTGGTGCCAACCCATTTTCAAAAGTGAAAGGGTCAGCATGGGATCCATGCTCTTTGTGAATGCATGGTCACAAACTATTTTTGAGCATGATGTTTTGCAAGGGACCACTGACTGCTTCCATAATACTATTTTAGTGAAGAAATAGGTTGTTAAATTACTTTCTGTACACCACTGCTGAAATATTGCAGCAGTTCAACAAATGTACACTTCTCTGTATGAAGGCAGTCACAGACATGGTGGTCTGCTGAGCTCAGCAGGCCAGCATTCCTGTGAGTGCTGCCATTCCCAAGGTGTTGTCAAATAGAGACCTACCTCATCATGATGGGCGAAGTATGACATTTGCTACCCCATTTTTCATAAACGAACAGGGTCATTTAGGGTGCACTACCTCTGATCACCCAACTTGCTAATCGTAAGTTGCTGAATCTTGCAATGTGTGATTCACAATACCTGATATAGGTACACATGGCCCTGAGTGACACATTTCAGGTGTAATGACTACACCTGTGCCCATGCATTCTGTCAACGATGATCAACTAGGACACTGTCAGCATACATCATTTTGCCGTTTTGAAACAGAAAAAGTGGCCAGTCCATGTTTAGCGTAACATTGTCATCAATTAACACACAGGACCCCTGCCATCATGTTGTCATAGGGGGCATATACGGCTTAGGGGACACTGCCAATGTGCCATATGTAACCTACATACAACACTGGTACACCTATTATGGACCACTGAAAGCACAATAATTCCTAAAAGCAAATCAACTTACATGACCATCACACAGTTACTCATTGTCCCTTGATGCCCAAGCCACAATACCTGAGTCACTGGTATTGCAGTGCACCAGGAATGTGGCATTGCATGTGTCTCCCAATTGCAAAAGATGAAATAGAGTACCATCTGGAATGTATTATCCACTAAATTGTGTAATCATATTTGGCACCACATGATTGTTAGGGCCAGTGCATGTGTGCATATGTGTGTCTATCACTCACTGGAGTGACAGAGTCAATGCATTTTTGCAGTGGTATGTCTGTTGGGGTGTCTATATGCCTGATGTGCAGCTCTATCATATAAAATGTCACACACAGTGAATTGTTGTTCCGACGTTTGTACAGTGAGCAGACATTGAGCATATATCAGCCTTCCATGTTTTACAGGTGGACCAGCCCCCTACACAGTAAGTGTGAAAATGTTTGTCCTGTGTTGTGTTTGCAGCTGTTGTGTGATTGACTCCTGTGTGTTGGACTCATTGCAAGATATGATGAGCTGGCACGTGATCTGATATGTGACTTGGCAGGAGGTTGACATAGTGTTCCATGGAAGAGTTAGACATTCACTGGCATAGAGTCATATATTGGGAGGCTAGTGCTGCACAGTAGGCATGAGCAGGTGAACAAGGTGATTTGTAGCCACATGTATGCCCACAATTGATTTGGAGGTGGCCAGTGTCATAATTTTGTCAGCAAGTCGTACCCTAATTCACACAAAACAGTGATGCATCAGTTTCACACACAAACCTGCGCATCCCTGTAAAGTCATGAACATGTAGGACTGTATGGGTGACTGTCCCACAGCATCTAGCCCCACATGTTGTACTCCATTTATGTGGCACTTGAGTGATATGATATAGGTGTGCATGCAGGTCAAGGCCTGATGGGTGCTTGCCTCAATGTGGTTGATATAGGAAATGTGTCAGTGAGATCTGATGTTGATGGTTGTCCACAAATGGAAACATGAATGTTGATGTGATTGTCCAATGGTTGGCTCACTCCTGGTTGGCAGGCCTCCTTACCTGTGTCACACTGACTAAATCCATGTACAGCTGGACAAAGCTTCGTGGTCGGCCTTGATGACTGAAAATATGTATGGCATGCCCATCCCCCCTGAGGCACAGAGTTAGGGGGAGAAAATAAATGTAGCTAGGTGTGATGGTCACAGTGTAGATGACAGACATGTAATTCAAACATTCATGTGTGCCAAACTACAATGCCCCCTAATGATTACCAACTGCGTACCATCCTGCCAGTTCCATATACAAATCACAGGTCTTGTGTGCCTTGAATTTGATCCAGAAGATAGGGATTAGTTGGCCTGGCACATGTTGAGTACTTGCAGCATTTGTTATGTGACCAATAGCACTACATATATGCACAGATCAGTTAATTAAGTACACACCTTGTTGTGCATTGCTGCGCTGTTAGATAGTTGATGGGTAGGCTGCGTTGGCATGTCATTCCTCAGGGACATTCTATCATTTGTACTGTGATTTGGACTGCATGTGCTATTTGTGAGGAAGTGTTAGATTATCATCTGTACATGTATCACACAATGATGACACTAATGTTTGCCTGTCTCTTTTTTACTGCTGCCCACATGAATGCATAGGAAATCCGTGAATTTCAAAGGCGGGCAGTGCGATACAGGCACATCCTCGATGTGGAGTCTGGGTACCGCATGATGGGTAGGCGGTATCGCCACGAGAGAGCCACAGGTGCATGGAGGGCTTTTAGCCAAGGGGGGCCAGCACTGGCCACAACAGCCGCCACCTCACCAACTGCAACCACAGAGGACAGTGGGATAACAGCCACTCCAGCAGGGCCCTCAACCTCATCAGCACAAGGCCCAACAGCAGCACCATCTGTACCACCAACACCAACCACAGCACCAGCACCTGCAACTACGAGTGCAACACAGACCACCACAGCAGGAGTTATGGGCATGGCAGCATTGCACCCCCTCCAACGTGACATGCAACGGATGATGAGGCGCATGGACAGTCTACAGCAAGAGGTGGCCCGCAACAGCAGGAGACTGAGGTCGATTAAAAAAATACTGAGGAAGGCAAATCTTTGAGTTCATTGTTCCTCACCCCTAATTCCGTCCCCTCCCTCCCTCTTTCCTCATACTGTTTTTGTAGTGGGTTTAGGGGGATTAGTGATAGGTTAGAGTAGGCTGTTAGTTTAGTTAGGATAAGGGGGTTGGGGGTGGGGGAGTTATATTATTACATGTTGGTTTGTGGGTGGGTGGGGGTTGATGTTGAGTTTATGTGTATTTTCAATTAAAAAATATATACATTTTTTTAAAAATAAAATAAAATAAATATATATATTTGTTTAGGATTAGTTAGTATGTGTTTAGGTTAGTATATGTTGTCCTACACCTGTCCCATCATATAAGGGAGGTGGGGGGTTGATGTTTAGAGTGTTTAGTTACATGTGGTAAGTAAGTTTAGCTTAGGGTAGTTAGGGCCAGTTGTGGGTAATGTATAGTTAGGATAGGTTAGGTTAGTTTAGGTGTTTGACATAGTTTAAGTTTCCTTTCATACATATATAATGTTTTATGTACTCCTTTACAGTATGTGTCATATGCTTGTGGATCAGGGCCTTTGCATGAGTGTACAGTGTAAAATTTGTGTTTGCCTTTGTGTTCCATCCTGCATTCACATCCCATTCGTGACATGGTTATTCCCACTTCCAAATGAGCTGTCACCTTGGCAGCTACAACAAAGCTACTACTGTGATTTTAAAGCTGTCATCGTTTGAGTCCTCTGTTGGAATCTTGGGCACTGTGGGACGTCTGCCTGCAGCCTGATGTTCATGTGAACTCTGATAAACTGAGTGGTGTCATTATCTTATGAAGTTCAGTATACATAAATCACACCTATGATTTATTACTTTGTACTCCCAGGTGGCGTTATTGTCTAAACACTCGTACACATTTATTCCTGCTGTATCGTGTGGGATTAAAGTTTGGAGTCATATGTCACATACACAATGATTGTCTTGTAGGGGATGTGGACAGCATTGAGCTTCATCTTGTAGATACTTTGGGCCTGACATATACATTTTCTACACAGCATTATACTGTTTGTGATGTTTTAAATTCAGAAATAAGCCACAGGCAGCACAGATGATGGTGATAAAATCCAGACCCTTGTGCATAGATATCAGCCCACATTCTTTCAACACTATTAGATTGACATTCTGTGGCCACTGACATGTTACATGCATCACAAAACTCCTGCACAGTTGATGTGTCGTATTACACAGAGATGAAGTGGGTGTGTAGGTGCTGTTTATTTTAAAGTGCTGTAGTGCAATATTTACATAGTCCAGGATTGTAAGTCCATTAGTGTGACACATTCTATTGTGACGCAACACAAGTGCAATGATGAGGGACATGTCATTGGACATGCTGTGATGGAGTGTCATTCAGTGCAGAGGAACATGAATTGCCAATTGGGTAGTGAGAGACAATTGCAGTCCATAGTGGTAAGGTAAACAGTGTGTTGGAGAACAGTGCATGCTACCAAATGTGGCATGGGCTGGTGCTACTGGGTACTCCTACGGGTGAAGGTGATCTGTTTCACGTCTTCATCTTCTGATGTGTGTGTAGTCTCCCCTGCCCTTGGTGGTGGTGGGGTTTAGGGGGCAACACACACTTCAGTGTTTGGAGAAGTGGACTCCGAATTCCCAGTAGCTGCCAACTGTGGAACTATTAAGGGCATAACTGCAGCAAGGAGGAGCTGCTGGTTATTGAGTATAGCACCAACATCGCTGTGGTAGGCAGCCAGGTCGGCTCTGAGGGGGTCATGATTGTAGTCATGCATATAGTGAAATGTTTGGGATGCCAGTTGTTGTGGCAACTTCCTAACTGCTGTGGTGAAGTCCCTCACACACTGTTGTAGTCCTTGCAGTAGAGAATGTTGGACTTGCATGGCTGCTGACTGTTCTGCGGATGTCATCATGCACATCCCCTCAAGGCTGGCTGCCATATTTTGCATACCCACCCGCACCTCCTGGGCCAGCTCCCACTGGACTCCCACAACTGTCCTCTCAAAGGTGGTCATTGTCATCAGAGTCCTCAGCTGTGTTTGAGCTAGCAGGTCGTACTATTGGGGTGGTGGGTGGATCCTCTTTGATGGCTGCTACATCTGTGTTCCTCCTTGCGACTGAAGGTGTGGTCTGGAGGGTTCCCAGGACATCTTGGGGGGTTTCCTGGCTAATGGTTGTCAGCTCATCATCCATGTCATCCGGGTAGTCCAGGACAGGCATATCCACAGGAGAGCCATCGTCCTCTACAATGCGATATTGTACAATTAGTGTGTCTGTGTTGTGGCAGTTGTAATGTGACGTCACTGACTTCCTATTAGTGGAACATTGTAATCTTGGTTCCTGTTCATTGCTCATGTCATTAATATCAGCATTCTCACAGGCCTATGCCCCACCTACATGTCATGTAGTGTGGGCATGTTGGGGAATTGTCTGCGTCACATCCTCTAGGTGTAGGTTCTGTCCAAATTGTGTCTTGCCACCTTCTTGTCCTATTCACGCCTCCCTCTACTTCCATTAGCATGGTGAGGCCTTGCAATGCCAGTTGGTGTTCTGATGCCACTTGCACCACACATAACAATATGGGACTGACCCAGTATGTGATATTTCACATACACCTATATGTTGCTGAGACCTAGCACATACCATGTATTGCATTGGCTGGACACAATACAGGTGTCAGCATTGGTAGTGTGTCATGTTGATGTTTGCCAATGTGTGCTAAGAAAGCTAAGAACACTTGCTCTATACCTGGCGCATCAGCCTTCTGCTTGGCTGCCAAGATCAGTGTGCCTTTTGAGGAGGAGGAGAGAGGCTGGTGAGTGTCTCCCAGTGAGCAGAGTATGAGGTGCGCGGTCAGGACAGGTGTTGCTGGAGCGCTGTCTGAGAGCTGGTGGAGGTTGATAACCCCGTCGGTGCTAGCATGAAGTTTTGTGCCATTGACCGGTGAAGTAGACAGTTTTGGGGACATTTCCTTTGTCTGGGACCTCCGTGCCCTAGGACTGTTGGGGTAGTTGCCTGGGCTGTCGCCGTACCTGTGACCCCTGTGTGTCAGGAGGGGTGCTCAAGGACCACTGAATCCATTATCTATGTCGGAGGCATCCTTGTAACTAGAGGAGGGCCTTGGAACAAGGTCAGACGTCATGCTACAGCATTACCGCTGCTCCGTCAAATCACTGTCAGGAACTGTGAAGGAAAAAAAGTTGATGCACCCCAATGGCGTCAATGCGTGCAACTGCGTTAGCACACTGTGTGCTGCTGCTCATTGACGGAGGGTGGGAATACGCACTCCGGCTCCGAACTCTTTGGAAGGCCATAGTTGCATAAGACTGAAGCAGGGCCACAGGCCCTTTTGGAAGACTTGGATGAGCTTTGCAGACTAGCAGCCTGAGAGCTGAAACTGTGATCCATGTCTGTAGTACAGGCAGCACCTGTGGGGTCACCATCAAAGACCTACCTGAGACACACTGGTTAGTGTGGAAGAACACAGCCCAGATCAACACCAAGGTGCTAGTCTTGGGAGGCGTTATGTGTGACGTATTTGGGGTGCTATGTGTGTATGCAGAATACTTACTGGTTTTCTTACTAAAGGAAGTAGCGAACTGGGAAATTATATTAGTGTGGTTACTATGGATAATTTAAATTATGAGCCTGCGGAATATCCTGCACATCCACACCACAGGCAAGTCCAGTGCACTAGAGCAGTGCACATGAGAGGGCGATCCCGAAAGCGCCTCAGAAGCTGTTTCAAACACTCCTCAGGATATGGCACTTTTATAGGTACTAAGAAATATCTGATCACTTTGTAAATGTTTAACAGAAATGCATCTCTTATGTGGCCTAGCCTTTTAGCAACCAACATCCTAAATACATTATTCATAGTCAGTGAAACAGACTATTGAGGAACAGCACAAAAATGTTTTAAAACTACCACAAGAGCCAACACCAAGATTAGTTGTTAAGATACCGTCTTATTTTTGAATTGTGCCCATGTTATACAAAGCCCTGCTTCGGACATATTCACCCTCCTTTCCAAGGATTCACAAAAGACACAGTAAGTATCTGTGAGTTTACATTATTTATAGCTCTCCAAGGTCCTTTTCATTCTTCTAATGAGAAGGCTGTGCACCTTCTAATCTGCATTTCTTTTTCTGTCATACGTACTCTCATTCGAACCAAAGTATGTAGAAAATCTCCAAAAGTCATACAAATTAGGGTAGGGTTTAGAATTAAATGCTCAGGACATATGCTGTCACTCTGCATACTAATATTGCACTTTAACTATCTTGCTCAATAAATGTATGCATACTTCTTATAGAATTGTAGGTGTTCTGTGCTATTTCTCTGACAATCTGGTGCCTTGGCCAGGAACCGCTAATGCTCGCCTGGGGTGGGTAGAGAGCTAGTCGGGACTCCACACAACGACACAAGGCGCGGCCCAGCACTCGACCCATTGATCAGGTCGCACAGCTTTAACATGGTTAAAGTTATAAATGATATCTGCATTGGTTTTTTGTAATACTCGGGGAGTGGGTATGCTAAGCAAATTTGATGTTTCTTGGTAGGTGACAATGGTTGAAACTGCTTTTGGCAGGTAGGTCTGGGGGAATCTCATCACTCAGGTAGATGAACAAGTTACTTACCTTCAGTAACGTTCTTTTTGGTAGAGACTCTGTCTAGCCACAGATTCCTCATTCCCTGGGTGTCAGAAGGGATCTGGAAATGTTTCAGCAATATCTCTGTGTGCCAGTAGATGGTGCCTTGCAGCTCCACAATATGTTGTCCTGTTCCAGAAATTATGTGTGGAGCCTATGTAGACGTCAATCCTTCACACTGGCATCAGTTGCTTTCAAGACTGTCTACAACCCCAGATGCAGAGGCACAAAAGCAAACTGGTTGTGACAAGTGTGCAGATTTGTAGAGTTGGGATCTTACTAATGTATAGAGTCCAATCACAGAACAGCAGAACGGGGATGATGGGATGGTCATTCAAGAATCTGCAGCTAAGTTACAGTCTATTAGAATTAGGACCTGATTTATGCTAAGGTGGTGTAGCGCGCTGCTGCACCAAAAATAGCAGCACCGCACCACTTTTGAAATGCAGGGGTGTACCGTATTTACAGGAATACGGTGCACCCCTGTGTTTCCTCCTGCGCTGTTGCTTAATTAAGCTGCCTGTGCCAACGCAGGCATCCTTGCACCATAGTGCAAGGGTATCGGAGTTGAGGGGATAGATTGTTTATGTGCAGGAAGGTGGCCATCTATAATGGCGATTTGACACTTCTATGTGTGCTGCAAGATGAAGGACACAGAGGTATCAAAGCGTCATCTTGGAATGATTGTTTATGTGCAGGAAGGGACACATATAAAAAGCAAAAAACAAGGAGGAATAAAAGCATTCCTCCTCGTTTTGCCATGTTAACATCACTCCTGGGGAGGTGTTAGTTTTTGGCGCAGCCACAGATTTACGATTTCTCATAAATCTGGGGCAGCGTCAAAAGCAATTGGTGTTGCGGTGGAATGCACATTGCACGACTCTCTGATGCAGAAAACTGCGTCGGAAGGGCCCATATTTACAAGGTGGCGTAATGCAACAAAAAGTGGCATTACATCTCCTTGTAAATATGGAGCAGTGGTTAGCGCCATCGGAGCGTCACGAAAAGTGACGCTCCAGTGGCACTAGAGACTCCTAAATCTGCCCCTTAGTGTTTCCGAAGGTAAGTAGCTTATTATTCTAATAAAGATTTCTAGCCTCAGATTCCTCACCTCTTGAATAGATACCAAAACAGTACCATTTCAGAGGTGGATCTGTGAATGAACTCAAACTAGAAAGTCCTGCAGGACCACGTGAGAACACCCATTTTGTTGAACCTGACTGCCCAGACAATAGTACTTTGTGAATGTATGGAGGAACACCCACATAGCTGCCTAACAAATGTCCAGGACAGGGACTCAGTGTGTCAACGCATTGGTAGAAGCCTTGGCCATGGTAGAATGAGCACAGTCCTGGAGGCTGCTTTTTGGCCAATGTGTAGCAGATTGTAATGCAAAGCACAATCCAACAGTAGATGGTTCTCTTCTGCACAGACTTGCCTGTTTTCGCTCCAGAGTCCCGATAAACAGCTGATTGTCTACACAGTATCAATATAAAAGCTTACAGCTCTCTTGGGGTCCAAATGCTGGAGTCTCTCCTCCTCCTCAGTGAGATGAAGTGGAGCACAGAACGCCATCCCAGCAAGGTGATGTTTTGACCGATGTGGAACAGGGTCACAACTTTAGGTAAGAAGGATGCTTGTGTCCGCAAAACCTGTTTGTCTGGGAAGAAGGTGGTGTGCACCGCGGGTTGACACAGGGAGTTTGAAGCTCACTCAGATGTTGCACTGATGTTACACTGACAAAGAATACTGTCTTGAATGTCAGAAGCTGCAAGGACCAGCTGTAAAGCAGTTGAAAGGAAGTGCAGAAATGTGAGAACCCACTGTGGCATGGTAAAAGGGAGAGGGAGGAAACACATGTTGCAAAATGTTCACAAAACATAACAATTGGAAACTTAAAGAATGAGGGCTGATCTAGTAACTGTAAAAAGGCTTAAAAAGTGAAAAGGAAACCTTCAAAAATGCCCAGAGTGAAGCCTTGCCGAGCTAAAGACAAAACAAACAACAAAACTTCAGATATCTTTGCCTGGAGGGGGGTCCATCTGCCAAACACTGCACCAAGCCACAAACTTGTTCCAATGACAGGCAAGTACAGTTTTTGTCTAGAGATGCCTAGCTGCCAAGATGACATCAACCACCTCTGGAGGACGATCAAAGGTGTTCGGCTGTCACTGCTCAATGTGTAAGCTTGAAGGTTGAGACTGCAAAGGCCCATGTGCAGAACCCAGCCCTGTTGCTGGAACAGCAAGTCCTGGCAGTAGGGGCAGCCTGCTTAGAGGACAGATGCTCAAGACCAAGAGCTCTGAATATTATCCCCACCATGCCCAATACGGGCCACTAGGATGACTTGGGCACTTTCGGCAGAAAAGCATGCAGGAATCTCGAGTTCCATTTGAGGTGGAACACAGATCTGAGTGAGAGACACCTTGGAAACGTTAACATGCAGAAGTGCTGAAGCTGCACATTCTTGCTGGTGGCGAAAAAATTGAGCCAACATTCTCCCCATTCTCAAAAGAGGCCTTGCACCACCTCCAGATGTAACTGTCAGTCGTGACCCACTAAGCACCGTCGGTTAAGCTTGTGCCCTGGCATTCAACGATTCTGCCACTGGATTCAAGCTAGCCTAGCTGATGAAGGGTGATACCCTGAAACCGGTCATAGGATGCTTATTTCCGGTCCAGGTAGGACCTGGCTTGGCAGTTTGGGCTGGACTGTTTCCATGGGGAACAGGGTGAAGACTGATTTGCATTTGGCTGGGTCCAAACTGGGGTGGCGTGGTGAGCAAAAAAACAATGGATTAAACCCAGATCTTTGTGACTGGGGGTGAATATTTGCATTGTTCAGCATTCCGTCCATCATCTGTTCTTTCTGCATTTCTTCCTGCTTGTTGCAGCACCACATGGTGGTGGTGTTGTTTGTGAGCCCTGGTACAAGACCCCCCTTGATGGATGGAAGGCAGGATTTCAGAGCCAAGAGGATGGACCTCAGCTCTTCAGAATGTTGATATTGAGCCAGGACTCCACCACAGATTAGAGGCCTGTGATTACCACCTCTACCAGAGAGCCACCCCAACCTAGGAATGATGCATCTGTTATGACTGTTAGCTCTGGGTGGGGAAAGGAGAGGGGTCTGATGTTGACCCAATCACTGTCCAGCAACCACCACAGCAGATCCTTTGCAGTCTCCACCAAAATCTGAACGTGGACGGGGAGGTCCCGGTGATGTTGGGTCCAATGATAATTTGGATCCCAGTGCAGAACCCCATATGCCTCCCGGCATGCCTAACCAGCTGGACGCAGGAAGCTATCAGTCCCAGCATCCTCAGAGTTGACCTCATTGAAATCCAAGGCTGAGGCTGAAAGATTGGGATCATAACCTGTATGTCCTGGACTCTCCTTCCTGGGGGAAAGGCATGGGACCAAACTGTGTCCAGAATAGTTCCAAAGAAGGGGAGCATCTAAGAAGGGGTCAGAGATGTCTTAGGCACATTGATAGTGTTAATTCCCAAAGCAGACAAGAGGTTAGCCATTGTCTGGAGGTGGTTGATGACAGCCTGGAATGACTCTGTCTTCAACAGTCAGTCGTCTAGGTAGGGGAAGACTGGGGCTCCTGACATCAGTTCTGTGAGCACCTGAGGTGTACTGTTGAGACCAAAGAGGGGCACAGTTAACTAGAAATGCTCCTGTCCCACCACAAACTGTAGGTAGCGTCAATGGGTCTGCAGGAAGGGTATTGGAAAATAGGCATCCAGCAACTCTTACACCACCATCCAATCCAGAGGGCAGACATGACCTGGGCCAGCATAATCATCTTGAATTTTTCCTTCCAGAGGCGTTGAGAGGGCACAGTTCTAAAATAGGACAAGGCCTCCATTTTCCTTGGCACCAGGAAGTAGAGGGAATAACAAATATGACCAGCTTTGGCACAGGCACCCTCTCTGTAGCCCATAAGGCCAAATGGCTTGCAGTTCCTATTGCAAAACAGACAGTCAAAGGCATGGTGGCATGGAAAGGAAGAACCAACCTGTCCAATGTTTGGGCCTGCCAACCTGGCAAAAATCATCAGTTTCTGCCTCTCACCAAGTGGCTGTGCCCCATTAAGAGCAAGCTAAAGGGGCTTGACAGCTAGGGCTGTAGGGGGGGTAGGCGGTGGACTGGGAGGCCCGTTGACCTTGACCTCAGTGGGAACCACATCCTCAACCACAAAACTGCTGGCCATCTTGTTGAGGTTGAATTGGCTAATGGTATGGGATGCCTCTGTGGCAAAAAGAACTATAGGGCTGATGCAGTTTGTGAGGTAGGAGAGATAACCCAGGGAGCATGCCATGGCCCTACTCTCCTTGAACTCCTCTAAAACAGAATTTGTCTTGTTCTCAAACAGGCGCGTCATGTAAAAAGGCATGTCCATGAGGGACAAATGGACATAGCCTGAAAAACTAGGGGACCGCAGCCAAGCATTGCGATGAATGGTTAGATTAGTGCAAGTAGTCTACCTGATGGAATCGGTGGCGTCCAAGCCACAACTAATTGCAAACTTGGCCTCACTAAGTACGTCCTGTACAGCCTGTGTGAGGACAGGTCAGAGATCTTTGGAACACTTGAGCTGACTTACGACACTAAACCCAAGGGGCGACCCTAGGAGACAGCTGGTATTCACTTATCTAGTAGCCAAGCTGGTGGATGAGAAGACTCCCTTTCCAAAAGTCTTGATTTGCTTTCGGAGGGAGGAGTTACAGATATGTTTACGTTTTCCTAAACACCTGAGATAAAAATGTATGGGCACCCATGGCAAGGTGGTGGCATCTTGTGATCTGACGGTTAACCTGGGGGACCAGAGAAAGATTGGCCTACGTCCCCATAAAAGTATCCGTAAGTGCCTTGTTAAAAGGTGAAAGGGGCTCAGTGGATGTTTGCCCCAGTTGGAGGACTTTCATCAAAACATTGGTCTTGACATCCAAGGTAGGGAGCTGCAGGTCAAGTACTTCAGCCACCCTATGCATCACCATGGTGCAAGAAGCACTGCCCTCAGTTTCAGGACCATGGGATGAGACAAGCCTTGACCTAGGGGAGGTAGCAACGCTACTAGCTTACTGTAGGTCATCCTACCAATTCTTTTAAGGGTATGGCTGTCCAATTTGTCACCCCCATCATAGTCATTGTCATTGTCTGAATCTATGCCAAACAGGGAATGCGGATGAAGTGTCCTCTAGAGTGGCCAAGAGCGCCCTTGGTCAAGGTCATACTGGTGTTGACTCGGAGTCAGGCAAGACAATAGGTACCTTGTCCTCCGGGTTTGATGAAGTCTGCATCTGCGTCAAAGTACCAAGATCCGCCATGTATTGTGGTGGCGGAGTTAAAACTGGAGCTGTAGGCGTCCCCTTGGTGGTCTCAGAGGGTTTAGTTGGCACCAAGGGTGAACCCACCAGCCGTATTCCGGATGAAGAACCTCTCAGCTCTATGGGACCCAAAGGCAAGGGCCCAAAGAGACAGAGAATGTCCTTGTGGAACTCTTCAATCTGTTTCAGAGTGGCAGAGGGCCGCGGAAAAACAGGTTGTGCCAGGGTAAGAGGTCGATTGACTTCATGAGCAAGCTCAAGATGTATGGTGTAGCACTGCCCATCCTGCATCTTCTCAGGAGAGTGTGAGTGGCAGGAGGGGTCATGCTTAGATTTCTTGTGCTGCTTCTTCAACCTACATGATGAATTTGATCAAGACCAACCTCTGTAACGAATTCTGCAACTTCTGGATCTGGAATTGGACAGAACCGGTCTTGTTGTGGAGTCTTCCAGTGCCCTGTGATGTAAAGTTTCACCTTATGGTCTTGTGTGCCCTTTGGGTTCATTGATGTGTGATCACTGCAGGTCTTAGAGTTGTGAGGGGGGTTTGGACCAGTAGGTCACAGAATAATTATACACTTATCTGGATCCCTCACCCTTCCCCTGCATAGCTGATTAATATTAAGAAATAATTCCTCAAAATAAAGGAAGAGATTCATTCAGGTGATGCAAAGTATATTTGAATCTTACAAATCTAATTGGATAAACGTACATCCGTTACTAACAATGGTGGTGCCAAGTGGAGTGAGAGATCAAATAATAGAGAAAGGGATTTGGTGGCAGTATGATGCTACTCTGGGTGCCACCTAGGATAGATTGTTGAATATAGTAACGGATTTGTGTCTGCATAAATTAGGCTGGGCGAAAATCTCTACATCTAAACAGAATAAATGCTAACCACCTGCATATTATCTAGGTAGACAAAAAAATTGTGTTTGAGAGCTACTCAGGTATTGCCTAACCAGCGGAGCAGCCGTAGGTGCCTTTTCTATACAGAGATTGTAACTGAAGACTCAGAAACAGTTGGGTAGTATCTGTTTTGGATAGCAACCAAAGGGGTTAACTCAACTAGTCGCAATCACTGCATGTCTGTGTAGAAAAAGAAATTCCTTAAAGATGTGACCTGTGCAACCGATGGTAAGAGGAAGAGGCAACAAGCAGGTCTAGGAAGAAGGGATCTGGGAGAGAAAGTCAGAGACCTAACCTCATCCAAGGGGTTCATGCTTTAACTGTGATGAGTTTGGTCATTGGAAACCTGACTATCCTAGTTTCATTTCTACTGCTGCATCCACCCAATTAACACAGTCCCCGTACCCACAGTATTAGGACAGTCTGAGAGGTGCCAACTCGCCCATGCCCTGATTTTGGCTGATCTAAACGGCACATACATAAAGTATGTAAATAACAATAAACCACAAATGGGAAATGACATCCAGATTTCCCTCTTTGGCTCTCTCAGGCTTGTCCATTGGTGCAATTGCCATTTGCAAAAGCCATGTCCCATATCACCCTAACGATCCTCCTTTATCACTTTAAGACATATAACCAACATGCTCTCTTAGAGTTTTGTTGTGAAAACTGAATTACACTATGCAAAACACATTCAATATGGTATTTCTTAACATGCCCAAGCAAAATTAAGGATTGTCTGTGTTATGTGACTGAGGGTGGAGGTTTGGAGGAGAAAACTAAAACTTGTAATGTACCTTTATCAGAGGAATTACTCAAACAAGAGCCTTCATCTTTGTGGTCTAAACATGATAATGATATAGTATGTTTGCTCTCATCTGATCCTGTTAAGAATAAGGGCAACCTCAGGAAGAAATTACCTTGTATCCCACAAAGCAGAATCAGCATTTAACGCCAAATTCCACATATTTTGCTTTTTTCCCCCAGACCTTTTCCCACCACTTCTTTTCAGCTTTTTGACCGGCTGGAATTTTTCAAAGGAAAACTGCAAGGTCATGATAATTATCACACAACTCGTAATTCCAACCAAAACTGGCATTTGCACAGGGTTTGGAATTTAGCCCTTCCCTTGTAATCAGGGCCTTATGGACTTATTTCGAGTTTTGCAGATGGGATACTCCACAACGTGGAAATTGTCCAGTCCACAGTGTTGCAAGTGCCAGGGGCTATAAAGCACTCATAATATGGCGGACAGGCTATCACCCTGTCTGTGATACATTATCCATCAAACAAACTCTAAGTAAGTCCCTTAGGGCCATATGTACGAACACTTTTTCCCATACACACAGAATGGGTAAAAACCTTTGCTACATCTGGCCCTTAGTTTCCAATTTGAGACCCTGTAACACTCCTATACTATAAAGAAGGTGTATGGGATGCATTAGTAGTACCTGGACCAAGGTCTTCATCCTGGAATGATTACTAGCTGGAGAATAGGTCTTAAAGTAAATTTGTCCTGTACATTTCATGCTATGCCTCTGGCTTTCTCCAAACTCCCTCTCTCTGCCTGCAAATGACTGCTGTAAAAAGAACAAGTGATGGATGGAATGCTAAACAATGTCAAACATTCACCCCCAGTACAGTGATCTGGGCCTAAATCCATCTTTTTTGCTACCCATGCCATTCCAGTTTGGACCCAGCTTTATGCAAATCAGTTTTCACCCTGTTCCCCATGGGAACAGTTCAGCCCGAACTGCCAAGCCATGTCTTCCCTGGACTGGAAACAAGCATCCTAGGACCAGTTTCAGGGTATCACCCTTCATCAGCCAGGCTAGCCTGATTCCAGTGGCATGGGGAGCACGGGACCCACGTCTGGGCATACCCTTCCCACTTGGGGCAACAAATGCAAAAAGAACAAGTGATGGACGGAATGCTGAACATTGTCAAACATTCACCCCCAGTACATAGATCTGGGCCTAAATCCATTGTTTTTTTGCCATCCATGCCATTCCAGTTTGGACCCAGCTATATGCAAATCAGTCTTGACCCTGTTCCCCATGGGAACAGTCCAGCCCCAACTGTTAAGCCAGGTCCTCCCTGGACTGGAAACAAGCATCCTAGGACCGGTTTCAGGGTATCACCCTTCATCAGCCAGGCTAGCCTGATTCCAGTGGGATGGGGAGCACGGGACCCACGTCTGGGCATACCCTTCCCACTTGGGGCGACAAATGCAAAAAGAACAAGTGATGGACGGAATGCTGAACATTGTCAAACATTCACCCCCAGTACATAGATCTGGGCCTAAATCCATTGTTTTTTTGCCATCCATGCCATTCCAGTTTGGACCCAGCTATATGCAAATCAGTCTTGACCCTGTTCCCCATGGGAACAGTCCAGTCCGAACTGCCAAGCCAGGTACTCCCTGGACTGGAAACAAGCATCCTAGGACCAGTTTCAGGGTATCACCCTTCATCAGCCAGGCTAGCCTGATTCCAGTGGCATGGGGAGCACGGGACCCACGTCTGGGCATACCCTTCCCACTTGGGGCGACAAATGCAAAAAGAACAAGTGATGGACGGAATGCTGAACATTGTCAAACATTCACCCCCAGTACAGAGATCTGGGCCTAAATCCATCGTTTTTTTGCCATCCATGCCATTCCAGTTTGGACCCAGCTATATGCAAATCAGTCTTGACCCTGTTCCCCATGGGAACAGTCCATTCCGAACTGCCAAGCCAGGTCCTCCCTGGACTGGAAACAAGCATCCTAGGACCGGTTTCAGGGTATCACCCTTCATCAGCCAGGCTAGCCTGATTCCAGTGGCATGGGGAGCACGGGACCCAGGTCTGGGCATACCCTTCCCACTTGGGGCGACAAATGCAAAAAGAACAAGTGATGGACGGAATGCTGAACATTGTCAAACATTCACCCCCAGTACATAGATCTGGGCCTAAATCCATTGTTTTTTTGCCATCCATGCCATTCCAGTTTGGACCCAGCTATATGCAAATCAGTCTTGACACTGTTCCCCATGGGAACAGTCCAGTCCGAACTGCCAAGCCAGGTATTCCCTGGACTGGAAACAAGCATCCTAGGACCAGTTTCAGGGTATCACCCTTCATCAGCCAGGCTAGCCTGATTCCAGTGGCATGGGGAGCACGGGACCCACGTCTGGGCATACCCTTCCCACTTGGGGCGACAAATGCAAAAAGAACAAGTGATGGACGGAATGCTGAACATTGTCAAACATTCACCCCCAGTACAGAGATCTGGGCCTAAATCCATCGTTTTTTTGCCATCCATGCCATTCCAGTTTGGACCCAGCTATATGCAAATCAGTCTTGACCCTGTTCCCCATGGGAACAGTCCAGTCCGAACTGCCAAGCCAGGTACTCCCTGGACTGGAAACAAGCATCCTAGGACCAGTTTCAGGGTATCACCCTTCATCAGCCAGGCTGGCCTGATTCCAGTGGCATGGGGAGCACGGGACCCACGTCTGGGCATACCCTTCCCACTTGGGGCGACAAATGCAAAAAGAACAAGTGATGGACGGAATGCTGAACATTGTCAAACATTCACCCCCAGTACAGAGATCTGGGCCTAAATCCATCGTTTTTTTGCCATCCATGCCATTCCAGTTTGGACCCAGCTATATGCAAATCAGTCTTGACCCTGTTCCCCATGGGAACAGTCCATTCCGAACTGCCAAGCCAGGTCCTCCCTGGACTGGAAACAAGCATCCTAGGACCGGTTTCAGGGTATCACCCTTCATCAGCCAGGCTAGCCTGATTCCAGTGGCATGGGGAGCACGGGAACCAGGTCTGGGCATACCCTTTCCACTTGGGGCGACAAATGCAAAAAGAACAAGTGATGGACGGAATGCTGAACATTGTCAAACATTCACCCCCAGTACATAGATCTGGGCCTAAATCCATTGTTTTTTTGCCATCCATGCCATTCCAGTTTGGACCCAGCTATATGCAAATCAGTCTTGACCCTGTTCCCCATGGGAACAGTCCAGTCCGAACTGCCAAGCCAGGTACTCCCTGGACTGGAAACAAGCATCCTAGGACCAGTTTCAGGGTATCACCCTTCATCAGCCAGGCTAGCCTGATTCCAGTGGCATGGGGAGCACGGGACCCACGTCTGGGCATACCCTTCCCACTTGGGGCGACAAATGCAAAAAGAACAAGTGATGGACGGAATGCTGAACATTGTCAAACATTCACCCCCAGTACAGAGATCTGGGCCTAAATCCATCGTTTTTTTGCCATCCATGCCATTCCAGTTTGGACCCAGCTATATGCAAATCAGTCTTGACCCTGTTCCCCATGGGAACAGTCCATTCCGAACTGCCAAGCCAGGTCCTCCCTGGACTGGAAACAAGCATCCTAGGACCGGTTTCAGGGTATCACCCTTCATCAGCCAGGCTAGCCTGATTCCAGTGGCATGGGGAGCACGGGACCCACGTCTGGGCATACCCTTCCCACTTGGGACGACAAATGCAAAAAGAACAAGTGATGGACGGAATGCTGAACATTGTCAAACATTCACCCCCAGTACAGAGATCTGGGCCTAAATCCATCGTTTTTTTGCCATCCATGCCATTCCAGTTTGGACCCAGCTATATGCAAATCAGTCTTGACCCTGTTCCCCATGGGAACAGTCCATTCCGAACTGCCAAGCCAGGTCCTCCCTGGACTGGAAACAAGCATCCTAGGACCGGTTTCAGGGTATCACCCTTCATCAGCCAGGCTAGCCTGATTCCAGTGGGATGGGGAGCACGGGACCCAGGTCTGGGCATACCCTTCCCACTTGGGGCGACAAATGCAAAAAGAACAAGTGATGGACGGAATGCTGAACAGTGTCAAACATTCACCCCCAGTACATAGATCTGGGCCTAAATCCATTGTTTTTTTGCCATCCATGCCATTCCAGTTTGGACCCAGCTATATGCAAATCAGTCTTGACCCTGTTCCCCATGGGAACAGTCCAGCCCCAACTGTTAAGCCAGGTCCTCCCTGGACTGGAAACAAGCATCCTAGGACCGGTTTCAGGGTATCACCCTTCATCAGCCAGGCTAGCCTGATTCCAGTGGGATGGGGAGCACGGGACCCACGTCTGGGCATACCCTTCCCACTTGGGGCGACAAATGCAAAAAGAACAAGTGATGGACGGAATGCTGAACATTGTCAAACATTCACCCCCAGTACAGAGATCTGGGCCTAAATCCATCGTTTTTTTGCCATCCATGCCATTCCAGTTTGGACCCAGCTATATGCAAATCAGTCTTGACCCTGTTCCCCATGGGAACAGTCCAGTCCAAACTGCCAAGCCAGGTACTCCCTGGACTGGAAACAAGCATCCTAGGACCAGTTTCAGGGTATCACCCTTCATCAGCCAGGCTAGCCTGATTCCAGTGGCATGGGGAGCACGGGACCCACGTCTGGGCATACCCTTCCCACTTGGGGCGACAAATGCAAAAAGAACAAGTGATGGACGGAATGCTGAACATTGTCAAACATTCACCCCCAGTACAGAGATCTGGGCCTAAATCCATCGTTTTTTTGCCATCCATGCCATTCCAGTTTGGACCCAGCTATATGCAAATCAGTCTTGACCCTGTTCCCCATGGGAACAGTCCATTCCGAACTGCCAAGCCAGGTCCTCCCTGGACTGGAAACAAGCATCCTAGGACCAGTTTCAGGGTATCACCCTTCATCAGCCAGGCTAGCCTGATTCCAGTGGCATGGGGAGCACGGGACCCAGGTCTGGGCATACCCTTTCCACTTGGGGCGACAAATGCAAAAATGTCAAACATTCACCCCCAGTACATAGATCTGGGCCTAAATCCATTGTTTTTTTGCCATCCATGCCATTCCAGTTTGGACCCAGCTATATGCAAATCAGTCTTGACCCTGTTCCCCATGGGAACAGTCCAGTCCGAACTGCCAAGCCAGGTACTCCCTGGACTGGAAACAAGCATCCTAGGACCAGTTTCAGGGTATCACCCTTCATCAGCCAGGCTAGCCTGATTCCAGTGGCATGGGGAGCACGGGACCCACGTCTGGGCATACCCTTCCCACTTGGGGCGACAAATGCAAAAAGAACAAGTGATGGACGGAATGCTGAACATTGTCAAACATTCACCCCCAGTACAGAGATCTGGGCCTAAATCCATCGTTTTTTTGCCATCCATGCCATTCCAGTTTGGACCCAGCTATATGCAAATCAGTCTTGACCCTGTTCCCCATGGGAACAGTCCATTCCGAACTGCCAAGCCAGGTCCTCCCTGGACTGGAAACAAGCATCCTAGGACCGGTTTCAGGGTATCACCCTTCATCAGCCAGGCTAGCCTGATTCCAGTGGGATGGGGAGCACGGGACCCAGGTCTGGGCATACCCTTCCCACTTGGGGCGACAAATGCAAAAAGAACAAGTGATGGACGGAATGCTGAACATTGTCAAACATTCACCCCCAGTACATAGATCTGGGCCTAAATCCATTGTTTTTTTGCCATCCATGCCATTCCAGTTTGGACCCAGCTATATGCAAATCAGTCTTGACCCTGTTCCCCATGGGAACAGTCCAGCCCCAACTGTTAAGCCAGGTCCTCCCTGGACTGGAAACAAGCATCCTAGGACCGGTTTCAGGGTATCACCCTTCATCAGCCAGGCTAGCCTGATTCCAGTGGGATGGGGAGCACGGGACCCACGTCTGGGCATACCCTTCCCACTTGGGGCAAATGACTGCTTTGCCAGGGTCTCGGCAACAGATGTGTGAAATGAATGTAATGAAACATGCTGTGGCAGAGGATGGTTTTCTTTTTCTTCTCTGATTAATGTATTGGTCAATGTCTAACTGTGCTTTATACTATTTGTTATATAAACAGATTTAAACAAAAACAACATAAATATGTTCAGAAGCACAATCACACAGGTAGATGCACTTAAGGCAGTGAGAAATCTCTGCCAGGCAATTAAGGATCTTTCTATAGGACATGCAGTGCTAAAGTGGAGGGATAGAGATGGGAGGTCCTTTACAGACCCAGCAGTAAAATGGGTCCTTCTTAGGTCCTAAATGATCTCCTTTGTACAAGACAAACAAGTTACTTACCTTTGGTAACAATCTCTCTGGTGGACAAAAGTCACATGGCCCCTGCTCCAAACATGGAGGTAGGTATGAGGATGAATCTACAGGTAGACAGAGTATCACCTGAAAGATCATTACCAAAGGTAAGTTATTTGTCTGATGCATAGTTCTAATTGCAGATTCCTCACCCTTTGAGTAAATACACAAAGCAGTACCTTCCAGGTGGTGGGTCTGAGAATATGGTAAAACCAATAAGAAGTCCTGCAAAGCATAGCTGGTAAAAAGTAATTTTGCTGACTTTGGGGTTGAGACATTAATACTCAGTGAAAGGGTGGACCAAAGCCTATGTGGCAGCTCGGCAAACATATACAGCACAAAAACACCCTGAGAGAACACTGAAACAGTGACCATTTACTGTGACCATTTACTGGGGGAATAGGCACCAATGCCCTTGTAGTGCTTCCTCTCGGTGAGGGTAAAGAGGATCCTAATACACAGAATAATCCAGCGTAAAGATTTCTGATCCTGAATTTTGTGACAGAGTTTTGTCTTTAATCAGCGGCAATTTTAAAGTGTAAAAAATTAAATGAATGTTGCTCAATATAGCCTTTTAATCTTCTAGAAAAACAGACTTTTGGTTGAAAATTGTGAAACAGTTCTCTGGAATTCAAGGCAAAGGCTGGACAATGAAGTGCCTTATAATTATCAATGGAGACCCTATGGATGAAAACTATGGGCCTGATTTAGAGTTTGGCGGACTGGGTTACTGTCACAAACATGGTGGATATCCCGTCAGCTGTATAACGATCCCATTATATCCTATAGGAATCGTAATATGGCGGAAGGGATATCTGTTTGTGACTGAATAACCT
This sequence comes from Pleurodeles waltl, assembly GCF_031143425.1. Classification (NCBI taxonomy): domain Eukaryota; kingdom Metazoa; phylum Chordata; class Amphibia; order Caudata; family Salamandridae; genus Pleurodeles; species Pleurodeles waltl. Next base: position 73,555,343 of record NC_090445.1, read on the forward strand.
GTCCGCCAAACTCTAAATCAGGTCCTATGTCTCACCGGATGCTTTTTTGGGGGGGAAAGTCAATGTTTTTTTTCATTATGAACAGTATTTCTCTAATAAATGATAACTCCCCTTTACCAATTTTTTTGGTGATTGTTTTTCTATTGATATACTTCTATGTCCTGTTTATGTACCAACAAAGCCCGCATCCAGTTTTTCTCCATGTGCATAATGTTCGGTCACTAGGTGAGGCCTGCCGCCACCACATGCACCCACTTCCCTTGGCCATAGTATGAGCAGAGTCTTTTGTCATATGTAGCTGCCTTGGTCACACGCCAAATGCTTTTGGCCATCACTCACACATAGGCCCTCCAAGTCCAGTGCCTACTCTGTACAACCTATGGCCATACACCAGTTGTAGTGTCACGCATCCCACTCGGCTGCCGAGGCTTCAACATTTTCCAGCCAAAAATGTTCATTACAAGCACTTTAAATACAATCACATTATGACTTTTTGTAAGTCCTTGCTTGTTGTGCTGTTCTTGATGGTGTCTCAATTTCCGTTATTTTTATTTGCAATACAATTAAAAGAAATGTTGGATGGAATGCATGCATCAGTCTCAGCTACTGGCAACATCCCAATTCATCATTCTCTTTGTCCACTATGCCACCTCAGATTAGACCCAGCAATATGCAAATCAACCTTGGCTCTACTCCAAAAGGAACGGACCAACCCGAACTGCTAAGGCAGGTGCGCTCTGTACAGGAATACAAGCAACCCAAGACCGAACTTTCAAAGAAAGAGGATTTATACCTGTACTGTTGTGTGAAGTGCCTTAGTCCTAAACGCATTTCAAATGTGCCCTCCTCACCTCCTGGCCCATGCACATTAGAGAACTGTTCAGAAAATTGAGAATGTTCTGTACTTCAGCTAATCATATTTGTATTTGGCATTTAGGCACAGTTCTTGAACCAGTATTCTTGAATTTTCTCAAACACTCACTTATTTAAAAAAAAAAAAAAAAAACTAATGACCGGGTTTGCACTACATCTGAGTAAAGTCGTATCTTCATGCCCAGTTTGAATTAATTCCATTCAGATGCTTTTGGTGTAGCAGACAGCAAAAGTTCCTATGGGACTTTGCAAAGAAAATGCTTCATTTTACTTCCCCTTTGCCCTTAATTCACAGACTGAGTCCACTTGAAATTTGTCAAAGCAAAACAAAGTTAGACACCCTAGTTTTCTGCCAAATTTTCTACATATTCATAAAAGTTATTAGGAAACCAAAGAGGCCTTTCTCAGTAGAAAGCGCACAAAACCATAACTGCAGAGTGGTACGCATAGGCAGATGAATTTATTAAAGCAACCAACGTCAGATGTAGAAGTGCACCTCATTGCTCAGTATTGATTTCTTTAATTAATTTTGAAATTACAATAATTTTAAACAAAAGGAAAATCTTCCGTCTTCTGCAGGTGTACTCTCTTTGCATCTCTCCTTTTACAGATGCCCGATTTTGTGAACAGAAACTGGTCAATAGACTCCAGTCCATATAGATGCCATTTTTCTGCTGCAAAAATATTAAAGAAATAATGTAATGAGGTTAAAATTCGCAAAGCAATTAAAGGGACATAGTTATCTTTTTCTTTTTTACTTTTCAGTATTGACAATATTTTGTGCATTTAATCTCCTCATTTGCAAACAGAATACAGGGACTGTTTGGTTCTATCATAATGTACTGACATTTAGTAGACCATTAGAACACTGGGAGTTTCATTAAGGCAGAAAGGAAACATTTGGAGGAGGATCTGAAATTATTGTTATAGTTTTATTTTGCTGTACTCACATTGATATCCTTTTATAGCATTCATTACGAGTTTGGTGGATTTTTTGTAGGGGACATAGGAGGGTTGAAATTCCCAGTGCTGCCTGGTATCACCCTCCAAGGGTCAGATGTAGAAAGGTATTTTGAGGTAGCAAACAGCCCAATTTGCAGGATTGCAAATATGCCTATTTAATGTATATAGGCCGAATTGTGAATCAGTAACTGAATCACAAACTTGCATTTCTGATTCGGTATTTGGAAGGGGCATGTTTAGGGTGTTCCATCTAAATACAGATGTATTAATGTTATATGACCGAATTCCAATCGCAAAACAGTAATACTTTACCACCAATTCCAAAATGGTGACAATCCATTCACAAATGGGGAGGGGTCCCTTTGGGCTCCTTCCCCTTTGAGAATGTAAATATAAAATATTTGTTTAAGAGCAGGCAATGGTCCAGTGGTCCACTTACTTCTCTTAAAAAAATTAAACTTAAACTTTTCATTTTTGTTTTTAAAAAGCATCCTATTTTCCTTTGATGAAAACGGGCTGCATTTAAAAAAAAAAAAAAAGACTGCTTTATTTAAAAGCAATCACAGACATGGTAGTCTGCCGAAGCCAGCATGCTGCCATCCCTGTGATGACTATCATTCCTAATGTGTCGCAAACTGAAACCTATCTCATCAATGTTCATGAGGTTGCTCATTTTGACACCCATTAGCAATGGCTATTTTAAAATAAAACTTTAATACAGTAGGAATTGTGATTTACAACTTGCAATTTGGTAAGAATTGCAATTTGGAAATCACAGTTCCTAATGTTAGTACATCTAGCCCTAAAATCTGCAGTTTGTAGGTGTTTTCACGGAATAGGAAATAACCACACGGTTCCAGATATAACCGGCTATGTACCTCAATACTGACTTGCTGTAAACACCAAGTCAGTACTCTCTAATGATAGTGAGCCACTTAATACCAGATCACTGATATAACTGACAATAAGAACTTCGTACCAATGGTAAAGCTGGTGGAACAGTTACTTACTTGTTCTCTCACTTCTCTTCATAGGAATATTCAAAGAAGTCAAAACCAACTTTCCAACTCACCATACTCCCAGTAAACAACCCCATGGTACTATTGATAAGGTAACGTTCGTGAGGACCTGCCAAAGCAACTGCTGACTCCTATGAAGAAGCAGTGTCTTATTGCAACCTCAAGAGGCTGCAGCCTGTGTAACTCAATTATCTTCGCTTTCTTTCATTTTTCATTCAGAAAACGTTTGTGAAAAATAAGTCACCCTTTGGTTTTCACCAAAAGTAGTTCTTATATTTAGTTGGCTGTCTTTTTAAAGATAAAGAAAATGTGTCTATTACAGCCTGCAGATGAGTTATAAAATGATGTTTTATTTGCAAGTTGTTTATAAATATCAATGTATTGATGCAAGCACACAAATAGTATTATTTCTTTATTTATGGACATTTGTTATAGGCAGCATACTCTCCAGAGCACTCTCTTGGAGCTGAGTAACTGTCTGCTATTTATTGAATAGTATTACATTGTACAAAGCTAGATTTGCTATGTTTTTCCTAAAATTTAACAGATGGGTAGGACAGACATCCTCCAGGGGGATTTTATTCTATAGCTGGGTCCCCAAACTCAAAAAGCGTTCACACCACAACTAGTACATCTTATCTTGTTGGGAGGATTTCAATGTTGACCATTGCCCCATCTTCCAACAGAGATGCATTCCTTTAATTTGTTATGTGGAAACTTAGGCGCAGTTTCATGATAGATTGCGTACATCAATCAAGATGCCTAAAAAACCAAAGCACTTCTCTCCAGGGAGCCAGTGAAGTTCTCATAGTTGGTTAGATACAGGCCCAAACCTTTTTAGATTGAAGACCATTTTAACTTGTGCATTTTGAATTTTCTGCTAGCAATTGATACTTTTCTTTGGCAGACCAAGATATGTTGAGTTGCCGTAACCTCTATGTGATTTTGGATAAAACCACTAGCCATAGTTATCATATGGCTGAGGGAGAAAAAAGGGAGGGTTTGTCCAAGAGTGCAAATCTGATATGCGCATGCCCTGGTGAAGTTGGCAATTTGTTTTTCCATATTTAGCCCTGAGTCCAGAATTATGCCAACGTCTCTGACTGAGGAAATGGGGACAGGACATTTAGTTTGTTATCCCAACATTTTAGTTTGTTGTATAGCAGAAGACTCACCAGCCTGGAGGGGTTTAATTTGAGACAGATTTGATTCATCCCATGATGGAGAAACTAGGTTTGTGAGTAACTTTCAATTATCTTTAAAGAAATGTGGTAATATGGCATTTATATTTTGTTGGGCTTTATAAGTCATAACAAACTCATTTTAACAATGTTGATGTGATGATTTAGTGTTTGATTATCAGCGAAGATCCATGATGGAGATGAAGCACACATCCATTCAAGAACTCACATAGTATCTAGGCAAAATGTGTCATTAAAATGTTAAATCATGTTCATGTCTATCACTCAATGCCAGGTATATTGCTAAAATAATACCGGTAGAGCCACTTCCTTCACAACCTTCAACTTCTCCTAAATTACTGTCTAGGCTGTAAACAGTAACTTCAGGAGCCAGGACTACTATTAAACACTGGTGGACAGCTACAGCTATGTTGATTATCTGCATTTTAATCTACAGGTCTAGTGCAGGCCTAACTTTCCTGAATACTGCCTTATTGGCATAAGAAGTTGTATCTTTGGTACATTCCATCATCATTCATACATCCTGTCACATCCTACCGATAAATACCTGTGTAAGGGAACAAAACAGCGTATTTTCTATGGTTTAAGAAAAGGGCTAATGTTAACATCTTTTTTAAAGTGTTTGTCAGCCTGATATAGTGGAAGCAGTTGCCTCTTCATATGGGTAGTTAGGTCAAATTTGATGTCCAAGATAGGCATTCCATACATTCTTGCTAGAGCAAGCATCTCACGTGTCAAAGCATTGCACTGTCCCTCCGGTCACCAGCATCTCTCTATTCACCAGTGTTGGAAGAAAAAGAAGGAAGAAGATGAAAGAAGAAGGAAGAAGATGAAGAAGAGGAGGGAGGAGGTTTACTTTTGTAGAGTGCAGCTTTCACCTTACAGGTATCCTGATTCAATGTCAGCCTTGCTGGGTCTCCAAACACAGACATTTACCTCCCTGTTTATGATAGGTCTTTAAGCCTTTTTTCTGATCCGAAGCTGTCTATCTAGGAAGTAGCCAGGTTTTCAGATTTTTCCTGCATTGCATAAGACTCCTACTGGCTCTAAGGGAAGCTGGCAACCTATTCCACAGCTGAGCTGCTCCCACCCCAAAGGTGCGTCCTCCATAGCTCATTTTCCGAACTTTCGGGACAGATAATAGTTTTTTTTTAGTAAGAGTGTAGTTTCCTCATTGGAGTGCAGTGTTTGGATTTTCACTGTAGCAGTTTGCGCCCTGTTTCCTCTATTGCTTTGTAAACCATACATATTGATTTAAAAGCGAGCCTCTCCTTCACTGGGAGCCAGTGCAGTTCCCTAAGGGTGCCAGGGGGTGATGTATACCTGGGTTTATCAAGTGCATGTTTTGCCGCTGCAGTTTCCACCCTGTGTTGTCTTTTTGTGAGATAATCTGGAGCTCACAGTAGCAGTGCATTACAATAATCGATTCTGCAGAGGACGGTAGCTTTCTTGCTGACCATGGCAGCAGGGTTAGGATTTTCCTGAGGTTCTATGGTAACCCGAAACATGTGGCTGCTGTATTGTTGACATGTGCCTCCATGGAGAGTTTATCATCAATATGTACTCCTAGATCACGCACTGACTGTGAAAACTGAACATGCTTTTCCAATGCCAGATAGTGTTAGGGAGTGTATAAGGATCTTTGGAGGATTAGCAACATAAACATTCTGTTTTCTTTCTGTTGAATTTGAATTTGAATAAGCTGTTGTTCAACCAACTTGCCATCTCTCTTAGACATGTATGGAATCCTTCTAAAGAAGTATGCCTATTGTTTTCTAGTGAAATAATTCGTTGTGTGTCATTGGCATAGTTTACAAAGCTAATGCCGTGGGATTTAATGAGTGTCCGCAGTGGGTGTAGATATTTATCAAAGAGGATCAGGCTTAGAGATGAACCCTGAAGTACCCTGTGTTCTGCTTTCCTAAATGTGAATGAAAAATGGGTGAAGTGAGTTTGCTTGGGTTCTATTGGAAAGATAGGATATAATCTACTTCAGTAGTGTCCCATTCACATCTATATCCTTTAATCTGAACAGCAGTATAGATGGGTCTGTTGGTTTCTTCAGTAATGTCGTTAATAAGGCCTCTTCTCAAACTGTGGAACTATGCCTGTCATTAAGGAATAATTACAGGCTTTCAAAAGTCTCGGTACAGGTCATCTCCCCATTCCTTCCATATTCTTGGTGGTACCAAATACAACAGAGAAGCAGAAGAGATATTCATTGCTAATGCTCTAAACTCTTCCTTGTTTATTGGTTCATTGCTTTCTAGTTTAGTAGCTGCTATATCTATTATCTCACCTGTGGTGGTCCTATCTCTTGTAGTCCTGTCTCTTCTGGGTAAATCTATATTTATATTAGCTACATTCAGCTCAATTTTGTTACTAAAAAAGGTTGATAGGTCATCACACAATTCTTACAAATGTTTTATTGTTTTCTTGATGAATATCTTTCTTGGCCTGTTCGTTGCTTCTATAATTGTTTTGGTGTCTTATTTTTCTTTATCCTTTCTTATTCCAGTTTTGTAAATGTTTAATGCATTTTTTAGTTGTAGGCTATTGCTTTCCAGATAGAGCTTCGACCACTGTTTCTCTAGTTATTACATTTAATTTTAGTTTCTTTTAGGGTTTCTGTGTACCACTGTGCTGATGGTTTACACCGATGTATCAACTTTTTTTATGGGTATTATTTTGTCTAAAGTTCTTGTGAACTTTTCATGTAGATTGTCGTAATTCTCATTGACTGCCTCCATCTCATTGAAGCAGGTCTTTATTTCACATAGCTTTCCCTTCTGATATCTCTTTCATTTGTGTCATGCTTTACCTTGTGCCACCATTCTGGACTCACTGTCTTCCGCTGTTAAAAACCACATGCTGGTCAGATACCTTGAATAGATGACGCCAGCGAGTGAAGAAGCAAACCCTTGCAACTTCTCTTCCTAAATATGGCCAACTATAAATGTCTGCAACTTGGCTCATAATATGGAAACCATTTATCGGATGCTTAATTTGTGCATGTTGTTTCCGGTGCAGAGCACTGGCACTTATTTTTGAGGGCCGGAACTTGTTTTTCTGCCTGCAGCATTTACTGCGAGCAAAAGACACATATGGGAAAGACAGAGGAAGAGAAAAATGAAAAAGTGTCACAATGGGAGAAGGTAGAAAGTTGCAAGAGTGAGCTAAAGGGGCAGGGAGTGGCTGTAAATGTATTAAAGAGTCCCGAGATGGCTTCAGGATTACTCTGCCTCAGTATTCCATTTTCACACATTAAATTGCAGCAGCTGCATGTTTAGGAGGAGGGCTTTGAGCACTGGCACGTTTTTATTTACAAATTAAGCACTATGGGCCTCATTATGACCCTGGCGGGCGGCGGAGGCCGCCCGCCAGGATCCCGCCCTCCAAATTACCGCGCCGCGGTCAAAAGACCGCAGCGGGTATTACGAGTTTTCCCCTGGGCTGGCGGGCGGTTCCAGTTAAACCGCCCGCCAGCCCAGGGGAAAACGACCTTCCCACGAGGATGCCGGCTCGTAATCGAGCCGGCGGAGTGGGAAGGTGCGACGGGTGCTACTGCACCCGTCGCGTATTTCACTGTCTGCAAGGCAGACAGTGAAATACATTTTGGGGCCCTCTTACGGGGGCCCCTGCCGTGCCCATGCCATTGGCATGGGCACGGCAGGGGCCCCCAGGGGCCCCGCGACCCCCCCTACCACCATCCTGTTCATGGCGGCTTTCCCGCCATGAACTGGATGGCGGTAGGGGGGGTCAGAATCCTCATGGCTGCGGAGCGCGCTCCGCAGCCATGGAGGATTCCAATGAGCAGCGGAAAGTCAGCGGGAGACCGCTGACTTTCCGCTTCTGACCGCGGCTGAACCGCCGCGGTCAGAATGCTCATTGGAGCACCGCCAGCCTGTCGGCGGTGCTCCCGTGGTCGGTGGCCCTGGCGGCCACCGGCCGCCAGGGTCAGAATGACCCTCTATATAGGAAGATGTATCTCCCAGTGATCAAGGTCAAAGAAAGTCTGCTGTTAGACCCAGCACATGCAATGCTACAGAACATTTGTGCGAGACTTTAGTTTTACAAGCTGACTGTGGTCTGAAACTCAAACGCAAGTAAGTATTCAACAAATACAGACTGAGCGATCAGAGACTGGCGGTTCAGGTAAAATAAGAAACAAAGGGTCTGACAGCAGTGTGAGCTGGGACAAGTAGAAATTGACAGACACTTTCTTCTGCCTGAAGCAGGTTGGGAGAAGCATGCCACGTTACAAAAAAGCAGCATCTTACAGAACACTCCCTAGAAAGGCAAAGTACAAACTTCTTTGTCAACTCATGTATGACTTGTCACCTTAATAAAGTATTTTATATTATTCTGTATTACTGGTTCCCCATCTCTCCAAGCAATCCTCATACCTAAATAATTACATCACATTTGTTTAAATATGTTTGTGAACATAAGATATAACAGTGTCAAAGTGGCCACACAATAGGGTAAGCCACACATATTTCCAGCTATGGACTTTCTGTGAGTCACAGTGAAGCTTTTAAATGTCTCCCAACATGTTAGAAATGATCAATTCCAAGAGTGCAGGGATTAACACCACAGTTTTGTGGGGTCCATATACAGGAACCAATTAGGAACTTGTTAAGTTTCAATGAAATAATAAGTAGGTAAGAGATAATTATTTCTGAAACCATCCCAACTGTATAGTCATAGTATTTGAGATGGGATACAGTATCCCTTAATAATACAGTGTAAGGACTTTTCAAGTCACTATATAAAGCAGCTGGATACCCTCACAGGTGATGTGTGCTCTACAAATAACATAACATAACAACAAGGCCAAGGTCATGTTCCCCCGAGGTGACCTGCAATATCCCTTTAACAGACTGTAGAGGGTGTTTGATTCCTTATAATAAATGATCACACCAGTGCCCATTCCACAGACCAATTAAATCTTTGGTGCCTTGCTCTTTCATGTGAAGGATGAAAACAGTTTGTAGTGTAAAATTAAACACACAAAAATGTTAATAGCGCTCCGCAGACCCTTAAAGCTTTCTATCAAGCCTAACCAGTTGTAGAAAACATCCACTAATATGGGCTATGTTACAAAAATTCCGAAATACTTGAGAAGATTCACGGGCACTGGCCTTCCTTCTTACGAAGCACAGGCTCAGAATAGGGGAAGGGTCCTACTCCCAAGGTCACTGACTGGATCAACAACCTAGGCTTCTGCAATGACAACATGGACATTTATCTCTTCACAATCCCTTGCTCCTCCTAATGGCACAAGGATATTTGGTTTCCTCTCTTTTCTTATTTGCTGCTAAAACAAATTAAAGATATTAGTTACATACATTGTTTTACTGGTTGATATGCCCAATGCGACTCTATATAATTATGTATGAATGTAAAAATAATATCCATAGTTTGGGGCTCTCATGTACGGTCAGCTAATTATATATATATATATTTCAACTATAAGTAGCACTGCCTGTAACCACTCCTGGCAGATGCTGATGAGGCATTTCCTCATTATTGTTTATAGAAAATTGCGAAAATCAAGTTATTAAAAAAAGCAATTAGTAGTTTGCTGCAAAAATATATTTGAAACATCAGAAGGATTGTATCTTTTCGGTAAGGGCCTACAGTATGCAAAAAATAAGCAGATCAGAAGAACGAAAGCCAGGTCTGGTTTTCTTTATTCTTTCACCTTGTCTGCGCACTCTAGAGTTATGACATTATGATGCCATGCCTGTAATAATAATAACTTGAGCAGCTACGCCATTTTATTTATTACATGTGTCTACAGTATCCTGTTTATTACACGTGCCTAGGGCATCATAATGACTGTATTAAGAACATTTGAGGCAAGCTTTTATAAAGCAATTATAGGCCCCCATGTATTAGAATGTTTTATTATACCTAATTCTGTGTCTAATAAAAAAGTTTCATAAAATACAATAAGTACACATTGTTCAAAACTCAAAATGATGAGTGGCCAAACTAAATCCCAATTTCCAGATTAAAAGTATGGGAACAGCTAACAAACTAGAATAATAAAGTGTACTAACAGCTACACACACTTAAGGATTATTTAGAAGGACTCCTTTCCATAAGGGTACACATTGAACAATTTTATTCAAGCAACCACTGAAATGACACAAACATAAATCTCACACAAAAACTGTACTTAAAGCTACCAATGACTTATATTCAGACTGTGACACACCTGTAATCAAATGTGACTGGCAGCTAAAATGGAGACCCTCAAAGACTATTGTTTTTCTGTATGTGTAGTTTAGTTAGTAAATATTTAATGACAAAAATATCTTCTGAACTCTATTACTTCCAGGATGTCTCAGCCGAGATGAGAGATACTCTTGATGTCCCTATTACACAAGATGAGGTCATACCTGTTGTCTCATCCCAATCAAATAATAAGGCATTTATTGATGTACCGCAGGGCATTCTTGTTTATCTAATTTAATAAATTGTCACATCCCTGAGAAATCTTGGTAAAGACTCCAAGGATGAAAAGAATCCAGTTTCATTAAGTGAAGGCAAATGCTGGATATCAGACGAACCCAGAATAAAGCTGGTTCATGTATAATCTCTGATGGATTTACTAGCTTGGCACCCTAGACATTTCTGATCGTCTACTTTGGGGTCTCATTCAGTTTTATTCAAGTTACAAAAGTCACCACTTTCAATTCTAAAAGATTCAGTCAGGAGTTACAGAAATAGTTTTTTGCATTTTAGTTGGAGACCTAAATGTCCAATGTTGCCCAAGAGGTTTGCATAATGCATCTCTATCCACTACTCAAATGTATTCCTTTATTTTTGTAGTGGCTTAGTTTTGTTTGGGCTCTCCACATATTTTTTGGAACTTGCTCTAGTATTTGATAATGGTAATTACTGAGAAGAAACACTGTTCAGAAGTTAAAGTCTTGGAAGGGGAGGAACATCCTGAACTTCATACATCTAGAGGAGAAACCTAAAGATTTTGAACAATTCTTTTCTGACATTGGTTTGTCTGACTGAGAAATGGCTTTAGTGTCATCAGGTTTAGGAATGGATTTCTGTCAAAGTGACAATTCCCAGGACTTTCCTGCAGACACCCAAACCTTTCAACTTTGGTGACATATTTGTATACAGTTTCCCCACTATACAAATCCTTAGAAAAACCAAGGACCGCTAGGCTGCGTTTTATGAATTGCTTGTGAGCGGATACCCATAAAGAGCCATCGGATACACAATGGGCACAACTTTGTTGAATGCTTAGATCCTTGAGATATATCTAAATAATGTATAATATACCTGATTCTGGTGGTATTATCTTAATCCTGAACATTTTGACAGCATGCTTCCAGGTAGCTGTGTTTGAGGGATTATGGATTGGCAGGAGTGCCACTATCACGATATTCAGAAATGCAGTCCTAACACTCATTAAAGGTAACACTGAGAAATACTCCTCACAGATATGGACTTTCTCTAGCACTGGCAGCAGCCAAGGAACACAGAAGAATAACCTGCACTAGTAGCAATCTAGACCATCAAGTGATTCAGCGAGCACATAGTATGAACTTGTCCCCAACTCGAATACCAACTTAAAAACATATTGTGCCTAAAGATAGAAGCGTATAGTACCTCTGACTAAAGAATATGAATTATACAGAGTACACCTGTCAAGTGAATGTAGCAATAACCAAGCCCTTGTGTTTGGTGCTGTCATATACAATTAGGTTGTTACTTTCATGAAGGTAGTCATGTACTCCTGCATGAGCTGCCTGTGATCATTGTGATGTGTGACTTGGGTTGAGATCTGGAAACAGCATCTGGTAATGACTGCAACTGGATTCCCGAAAGTTGATGCAGCTCAGGCCCTTGTGCTTGGTTTCTTCAAATAAACACCACTTTTGTCAACAGGTAGGTCCCATCAACATCATTACATTTGGCAACTAGCAACTGTGGATGGGATGAAGCTGTAACTTCATGGGGTCAGCATACAGTTCTGGCGCACAGAGACTTTCAGCACAATGTATTAACACAACTCTGTGTAAGTCGCTTGTTTCTGACCTAGCTTGCTATGGTGACTTTGGTGTTTAGAGCCAGTATATACTCCAGTGGATGCAAAGTTTCTGAGGACAGTCAATTGCACTCGTGTCTCAGGCACATGCAGCCTATCACTGGCAGAGAAGCCAAGGATTGCATGCCTAAGCAGGATGCATGCTGCACATCATGTGGTTGGCTTTATAAGTCTCCCATACGTGTCCAACTGCTGTTGAAGAAAACATGGGCTGTGCAGACCTGGTGCTGAACACTACAGGGGATCCTCTGGAGCACAGGGCTGCTCCACGAATGAGAAGGGGATTGTACACATCTTTGCAGCAGCCTTTCGTTATAGCTTTGGGAATCATCTTTTGGGTCTCAAGCCATCCTCAAAGGCATTTTTCTTTATTTCCCTCTACAATTCTCAAACTCTCTGAAGAGCAGAATTAATCTGTATTATTGTGTGCTGGACGAAAAGAAGACCTTTCAGTGAAAGGTTTTGAAAATGCAGAATGCAAGTCTCCCATGCAACTTCCTACTGAACTCTGGTAAACTAATGATGTCATTGAAAGGTTGTTTTCACCCTTTTAAAAATACTTTGGGGCTATAGACGGAGAGAACTTTTAATGTCCTTAGGTCGAGCCTACTAGACAACGCATGTGCAGTCTGTTGCGAGGCATATTGTGTCTCTCCATGAACATAGAAGGACTTTGTGTCTGCATTGGTTACCGTTGGTTGGCTTTCCTTGTCACTCTCATTTGCCTGCATCTTATTCATGTCCGAGCTTGTCAACCTTGTTTTGTCCCTTCTAAGGAGCACTGTCTCTCCACAATGAGTGTGTGCCTGGTGTCTGTGCTCAATGTCTTGGAACTACTTTTTTCTTTTTTGTATAAGCCCTCTCAGAGAGTGCATATGTTTTGAGTTGTCTTCCTGATGTACTTCTCTCCCGCCCTCGTGCTGTTGTTTGTCCCCGTGTGCTTCTTCCCACCCCTCTATCCTGAGTGTGCCTGTGTGCTTCTCCATGTGGTGTCCACCCCCACCCTGCCCTGTGTTTTTTCTGTGTCCCCCTGTGCTCCCCCAAGTTGCTTCTGCTTCACCTGCATTCATCTCTGGGAATCCTTTCGTTCTTTGTGCCTTATATACTCTTTCCTACCCCCTCTGGTAGATGATTCAAGAACCATCCTTAGCACCATGAGGCATCTCATGCACTACAATTGTTATTCAAATTCATTCAGTCTGTATGAGTCAAAGAAATAGGGTCCATATTTCAAGATTGCTAAAACATGGAATCCTGACCACTGGAGCTCTAGTTCCCACAGGGCCCACCCATCAACACACAACACAAACTCTGTGGTTTCAGAACTGTTGTCATTGTAAAGCCCCAGGTAGTGATCTAAGCCTAACAACTACCACAAGGGCCACACATATAAATACTTCTTCAGGGACACAGGAAACTGGAAATAAGGACACTGATCCTGGTCTTAATCCGTCAGCGCTGGCAGCACAAACCCTATATGGTTGCTTCTCTCCCACTGGCAAACATTCTCCTTCCCCTCAGCAACACCCCAACATCCAAATGATGATTCTAATGTCATCCTCTGATGGCAAGGGAACCTTCCTTTCACTAGAGATTAAGGTTTACTTACACTGTACATTTAAACAGACAGGAGCAAACCCCTGATGATTTCACTTCCAATCAGTAACTGATGCCAAATGTTGTCTTGACAACACGCAGAAAAAAAAAAAAAAGTTACACATTGATATTGCTCCTGCTGCAATGTTATTCAGATGCATTCACCTGGATTGCCAACCACATGGTGACTTATACACAGGAGCTTCAAAGTAGGTGGCTCTAAATTCCATTACTGATGACAATGAGTGGCATTATATACAGATCTGGTGCCTAGTGACAGCGGCTTTATACAGAGGATAGAGAACCTCAATCATACTTTATGAAGATAGTGCAAGTTACCAAGGAACCCCAGGAGTAAGAAGAAGGCCAACTATGAGATGCCTTGTAATATTCTTTTATATATGATTAGTGTTCTGTCTTTTATTCCTTAAAATATACAACATCCTACTTTTGTATATGTTTACCTTTCCCTCTTCTCTCGTCTGCCTCCACTGGAGCTTTGGTGCTCTCTCCTCCCACTCTACCTTCTCCATTATACTGTTACGCCTTTGTAACGGGAAGCACAACACCTCACCATTATTTGCTGGTTACCATAAATGTGTTTTTTTGGTATACTTGCATTGATCACAAGTTGTTGATTCAAGCTTGTAGACATTTTTTAGCGACAAAGCTATCTACCTGTGTGACCACTGTACGATGATATTATAGATGTTGATGTTTTGCCTTGAAAATAATTTCTTATTTTTCAGTGAGCCATGGTATAGATAACTGATCAGCACTGTGATGAGCAGTTGCTTTGCCCCAAGTTATACTGGGAGTTTCAAGGGATGTTGGGAGGAACAGCATGTGTTTACAGACACAAACGAGGGGTGGACCAAACACATAGCTTTTTAGACTTAATATATCAATGATCTTTTCATCATCTGGGATGGTTTCAAAAGTAATTTGCTGGAATTCCTGAGTCATATCTCAGATAATGATTTCAATCTGGCTTTCACACATAAGATTCATGAAACTGAGATGGAGTTCCTGGATATTTATGTTTAAATTGTAGATAGTTCCATACACACCACCCTTTTCGTAAGGACACATGCGGTTAGTCACCACCCGAAGAATTTGAAATGGAGCATCCCCTTTAGGGAAGTTTTGAGGGCTAAAGCAACTGCTGTACATCTTTTTCTTACCAGAAGGAGGAAAGAAGGATGGTCAACAGATTCAGGGCTAGAGGATACCCTAATAAGGTCATGAAGGCAGCCAGTGAAAAGGCAAGTAAATTGTCAAGAGATTGTCTGCTTGTAAAGAGGTACAGAAAAAGGTAATGAGTCCAACCAGATGCATTTTATCATTACTTATAATTCTGAGTCTGCTATAATCAAACTCATGTTCACAATCCATTGACACTTGGTCAGAGCAGATCCAGTGATAGGTCAGGAGGTGCCACAACATCATCTCCTAGTTAAATATAGGAAATTCAGATCTGTGAGGGACATTCTAGATCACAGTTACATGGGCACACAAAGTGTTAAAGAAGGCTGGCTCAAGGAACAACATGGTCTCTACAAATGCAGGAGGTGCAAAGCCTGTAATGGTAGCAAGAATAAGAAAACTTATCAGTTACCCACTGGAAGGACAGAGCGGATTAACAAGTTTAACACTTCCAGCAGTGATGTTTTGGTGTGCCCTTGTGGTCTCCAATATTTGGGGAGCACTATCTTCCCAGTGAAGAAAAGGATTTTGGAACACCTTAGGGCCATAAGACATTGTGACCCCAATTACTCTGTAGCAAGACATTGGGCCTAGAAACTTGACGAGAACCTTGACACCTTGTAATTTTTTGGGATTGATAGGGTCACCATAACATCATGAGGAGACAACAAAGAGAGAAAACTTAGACTCCTCGAATCAGAGTACATCATCCAACTCAACAGCAAGACTCTTGGTGCACTCAACATGGATGAAGAGCTTTTCATGGATATTTGATGAAACTTGCCTTAGACTTAAATTTGTATTTTCAGTTTTTGTTTTACATTCTTTCTCTTTTCCCTCTACTAGGACAATATTGTATCCTTTGAGCGTACTTTGTAGTTCTGCTGACATTTATTTCTTTTGCAGCATAATACAGATATGAATCCATGGGAAAACATGGCCAATCTCAGCATGTAGAACACACATGTTTGTGCACTGCTTTAGGTTACACTCTGAGTTTGAGAGGGCGTGTTTTTCTGTTTCCTTTTTGCCATTTGTACTTATTTTGTAGTTGTATTCAATTCGTTTTTCCCATCAAGTAGAAGTAACTCCATCATGCATTGATTATGATTGATAGGCCCCCGGGCCAGGCTCTGTTGTTCTGTTGGATGTGCCTTTGGTGGATTCCTTTGGCTGTAACTTGTGCAATAGGCCACATGGCCATGATTTGGCGCTTTAACGGATAACCCTTTGTTTATTTTCCTTTGGGGATAACACCTCTTGGGATAGAATACACATTCGGAAAGTAGGTCAATGAATGTCCATATATGACTCACGCCTTTCACAGTGCACTAGCGATATGGTGATGTTACCTGTTTAAGCCGTGCACTTTATTCTTGGGAATTGTTGTGTGACACTGCCCGGGATACCATATGAAAGTGATTATGGGCAGAGTATGAAGGAAAGATTATATCACAATCTTGTTCTGAATATCACAATCTAAATAACTTTGACATATTGTATGGTCTTAAAAATATATTTTTACTATTATTTGTATAAGCCGTGTACACAAAGATTGTTAAGCAAGAAGTCTGCCCTTGCCACTCGTTGGGGCTGATAAGATGAATTTCACAAGTATGTCTTCAATTTTTATTGTTTGTGACTTATTTTTAAAGGTGATAGTGCACTTTATGTTGATGTTTGGCCATGAAGAAGATCGCTAGATCCAGACGAGTTGGTGTCATTAAAATTATTTGAACCCTGTTTGTGTCATTATGGACTCACACATACTGCTGATGTGATAAATATATGCATATACACTATCTATAACGTATATAATAAACGGTTGCAGCCACCATTAAGTAGTTATACTTACATCAGAATTTCCATTGGAAAGGCATTTTTTGTTTCTTGAATACCTTTGTTGCATTTTGACAAATCTACATGAAACGTTCCAAAAATAAAACAGTCATGTGCTTAGGTTTCTTATTGAAACTTACTGGGCTGACCCATCAAGCATGTGGCCAAGATAAATGGGAGAGGGGGAGGAGGGGCAAAAGTAAGGTTTCTCTTTTTAATTCCCCTAGGATTTTTTTCTCTCTAATACAGAAAACACACCTGAATGAAATTACAACAAACTTGTTAAAAAGTTAGAACTTTACTAAGAAGGCATGCTTTTTGTGATTTGGAATCAATTAGGTCAGCCGTTTTTTAGAAATGAGCAGATAAATAGGTGCCTGGGTTCGGCATGAAGGGGTTAACGGTGGTAAAAAGTTAGAGATATCTGCAGCGTTGATGTCCAGATATGGTCTGATTGGCCCATTCAAAATGGATGGGCAGATCCTGACTGTCTGATCGCAACATAGAGAATGACAAGCCACATAAGGCGGCAGAGTGGGCATATTCTGACCTCAGGGCCGCCTGGGGGCCAGGACACCTGATTAGAGCCCTCATGGTGGCTAGAGCGGGCCACCAGGAACAAAAAAACACAAAAAAGCAATCCACAGGGGCAGAGAAAACATCAAAAGATGCTCAGCCTCCCGGGAGGACCGGCAGGGAATGGGCGCATGTTACAATTTGCTCCTGGAAGGTTACTGAAACCTAAGGAATGTTTAAGCCCCAGGGGATCAATGCAAGGCAAAAGTGATTGGAGAGGGTGTGCTTGGAGCCCAATCCCATGGATACATTTGTTCCCTATCTTCCCTGTAGCCCACACAACTTAGGAGTGCCACAGTGTTCTTTACTTGTTTGTCCCTTAGTGCCCCCATTTCCTCGAGGACCAAGATGGAGAAGAGCGGGCAGGCCCTCCTTCCATCCCCATGCTGTAGGGCGGTGGTAGTGCCAAGCCTGAATTGTCCCACTCATTCTCACCGCAGTTCGGAAGAGAACTTTGTCACCCATCAGTGCAGATGGGGAGCAGAGAAGAATGCCATCTCCAGCCTAGGCACAAAGCATCCGGATCCAGCATGCGAGAGTCGGCGGAGAAAAGTAAATGCTGTAGGTGTCCTAGGTGGGACCGGGCCACCCTTTTACACTGTCCAAGCAGCAGTTGTATCAAAGGGCCACTGGGCAAGAGTGCCCTATAGGCCCTGTGTGGGCTTTAGAAGTTATCATATTTGTTCCAGTGGTGCACCAGAACATGCAGGAATACCACCAATGGCACTGGAGTGGGTTATGTGACTGTCACTAGAGCAGCATACCCCACAGGAGCGTTTTCAGACGGTTTAAATCATTTCTAGATTTTGAGCTTTTGCTGAGAAGTTCTGGAGTGTAGGGACCGCTGCTGGTAGGTCTTAAGGCTGGTCTTGCAACATGTAGAAAGTAGAAGGAAACCTCATGCTCATATTTTTTGAAAGTGTAATGGTTGATTGATCAACATTGGTAATGGTACTTTATATGTGTTTGTGATAGTCACACAGATGTTTTATTGATTACCAGGCTAACAGTGAGTCATTACACATTCTAAAGAATGTCATTGTAAGATGGTACCGTCTCTATAGTTTTAATAATGTTGTGAGATCTGATATGATATGTTTCTGCCATTATGAATGTGGTGACACCCTGATGAAGCCAGCAGGCTTGCATGTGGATAACTACACCCATTTATGTTGTGTCTAGTATATGTAGGGGGTATCATGGCCTTTGGGTTCAAGGCTCACTAAGGGCCAGATGTAAAAAGGGTTTTGCGACTCGCAAACGGCGAAAAACGCCGTTTGCGAGGCGCAAAAGCCTCTCCAGTATGCAGAAATGCATTTTGCGAGTCGGATTGTTCCCTTCCTATTTGCGACTCGAAATGCTATGCAATTTCATTTGTGACCGCAAAAGCGGTCGCAAATGAAATCGCAGTTACCATCCACTTGAAGTGGATGGTAACCCAGTCGCAAACGGGAAGGGGTCCCCAAGGGACCCCTTCCCCTTTGTGAATGGAAACAAAAATAATTTTTCAGAGCAGGTAGTGGTCCTATGGACCACTGCCTACTCTGAAAAATACCGAAACAAAAGGTTTCGTTTTTTTTTCTAAGTGCAGCTCGTTTTCCTTTAAGGAAAACAGGCTGCAGATAGAAAAAAAAAACTGCTTTATTAAAAAGCAGTCACGGACATGGTGGTCTGCTGTCTCCAGCAGGCCACCATCCCCGTGAGCGCCCATACTCGCAATGGGGTCGCAAACTGTGACCCACCTCATTAATATTAATGAGGTGGGTCTTTGCGACCCCATTGCGAGTTGCAGAAGGTGTCTGAGACACCTTTCTGCATAGCAAATTGCGACTTGCAATTTGCGAGTCGCACGGACTCGCAAATTGCAAGTCGCAATTTGCTTTTTTGCTACATCTGGCCCTAAGGGTATGGACTGTTGGGGGAGGTCCCCATTATTAAGTCGGGAAGAAATGACTCGAGGTACGCAGTTTCTTCACACATGTAAATATGTTTATTTCTAGCGACCCCGTCCGGCTGTCATCCACGGCTGTCCTCCACTCCAACTGCCGTCTCTCCCAGCTTCTAGAACCCCTCTTCCCAGTTGCCTGGAGACAGCCAGGTTCTCTTACCTAACATTTAAGTACAATACAACACATCCCCAATCCTACAAAAATAAAACAAATACATACCACTACTAACAACCTGAAACTAACTACAACTACGTACACTATTAATTGCATATAAAGTCCTTCAATAACCTTGTTGGTTGTTTCATCCTTGCACTGACCCTTTTTGTCAGACTCTCACTCTCACACTTTTCCCGCAATCACTCTTTTTCATTTAGTTTCTTTTCAGCCACTCATTTATTTCTATCTCCGAACACCTCACTGTCCTCCTCACATTCCACCAGTTACCATCTGATAACTTTAAGCAGTTTCCCTTCACCTTCAACACACACCTCGGCTCCGATAGTTTAGATTCTCCCTTTCTCGCCAAATTCCCTGCCATCACTCTCACCCATACACCCTTTTCGTATTCCTTCTGCTCTCTTTTAACTTTATCATTGTGTCTTGACTCATATTGCTGTTGGTACGACTTCACCCTTTCCCTGATCTGCTCAGTATTAACCACCTTTTTCTTACTTCTGCCCATCCACGCAGGCACAGCCATAGTGCATGGTATCCTTCCCTTCAGCAACACAAACGGAGACTCACCCGTCACACTATGTTGTGTAGTTCTATAATTCCACAGCATATCCCTGATTTGAGACTTCCATGACAAATTGTTATATAGGGCTAACTGAATGCTTTCTCCTAGCACTCGGTTAAATCGTTCCACCATACCATTTCCTCTGGGATGATATACAGGTGTCCTACAATGTTTGATTCCCCACCTCTTGAGAAAACTCATGAATTTGCTCGAAGTAAATTGTGGTCCGTTATCACTAACCATCTCTCCAGGACATCCTTCCCTTCTAAATATTTCCTCACAACATGCAATGACATTACCTGATTGCACCTCCCTCACAAATGCTACTTCTGGCCATTTCGAATAATAATTCATCATAACTATGGCATATCTATTTGAACACCCTAAACACTCAAACGGACCACAAATATCTATGGCTACTTTGTACCACGCTTTTTCCGGTAACTCTTGTGATTTTATCTTTGTTTCTAACAACACATGCGATTTGTCGCCTGACATACATGCTATGCAATCTCTTACGTACCTTTGAATCTGCTTATCCATCCCTGGCCACCAAAAATCAGCTCGCACCTTCTTTTTCATAGCAGACATGCCTCCATGCCCTTCATGCATCAACCTTAACACTCTTTCTTTCAGGCCATCCGGCACCACCAATTTGTTCCCTCTTCTCAACACACCATCCATAACCGACAACTCCTCCCATACATGCTTAAATTCACCCACATCAACATCCAAACGTTTTTTTTTTTAACCAAAGGTAACTCCTTCATTATCTTGTTCATTAACACATCTTCTTGTACAGCATTCTCCCATTCCTCTCGACTTATAGCACCCCATGCTTCTGATATGTCCGCCATCACCCATTCATCCTCGTCACACATCACATTGTCAATCACTGGTAATCTAGATATACAATCTGCACTTATGTTTTTTATCCCCGGTACATATTTCATTCTGAATGTGTATTCTTGCAGCCTATACATCCACATTGCAATTCTTGGTGTACCTCTACTAGCCCCCTTGGTGGTGAAAATGTCTATCAATGGTTTGTGATCTGTTTGTAGCTCAAATTCTGTGCCCCAAACATATATACGGAAATGCTGCACACTCCACCAGCATGCCAAGGCCTCCTTCTCAATGGTTGAGTACGTAGGTTCTGCTCCCTTCAGCGTGCGTGATGCAAACGCCACTACTCTCTCTCTCTTCCCTCGTGTCTTTGCAACAATGCTGCTCCTAATCCGTAATTACTGGCATCTGCCACAATTATAGTCTCATCATCCGGGTCATATGGTTTCAACGTGATGGCTTTCACAATAGCTTCCTTAATCATCTCGAATGCTTCTTGACACTCACTGGACCATTTAAAATGGCAGCCTTTTTTCATCAACTCCCTTAGCACATGTACTTTTCCACCAAAGTGATCCACAAATTTCGTGTAATATTCAGCCAAACCTAGGAAGGATCTTAGTTGATCTTTGTTTTGCGGTGCAGGAGCCTTTGCAATGGCGTCAATTAATTTCATCTTTGGTTTCACACCATGTTGATTCAGTGTGTGCCCCAAATATTCCACTTCTTCCACTCCAAACCTGCACTTGTTCCTACTGATGGTAAGGCCAGCTTTCTCCAACTTCTTTAACACTATTGCCAGTGCCTCATCATGTGCTTGTTCGCTAGCACCCCAAACTAGCACATCGTCCTGGAACACTAATGTGTTATTAACATTACTCAAGATTCTTTGCATCACCCTCTGGAACACTGCAGAGGCGGATGCCAGGCCAAACGGCATTCTAACAAATTGAAACGCCCCGTCTGATGTAATGAAAGACGTCAAATGTTGGGATTCTTCTGACAAACACACCTGGTGGTAAGCATTCGACAAATCCAGTGTCGTCAAATATTTTCCACCTCGAACATTACCTAACATTTCATGTATTCTTGGTAATGGGTACCGGTCTATTAATATGTTGTTATCCAGGTCCCTCAAGTCTACACACATGCGGATTCTGCCATCAGGTTTCCTTGCTATAACTATTGGACTTAACCATTCAGACACTTCTATCGGTTCAATTACACCATCCTTACATAGCCTGTGAAGTTCATCTTTTAGTTTATCCCTCAGTGCTATCGGTACTATCCGTGCCTTGTGCACCTTTGGCACAGCGTCTTTTCTCAAAACTATCTGGTGTTGAAAACCTTTGAGGCAACCCAACTTATCCTTAAATAGCTCAGGAAATGTAGCTACCCACTTTCCTTCTCTGCTTTCCTTTGTTAACAACACTTGTTCAGGATGATTAGGATCCAACACTATGTTCAACGCACGTTGTTCCTTCCACCGTAGTATTGATCGTCCTTGTCGCACTGCATACACCTTTCCTTGTGTTTTTCTATCTTTAAACCTTAGCTGTGCCTCAAAATAACCTAATACTGGCAGTTTGCCGCCACTATACCCTTCCGGTAACACATCCGTGGGTTTAAGTTTGTTGTCTTTCAAATCACCCCATACCTGTTCGTCAATTAAAGTGAATGGTGAACATGAGTCCGCCCACATGTGCGTCCGTTTCCCATTTATTTCAACAACACACTTAAGTGGGTTATATTCCACAGTTTTACTTCCAAGTTGAGTGCACACTGTTGTAGCTCCTTCCTCCACAGCTAAGACTTTCAACTCATCTTCACTAGTGCTACTATCCTCTTGTTCATTTCTCCTTACTGCATTTACCAACTTCCTGAACTTATTTTCGTTAACCATTCTGCACACCTCGCAAAATGTCCAATTTTCTTGCACTTGAAACACCTTGTGTTTATAGCAGGACAGTTTTTTGCTTCCGCTAAGTGTTTACCACATCTGAAGCACTCTTTTCTCTTCCCTAAGTTATTTTCAAATGTATTTGTGTCCTTCTTGGAATATCGTACTTCTCCTACTGTGTTTTGTTCTTTAATGTCACTTGTGTTGTTGAGTTCCTTGCCATATTGAGATGTACTTTCCATATGTCTTGCAACATCCACCGTTCTGTCCAGTGTCGGATTCTTTAAACTCAACAACTTCCTTGTATTTTGACCTCCTTCACCCTGTTAATAAACTGGTCCCGAATGATTTCATCATTCAGATCTCTTAATTTGCACGAAATAGCTAGCCTACGTAGACTGTTAACAAACTGATCTATCGTTTCATCTGGTTTCTGAGCGCATGAGTAAAACCTATGCCGCTCTACTACAATGTTAATTTTCTTTCCATAGTTTTCCTCCAACGCTTTCATGGCATTTTCATATACATCCTCTTCTTGATCTGAATCTCCTGCTTGTGTGTCTTGTAATGGTAGAGTTTTCAAAACTTTCCTTCCTTCCACCCCCAGACAATGCTTTAAAATTGCCAACTTCCTTTTTTCTACATACATCTCCCCTCCAATGGCCTCTAAGTATGTAGTGAAAGCGTCCTTCCAATCTTCCCAGGCCATGCAGGGCTCACCTGGAAGCTGTAAAAATGCAGGTGGTGGAATTATGGAGTGTGTTGCCATGTTTACTAATATTTTCTGTCCTTGTATTATTATTTTGTTTTATGTTCAAATGTTTACATTGTACATTTTGCTTTGTGTTGCGTTTCTAAGCAACACTGTTTTTTTTTTTTTTTTACCCTTCTTCTTCCTGTTCGTTGCACGCACGTTGTCTAGCGTTGCCTAGCAACCTCTGCGCGTTGATCGCGCTGCGCGCTGGCCGCATGTCACGTTAGAAATCCATTTCCTTTTTTTTTTTTTTTATAGTGCATGCCAGCGTCACGCGCACGTAAAGTTAAATTTGTTTACCTGCCAACAATCAGTTTTTTGTTCTGGATGCAGCTCCCTTCACCGCGACAAACCCAAGCAGCCTTTCTGCGCTGCCAATGACCTCTTCAACGGGTCCAAGGTCGCACTCGTCATTCCACCATAGGCTCTCTAAGGCTCCCTCGTCGCCAATATTAAGTCGGGAAGAAACGACTCGAGGTACGTAGTTTCTTCACACATGTAAATATGTTTATTCGTAGCGACCCCGCCCGGCTGTCATCCACGGCTATCCTCCACTCCAACTGCCGTCTCTCCCAGCTTCTAGAACCCCTCTTCCCAGTTGCCAGGAGACAGCCAGGTTCTCTTACCTAACATTTAAGTACAATACAACACCCACAGTTATTTCAATGTACCTACTTGTAAATTTATGCTAATTAATTTTACATGTGCAATTATATGCAAATTAAGTCATTTGTGCATAGTAAATTACTTTTCTCTTTTAAATATAGAAACACTGTCTGGGCAATGATTTATTAAGTATTGTTCATTACATACCTGTGGACAGAGGTACTAGCCCACAACACATCCCCTGAGCAAGGCTTGGACTGCACTGCACCGCTACCATGAAAGAATAAACTGCTACAAAGGTGCACTTTTCCATACTGCTAGGGCATTATCTTTTCACAATGCCTTAATAAGAACTTTACCTTCTCAGGTTCCTTAATTTACCATCTGTGGTATGCTTGTATAGCTACCATTTTATAGAGGTCAGAACGTTGGGTGGTGGAATGTTAGAATGTCGGGGTGACAGTTGGCCAGGGGAGTACTGATCAGTTATGGATATGGGCGGGTGTTAAGTTGTCTCCTGTTTTTCAATAAATCCAACCTGCAACATCAGTTCCAGTTTCTTTCTTTTGAATTGCTACACTTATTTGGTGACAAGTGGTAATCTGGACGCAGTGTTTGACCATCTTTGTCAGCGCGTTATCTATTACATACTGTCTTTTTGCGGGAGCGGTCTCCAGTGAGGCAGTATTTCCTAAAGAAGATTCAGGAAGGTGAGGCTGTGTACTTGGTTGCGCCACGTTCGCCATTCAAGATCCATGAAATCGTGTGGAAACTCATCTCCCACAATGCATTGCATATAGTACGTCTTTACGGTGGCCATGTTGAATTGGGCAAAAATTATGGTGAGAGTCAAGAACAGATCGCGTGGAAGATTTTTCTCCCACAACTCGTTGCGCGTACCACATTTTAATGGTGGCATTTTGGATTGGGTGAAATATACGGTGCCCATTTTGGATTGGGAGACATTCAATAATATTTTGAAAAACAATATTTTTCCCAAAATTCATTGTGCACATGATGTACCTACGGTGGGCATTTTGGATTGGTTGAAATGTTACAGACTTCAAAGGAATTATTTGATTTTCTAAAGCTTGCAATAGAGATTTCAGCAACCATTTTGTTCACTTGACTATTTTGATTGCTTTCCTGACATCTTGGATTGGGTTATCTATATTGAAACAGTTCATTTTTTTAAGACCTGTCATATTAATTTATAATAATATAAGCACGTTTTTTTTGTTTTGTCAAGATGTCAAACATTGAGGCTCCTCATCCACTTTTGCAAGTTGTAGGTGAATCTCCTATGGAATGGGAATTATGGTTTCCAGTTTTTCAAGCATATGTGGATGTATTAGAAGATGAAGACTGTTCTTTTCAAAGGAAACTTGCTTTACTCAAACATTGTTTGGGAGGAATGGGGTTGAACAAATTTAATCATCTTCCTCCTTTAGAAAACATAGGCAAAATGGATGTATTTGTGCAAGCAGTGCAAAAGTAAAAAAGATTTGGGAAGAAAATAAATACAGTGATGGAAGGGTTCAAATGTTATTCTCGTTCTCAAAAAGAAGGTGAATCTATTGAAGACTATGTTTCAGGATTAAGAGCTCTAGCTGTTTTTTGTGAATTTATGACAATCACATATGA
Organism: Pleurodeles waltl; assembly: GCF_031143425.1. Taxonomy (NCBI): domain Eukaryota; kingdom Metazoa; phylum Chordata; class Amphibia; order Caudata; family Salamandridae; genus Pleurodeles; species Pleurodeles waltl. Next base: position 73,581,138 of record NC_090445.1, read on the forward strand.
TCAAGTACTTCAAGATCAAATAATAATGAAGACGAAAAGTAAATAAAATCCAGGAGAGGTGATTGATGGTACAGAGACTTCTTTGGGTGCTATAATACAAATTGCAAAAAGTACTGAACAATTTAAAAAGTTTGTAAGTGAGATTAGAGGCCAAAATCAAAAGACTATCGATGTCAGTACAGAAGTTAATCTCATAAGAAGCAAGATTACTGTTAAACAAAGAAAGACTCAAATTTTAGAGATGTAGATAGGCATGCAAATGGCATGGTATGTTACAGATGTGGTAGTCCTTACCATGTAGGCAATTTTAAAGGGTGTCTAGCTTTAGACAAAATCTATTTAAAATGTAAAACAAAAAAAGAGGACGTTTTGGGAGAGGGTGCAGACCTATTACGTCCAACAAAGTCAACTGTGTTACAAGTGATGAGTTTGATTCAGAAACATTAAGTGGTGGTTCTGTACTTTGTGTTTCCGATAAGCAAGCTAAAGGATTTCCTAAATGTGCATTGGATGGAAAAAGCATTTCTTTGATAGTAGAATCTTGCGCATTGCATAGTATAATAGGGAAATCAAAATTTGATGACTTATGGAATGAACAAGAGTTATATCCTCCATGTTATTCTGGGCACAAAATTGATTTGGAAGGATACTTTTGGTCTGACATTGCATTTAATGGTAGGAGAACACAAGGAAAGATTTACCTGGCCAAGAAGGGTGATTCCATTTTTGGATGGCCACATCAGCAAGAGTTGGGAATGAAGTTAGATTCCAATGCATTTCCAGCTGTGTTGGTTATCACATCAGAGGTAGACAACTCTGGTTTTGTGAATGACTTAAAATGTTTGTTCCCAAACTTGTTTAAAGATGAGTTAGGGAATTTTCAAGGATTCAAACATAAGAATATTCTGCAAAAGGGACTGTTCCTGTTAGACATAAAGTCAGGAAGGTTCCTTTGGGGTATAGGGACAAATTAAAGGAGATGTTACAAGACTTATGCATCAAAAAAGTGATTGAACCAATAAAATAATCTCCTTGGGTATCTCCTGTTGTGATTTCTATTAAAATCTTTGGTGAGTTACGCTTATGTGTGGATTTGCATAGTCTAATGAAATTTGGATTGATAGACATCCTTTACCTAATTTGCATGAGACTACTCTTGCAGGTGCAGCAGAATTTTCAACTATTGATTTAGCGAGTGCGTATCACCAGATTGAGCTGGAGATGGAATCCAAGTATCTTACCGCTTTTATAACACTGGATGGAATATATCAATTTCTGAGAATGCCTTTTGGTTTAACGAGTGCTGCTTTGGTGTTCCAATGCTTGATGGAAGTTTACACTGGAAGGGGTCACTGGTGCTATGGCTTTTTAGGATGATATTCTAGTGTTTGGGAACATGTATGAAGAACACAATAAGAATTTACATGTAGTATTAAATAGGCTACAGGAGAAGGGTTTAACTGTAAGATTAAAAACATTTTGTTTCCAAAGAAAAGTTGTTGAATATTTGAGCCATGAAATCTCAGAAGAGGGGATCAAACCCAAAATAAATCATGTAGGTGCAATAGTTAATGCTGTTGCGCCTACTTCTCAGAAACAACTATTGTCCTTTTTGGGATTGACAGAATTCTATGCAAAATTTGTGCAAGACCATCCTACAAAAGTTGATCTTCTCAAGGCACTGCTGAAGAAGAACATGAAATTTGAGTGGGGTGAGTTACAGCAAGAATCGTTTGATCTTTCGAAGAAGGGAATTATTCATGTTCCTTGTTTAAAACCGTACATTGTTGGTAAAGATTGTGTAGTGACTGTGGATGCAAGCAGTGTGGTTTTGGGTGCGGTTTTCATGCAAAACGATAATGGAAAGGAATGGATTGTATCGTATGCGTCACATACTCTTAAATCATCTGAAAGGAATTATGCTGTAATTGAAAAGGAATTATTAGCATTACCTGGGCCGTTCAACATTTTAGACCATTTTTGTGGGGAACAAAATTTACAATAAAAACTGCCCACAAACCTTGTATTAATATGTTATCAGTGGGAAGTGGAAGAACATTGACAGCATGTCTTGCTCGTTTAGCTGCAAAATTGCAACATATCAATGCATTGTACAGTACGTTCCTTGTAGAGAAAATATTCATGCAGATTGCATGTCACACTTTCCGTTGAAGGATGCTAGGGAACTGGAGGACGTAAATGAATGCGATGGCGCATATACAATTGAAGATTAAAAGGATGCGTGTGTGGCTGGTGAATCCTTGTGTGCAATTTCTGCAGATATGTGGAGAGTAGCTTTACTAAAAGATGAGATGTTTAAATTGGTGAGTGAATATTTAGTCAAAGGATGGCCAGAAGAGAGGAAATTAAGAGGGGATTTAGCTTCTTTCTACAAAGTCAATGACGAATTCATGTTCAATAAAGGCATTATTTTGAGAGGTGATAAAGTTGTGCCTCCACAAAGTTTGTGGCGGAAAATATTTACTCTAGCTCATGTGGGACATCCTGGGATGTCATTTACTAAAAAGGGAATTAGAGTTTCTATTGATGGTCAAAAATGGATGACATGATAGACAATTGGGTAACAGAATGTACTCCTTGTGGGGGCAGTGTTAAAATTGCTACAGCATATGTTGTGGAAAATGAATGCATTGAAGTACCTTCAGGTCCTTGGAGAAAGTTAGGTATCAATATAATGGGCCCATCTGCTGTGGTACCAAGAAAATCATCCTTTGCTCTCGTTTTACTACGTGTTTCGTCTGGGAGTACGTTATTAAGCGTACTCGCACAACAGTATGACAGGGCACTAATAAAGATGCAAAGAGATAGAATCAGGAAGACAGAATCCAAAACTATGATCAATAATGAAGAAGGAATCTAGGATACCATGAGGACGAAAATCTGAAAATAAGGGATTTAAGAATAAGTGAAGCCCTGATGAAGTGTTATGGGAGACTACTCTCAGACGAAACACGTGTTGGCTGGCTTGACAGATTCAATGATATGATGTGAAGATTTAACGCAAAAACCATATATGTTGGAATTTGGCATGAATATTTAAAGACTTGGTTAAACTTTTTCGCAAGGATCAATGTGGAGGCCATGTGGGCATATATATGGATAACGAGGAAACAACAAAAACAATAAAAGTACCCTTTGAAATTTTTTTGAAGTTTTGGTGATATTACAAGGCCAGATGATCATTATAGTAATTTCTATTGAGATGATGGAGGACTGATTAATTGTTATGAATTGACTACATATTGTAAAGTATATTAAGGTAAACTATTAGCTAGAGGAGTGCCAGACATATGTGGAATTTGCTCACCAGGAACTACGGTTGCTGGTATCCAGGATCTTTTTGGGGGGGTATTCATCCTGTTCAGTGCACCATCTGTGCTAATAACTAGGGAATCTAGAGCAGGAAGCGCCATCATACTCTGTGAAAACTTCCCTAAATATAGCAGACGTTTTCAGCAAAGCTGTGCAAGTGGAAGATGGGAAAATTTGGAACTTGAGAAGAATATCAATGTATAAAAGAAACCTGAATAAGGTTAGAGAACATTTGTATATTTAGGGTGACACAAATGTTCATTTTAATATGGGGAACAATGTTTCCAATAATCTTCCTAGTGAGAGCGATGATTCTGGTTTGAGCAATGATGTGGAAGAGGAAAATATACCAAATTGTTCCAAAATCTTGCAAAGAGAATCTCACAAAACTTTTCATGTAATGCATTAGTATGTCATTTATTAGGGTAGTGTTATGCGTTTTCCATTTTTTTCTATGGAAATTTGGATTATAATTTCTGTATAATTTATGTAAATCTATATTTTTGTACAAAATATAAGGAATATATATGGTATATATGTTATTTGTATGCTATTCTTGAACCTGTTATTGTCTATTTATGGTTGTATTGAATTTATTTGCAGTTAATAATCGTTATCAATGTGGTAATTAATAGTACCTCGTTTGGATTTGGGGGTGGGTTTTGGTTGATTGTTTTTTTGTGTTATTTTTAAGGGGAAAGATGTATGGTATGCTTGCATAGCTACCATTGTATATAGGATAGAACGTTGGGGGTGGAATGTAAGAACGTTGGGTGACAGTTGGCCAGGGGAGCACTGATCAGTTATGGATACGGGCGGGTGTTAAGCTGTCTCTTGTTATATAATAAATCCTACCTGCGACAGCAGTTCCAGTTTCTTTCTTTTGGATTGCTACACCATCCAAATGGGTCAGCGTCTAGGTGAACCTCTCTGGTAGCTGAGGTTTTATCACCCTATGTACTTAAGTATGATAATTTGAATATTTTGGGTGATTTGAACATTCATTTTGACGATTCCAGTGGCAGCATGGCTTCCTCTCCTACCTGAAATTTTAAGGCCATGGATTTTCAACAAATAGTTAATGGGTCCACTCACAGAGCTGGCCACTTAGTTGAGCCCATCTTCATCATTTCTAATCTTCCGTCTTTCACAGTGAACACTCCTATAACTCTCTTATAGATAGATCATCACCCCATCTCTGTTCTGATTTGTGATACTGAGGCTAGAGTCCACTCTAAGACCTATTATCTTCCTAGACATTGGTTCAAATTTAATCCTGCAGTTTTCTGCTTTCATCTTCAAGAGACTATGCCACAGCTAAGAGAGGGGACATTCTCTCAAGAGCTAGTCATAATTGCATCCGTTCCACACTTGAATCATAACTTCCATTGACCACCATACACTAAATTTAAAGATAGCCTCCTGGCCCCATGGTTCAGTGATCCCTTATTAGCTGTAAAGAACAAATGCAAGTGTTTGGAACATGCCTGGTACAAACGGGACATTCAGGAGAGGGCCGGACTGGGAACCCAAACCAACCCTGGCGATTTTGTCAGACCAGCCCGCAGGGAGGCTGGAAACGAGAGTGAGTGCTTATGCTGGATTAGTGCTTTTGTTATAGGGGGCCGATACTGCAGCACCATTGTAAAACTGGCCCCCTCCCCTCCAGTCTCCCGGGGAAAAGCCCAATGCCTGCTAAGGCCTGTCCGGCCCTTACTCAGGAGGTTTAAATTAAAGTTTAAACTGGCAACTACAGATTATCACAGGGCATGCCAGGCAACGTGCAGATTATTATGCAGATCATATTGCTGGTGCTCAAACCACCCCTAGAGAACAGTTTTGAATCGTGAAGTCACTCATGGACCCCCCTAAGGCATCGCCACTTTCTTCTCTCTCAGCTAATCTACAATGAACTTGAATATTTTTTTTTTGCAAAAAGGTGGCGAATATTCATGCCTCTTTTAATGTTATATTTGCCACGGATTCAATCATTGATTCACCTTTTGCCTCTGAATCCATCCTGGCATCTTTCCAAACTGTAGATGACATCAGTTTTTTACTTCTCTTGGATGCCAGTAAGTTGGGTTCTGTGCCGGATCCCTTACCACCTGTAATTATGAGAATGGTGAGCTCACCCAGTTCTGGTAAACCTCAACAGCTCTAAATCTACGAATGGGACATTATGACACTCAAGCTATACTTCCAGGTAATCAGAATGTTATGAGATGCCCCCAGTGCTCAAACGTGCTCACCTTGGTGTGGAATCCTGCCTGCCTGGGACTCTGCTATCCAATCAAGCCGTATATTTTTTAAATTGTCAATTAAGCTAATGGTCCAACCGTTTCCCGTAATGGTCATATCCCTTTTGTTAAATAGCGATATGATCTCAGCACCGTGCCATGAATCCAGGATTCCTTCCCCAGGCATCATCTTTTTGACAGTAGACTGATATATCGTGGCTCGTGGCTCGCGGCGCGCCAACACCACTGTGCCGCTTCTAAGGTGCAGGCACAGGCTCCCAGCCAGCCCTATGGCCAATCCTGATGCTGCTCAGAGCCCAGCCACGGCTCTCCCAGGCAGACTGGGAGCCTGTGCATGCTCTCTCCAGCCAGGCAACACAGTGCTGGGCTGGAGAGAGCCCTGTGCGCATGTGTGTTTGGCCGGCCCAAGATGGCTGGCCAAACATAAATGAGCACTCCCCATCAGTGCTTGTCAGAGCTTGTGGCCTGCCCCTTTACAAGAAAACTATAAGGTTTTGCAGCTGCGGCTGCTGGCAGGGAGTCAACACTCCTCCGCCCTAGCGGAGAAGCCACCACTGATTGATATAATGACCCCACACAGCAGGCTCTGAGCAAAATAATTTGCCAGGGATCTTGTCTGGGCTGGGAGCTTTCCCTGGTTGCAAGGATTGTATAGCCTTTGGCATGCCCTCTAGAGTAAACAGGGTGGGTCATGGTTCATCGAGCAATAATCAGGCTGGAAATGCACCCTGGGTTTCTAGTGCCTGCCTTATCAACTCACCAACTTCTAAACTTTTTAGGGCGTACATTTCTGTAAAAGTATCCATGCACTGTTGGGGTTGTACAGAGAACTCCAAATGACTGGCATGTCTACGACTTTCATGTGCTAAAATGTGCCAAAAGGCTATGGTATCTTTCTGTCTAGGAGCCTCAGCAAGAGCGTTCCAATGGTAATCAATCCAACCCTGCTTGGAAGAGGCTACTATTCATTTATATTTGGAGCGTGCTTCCTTGATATTACCTCAATTTCCCCTGATTTAATGGTCTTAATCAGTATTCCTTTAGCCTTTCAGCATTCATTGGAAACCCAGGGAGAAAGCTGACAAATTGTAGAGTTAAAGGGAGAGGTTTCTTTTGTGCATAAACATTAAAAATCTTTATACAAGAGAATATGGAGATCTAGTACAGGGATCGTTTTGGTTGAACAATTTCCGAATGGGCAAAAGACTTTAATAACTTCATTATAAATTTGTAATAATGTATCAGATTTTGTCATTCAATTTGACTTTTTGACACATTTCCTATTGTTCCATAATGACAAAGTCACCTCAGACCATTTGCATACACTGTGTTAGCAAAACAATTTCCAGTGTTAATATTAGAGCACTGTGGTTGCTGTCAGACCTGGTTACTATTTCAAAGTCCAATGCTGTATGTCATAGATCAAGATCCTGAATGGTGTAATCAATAAGGCTCTGGCAGCCCCCTCTAGCAAATGTGAAAGCTCTGTGCCTATCAGATTTAAATCTCTTATTTCAGGCACTCAAGCCATGTATTAAAGTATGGGACAATAATTGCATGGCGGAAGCATAGCGGATCGTAATATCTCTGCTTCCAACTTATGAATGCCATTGGCTTCATCCTGCATATCAATAGAGAAGAAATACCATCAAGTGGCTCAAAAGTGATGTTAAAGTCTCCTGCAATCAGGAAAGAAGATTTATCTACCCTGCTAGAAAGATGATGCATAAGTGATTTTAGCTTTGAGGATTCTGTGTTTTGGTGTACAGAACTATAGTACACATTATATAAGGTTATCTTGTGGCCATTTCTTCTGTTTAGCACCAACCCAATGATATCTAAGCTATCAATTTCCAACTTTTTGTTGACTAGGTTAGGAGAGTTTTTGACCCAGATTAAAAAACCATTGGATCGGCGACCCACTCTAGATGGAGTGGCCTCAATGCTATAGCTTGAGAAACCTGTCCTAGATGGTGGTTCCATAGCCCGTGTCTCCTGCATGAGTATAATGTTGAATTCATTGACAAAGATTCCTGCATAGGATTTATGGTTTTCCCCCATAAATCTGTTACGTTCCAAGATAAAATCCTAATAGGAGATTGGCACCCTTTTCCAATCAGAGAAGAACTCTGGGGGTGAATGCAAAAACAATTCTGTGCAGGTTTGCATATGTTCAAGGGTGTTAAACTAACGCTGTTTTCATGAGGTAAACAAGGCAATTGGGATAATATAGGAGAGTCCAATCTCGGGATGGATGTACAATCAGTCATACAGGGCTTGGGTGAGGTGGAGTCACGGGGAGCGCTAATTCATGTGTTTCCTATTTTGTTGTTATGCAGTCAGTCAGCCTTAGCTCGAGAAGTGTGATCTAGCCTCCTGAAATCTGATGGCTTCAGTGAGAAGGCTTTTCCAGCCAGGCCCAGAGCTCTAGAGGAATTGGCGACGGTAGTTGAAGCAATGTCGCTAGTCGGACATGATTTCAAAGAGGGTGGTGCTACAGAAGTTAAGGGTCTTAAACTGCATTTAAATGGTAAATTGGAACTTGGGGGTGGGATAGTACGCACATTCAAAGCCAGTAACCCATCTACTGGGCTAGGGTCTATCGGGGTCATCCTAATGGCATCAAGGTCGATGGTACGATTATTTAGGTGTTGCGCATGGATGATGTCTGAATGAATGAAGGAACAGCAATGACTCTGGAAGTGTGTCCAATGAATTAACTTATTTATTTAGGGATGCAGTGGCTTCTCTTTGCCGCTCCCTTAACTTTGGGACATTAATCATGTATATAAATGGTTCGGTGGTGGCTTGGGCTAGAATAGCAAAATTATTAGCACCACCAAAGAAGAGTTATCCACTTAATCAATCTAGCTCTACTGGTGTACTGTTTATTGTGTTCAATCTGCTGCTGTTGTGAGGTAAGGGGTTTAAAAGGTTCTGGTGGGCCTAGGATGGGCTGCATTAGCTTTGTTACCTTTTACATTACATTCTTCTTAACACCTGGACCCACTAACCTGGTTTAATTACAATCTGTATCATCCCTGAGTAAAGGGAATGTAGGGCGGTGCATCATGTTGTTATTCCCAATGGGACAGCTACCCAAAAATGGACCAACATGGTCGTCTCTGCTCATATGATGGCTAAGAGGTTCCATTTGTCAAACTGTGTTATCACTGGCCTGGTAGGTTAAGAGTTTCTTGGTTTATTGTTTTTTAACTTCCAAGAGGTCTATTAGCCTCACTTCATTGAGGTTATTTCTCAGACTGCTAACAATGGTTCTTAAATCACCTATGCATGGGATCTCAGACATACGCTCAGAAGTAGGATGCTGTTTCCTTTCCTCATCCAAGCTTGTAGGTGGTGTATAACGATTTGAGTAAGTTAGGGGGGCAAACTCATGTGCTGATCATTCATAGTAACTTCCACATGGAGCTGACCGTTAATGGGAACTGTCAGTGCACTCTGTGATGTAACAGAACTTGGGGCCCTTTTGTGAGTCAGCATGAGGAGGAATTTTCATACTGAGACAATCATCATTTACCTTCCAATGTAAAACTGAGAAATTTTAGTCTGTGGGGCCTGCACCGCAGTCTGATTTCTCTTTTTATTGAGGACGTACTCCACTTCCAAAATTAAGCTGTCAGTATCCTGGAAGGTGCAATTGTCAGCCGCATGTCTTCTGGTGGACTGCGGCTCCTTCCCGAGACCCAGCAAGTGATCACCCACCTTTCTTTTGCCCATAATTAAATTCCCCTTTTAGTTCAATACTTAAATGGCAAGTGCTAAATGAACCTCCAGCGTTATGGCCCTCTTTGTTACAGATTGTACGATTGAGTAGAGAGATAGGATTCAACATATGAGCCACAGCAAAGCTAGAACATTAAAAATGTAAACAGACAAGGGGGATATGTGTTACTTTTCATATACTTTTTCACTTTTTAGTTAAATGTGTATGTTGACTTCTGTTTTAGTACCAAAATTAAACCCTACTTCTTGGATCTGGTTTATACTTACCACTTCAACTCTCCTCAGCATCTCATCTTTGTGGTCTGTGATCTCTTGTATCTCGGATATTCTTTTTATTAGGCTTATAGGAGTATTACAGTGGGTAACGGTAGACAAAAGAAGTCCCTGTTTAATGAGTTCAGCAATGACAAGGCGAATTCCAGCTTCCACTTCAAAGAAAAGCGGGTACTGAGGCATTTGTAGCAATTTATTTGAAGGGTTCACCTTAATCTTAACAGGCTCATGCAGAGGGCTATACCCTACATCATTTGCACCTGTAGACCATTGAGTTGAGGGGACTTGCTCAAGCAGTTCAGTCAGTTGGTCAGATCTACATATTCTTCAGGAGGCAGATTTGACAAACAGAGAAGTGCCATGATGTTATGGAACATTCAAGAAAACACCATGTCTAGGACATAAAACTGGAAATTAGTTTAGCTATTCCCTACCTAACCAGTTTACAGGGAATGTGGGGCTTAGTAAGAAGGCATGTTTATCGGTGATGGGACGCAGAGTGACAGAGATAGGTTCTAAGATATGATGGAGACATTTCTGGTTGGAGATGCCAACAGCATCAATGGACAAGCGCAAGAGAGAAAAGGTGGGAAATTCAAAGCATTTGAGGACTGATCGGCTAGGGCCAATTCCAATGATGCACAAAGGGTTTATTTTTGTTAATAGTACACTCCACAGAAGGGCCATTCTGTTCACCAGGGATTAGGGGGCTCATGGTGCAGTCATCACCTATCGAACGGTCTTAATATTTGGGGTACTGATTTCAGACAATTTAGACAGATATTGAAGGGTTGGAATGTGCAAGGATGCCTGGACAAAGATTCACTTTTTGAATTTCCCAGTTATCCACAATTAAAGAACTATCCACCCAGGATAGTTTGATGATCTCTTGTGCGCTCACCCACTCTCCACCTAGGCACTCTCTCTTGCAAACCGCTTGATCTCCCTGTTCAGACTCTTGGCCTCTGAACCTCTTCCTCTTCACAGTTGTTGCATGTGCTGCATTTTTAAGAACATCAAATTAGATTAATTAGGTTCTTTCTTATGTTCATGTGCAGGCATTAATGAATTGCTACAGTAACCAGTTTAGCTAAGATCTTCATTTTCCATCCATTAATAATCATCTGCAGCTGACCATGCACCCTTGATAGTAATCCCTATATGACAGCACCTACAGCTTCCTGAACTAGGTCAGTAGGACGAGCGATACAAGACTATTATTCAAACATATCCTTTAGCAGGTCTATATAATCAGCTGGCTTGTTTGTTTTTTGAATCCTGAGTCCCATCTATCTTGATCGGGCATACTTCTACTACAGCATTCACCACATCTTCCTTCGCACTGTTCAAAGTGGCATCATCCTGTGGTTCCTATTGCGATCAATTACTCATTTCTATCTGTAGATCTCTCACTTCATTTAGATTCACCAATCACAAAAGCTGTGTTACATCTGCCATATTCAGTGTGTATACTTTGAATACTGGTTGCAGTTCTTATCAGAACTTAGCAAAGTTTTCTCACATGCTAGGGAATTGCTTCTCTGTTCTCATTAAGTCAGACGGGGGCTAAGGGACAGACATCATATGTTGATTCTTTCAACTGCCCTTACACTCTCCGATCTAGTTCTGCGGGTTAAGTCCTAGGCCATGCTCCTCACCCTCAACCCCCAGATAGCACTAGAGAATATCTCCCTTGTGTTTGGCACTTAGGACTGTCATGTGGGGATTGGTTCAGCTCTCTTCCCACTTAGTAGGCATTTCCTGGCCAATGCACCAGAATTGTCAAAGAAAAATCACTCTCTCAGCCTACTCAGAGTCTTTGAACATGTGTATTACAAAAGCAAAGAAGTTAGTATTGCAAGACAGGGCAATGTAACTTTCACCCACAAACATGTTGAGCATATGTTACCCCCTAACTAAAATGCATTTCCTTTGTATGTTTTTATCACATAGGCAATAGAAGATGTCATGTGATTAAGCAGAAACTTCAGATAATAGAGGCTTAAGATGCTCTGAAGATGCGCTTTGTTCTCCTCAGAAAGCACCAGAGAGGCACTGAATTTAAAATATATGGAACAAAACTTTTCTGCTGAGTTAATTGTTTCTAACTATCACTTCCTCCAGACCAAAATCGAGGCTTGGATGCTTTCAGACAAGAAGGCCTGTGTATCCTGGTATAATATGGAAGTACATTTCAAATGAAGTTTCAAAGTGATTGATGCAAAGCAGCATTTGGAAGCATGTGATACAGAAACTGTGTTCACTCTCATATGACGAAGATTGTGCTATTGAGTTATTAACAATTTCACATCCTTCATTCACCTGATCACAATACACTTCTCATGGACCATCTGAGATTTTTCCACAGCAGTTGAAGGAAATCAATTCTAACAAGTAGGTGTGTGACACGTTCACTTACTAGCATTGAATGGAAATTGAAAATTTTCTCCCTCAAAAACCATCCAAGAAAGTCCAATACAAGAATACAGCAGTTTCCACACTTTTTGGAAGAAACAGCAGTGCTTCTGAAGACACTGTCCCAGTGGCTGACAGTGTGTAAACAATGCCCCGGTTGAGGATAATGGCAGCGGGGTTTGACCGAGTTATCAATTTCAGAGTGCATCTGAAGATGCTGTAGGAGAGATTGCAGGCAAGTTGAATCTTGCGAGATTTGTTGTTGATGACAGAAACATCTAAGCAGTGGTGAAATTCACACAATTTCGTGTAAGATACATCATTAGTAGACTCATAGTCGAAGATGACCATTACTACTGAAGCATCCCAGACAGGATGAGGAGCACATATTGGGGTGCAGAGATATCTCAAAGATTTGTATACCTCAGCCAAAGCTCACAAAAAAAACCAACTTCCTTCCATGGCCATAGAGTTGGCACTCAAGGCATTCCAGATTCCACTGGACATCAAAGTGTCCTTGAACTGTACAGACAATATGATTATGATATGCTACCTGCAAAAGCTTGGTGACACACTCCTACTGGTTGTTCGTTTTTCACAGGAGACAAGGCGGTTGTCACTTACAAAGTGTGTACACCAGGTCTTTTAGTGGGTTTAGTTAGTTTTTACAATGATTTGGCAGTCATGTTAAGCAGACATAATGAGAAAACATTTGTGGGAGTGTTAGCGCCCTAGTTTTAATAATGAATATTCAAGTATTTTGAGTGTTGGATTCGCTTAGAAAATAATGCATGCATTTAAAGGTTCGCCCACCAGAGTGGCCGCCAATATTCATGAAGTGTATTTATTAATGACTTATTAATATGAAGTGTTGAGCTTATGTTTGATTAATTTAGTAATAGGTCATATTAAAGGTTATGCATCATGTATTAGCTTTATTAAGTGTAGGCCTTCACTTAGCGAAGTCTTGGGCCTAGTTGCACGGCCTAATGTCAAGCTGCATTTTCTGGCGACTTATAAAATGGATGCTTAGAGAATTAAATTGTGATTTTCCACTATGCTGACCAAGTACTCGTAGCTCATGAGAAACTGCTTGCTAGAAGATGTTGTACTTGCTAGTGAAACAATGTTTAATGTTGTATGTGTAAGACTGACCTTTCCAGGAAAAGACAATGGATGCACTGACTGGAGTATAAGTTGTAACAATATTGATACCTAACAAGGTGAACGATGGGAGCGCGTGAAGAGGAGCCAATCATCGACATGTGAACCATGTAGTAGTAAAACTTCAGATTAGGGGTTTAGTTTCATTGGACTAAATGTAAACAGGCGATTCTTTGACCAATGAGGATGTGGGAAGAAGTTTTAGGAAATCTAACTTAGCCCGACTGTACTGAGAGAAGATAGGCTATTATTTTCTTGACCGTCCCAAGAACAGACGTGATTAACTTTATTGCTTAAAGAGACTTTGCTTTTTCTGAACTTTAATGCTGAATCCTGATGCCTTGCTGACTGAACTGATGTCCTAATTACGGAGACTATCGCAGCTTGCTGATCCATTTTGAGGACAGGTATAAAGACGATGCTACTGATTGTTATGTCTATTTGCTTTTGTTTCTAGGTACCAACTGTTAATTTTGATAGGGCCATAGTTAGATGTTTTTCCAAATTTATGTAACTAAATTGTTTTGCATGAAGTCCGCACATGCTATTCTAATCTGATGTATGTTAGTTAGGGTTCTCACAGATTATGTCCGCCACATGTAATAACAGTTGATGTCTTTTCTTTGCTGAATCTAAATGTATGCTATATCGTTTGCGCAGTTATTCATATTAACTTGTACTGTAGTGTTAGCTCAAGCTTTGATTAGATTGCGATTCTTTCGCCGCTTCGGGCAGCCAGTATTGTTCTTGTATGTTTATCATTTGATTTTGAGACTACGTTACGTGACATTAGCATTGTTAATATATGGAAATAAACATTCTAACTTTTAAATAAAGGTGTGGTTATTCATGACTACAAGGTCATGGTGAGTCGCAATTACTGACTCCTATTGATTATCGATATCATTGATTGTTATGGTTATTGATTTGTATGGGGTTCCTGGTGGGAAAAACTCAAAGCGCAGTCAAAAGGTCTATCGGCCTATACACGTCTCCCTTGTAAGTTCTGACGCGCTAACAGGAGCTGAATGTATCATCTTTCAGACACACAAATACCAAACACAGATCTCTTTACCACAGTAAACCAGCCAAGTTTGAATAAAATTATCTGTGGATAAATAGTCAGGAGTATCTGTGGATGAAGATGGATGGAAGGGTGGCCTTCCAGTATAAAACACTATGGCCCTCATTATGACATTGGCGGTGACTGTTAAAGTGGCGGTAATACTGCCAACAGGCTGGCGGTAATTACCGCTAACAGGATGGCGGTAATTACTGCCAAATTATGACCATGGCGGTGATAACTCCCATAGACAGCCAATGTACCACACCATCCACCAGGGCGTTAACACCACGCACCTTGGTGGTAGCCATCAACAGCCAGGCGGAAGAGAATGTACCGCCCGGCATAGTATGACACTGCAAACCACCACGATTTCCTGGGGGGTATGAACGCCATCAAAAGCATGGCGGAAACACATCACAGAAGACCAAAGACTCACCAACAGAGATACAGAAAAGACCAACGCCGCCATGGAACTGGAACTGCAAGTCTTCCCGAAGCTCTTCTACGCCATGCTACACCTGGAACACCAACGCCCACGAAGATGGTGAGTACAGCGGCCTAGCACACAAGGGAGGGAGGGAGGAAGGGAGGAAAAGGAGAGTGACACACACAACACACACCATCCAAACACACACCATACACAACCAGCTGCAGACGTAAACCAATGGCACACGATGCACGGCATAATAATACAAGGACTACAGTTTGGCAGCACTGACACCTGGCTTCTGGTAAGCGTCGCTAGACTCGTGTGCATTGTGCCGTTTTCGCTGTATTTGTGACTGTATTCTGTTTTTCTGCACCTTGCCTCCTTGTGCTTTTGCCCCCATTTGTGCCTTTTTAAGATTGCTGTAATCCGCCTTGGCATTGTGCTGTTTTCGCCGTATTTGTGACTGTATTCTGCTTCTCTGCGCCTTGCTTCCTTGCGCTTTTTGCCCCCATTTGTGCCTTTTTTAGATTGCTGTATTCCACTTGTGCATTGTGCCGTTTCACCGTATTTGTGACTGTATTCCGTATTCTGTGACTTGCTTTTTGTGCCTTTGTGCTTTTTCTTCCAATTGTGCCTTTTGCTGTTTTCCGCTTTTTTCGCCCCTTGTGCGCTCCCCCTTGCCGCTTTTCCCTGCCGCTGCCTCCCTGCGGCCCCGCCCCCCTCATGCCCCCATTCGCCGCTCCCTCCGGGCTCCCGCCTCCCAGCTGCTCCTCCCTCCCCCATCCCTTCTTAATGGCTGGCGCTGCGCGTCAGCGCCGCTGGTGCACCGGAGGTGCGCCAGAGGCAAGCCCGTCTGCGCCCGTCCACACCTGGACCACGCCCAGCGCCACCCCCCCTGGTCCGCACGCCCCCGCACCACCAGACGTTGCTACTCGGCCAGCGAACTCATCGCCCTCAACCCCGGACCCTCCACAACTTGCTTCCAGGTCACACGAAGAACACCAAAGGACCCTTCTCCTGCCGCGCCTGCAACTTCACCTGCAACAGAACAAGGAAACCTGCAACAACCAGCACAAACCACCTCCACTGCAAACTCCTCAACACACGCTCCGCACGAAAGCACGCCATCGAGCTCTGGGACCTGCTCGACACCACCGCCCCAGACGTAGCCTTCCTGACCGAAACCTGGTGGAACGACTCCTCAGCACCTGACATCGCCATAGCCATCCCGGACGGCTATAAGATCACCAGAAGAGATCGCCCCAACGGAATCGGAGGAGGAATAGCCATCGCCCACAAATCCACCCTCAAAATCCATACCCACACGGACGACACCCTCAAGACCGCCGAACACCTGCACTTCCGGATCCACACTGACCCCAACACCACCCTCAGGGGAACGCTCATCTACCGACCCCCAGGACCACGAGCTCCCTTCAGCGACTCTATCGCCGACCTCACGAGCACCCACGCCCTCGCCTCTACGGACTACATCCTCCTTGGAGACCTCAATTTCCACCTGGAGAACAACAACGACGCCAACACCACATCGCTGATCGACAACCTCTCCAACCTCGGACTCAGACAACTGGTCAACACACCCACCCACATCGCTGGCCACACGCTCGATCCAATCTTCTCCGCAAGCAACCACGTCACCTTCAGCCACACCACCGAACTCCACTGGACCGACCACCACTGCGTCCACTTCACATTCAAGAAGCACACCGAACACCACCGCACCGAACTACCACCTCACCGCCGTTGGAGCAAAGTCACCAAAGACCAACTAAACAGCACCCTTGCCCAGAACCCGCCTACCGACCCCACCGACCCAGACACCGCCGCCATCAACCTACGACGGTGGATCAACAACTGTGCAAACACCCTCGCACCACTCAAGAGGTCCCGTTCAACCAAGAAAAGAAAAAAGCCGCCTGGTTCACAGACGAACTCATCACCTCCAAACGCATCTGCCAGAAACTAAAGAAGAAATGGCTCCTCGAACGCACACCAGACAGCCTGGCAGCCCACAAGGAAGCCACCCGCAAGCACCACCAACTAATCCGACTCGCCAAACGTTCCCACTTCACAGAACGCCTGAACAACAACGCACACAACAGCAAAGAACTCTTCTGCATTGTGAAAGAGCTACCCAACCCCAGCGCCAACGCCAATCGACATCCCACCCTCCCAAGAACTCTGCGACGCCCTGTCCACCTTCTTCTATCAGAAGATCGCCGACATCCACAACAGCCTCAACACCACGCCTCCGCCAGACCCCACCTCCGACAGCTCCACCTACAACAACCACCTGACCACCTTGGCCCACGTAGATGACTCGGAAACTTGCAAGATCATGAACTCCATCCACTCAGGATCCCCTTCAGACCCATGCCCCCACCACGTCTACAACAAAGCCGACTCCACTATCGCCCCCCAACTTCGAAAGATCATCAACTTATCATTCGAAACCGCAACCTTCCCGGAAAGCTGGAAGCACGCCGAAATCCACGCCCTCCTCAAGAAACCCAAGGCAGACCCCAACGACCTCAAAAACGTCCACCCGATCTCCCTCTTCCCCTTCCCGGTGAAGGTCATCAAGAAGATCGTCAATGCTCAACTCACCCACCACCTCGAGGACAACTACATCCTGGACCCCTCCCAATCCGGTTTCAGACGCAACCACAGCACTGAGAGCGCTCTCCTCGCCACCACAGACAACATCAGACAGCAAATGGACAACGGCAAAACATCAGCCCTCATCCTCCTGGACCTCTACTCAGCCTTTGACACGGTCTGCCACCACATCCTACTAACACGCCTCCACGAAGCTGGAATACAAGAGAAAGCCCTAAACTGGATCTCCTCTTTCCTCTCCGGCAGAACCCAGAGAGTCCAACTCCCTCCCTTCCGCTCCGAAGCCACCAACATCATCTGCGGCGTACCCCAAGGCTCATCCCTCAGCCCGACGCTGTTCAACGTCTACATGGTCCCCCTCACACAACTGGCCCGTCAGCACAACCTCAACATTCTCTCCTACGCCGACAACACCCAGCTCATCCTCTCCCTCACCAAAGACCCACACACCGCCAAAGCCAACCTCCACGAGGGAATGAAGTCCATCGCCGAATGGATGAGAAAAAGCCACCTGAAGTTGAACTCTGACAAAACGGAGGTCCTCATCCTCGGACGCACCCCCTCAGCCTGGGACGACTCCTGGTGGCCCACTGTGCTGGGACCCCCTCCAACACCAACCAACCACGCACGCAACCTGGGCTTCGTCCTCGACTCCGCCCTCACCATGTCCAAGCAGGTCAATGCAGTTTCCTCCTCCTGCTACAACACCCTCTGCATGTTCCGTAGAATCTACAAATGGATCCTGACGGAAACCAGAAAAACAGTGACCCAGGCCCTCATCAGCAGTAGACTGGACTACGGCAACGCACTCTACACAGGCATCCCTGCAAAAGACATCCAACGCCTCCAACGCATCCAAAACGCCTCCGCCCAACTGGTCCTAAACGTACCCCACCGATGTAACATCTCCCACCACCTGAAAGACCTCCACTGGCTCCCCGTGGACAAGAGGATCACCTTCAAACTCCTCACCCATGCACACAAGGCGCTCCACAACGCCGAACCTGTCTACCTGAACAACAGACTCAACTTCTACGTCCCCTCCCGCCAACTCCGCTCCGCCAACCTCGCCATCGTTCCCCGCTTCCAACGCACGACCTCCAGCGGCAGATCCTTCTCCTATCTCGCCGCCAAGACCTGGAACGCCCTCCCGACCTCCCTGCGACAGACCCAGGATCTTCTCACCTTCAGGAGACTCCTCAAGACCTGACTCTTCGACCAGTAGCAGCAGCCCCCCCCCCTCAGCGCCTTGAAACCCTAACGGGTACCTAGTGCGCTCTATAAATACTATGATTGATTGATTGATTGATTGTAATAGCAAGGCACCACCCACCATATGAACCAATTATAGAACAAAGAAACATGAACAATTGTCCAGAAAGGGCCAATGCCCAGTCCAAAGTACATAAGGCCCACATGGCCACAGGGCACAGTCCAAGCCCCAACTTGATCCTGATGAATTCCGCACAACACTGTGCAGGGGCAACATCTCGGAAGTGGCAGGCACCTCAGGGGGAAAGGGGAAGGGGGGTGGGGGGCACCTCAGCTGAAGTCGGGAAGTTGCCCAGTGCTCCTGGAGGGGGCTCCATGCCCACTTCTGACATTGGTGGTTGAGTGGGGATCTGTTCTGTCATTGGTGGTTGAGGGTGAACCTTTTCTGACATTGGTGGTTGAGTGGGAACCTCTTCTGACATTGGTGGTTGAGTGGGAACCTTTTCTGACATTGATGGTTGAGTGAGAACCTCTTCTGACATTGGTGGTTGAGTGGGATCCTTCCCTTTCCTGGCTGGTGGAGTGGGATCCTTCCCTTTACTGGCTGGTGGAGTGGGAACCTTCACTGTCTTGCCTCCACGACTGGGAGGTACCTCCACTGTCCCTGTGGACTGTTTGGCTGAGGTGCTGGGCTGGATCTTACGGGCAGGATAGGGAGGAGGGGAGGTAAAAGGTCAAGTTGGGCAAGGAAAAGCTTCTTAGGGATGGTGGGGTGGGGTGGGATGACGGAGGAGGGATAGGAGTGGCGGTTGAGGGAGTGGTTGTTGGAGGAGCACATCTGCTGGACTTGGGTGCAGGTGCATGGGCGGTGTGCTGATGTGAGGTGGATGGCTGTTGGGTATCTGAGTGCCTGCATTTGTGCCCTTTAGGAAGGGGGGGGCAGACAGGGTGGAAGAGGACACAGGGGACACGTGGATGGATGTTGTGGAGGTGTCTGCTAGTAAGGTATGTGTGCTGCTTGGTGTGGTGATGCTGGTGGTGGCTGTTGAAGCAGTTCATGCAGGGTGAGTGTGGACATGACTGTGAGGGAGGTGGAGGAGGAGGAGGGGGAGACGACAGTGGAGGCAGTGGATGTGTCATGACTTATGTGCTGCCTTACCCTGGAGGGCGCAGAGCGAGTGGCGTGGATCCTGTTCTTGAATGTTCTGCTTTGGCCCAAGTATGGGCGACTCTTTCTGGTAGCCACGGTGCTGCAGGCAATGGATACGCCAAGAGCAGGCCGTGTCCCTCAGAAGTAGCGCCAGAGGGAAAAAAACCCTGACAGGGGAAAAAACCTCCACAAAGATATGTTCCTAAAACAGTAACAAAAAAGAAGAGATATCAGCAAGAGCAAATACAGGAAAAAGTATTCTGAACTGACGAGAACCAGCACAGGAATACAAGGAAGCAGGAGCGAAGACACCATCCAAACAGAAAGTGTTGCAGCGCAAGGAGAGAAAGAATCACAGCCCTTAAATACCAACAAACAGGAAACGACCAACAGGAAGTAAAAGGACACCATCTTAGATAGGGAAAAGCACATAGAACAAAATGGACTAGGAACCATAGAGAATAGGGAACAAGGAATGCTGGGAAGTGAAAGGTAACATGGGAAGGGGGAAAAAACATAAAGGAAGGCACAACCAGATGGCCAAAGAAAAGAAGAAAAGAAAAGAGAAGAAAAGAACAGGTGAGTGGGGGGGTCAGACATGCCCAAAAACACGGTGCACAGCAAAAGAACGAAGCCCCATGCCCAATTTGGGGCCTCTGAAAGCACACAGCAGACTGGGGGCGCGTCGCGTCTGGGAAATGCGTGCTGCAGCCCGAGCCGAATGTTCGGCTCGTGCCGGGTGCATCGGCGCAACATAATGTGGATGTGTGTGCAACTGTCTGTTCTTTGTGTGAGTGCTTGTGGACTGAAGTGTGGTGGCTGTGTTTGACTGTGCCACTCTTGTGTGGTGTCTTGTGTGCATCCTCGTCTGTATGTGTGCATGGGATGGGTTGGGGTTGAGGAGACTGGGGCTGGGAAGTGGTAGTTGGAGGGGGGACGGTAGGAACAGGGACACTGGCTACCAGCAGAGAGGAGGCCAGAGCCTGAATCGATCTCTGTTGGGCCACCAATCCACCGTCGATGCCCTCCAGGAATGCATTGCATTGCTGGATGCTAGCCCCTGGATGGCATTCACTATGGTTGACTGCCCTACAGAGACGGATATCAAGAGGTCAATTGCCTCCTCACTCAGGGCAGCAGGGCTCACTGGAGCAGGGCCTGAGGTGCCTGGGGCGAAGGAGATGCCCACCCTCCTGGATGATCGGGCAACTCGCTGATGGGCTGGGAGGGCGGTGCTGGTACGGGGGTGGCGGCTGTACCTGCAGCTGGGGTGGTCACAGACGTGCCCGTCACCACCAGGGAGCTTCCATCGGAAGAGGTATCTGAGTTAGTGTGGTCACCTCCTGTCTCCACTGTGGTGCTCCCCTCACCCTCCGTCCCACTGGTTCCCTCGACGTTGGTGGACTTTGCCTCCTGGGTCCTGTGGGATGCAGCTCCCTCTGTCGCCAGTGCCCCTGCTCCTCTGCCAGATGATGCTAATGCACACATGGACAGGATGACAGAAGGAGAAAGGGGGGGAGGGAGAGAAAGGGAGCACTGGGTCAAGTACAGCACCAATACCACAGTTAGCATACACAGCACCGTCACACACAGGGATCAGGATTGCACTGGCATTGAATTGGCTAGATGCAACTGCACACCTCCTGGGACCCACAAAGCCCTGACTGATATGGAATACAAACAAGATAGGTTACCTGCATTTGCCATACACCCATTATCCTTGAGCTAGATCACGCTGCAATGTCTAGCCTGGCATGAAGGAGCACCCACTAACTTGCAACCACCACCCGGATCCCATGCCAACTACCAATTATTGTAGTAAGGCCCACTGTACTCACCCCCTTGTGGCTGCTGTGATGCCCTCAAGTGCCCATCCAGCTCTGGGTAGGCCACCACCAGTATGCGGGCCATCAGGGGGGTCAGGTTCTGACGGGCACCCCTTCCTTGTTGGGAGGCCATCCCCAGCTGGGCCTCTGCGGTCTTCTGTGCCCAGTGAATCAGGCCCTCCCACATTTTCCTTCAGTGGGTGCTCTGCCTGCTGTAGACCCCCAGGGTCCGCACGTCCTTGGCGATGGCACTCCACAATCCCTTCTTTTCATGGGTGCTGACCTGCAAAGGGAATACAGACAGGAGGACAGCATTACACATACAATCCAAGCCTGTCACACATATTGCCCCCAAATCCTGTTTCCAACTCCATTGGCACACACATCGCCCAGCGCACACCATGTACGCTACCACCATACATACCACCCCACTTATGACACGATGCCTGCACACATATCTCCATGCAACCCCCCTACATGCATTGTGGCCAAGGTGTACTCACCTGTTGGTCTGGAGGCCCATACAGCTATCCATACTGGGGCAGGACCCCATCCACCAAGCGCTCCAACTCCATTGAAGTGAAGGCAGGGGCCCTTTCCCCGGTCACACAGTGCATGGTAGGTTCTAAACACAGGTCACAGCAGCACACGCAGTGTAGGTGTTGTCCTGTGGAAAGTCAGGAGTCAAGTGAGGTTACAGACAGAAAATGGCGGTTACGTCAGCGGCAGTGTACACCGTCACCGCCGACTCTGATCCCCATTGGTCACTGGGCTCCATAGAGACCCATATTAGTTAATGAGGAATTGCACGGCGGTGCAAGACCGCCTTCCGCCACGACGCCCAACATCAGCGGAGTTACCTCAATTCCACCTGTTCCTAGATACAGGACAGGTGGTCGCCATTTCATGGTGGTGGACTGCATACAGATCTTCCATAACTGCATAATGTATGGAAATTGCACATATATTGTCAATCCCACTGTCCCATCATGTTAATGCTGTATGTACAATGAGGTGGTGGTTCCATTGTTCAAATTGTGACAGCCTACTCGCTCGTGTCCCTTAGATACCTACCACTGCGGATGAATAGGAAGAGGAGTCAAACCTCAGTGTACAGAACCCTTGTGGACTTGGCTACATTGGAGGACAAGCGCATTATGCTCATCTATAGACTGGACAGGGCCACAATCACAGAGCTGTGTGCCCAATTGGACCGTGACCTGATATCAGCTATCCGTCATCCCGCTGGGATCCCCCCTCTTGTGCAGGTTCTATTAGTGCTCCATTTCCTGGCAACTGGTTCTTTCCAAGTGACGGTGGGCTTGGCAGCAGGAATGTCACAGACAATTTTCTAAATCGTGCTGGCAAGGGTATTGTCTGCCTTGGTGAAACACATGTGCAGCTACATTTCTTTCCCCCAGGTGAAAGATTTGGCCACTGTGAAAGCGGATTCTATGCAATGCAATGGGACATATTCCCAATATTATTGGGGCGATTGACAGTACACGTAATGCATTTGTCCCCCCCCCTCTGCCAGAATGAACAGGTGTTCAGGAATCGGAAGAGTTTCCACTCACTCAATGTGCAAATGGTGTGCCTGGCGGACCAGTACATCTCTCACATTACTGCCAAGTTTCCTGGATCGGTGTATGACGCCTTCGTTCTGTGGAATAGCAGCATCCAAAATGTGATGGCCTAACTACAGAGGCACAGGGTGTGGCTAATAGGTGAGCCAGAGCCCCCATCCACTGTATGTCAGTGTATGCCTTAAAGTGTTATCCCCATAGCATTGTGTAAGGCTAAATTTTGTCCCTCAATACTTGCAGGTGACTTTGGCTACCTAAACCTATCGTGGCTCCTGACCCCTGTGAGGAATGCCAGGACGGGGGCTGAGAACCGTTATAATGATGCACATGGGCAAACTGTCACCTATGGCTTGTCATTTTCCAGCTGATGGTGATATGACAATAGTTTACTGATGTGTTTACTGCAGACATCTACAGGTCATTATTTGTATACTATCACAGTGTTCAGATAATTTGCACTAGATGTGACTGTTCCCATAAATGCACATTTTCAACACATAAAACGGTGTCACTCAAGTTGTGTTCAAGGGTGTTTATTGTAGTGAAAATTATTGACTGAAAAGTGCAATGGGATGGGGTGATGGTAGAGGAAAGTCCAGGGTATTGTTCCAGTCTGTTTATAGCACAGGTCCAGTGTCCAAGGGGCCATAGGAAGGGGAGCAAAGGCAGTTCAAAGTGGACAAGGTGACAGGGTGGGACACAAGGGGGACAATCAGGAGAGTCTAATTTCCTGGCAGTGGTCTTGGCAAGTGTCTCTGGCTTCTGTCTGGGTCGCAGAGAACATTTGCGGGTGGTTCACCTTCTGCAGAGGGAGGGGTGCTGGTGTCTGTGGGTCCTGTGGCAGGGCCTTCTGCCCACTAGCAGCAGCGGAAGTGAAGGGCTGGTCAATTGACTGGCTACTGGTAGGGGCCCGCTGGTGTGCTGTTGATTCCCTCATGATGTTGGCCAGGTCTGCCAGCACCCCTGTTATGGAGATCATGGTGGTGTTGAGAGCCTGCAAGTCCTCCCTGATTTCCTGATGGTGTTCCTCCTGCAGACGCTTGTTTTCCTGCATGATGTTAAGGATCTGGCCCATCGTGTCCTGAGATTGTTGGTAGACCCCCAGGATCTTGGTGAGTGCCTCCTGGAGAGTCTGATCCCTGGGCCTGTCCTCCCTCGTGCACACAGCGGTCCTCCCAGTGTCCATGTTGCCCTGTGCCTCTGTCCCCTGAACGGTGTGCCCACTGCCACGGACTCCAGGTCCCTGATTGTTTTGGGGGCGAGGTGTGGACTGGGGTCCCTGTACAGATAGGCACACTTCTGATTCACGTGTTCTGGGGACAGAGGTGTGGGGAAGCTGGGTGGGTGCTGTGGTGTTGGATACTGAAGGGGGGGCTCTGTGGTTGACTGTGAGTGGGCTGGGGTGACCGACTGACTAGTGGTCCCTGTTGGGCTAGGGAGTTCATCTAGATCCAGATGTCCAGAGTTACTGTCATCACCGGGGGCATCTTCTGTTGGGGGACTGGTTTGTCGTGGCACCTCCTCTCCCCTGACATTGGTTGGGGCACCTATGGGGATGTAAGAAATGTATTATGCTTCATGTTTGCGACATATTGTACATCCCGATCTTCCCCTCTATCGTTGCTGTTGCCTTGCCACCTTTGTTTGTGTATGGTGATGTATGTTGTGATTGTTAGTTCTCCATGCTGTGCATGCTTTTGTGATGGGTGTCCATGCAGGGCTGGGAGGGCTGCCCATGCATTGGTATAGCATGCAGGGCTTGGCATTGGGGTTAGTCATATGTGTAGGTGCAGTGTGTGGGATGGAGTGGAGAGATGGGAGTGAGATGGCATGCAGGTATGGGGGTTGATAAGAAGTAAATGATGACTCGCCAGTGTCCAGTCCTCCGGCACCTCGAGTGAGTTGCTCAGGAGGAAGTAATGCCAAGACTTGCTCCTCCCATGCTGTGAGCTGTGGGGAAGGAGTTGGGGGTCCACCGCCAGTCCTCTGTATGGCGAGCTGGTGCCTTGCTGCCACAGAGCGTAACTTCACCCATAGGTCGTTCCACCTCTTCCTGATGTCATTCCTTGTTCTTGGATGCTGTCCTACAGCGTTTACCCTGTCTACGATCCTCGGCCATAGCTCCATCTTCCTTGCAATGGATATTTGCTGTACCTGTGCTCCAAACAGCTGTAGCTCAACCCTGACTATTTCCTCCACCATGACCCACAACTCCTTATCTGTGAAACGGGGGTGTCTTTGTGGGGACATGGGTGTTGTGTGGTGTGTGGAGGTATGTGGGTGTTGGGTACTGTGGTTGAGTGTGTGAAGTGGCGTGCGTGAGGCATGTATGGGTGTATGTGGTGTGTGTGTGTCTAGTTGTCGCAGTGGTCTTGGTGTCAGTCTGGTGGCAATAATTTGTATTCGTAAAGGGTTGCAGGTAATGTGGCTGTGTGTTTTATAGTGCTGTGGGTGGGTGTGGTGTGCGTATGAGTTTCAGGGGTGTGTTTGTGGTATTGGCCAATGTTGTGTAGTTTAGTATATGGGTGTCCATTTTGAGCGTGCCGGTGTGTAGGCCAATGGTTTACCGCCATTGAATGTCCGCTGTGGTGAGTTGCGGGTCATAATGTGGTGGGTGTTGTTTTGCTGGCATAACGGTATGACCTTTAGGCTGGCGGATTTGTGTATGTGGCGGTATTCTGTCATATTGGTGTGTGTGTGTCATAATTTGGCGAACGGATGTTTGCCTCTGCTGAGGTATGTTTTGGAGGCCGTCACCACGGCGGTAAGCGGGATTTACCGCCAATGTCATAATGACCACCTTTGCCTCAACAAAGTTTAAAATGTTTCCCACATTGAATGTGTGCTGCACAGTGCAGCAGACATTGAATGTGGGAAAAGTTTAGAGAAATAAAAACATTTTCCTTTTAGCGACTGCCTCAAGGTCATGGTATTTTTTGGTGCAAAGCCCAGTCTATCATTTTTAGTTGGAGGGTTTGAGTCAAAAACAATGGGTGTCAGTCTGGGAACACTCATGTACCACCCATGGGACATTCCGTTGGTACAAAGAAATGCAAAGTTCAAAGCCATATTTTTGTTACTTTGAAGGCAACTTTTGCACTGGAAAGCAAAAACCTTGTCAACACTTTGAGCAGGTTTGCGTCACGTTTGTGACTTTGCCCTGGTGCAAGTGTTGATAAAGTTTCCCTAAAATGTCTCTTGGTTGCGAGCCTCAGCCAGATGTACTTTACTTACATAACGTCTTTCCTTTCAAATTTTGCAATGAGAAATCTTTGCGTAGGTGGCTTAATTTTTTTGTGTTTTACTGCACTGAAACAATGCTATTTTCTCCTCGTTTTACTCATTCTTTCATCCTAGAAAGTATTGGTACTGCCCGAAATTAGGAAATTTAAAATCAGCACCTCAAGGGAGGAGATACAGTAATTTAATTTGAACCGACAGATTCCCAGTTGGCAGTCTTTGCTGACTCCAGATTTCATGGCTGAGTACAACTGAACAGTAAACATACGATTTTAGAATATTGTGATGTTTCCTGTGTAGTGTTCTAATCAATGTTGTGGAAGTGAAATCAGCTCAGGTCAGTTCTGCTCAGAAACCAAAGACCAGCCTGCTCTCTAGATAAAGTAAAGTAATTTATTACATGTACACGGAGACTGAACAGCCTGAGAGATCAAGCCCGAATAGTCTAAACAAGGAAGTAATACATGATCTTTTATACTATCAAACCACAAACAAATTCATCCATTTTATTGGTTCTGGACATATGATCATTTCTTCAACATTGCTAAAGGTGTTACCGTTAATTCTTCACAATGCACCATATATGGTAAATAAAAGCATAGACAAGAAAATTACATATGTCCTACGTGTCTAATATCATGATACATCTTAAGACAGAACTGAGAACAACACATACACAGGATGGTACTTTCCAGAAAGGAAGATTGCTTCAGCTAGCATGCAAAGATATTTCACGGTGGCTGTTCTAATAGTAAGCCTTGCAACATAATGCCTTCCAAGCAGCCTTAAAATATATCAGTAAGCACAGTTCATGATGGTTATGAGTAGTTCAACAGAAACAGGCCTAGTTGTCACTGGGTATCACAGGGCCCAACAGGCCCAAAATGGGTCCCAGGAAAATGTGATTCCACAATGTAAACATCGCACTTGGAACCAATGGGTTTTCTTTATACAAAATTGTGAATAGCATACACAGATATGTTTCTTAAGCAGTAGACTGTCAACCAAGCTCCTTGTAATGGTCTGAGAGTATGTAATTCCCCCACAATATTGTTCATCTTAATTTGTTGTTCTACAGTAAGCTCTTGTGGTATGCTATTTTAGAGGCTTTGTAGTAAGTTATGAGAAGTTCTGGAAGGATTGTTGTATGAGTTCTCTAAGGAAGAATGTAATAGTTGAAACAGAAGAGGAGTCCAATGCCAGAGCTGCTGACTGATGGGTTGGGTCTAATGTACTGGATGCAGCTTAATAAATAAAGACAAGAAACTTATCCTTTGCTTGGACATTGTACATTTCTACAGCTCTCCTTCAAACACAGTCTCTAAATCAGCTTTCCACCATTTAAATTCACGTGTGCCCTACCATTTCTTCACCTCTGTCAAAAAATGTACTTCATCTTTGTTGTGGTAATTTCACCCCTAGATTATTGTAACAGCTTCTATATACATAATTGCCTCCCCCGGATATTGAACCAAAAACTCCATAGTGGGATGCATGCTGCTCATTTTCTGTATGGGTGTCAACAGCACAACCACATCATGTGTGCTGAATTGTTTTCACTGGCTCCCAATAAAGAAAAGAGCAAATTTCGAATCTCTCGGTCACATCACAAACTGCTACATGGGTGACGTACCTGACTATGTTATTTGCACTTTATCTACCAGCCAATCATAAATGTTGGGGTCATTAGACAGCCAGGGACATGGTCTCAGTCGGACCTCTGCCAAAGTGGTGGTTCGGCCACAACATTGATCGTGGCGGAGCCGCCACGGTCAAACCACCAACACCACCAGGCTACCGCCAGCCTGCAGCCTGGCGGTCCCAGCGGTTGTAATCCGCCAGGGTGCAGCATTGCCCTGGGGATTACGAGTCCCCATTCGCCAGCGTGGTGGAATGGGGGATAAGGTGGGGCTCTGGGGGCCCCTGCGGTGCCGATGCACTTGGCATGTGCAGTGGCCCCAATGCACAGCCCCATCGCGCATTCCACTGCCCGAATTACGGGCAGGGAAATGCGCGATGGGTGCTGCTGCACCCGCTGCACCGCCACATTGCCGCCAGCTCCATTAGGAGCCGGCTGTAATGTTAAGGCCCTGTTCCCCGCTTGGCTGGGTGGTGGAAACTCTGTTTCCGCCTGCCGACCCAGCGGGGAGGCCATAATAAGCCCGGCGAGATTCAGGCTGCCGGATGGAGGCCGCCTGCCAATGTCATAATGAGGGCCTCACTGTCTCCAGGGCCGATCTCCTACAAGAAATTTGGAAGAAGGACCATCTATGTGCAAGATTTATCTCTGCTGAACTCTACCACTAAATCTAAAGTTAAAATTAACTTTCTCAAATTCACCACTTCAAGCAGACACAACACACACTTCCATGTGCAATCATTCATGTTTTTCTTTGACCTTTCCACCTAGACCCCTGAAAATACAAACGGGTATTGGCCCCACCTTCCTTGGTCACTTCTGACTCTTCTGCAAGCAATGATCACATTTTGATCAGAATGCATGAGTGAATGAGTATACTAATCAATGGCTGTTAGACTGGAAAGCCTTCAATCTATTTTCACATATTAATGTTGGGACCCCAATCACTTTGAAAAAACCCCACTCATCATTACAGTTAGTCTGCCAGGACATCACACTTTGCAGAATAGCAAAGCTCCAGACGCAAACCCAAAATGAAAGCGGATACAAATTTGCTAACACCTTATGTCTCTGGTACTTCAAATCTGCTCTACCTGCTATAAACTTGCATAAACTTCTCATAATAAGCATGCATTGACTTTTTCGCCGCTTGTGTAACCACCTCGGCTCAAACATTTTTAGGAGCAACTCTAGCTGCTTTGTCAGTTTGCCAAGCAAAAGCAGTCTTACTCTCTGTCCATAAATCACTAGGAACAACAATCTCAAATTAAGTAGTCAAATCAATTGATACAATGCTTGAAATTGTCACCAATCTATCTACCCTTTTGTACCATTTGTCAGGTTCCTGTCTCACTTTTGAACAATTTGTCGTGCAGACATACTGATCACCCCTAGTCCAGGGTGGATGCACATAATCCTTTCCATGGCCTTCTCTTTAAAAACATTCTGACACTGTTTCTTGTTCTGAATAACTAACAACCACCTTTGCCTTCTCCGTCTTTTTACTTTTCTGTGTAGTAGTAACTTTTTCTCTGTGCTACTTTGGGTCCCTCCAGTTTTTAGACTTTAGTCTTCTTAGCTAAATCCTGAATGTGAGCTTGCAAAGTCGCAAAGCCCAAAACTCACATCCTCCTTCAGGTAGAGGGGGCCCTGTGCAGATGAGGCGTATATCTTCAGCGCTGTTGCTCAGAGAAGTTGCAGCGTACGTACGCATACCTGAGCCTTGTACACCTTTGCACACTATCTTGTATGAAGCGTACTTCGCAAAACTGTGATCCTGCCTTGCTGAACTTGGGCTCCCCGGCTCAGACGGCAATTGTGTATACTCAAGGTGCTCCTTGTGACCCATCAACTAATATATGGGCTCTTTCAAATCGCATCCTAAATATTGTTTAATAAATGGTGGAATTTGCAAGAATGAAAACAGCTCCCTTGGCCCTAAGGCAATAAGAGGATCCTTGTGAAAATCTAGGTATATAGTGTTCTTCCACTAGCAACAAGCATTTTTCCCCTGAAGAAGACCTTTATAATGCGGCATAGGGGCCACTGAATCTCCCACACACATAACTGAAACACTTGCACACTAATATGAATTGTTATGTGTTGGACACTTATTCCTGGTGTAAAAATATGTATTTATTGTAAAAGTTTGTATTTAGATGTTGGATATTAATTAATGTGGACACTTATTTTTGTGGACACTTATTTATGTTGTAAACGTTTGTATTTGTTGTGAAAGTTTGTATTTACATGTTGGATATTAATTCATGGGGATATGTAAAATATTTTCTTGACCAAATTGAAAAGTGTATTTCCTTCAAAAGAATCACAACTTTGTTTTGATTAATTTAAATTTTGCCTTCTGAACAATGTCATTGCTGTGCAATCTCGTTGTTCAGGGAGTACGAAAACAATACTAGATGGGGATATGTTGCCACATAGAGGTTGAGCTAAATAACAGTCTATAACAGTAATGGTCAGTGACGCGATATGAGTATGCGACCTACTTAAATAGTGTTTGGAATTAGGGGGCACTGGTGTATGGTATTAATTTAAGGACCCCGCCCCCTATTCCCACCACAAGATCACACACACATTAGACCGGTAAAAGAAGCTTGTTGGTTTAAGAAAATCCGTATCTGTTGGCATGTGTTGAATCACAAAACACACTACCTTTTTGTTCAACAATAATATCTAGAGTTCATGGATTACAACAAATCTGATTACCTAATTAACCAATAATAAACAAAACTTCTTTCACACAAATCAGAAACAAGACAAATACAAGAAAATCACAGAAGGCAAAGCACCAACTAAACCAATAATCAACATCACATAGCCAAACCTCACATACAGCATAACAATCCATCACACAACAGACACATTGCACTCTTTCAGCCACACAACTCACAATACGTCAGTAGCACACAAAAACACTCACAATCTCATGAATCATTCTATGCCCTATTCATTCCTACAATCCTTTTTGCTTAGGAACAGCACTGCAACATTAGGAAATCAGCAAATATTCAACAAGGAAAATCCACAGTTGATTTGGGAATGCAAACAGAAGCCTGATTAGGGGCATGGCAAAAAGGAATTACAGCAGATACATGGTGCTCTAATCACACAATCATCCTCTGATGCCAAATTCTTTGAGGGGCGGGGAACCCCGAAAATCATACACCCGAAATAAACACTTTAACAACACACCCACAGGCCGATGAATCAGACGTGGTGTTAAAACTCAGTTTAAAGAGGCAATGTGTCCCCAAAGTAAAACACCTACAGCATATGAACATACAGTCATTTAAGAAATCACATACTCAGTAAGCGAGCTCTAAGGCAGAATAAAAAAAAAAAACAGTAAGATTTATTACAAAGATTCATATGGTACAATACAGAAATTATAAATGCAGTTACAAAAAGTCATCCATGAAGGCTCTCAGTACCAGAACAAAGCAGAAAAACAGGCAAAGTCAGCAATTATTCTAAGTCCAAATGGGCAACAAAGATAATAAATTGGACATCATCCTTAGTAGCATTGGAAAGTCATCCAGCTCAGTCCAAAAACTGAGGGTTTATATAAGAAATCTTCTTACCGACTAACCCTAAAAGTGCAAACCCATGATGGTGTTAGAAAAAAGAATAGTCTTATTGAATTACAACACAGAAAATTAGAGCATCATACTACCTTACGACTTAAGCACTACCCCACATCATAAATATTGATTCGGCTAGAGGGAGCTGAAGTTATGTAAAGTTGGCAGAAATTGTTATAACAGTGAACAGTTGTGAATGAATGCTATACAACTGGCAACTGAAGAGACCATGAGCATTTACAACATTACTGAGCCCCTGTTGGAAAGTTTTCTTTGAGAATAGTGTGATTCAGAAAGAAACATACATGACTTTGCTTGCCTATGTGTAGCAAAACAAAATGAACAGTGAATATGAAGGGTGCCATTCATTTTGAACAAGATGGTGTTGTGGGCATGTCAGACCTTATTTGTTTATATATTATTATGATAAGGTCACACATATAGGGTAACTCATCTATCACTCTAAGAGGTCGACTCAGACCTTTTGACTCAGACAGGAGTGTGAAATCATCCAACCAGACAATATGAACCAATAATCATCACACTTGACATCAAATAATCAACATAATCAATTGGAGTCAGTAATTTAAACACACCATGACCTATGTGGCCATGAATCACAACACCAGTTTAGTAAAGTTTAATCATTTATTGCCCTCAAATTAACAATGCTACGATCACATAAATCATGCGCAAGACCAAATGATAGAAATACAAACACATCACAGGCTATCAAAAAAACCTGAAGAATCTCAATCTAATTGAGACGTTTAACATTAGACACTCCAAAAAAACAATGCAGAACAGCAATAGATTCAACTGAAAAATAGAAACAGCATCCATTTAGTTTGTGAAGTTGAAATAATCAAAAACAGTTAATAAACAGTCAAATTTAGATATTAGGTTAGGCATTCTTAACTATTACTTTAATTGGAAAGCATGTGTGGGCTTCATGCAAAAATAAAAATGAGACAATAATTGATTTGGAAAACATCTTATCTATGGCGCTAACCAAAATAAGTGGTTTGATTTTCTAAAGAAGAAAGATCTGCAAGAAAAAACAAATGCACATTGGTTATACCTCTCCTAAAAGGATCAGTAATCAATAGTATCTTCACCTGCAGAGCGCAGGAACATCAGGACTTCATTAGTAAACATCAGGACATGAAAGGGAAACAGTTCAGTAAACTTGAGCCTAAAACATCTGAACTGTTAGAATCATAGGCATAGAGGTAAGCAACAACATCTGAAAAGAACTGAAGCTAAATGGAATCTGACTTACATCACCTAAAACATTGCTATATCAAAAACCCAAAAATGACTAACTAAGCTTCTACTGGACATGACTATGGCTTGGTTTAGTTTGCAGCCAATAAAACATCACCTGTGCTTCGGATGTATCTCTTCACGTTTTCTTCACCCATGATTGGACTACGCTCTCACTCTTTTCTCTTCCTATGAGGTTAGCTTCTGTGCAAAAATTACATTTAAAACTACAGGTACTTCCTGCCAACATATACAACATGAAAACATGACATTGAGCACTGAGGCTTATTGTTAAAATAACAGCTTTTATCTCAAGGAAATATGCAACACGCACTGTGACAACAGGACATACATTTCCACTGTGCAAGTCACACAGAATGTTTGAAAAAACATTATTTTGAGAGAGTTAACATTCTTTTATACATCGTACCTCTGGAAAATTACTAAAACGTGAGACCTTTAAACTAGTGCTAAGCATGAAGAATAAAAACATTTCATAATCAATTTAAACCATTAATATTTCAGTACATATTAATAATCATCTTGTCAGTATATTTAATTATGATTAAGCAAAATATATTTTCATTAGTCATTATTTAATTTCATGTCGAATCTCAATGTGGCTGACACCAGAGTGATCACATTTCAAAGCGCACATTTTATTTTTAATACACGTTATTTCACATTATGTTTTAGTGACACATTTGACTAATAATGATTGCACTCCAACAGTGTTGAGGCCTAATTGAGGCCTAGTTAGCATAAGCCAGAAAGAGGCACATAAAAAAGTCACAGTAAAATAGTTCAAAAGTAATAGCATCAGATAAGTGCACATATTTAAGTTTAAATAAATATCCATATTCTGCATGTTGTTACTAATGCCCAGTTTTACAATGCACAAAATCTCCCACACACTTATCACCCTCTATCTCAAAGCATTCTCTATCTTTCTCACACACATACACCTGTCT
Organism: Pleurodeles waltl; assembly: GCF_031143425.1. Lineage (NCBI taxonomy): Eukaryota > Metazoa > Chordata > Amphibia > Caudata > Salamandridae > Pleurodeles > Pleurodeles waltl. The sequence goes on from NC_090445.1 coordinate 73,614,959, forward strand.
CTCTGTAGTGCCCTGTGTCATCCACGGTTCTCCTTTCCGATTTTGCTTGTCTGTGACACTCTCGCCTCTGCTATATTTAAGCACACAGACGTCTCCTTATAACTTGTCTCTCTCACATTCTTCTCATCTGGGGTGTCCTTCTCTCCTACTATTTCTACTTTTGTTGGTTTTCTTCCTCTCTCTGTTCTCCAAAGTTTCAGCTTTTTGCCGAACAGTCTCTTTAGAACTGTCTCTTTCTCCTGACTTTTTCATTTGATTCTCAAAATTATCCTTCCACTCTTTCTCACTCATCTTCTATAAACAGAGCCTAATGATATACTAAAAGGCCTTTAATATTTCGAGATTCACATTTGTCCGTTGCACTAATATTAGTTTGGGCTGGTTTCAGCTAACCTGATGCAGCTGCTACTTTACCCAATGTCTTATTGTACTCATAGAACATCTATTTTTGTCCAAACCTGGTACATTGTTCTCTCTGTGTAACAAGGCCCTGCACTTCAGTGCAAGCAAAAGAGATCTTCTGCCAGAACATGATCTTCATAAAGCTCTCAATGAGATGTTTCTTTGTGGGATTGCTATTTTAGCCATGTTTTTAGACACGTTGTTGTTAGAAATAGGGTCTCTAGTTGGCAGAGGTTTACAGCCTTGTCCAAACAGGGGCCACAATCCTAGTCAGGGTAAGTCACACACAATCCAAATTATCCTGTACCCACCCTCTAGTAGCTTGGCACTGAGCAGACAGACTTAACTTAGAAGGCAAAGTGTAAAGTATTTGTGCAATAAATCATAGAGTAACACATTGAAAACACCACAAAAATGCACCACACAGGTTTAGAAAAATATAAAATATTTATCTGGTTACAGTTAAATTAAGGTCAAACCGATAAAGAGTTGATAATCACAAATTGAGATATCACTTTTGCAGGATTTAAAAGAGTCTTAGATCTTATAGATCAACGATTGTCTCTTGTTAGCACAAAGTACCTGGTTTGCATAAAAAATAAAATGCACTGAGATCGCAGAGGAGAAGATGAGTGAACAAATAAGGTGTGCGTTGGAATTTCTGGCCCGGCACAGACGATGCGTTGTTTCTTTCCATGCTGCAAGGGGCTTTGCGTTGATTTCCAGCAAGCAGTGTTGGTTCCTCACTGCGATGCAGGTTTTTCTTTGATGGCCAGAGACAATGCATGGAAATCCTTGGAGTGCGGGACGAAGTCACAGGCATTGTGTCGATCCGGTACGCGATGCCTTGGAGTTTCTGTCGCACGGCAGGCGCTGCGTCGATTCTTGACTCAGGAGGTCGGGCTGCTTCGATCCGGCTCAGCTGTGTGTCGATCCAGTAGGGCGGTGCGCCGATTTTTTGCTCGGGAAGTCGGGCTGCATCGTTCCTGTTTGGCTGTGCAGTGATTTTCTTATTGCAGGGCAGGCTGTGCTCTGTTTTCGGCAGGCTGTGCGTCGATTTTTGGCTGAAAAAAAAATTGAATCATGACCATGGTGGAAACCGCCAACATAGACAGCCACTTTAACGCTTCGACCGCCACGGCGGTACAAACAAACACCGCGGCGGTAACTGCCAACAGACAGGCGGAAGACAATGTACCGCCCACAGTATAACAACAGGCCAATCCGCCACCTTTTTTGCAGCGTATTCACCACGAACAAAAACACAGCGGAAACAGGACGCTCACCTCTACACACCCCACGAGGAACGAGGACGCCATGGAGCCAGAACACCATATTCTACCTGCCTTTGTCTTCCTGCTCCTCTGACAGGAGCATGAACGCCGGCGGCGAGGACCACGGTGAGTACTGCACCTACGACACAGAAGGGGAGGGAAAAGAGAGTGACACACACACGCAACACACACACTACAACACACACACTAATACATGTTGGTACATTACAGTTACACCCCAACCCCCTGGAAGAATGCAAAGACAAAAGGAAATGATTGTAACGATTGTAATCAATTAAAATCCAGTACTCAAAAATATATATACACTATTAACAAATATATACACCAAGAATACAAGTCCAGGTATGGCACCATTTATAGTCCGTGGACCACTGGGCCCAAAATGCATGGGTGAAGCCCACACAAGATACCCGATCAAAACCGGAGCAAACAGTGCAGGGGCATCAGATAGAAATACAACAGGCACCTCAGGGGGAAGGGAAGGGGGGGCACCTCAGTCGGATGAGTGCACGACGCCAGATCCACGAGGGGGCTCCATGCCCACTGCTGTATCCTGGGGAGTGCAAAGCCACAGTCTCTCAAGTCTCTCCAGTGGGTGGGTTGCCCACTGCTTTATCCCGGGGAGTGCAAAGCCACAGTCTCTCAAGTCTCTCCAGTGGGTGGTTTGCCCACTGCTTTATCCTGGGGAGTGCAAAGCCACAGTCTCTCAAGTCTCTCCAGTCGGTGGTTTGCCCACTGCTTTATCCTGGGGAGTGCTAAGCCACAGTCTCTCAAGTCTCTCCAGTGGCTGGTTTGCCCACTGCTTTATCCTGGGGAGTGCAAAGCCACAGCCAATCAAATCTCTCCAGTGGGTGGTTTGCCCACTGCTTTATCCTGGGGAGTGCAAAGCCACAATCTCACAAGTGGATAACAGTCTCCACTGGTTCTAGAGGGGGCTTGGTGCCCAGAGTGCTTCATCCTGCCAAGGACAGAGGTAGTGGATGTGATACTCCACTGATTCCGGAGGGGGCTTGGTGCACAGAGTGCTTCATCCTGCTTGTGGCGGCCTCAGTAGCGGCGGTTCTTGCGGACTGGGGTGCTGGTGGGTGGCTCAGTGAGCGTGATGCTGGCGGCGGTGTCCTTGGCAGCGGTGCTGCTGGCGGCGGTGTCCTTGGCAGCGGTGCTGCTGGTGGCGGTGTCCTGGGAAGCGGTGCTGGTGGCGGTCTTGTCCGCCGTGCAGGTTGGCGGTGACTTCCCTTTCTTTCTGTGCCCCTTCCCCACCTTGGATGGTGGCGCAGCTGTCTTCCCACTCCCAACGTTAGTCCTGGGAGAGCCCTTGGTGGAAGGTGTTTTGCCCTTCTCCCTCTGGGCAGTGGCCAACTTCTTATGCTTCTGAGGGGGGGACTGTCCGTGGTCTGGCTCCTTGGCACACTGGCTGCCCTGCTGCTTGGCGCACTCCAGAAGCTGGTTACTGCTGGCACCACTGTTCCCGCTGATATGGTGGCTGAGGTGCTGGGTTGGGACCTGGAAAGGCGTGCCCTAGGGGACTGAAGGGGTGGGGGAGGTGAGGGGAAGAGGTCAAGGTTGGACAGGAAATGTTTTTTAGACACACTGGGACGGGTAGATGGAGGGGGTTTGGGAGTGGAGGAAGAGGCAGTGGTTGTAGGAGGTGTACGTTTGCTGACTTTGGGAGAAGGTGCATGGGATGGAGGCTGTCGTGAGGTGGATGGCTGTTGGGTGGGTGTGTGGCTGCGTTTGTGTACCTTGGGAGGTGGGCTTACAGACACACTGGGAGAGGACACGGGATGTATGAATGGTAGTGGGGGTGGTGAGTGCACGTGAGCGGTGTGTGGTGATGCGTGTGCTGGTGATGGATGTAGTGGATGAAGATGTAGTGCATGCAGGTGTGAGTGGAGATGTGACAGGGAGGGAGGAGGGGGACGAGGAGGAGGGGGACACAGTGGAGGCAGTGGCTGTTGGTATGTCTGAATGGGTATGATGCTTGTGTGAGTGCCTGTGGGATGTGTGGTGCTTATGTTTGCCAGAGCTTCCCTTGTGTGTTGAGGTGTGTGCATGCTGGTCTGATGGTGTGCTTGGGATAGGCTGAGGTACAGGGGTTTGGGTCTGGGTGGAGGAAGTTGGAGGAGGGAGGCTGGACACAGGGACAATGGCTGCCATCAGTGCTGAGGCCAGAGTCTGAAAAGCACGCTGTTGGGCTGCCTGACCAGAATGAATGCCCTTCAGGTATGCATTTGTCTGTTGCAACTGCCTCTCTACACCCTGGATGGCATTCAGAATGGTAGACTGCCCAACAGTGAGGGATCTCAGGAGGTCAATGACCTCCTCACTGAGGGCAGCAGGGCTGACAGGGGCAGGGGCTGAGGTGCCTGGGGCGAAGGAGATGCCCACCCTCCTGGGTAAGCGGCCATGGGGCACACGCTGAGGGTCTGCTGGGAGGGCGGTGCTGGTAGGGTGGTGGGGGCTGCCCCTTTAGATGCTGGGGGCACAGAGGGGCCCACCACCGCAAGGGAGCTCCCATCAGAGGAGGAGTCCGCGTCGCTGGTCTCAGCTCCTGTCCCCGCCGTGGAGCTCTCCTTGCTCTCCGTCCCACTGGTGCCTTCAGACTCCGTTGTCTCGCCCTCCAGGGCCATGTGGGATGCAGCTCCCTCCTGCTATGGTGCCACTGCTCCTCCACCTGATGATGGTATTGCACACAAGAACAGGGGGACCAAAAAAAGGAGGGGAGACAGAAGAAAGACATGTTGAGTGCATGCAATACCGCTACCATTGGCGGACACTACAGACACAGAAGACCTCTGCACTACGCCGTGCACTTAGAGTTCCCTAATTAATCCCAGGGACATGGGGTACAAGGCCTATGCCCGATTGCTGCACACATGGAAGTCACACGAGCCTGACTAGGTGTAGTTGGCTCTGAACACTGGTGGGGTGCCACATGGCCTGCCTTACGAAGGGACCTTGCCTACTACACTCGCCCTGGCCTAGGGGAACCCACAGCCCACCTTCCCCACCCAGACACCTCGTAATGCGTGCAGATTCAGCTGAATGGGAGTGTACTCACCCCCTTGTGGCTGCTATGATGCTCTCAAGTGCCCATCCAACTCCGGATACGCCACCGCCAGGATCTGGAACATCAGGGGGGTCATGGTGCGACGGGCCCCCCTCCCACGTTGGGTGGCCATCCCCAGCTGGGCCTCCGCCGTCTTGTTGCTCCAGCGGCGAATGTCCTCCCATCTTTTCCGGCAGTGGGTGCTCCGTCTGTGGTGGACCCCTTGGCGATGGCACACCAAATATCCTTCTTCTGGTGGGCGCTGACCTACAGGAATAGTACAGGGGAAAAGGAGAAGATATAAGCGTCTGGACCGTCACAGTCATTGGCCCGCGTTCCTACCCTTGCCATGACGCACATGCACTCACCGTCGTTTCATGCACGCCTCATTCTCCCCCCCACCTTCCATCCACACCACTCCACACAGGCATTGCCCATACAGCATGCTCACAGTGTACTTACCTGTTTGTCTGGAGGACCATAGAGTAGCATGCACTGGGCAAGGACCCCATCTACTAGTTTCTCCAACTCCTCCAATGTGAAGGCAGGGGCCCTTTCCCCAGACACATGAGCCATTGTCTCTTCCAGACTGAGGGCACAGCAGCACTTGCAGTGTAGGTCCTCTCCTGTCGAAGATCAGGTATCAAGAGAGTGAACAGAGAGAAAATGGCGGTCATGTCCGCGCGGATGCGTACCGTCACCGCCGGCGTAAATCGTCATTAGCTCCTGGGACCCATAGGGTCCAATGTTAACCAATGCAGGATTGCGCTGCGTTCTTCGACCACCTACCGTGACGGTGTACAATACCAGCGCAGTTACCTCATATCCCCTTGTCCCACATTACTGGTCAGGCAGCCGCCATTTCAGGGGGCCACATGGCATTATTTTTAAATGCGTCACACATATCTAGGGCTTCCATACACATTAAGACAGGGACATAGCGGATTGAAAAATGTGTGCAATAAAGTTGCGTTTTCGTACCTCAGTGTTGGCTGACCCTCTGCTCGCTGTTCTCCTCCGTAGAGCACGTCTGCTGGGGCAGGTGAGGAGATGGCAGCATCCTCCGGTGTACAGACCGCTGGTGGACCTGTCGACAATGGAAGAGCGACATGTAATTGTCACCTACAGACTGGACCGTGCCACAATCCAGGAACTGTGTGCCCAGTTGGAGCCGGACCTGATGTCAGCTATCCGCCATCCCACAGGTATCCCCCCTCTAGTGCAGGTGCTGTCAGTACTCCATTTCCTGGCAAGTGGGTCTTTTCAGACGACAGTGGCCATAGCATCAGGGATGTCCCAGCCTATGTTCTCCAACATGTTGTCCAGAGTGTTGTCTGCCCTGCTGAAACACATGCGCAGCTACATCGTTTTCCCTCAGGTGGAGGATTTGTCTACAGTGAAAGGTGACTTCTGTGCCCTGGGACATATCCCCAACATCATTGGTGCCATTGATGGGACATATGTTGCCTTGGTCCCCCCCGCAGGAGTGAACAGGTGTACAGAAACCGGAAGAGTTGCCATTCAATGAATGTGCAAATGGTGTGTTTGGCTGACTAGTACATCTCCCATGTGAATGCCAAGTTTCCTGGCTCAGTGCATGACGCTTACATTCTGAGGAATAGCAGCATCCCTTATGTGATGGGGCAACTCCATAGGCACCATGTGTGGCTATTAGGTGAGGACATGCAGCCTATACAGTGTGACTAGTTGTCTGGGTCTGGGGTTGTCCCTAAGGGTTAGTCTGTGTCTAAAAGTTGTCCCTCGACATTTGCAGGTGACTCTGGGTACCCCAACCTGTCATGGCTACTGACCCCAGTGAGAAATCCCAGGACAAGGGCAGAGGAACACTACAATGAGGCCCATGGACGAACTAGGAGGGTTATAGAGAGGACCTTTGGCCTCCTGAAGGCCAGGTTCAGGTGCCTCCATATGACAAGTGGTTCCCTATTCTACTCACCAAAGAAGGTGTGCCAGATCATCGTGGCCTGCTGTACGCTTCACAACTTGGCTTTGTGACGACAGGTGCCTTTTCTGCAGGAGGATGGTCCAGATGGAGGTCTTGTGGCAGCTGTGGAGCCTGTGGACAGTGAAGACGAGGAAGCAGAAGAAGAGGACAGAAACATGGTGATTCCTCAATACTTCCAGTGAGACACAGGTAAGAAGACATCACTGCCTGCTACATCTGATACACTTGTTCTACCTCTCATCTGTCTGTCACTTTCACCCAGTGTATGGACCCTGAGTTGCCACTTTCCCTTTCGATTTCACAGATGTGGGTCCCACTGTGTGACATCTGCTTTGTTTCCTCATGGACTAGAGCTGTGTGACATAGGTATGTTGACAATACAATGGATATTGCATTTTTCCTCAGTTATTGCAAATACCCATTTTCGAAAGCACAGACTGACTCCAGATAGTTTTGTGATTTAACGGTGTTTATATAAGTGCTAAATAGTGGAGGGGGTTGTAAAATGGTCAGGGGTGATGGTGGAGGAATGTCCATGGCAGAGTCCAGTCTATTAGTCTCACAGGTGCATTGTCCAAAGGGGCAGAGGAAGTGGAGCTGGGGCAGTTGATGGATGGACAGGGTGACAAAGTGGGACAAAAGGATGACAATCAGGGTGGTCTCATTTCTTGGCGGGGGTCTTGGCATTGTTCTCTGTCTTTGTCCTGGATCTCAGGGACCGTTTGCGGGGTGGTTCTCCATCTGCAGGGGGTGGGGTGTGGTGTCGTGGTCCTATGGCGGTGCCTCCTGTCCACTAGCGCCGGCGGAGGTTGTGGGCAGTTCATCATCCAGGCTAGTGTCAGGGGACCCTTGTTGTGCCACAGTGTCCCTCCTGGTGTTCACGAGTTCCTTCAGCACCCCTACAATGGTGCCCAGGGTGGTATTGATGGTTTTGATTTCCTCCCTGAACCCCAAATACTGTTCCTCCTGCAGCCGCTGGGTCTCCTGAAACTTGGCCAGTACCGTTGCCATCGTCTCCTGGGAATGGTGGTAGGCTCCCATGATGTTGGAGCGGGCCTCGTGGAGAGTGGGTTCCCTGGGCCTGTCCTCCCCCTGTCGCACAGCAGCCCTCCCAGTTCCCCTGTGTTCCTGGGCCTGTGTCTCCTGAACCGTGTGCCCACTACCCCCAGGTCCCTGCTGTTGTTGGGGTGGTGGGTTAGCCTGGGTTCCCTGTAGTGGTGGACACACTGCTGCTTGACGTGTCCTGGGGACAGAGGTATGGGCCCGCTGGGTGGGTGCTGTGCTGGTGTTTCCAGAGGGGGGAGGCTCTGTTGTGGCTTGTGCCAGTGTGAGGGGAACCGAATGTCCCGAGGTCCCAGATGGGCCGGGCTGGTCATCTAGATCCAGTTGGACAGAGCTGCTGTCATCACTGCGGGCCTCTTCTGTGGGGGGAGTGGACATGTCTGGAACCTCCTGTCAGCTGACTTTGGGTAGGGGTCCTGCAGGGGTGTAAAGGCATGATTATTGTATCTGTGTGTGCCATGGTGTGCAATGGGTGGGTGACCCTGTACCCCAGTGCTTGCATTCTTGTGTAGGACCTTGTGTGATAATTGTTTAGAGGTGTGTTCTGGGTATGTCCATTGGCCATGCATTGGTGATGGGTGTCCATGCTTTGGTGTTGCATGCAGTGCTTGGTGTTGGCATGTGTGGTTTGTGATAGTGGGACATATGTGAGGAGTTGGAGTGATGGGGGTGAGGGCGAGGTTGGGGGTATGTGATAGCATGCAGGTACGGTGGGGGATGAACTAGTTAAAGATTTGACTTACCAGAGTCCATTTGTCCTGCTACTCCTGAGAGGCCCTCAGGATGCAGTATAGCCAAGACCTGCTCCTCCCATGTTGTTAGATCTGGGGGAGGAGGTGGGGGTCCGCAGCCAGTCCTCTGAACCGCAATGTGGTGTCTTGAGACCACGGAACATACCTTCCCCCGTAGGTCGTTCCACCTCTTCCTGATGTCATCCCGTGTTCTTGGGTGCTGTCCCACTGCGTTGACCCTGTCCACGATTCTGTGCCATAGCTCCATCTTCCTAGTTATGGTGGTGTGCTGCACCTGTGATCCGAATAGCTGTGGCTCTACCCGGATGATTTCCTCCACCATGACCCTGAGCTCCTCCTCAGAAAACCTGGGGTGTCTTTGCGGTGTCATGTGGTGGTGTGGGTGATGTGTGAGGTGGTGTGTGTTGTGATGTGTGGGGTGATGTTTAGGGGTGTGTGGTGTTTTGTGCGTGGATGTGTACTGTATGTGTGATGGTGTTGTGTGCCTCTGTATGGTGGGGTTGTCTTTGCTGTGCTGTCTCTCTGGCCATCATCTAAATTTCTGGTTGTAAGGGTTTGTGGGTGATGTGGGTGTGTGTTTTATATTGTATTGGATGTGTGGGAATAGTGTGTGTATGTGTATCAGGTGTGTGTATTTTGAATTGTCCAATGTGGTTGTGTTTTGTAAATGTGTGTGTATTTTGAGCGCGGCGGTGTGTACCGCCAATGGAATACCGCGGTTAAAAGACCGCCGCGTGGATTTGTGGGTCGTGATAGTGTGGGCATATTCCTGTTGGCGTGACGGTGTGGGTTTTGTTATCTCCAGTTTATCACTGAACTTTGGTGTGGCGGACTTGTGTGGGTGTCTGGATTTTGGCGGATTCTGAGCTGTGGGTCGTAATAGCTGTGGCGGAATTCCACGGCGGTGTGTTGGCCGCCAGTGTTGTATTGACCCCCTAAGTCTTTTGGGCCCTGAGATTTCAGAAAACCGGAGGCATGGTCCATCCAATCCATTGGAAAGCACTTCTCAGCAAAGTCAGAGGGCAGCAGGACAACAGCAAAGCAGTCCAGATTAATCCTTTGGGCAGCCTGGCAGTTCTTTCTTGACAGGTTGCAGGTTCAAGTCCAGAAGTGTCTGATTTGGTGGGGTGAGGGGCCCAGTTTATATACCAAAAAAGCCTTTGAGGTGGGGAGACTTCAAAGAGTGGTTTTGAAGCGCACAAGGTCCCCTTTCAGTACAGGTCTGTCTGCCAGGGTCCCAGTAGGGGGTTTGGCAGTCCATTGTGTGAGGGCAGGCCACTAGCCTTTGAAATGTAAGTGTCAGGCCCTCCACCCTTCCAGCCCAGGAAGACCCATTCAGTATGCAGATGAGTGCAGGTTTGACTGTGTATCCTGTGTTTGTGGTTGTCTGGGTAAAATGCACAAGGAAGTTGTCAACCAGCCCAGCCCAGACATTGATTGGAGACAGGCTGTAAGGCACAGATGGATTTTGAGTGCAGAGAAATGCTCACTTTCTAAAAGTGGCATTTCTAAAATAGTAATATAAAATCCACCTTCACCAATAAGCAGGACTTTGTATTACCATTTTGGCCATACTAAATATGGTTACCCCTTTCTGATCAGAATCTAACACTCAAACAGTATATCAGTATAGCCCTAATGCTAGTCTATGAAAGGAGCAGGCCTCGCAGTTTAAGTGGCATTGAAACTGCACACACAGGCCTTGCAATGGCAGATATGAGACATGGTTAAGGGGCTACCTATGGGTGTGGCACAACCAGTGCTGCAGGCCCACTAGTAGCATTCAATCTACAGGCCCTTGGCACAAGTAATTCACTTTACTAGGGACTTACAAGTAAATCAAATATGCCAATTGGGTATGAACCAATGTTACTATGTTTAATGGAGAGAGCATATGCACTTTAGCACTGGTTAGCAGTGGTAAAGTGTGCAGAGTCCTAAAACCAGCAAAGACAGTGTCAGAAAAGTAGAGGGAGGCAGGCAAAAAGTTGGGGGATGACCACCCTAAGGCTGTCAGGTCTAACATGTGTCCCCCCCGGCTGAAAGTGGGGAGAGCTACACAATCCCTTGGGAGCTCTCATCGCTAAGGCGGAAGTATCTGGAGAGACCATCAGCATTGTCATGGTCAGTCCCCGGGAGATGCTCCACTGTAAAGTCCACCCCTGTATGGAAATGTACCACCTCCAGAGTTTAGGATTTCCACCCCTCATCTGCATGAGCCATCTGAGGGGCCTGTGGTCTGTCTGAACCCGAAAGTGAGTCCCAAACAGTTTGGGCCTCAGCTTCTTCAGTGCCCAGACAACAGCAAATGCTTCTCTTTCTATGGCACTCCACTCTGTTCCTGTGGTAATAGTCTTCTGCTAATAAAGACTACTGGTTGTTCTAGGCCCTCATTATTCGGCTGTGCTAGAACCACCCCTATGCCATGCCCTGAAGCATCTATCTCTTTGGAGTAGTCAGGGGCCCTGAGCATGGGTGCTGTGCACATGGCTTCCTTCAGGGAGTCAAAGGCTTTCTGACAAGCCTCTGTCCAATTCATAAACCTAGGTTGTTTCTTAGATGGGAGTTCTGTTAAGGAGGCCACGATGATGCCATAGCCCTTAACAAATCTGAGTTAGTACCCACTGAAACCCAAGAAGGCTGTCACCTCTGTCTGGGTTCTAGGTGGTTGCCAGGCCTTGAATGACTCAATCTTGGCCTGGAGGGGCTGCACCTTGCCACCACCTACTAGGTGTCCCAAGTACACCACAGAACCGTGCCCAATCTGCTAATTACTGGCCTTGATGGTCAGGCCTGGCTGCTGCAGAGCCTGAAGTATCTCCTTGAGGTGAAGCAGGTGTTCCCCTCAGCTGGAACTGTAGACAGCAATGTCACCTAAGTAGGCCACGCAGAACTCACCCTTGCCAGCTAGGACCCTGTTAACTAACCGTTAGAAGGTAGCGAGGGCATTTTTCAATCCAAAGAGCATTACTCTAAACTGGTAATGTCACTCAGGAGTAGAAAAAGCACATCTCTCTTTAGCCCCCTCAGTCAAGGCAATCTGCCAGTACCCTGATGTGAGATTAAAGGTACTGAGGAATTTGGCAGCGCTAAGCCTATCTATGAGCTGATCAGCTCGGGTGATGGGGTGAGCGTCTGTCTTCATGACAGAGTGGAGACCCCAGACCTAAGTTCTGGCTTAGCACTGGAGCGGCAGCCTTGGGTACCTGCACCGCTGGGCTGGGCTAGGGACTGCTGGACTTTTCAATCACCCCAAGAGCCAGCATCTTGGCAACTTCCTCTTTGATGCTAGTCCTCACTTTGTCTGACAAAGTGTAAATGTTGTTCTTTACAGGGGGACTGCCTCCTGTGTCAATGTCTACATTGTTTTAATGCTGCCCCAAACACAGTACTAGACTCTGGTAGAGCAAGTTTGCACCCAGAATACCTTCATTCAAAGAGAGGTCACCAGGCTATGGGAAGGATGAGGAGACAAATCAAGTAAACAATATGGAGGAGTCAAGATCCTTTTACCTGTTTTCATGGGAGAAAGGTCTACTGTCCATGTCCTGGAATAAGCTTCAATCACCCTAATAATTGTGGTTATCCACTGCATTGTGCGCAGTGCATGTTATGAGTGGATGCATGTGCTATGTGTATGAGGTTGCCTGCAAGAGCCCAGTGCCTCAAGCACAAGATAGTAGTTCTCTACATAAAGATGAAAGCTGGTCCGGTATCCCTCATCATTGAAGCAGCCCCTGCTTGTTCCCCATGTTTCATATAACCACTGGTCCTCAAATTTAATTACTTTATATGCATTATGGACTTTTTAGAAGGATATCAGCAGCATCAGGTGAGAGTCAGTGATGAAGTATAAATAGAAACAGAAATATAAACAGAAGTGTAACGCTATTTGGTGCAAGGCTGGGAATAACCCTGGGAGTAGAGAGCAGCACCTCTTGTGCTTGGAAGACGAGGAGGTGGACAACGTAACAAAATGAAGGATTTACAACAAAATGAGGAATTCAAAGAAATCACAGCGTCCTTGGAAGAATTTAATTTTTAATGGGGTGCAGCACTAACAGCATATCTTCGGTCCTGGCATCCAGCAACTGACTGAAAAGAATCCAATAAACATTCACACCATAAGTGTTCACAGCTTAATGGGACATGAACCAGCCACCACACACATCATCTGAACCCACTATTTTTCTCTATGTTCTTATGACAGAAGCTAGAGTGGATGGTTTATATCACCTCTTCCAAAAACACCCACCAAGCCTCTGTAACCCAAGTGGTCTACCCAACAGCAACCACCATACTCTCCTTAAGCTGTACCCTCCCACTCAAATATAGTGAAAATGCTCCACATTAGAAGATCTGGGTTGATGGAAGCAACGGTGAAAGAATAGAGCCTGGTATATTTGAAGAACATTTGTTAGTCGCAGGAAGAGGATACTTTAGTATTTAACCCAGCAGCCTATAGTAGTGCATGCTATTGTTGAATTTTCTGTCATGCAAACCAATAGCCAGAGTTTTCCCAGTAGTGAGATACAATTTCAATTTCTGGTAATGAATCAATGTGTTTTCTTTTATCAAAAAGTACCCAAATGTCTTTAAATGAAGTAATAGTGAAAATGAAGACTAATGTTTATATTTCATGTGTTCTAAAATAAAGACTCTAAAGCTCAGTTTCACGATTGATTGTTTAGGTCCAATTAGCACAAACTATGTTTCATCACTGACTTTTGTTATCATTGTCTGATGTCACTTCATGCTCTTGGGTGAAATACCTCATGTTATTGCTAGCAACCCATCTATAATTGAATATATTCCAAACATTCTTAAGTGGAGGGAAAGAGGGTGTCATTTCCACAATTGATTCCATTCCCACAAGCTGTTTCTTCATCAAACTCATGCCAATTTGAATCCACTCAACTCTTGATGGCCCAGAAGTGGTCATTTGTGTTTGCTACTCTTTGATATTGCACTGTTAGAGTGACTGAAACAGAGTATTATAGGATCTAGTTATAACACAGAAAGAGTTTGACCCTACTGCAATGACAAAAGTCTAGCCTTAACTGCCAAGCGAGGTCCTCCCTGAACCGGAACACAAGCAACCCAGGACCGATTTTCATCCTAGTTAAGGCTCATCAGGAGAGAGCACATACCTGCATTATCCTTTCTGCATGGATTCGGACAATAACTATGATGGAGGGGCGGGATTGGACAGCCATATCACAAACAGAATTGATATGCTGGCCTAAAGGAAACTAATAGCCTTCATACCTTCCAATTTGGGGCTTATCTCACCCCCTGGTCCTGCCACTGTGGAGAGCGCTCCTTAGTCCATGGTCTACAGTGGTTAGGATTGGCATGCGGCCTGAGTGATCACCAGTGGATGAGATTAACGCAAGCATTCCATCATTCTCTTTCTTTATATACTGCCTTGTGCAGATGGCAGATCAAGTGGATGAAGTGATGACTCTACAGTGCCCGAATGAAGACTTGGTCAAGGGTGAATCGGCACCAACTTGTAGTGACAACGGACCATAAGTACCTCGTCTTCCAACGTCAATATGAGTTAGAATCAGGACTGAATGGCTTGGTACTAGCATGGACCATGGCACTATAGTCGGAACTGGAGCCGAAGGAGCCCCATGATGGTTTGGAGGGTACAATTTGCACTGAGGGCAAGTCTGCCAGTGGCATTTGAGCTCCATGGGGCTTGAAGGTGTGCCAGAGGGAGTCAGCCAGGATCCAAAGATTGTGAGAATAGCCTTGTGGAACTCTTTGGTCTGTTTCAGAGCATGGATGACCCCAGAAAGTTAGGTTGTGCCAGGACAAGGAACGGGATAGGAATCAAATTTGATTGACCATGGAAGCGAGATGAAGATGTATAGTGCATCCCCATGCCTTCTCAAGAGAGTGTGGGTGGCGGGAACTGGACAAGCTCTGCTTAGATTTCTTGTGCTTTTTTGGACTTGCTGGACAACTTTGATTGAGACAAAGACCGACCTCTGGAGCGACTTGTGGATCTGAAACAGGATTGAACTTTTGACTTGGACCGTTCTTGTCACAAAGCCTTCTGGTGCTTGGCAATGTAAAGCTTTGTTTCGCATTCTTATATGGTCTTTGGAGTCATTGATGCACAATCGCTACAGGCCTTTGAGATGTGACTCTACAGGTAAATCTGATGGGGATCTGTCACAGACATTTGTTAGCGACAGTCCTTACAGGGCTTAAAACCTGTCATATCGGAAGGTGACATTTCTCGTGCACACTGAAAACTGGCACAGAAACAAAATAACTGACAGTGCACGAGCAGCACCTCTACATGTCGTTTCTAGACCAGAATGGCATCAGTGAGAAGCTGCATGGCTCCACCTACCACCATGCAGAGGTACTGCTGTAAAGCTTCCAGACCAGTCTGGTGCTTGTAGAATATTCAAAAAGTGAGGAATCTGCAACTAGAAGTAGCAATCAGAAAGCCAGTAGCGCCGGGGATGAATATTTATTTGAGACAGGAACTCACTGATTCTGCCACCCCAGAACTTCAGCAAGCCTTCCAGTTAAGACTTGAAACTTCTGAACACATGGGGTAAGTGAATGTGAGATGGATAACTGTTGAACCCTTATTTTCCCTTTTACCCTACCTCCTCCATGGGATGAGCTGCAGCACAAGGCTAGCAGACATATTTGCATGTTTCCGAGAATGCATGTACCTGGGAGCAAGAAAAAGAAGAGCCCCTGGCAAAAGGGACTTTTCCTCATGCCGTAGATCGCCACTATGTAAAAGAACATGCAGGTTTCTGAAACAGGGGGAATGACTCACTTTCAAAGATATAAACAAGTCCTTTCCAAAGGAAGGTACCTTTGATCTAGAGCGCTTAAACAACCCAAGAAGGAGATTAAGGGGTCCTACAAATAACAGACAGTGAGCAATGGCAAGTAAATATAAAAATAAGTGAGTCTCAAACGCATGGAGTGAAACATCGGCAAGAGACCTCAGTACTGAATTAGCCATTTCTGGAACGTGGTTAAGGATGTGCACCTGCTGCCCAACCTCCTCCTTGTTTCCAAAATAAAAGATTTATTAGAACCAGAGGAAGGGAAGAATGTGAATATATTTTGAATCCTGTAATATCTATATCTGCAATACAATAGACTAGACGAACATCTCTACATCTAAACAGAATAAAGGATAACCACCTGCAGATTATCTTGGTAGCCAAAAAAAGTGTATTTGAGAGATATTCTGGCATTGCCTAAGGGCACATGAAGCGATAGGTGCTGTTTTTATGCAAGGATTGCAACCAAAGACAAGGAACAGTTTGGTACTATCTCTTTTGTGTAGCAAATGCAGGGGTTAGCAGAACAGTCACCAATAACTGCACGTCTGTGTAAAAGAAAAACAAATAAATCAAAACACGTCTTTAAAGATGTAAACTATGTAACAGATGATAAAAGGGCGAGGAAGAGGTGAAAAAAGCAGATTGGGGCAGAGGGAAGGGATCACATTTGGGAGAGAGACCAGGGTAAGTCACAGCCCCCTCCAGGGGTAATCAGTTTGGTCATTGGAAACGTGACTGCCCTACTTTCATCTCTAGTGCTGCTCTGCAATCAGATGTTCCTGCATTCACCCAATAACGCAGGCTCAGTACTCAGAACAATAGGCGACAACTCACCCTTGAATGCCCTGATTTTGGCTAATCAAATAAAGCATGCAATTAACAATAAACCGACCACATATCTGATTGACTTCCTAAGGGCTTGTCTATTGGTGCAGTTGCCATTTCAAGAGCTATGTCCCACATCACTTTAATGATCCTGTTTTATCACTTTAAGTCCTATAACAGACCGACATTATTTGCAGTTGTGTCCATATTCTCCTGCAAATCAATTAGATTGAGATTTGTTGTGAAAACTGAATTACAGTGTGTGCTACACATCCAACACGGTATCTCTTAACGTTCCCAAGCTAAATGAAGGATTGTCTGTGCTACGCGAATGAGGGCGGGGGTTTGGAGGATAACTAAACCTTGTAATGTACCATTATCTGAGGATTTCCTCAAACAATGGCCTTCATCTTTGTGGTCCAGGCATAATAATGATATAGGATGTTTGCTCTCAGCTGATTATGTTAAGAATACAGATAATACTAGGATGAAATGACCTCATATCCCATCAAAGCTTTCCTCAAGCAAGGACTCCAAGGCCCTCCTTACAAATCTGTCAGAATAGAGTGGGATGTTTACCACATGTGGTAAATACCATTACCCCCAGGGTGACATATTTAAGCCTGGTAAATACCTCCTCTTCAGAGTTTTCAAGTAGAAACAATGCCTAACTTGGAGAATCAGTATTTAACAGCCCAAATTCCACATTTTATCTTTTTTTTCAGACCTTTTGTCTGGTAAATGGTGGCAGGTTTCACCTAGCAGAATGTATCAGGGGAAAACTGTGAGATCATGATAATTAACACATTACTCATAATACCAGTCACTGTGCAAACAAATAAGACTATTACCTTAAGTACCTGTCCCTATAATGCTGCCAGAAAACATCACCCCTCAACTCACCCCCTTAAGCCCTTCTTTACGGGACAGGTGGGTGGAAAAAACGCATACTGTCTACCACTATGGGGGGGGGAAGGGAGGGTTGCCACTGGGTGCACTCACCACAAAATGGTGACTGGCAACCCCAAAATGGATGAATTTAAACTGTTGGGCTACATCCTTTAACAGATGTAGCCCAAAGTAGCCCAGTCCTCTATATTGCGATATCCCATTACCCCAACGATCCCAGGGACAGACAAACCTATTGGTCAACTGTCCCCCAAAACCCTATTGTCACAAAGTTAATAACACTCCCCGACCATCGAGGAGGAGGATGCTGCACCTCAGGTACAGAATGCAGAAAAAATACTTTATTGCCCGGCTTGGGCTGCCGTTTGCTCTCCCGCGTTCCTATTGAGGGCTTCATTTCTGTATAAATTGAGTGAGTTTTCCTTTTGCAGTTTGAAGATGTTTTTTTTATTTACCATGCTGAAACACACCATTCTTTTTTTTCCTAAGCCAAGAGAAATTTTTGCATTTTACCACTGGAAAGGCCAGAAGGAAAGGAAAACATAAGCACACAGCTGTTCCCACTACCTGGTTTTCGACACATTGCTGTGAATTGTGCGAACTTGCACTGTTCCCCGGCACTGATCACCCATCCCAAATACTGGCAACCGGGAGATAATGTGATTTCCCTTACATCACATGATGCATTTTGGTTAAGTGTCGGAGTCGAGATTGTAGTCGCCCCGACCTCCGGGCACCAATGTCAGTAAGTTAGACTCAAAACCATGCTTCGAGCTGCTATCATTTATGTTTATTTTGTTGATGGCATCACTCCTTTTCCCAGCTGCCTTCTGTTTAATTTCATAATTCAATAAACAAAAGGCATTTTTGTTTCCAGTCCCTGGCCACGCTGCCTCATTTATGGCTGTTCGCTAGCTCTCCATGTGAGCGCCTCCGAGTCCTGACTAACTTCAGCGGGCACGAGCAGTGAGAAGGACACTTTTCACTGAGAATGTGATGTGTATTATCAGTAGAAATCTTGATTTGCTCCCATGCAACAAGAAAAGCCGCTGTTTCCTAGATAATTAAATGTGTGCTGTGCTCGGTAATCATGCTTTGATGTATATTCAATGGTTGGCTGCCACAGCAAATATTTAGGGTACCAGCCGCCACTGGTTTGGCAGACGGGATCCTCCAGCTAAATGTGGCAGAGGTTCTATCCTTAGTATTACAAGTGACATAGGCTGTAAAGCACTCACAATATGGCGGACAGAATATTAGCCATGTTTGTTATGTAGTATCCATCCACCACACCCTAAAAAGGCCCATTAGTTTGCAATGCGAGTCCCTCTAACATTCCTATATACAAAGAAGGCATGTGTGATGCAGTAGCTGACTTACTCGACAAAAATCTTTATTCAGAAATGAGTACCAGCTGGGGATGATGTGATGATTAGAAAGCTGTCCTGTACTTTTCATGCTTTGCCCCCAGCCTTCTCCAGTTTCTCTCTTGAGGTGCCAGAGGCTGGGTCTATAATGAAACATATATGCAATGGTAGAGGATCATTTGTTTTATCTTCCAATCAATGTACTGGTGAAGGTCTAATTTTCCTTTTTAAATTTAGTTGGTTGAATAAACAGATTTAAACCAAGGAGAGTGCAATTTTGTAGAAATTCAGTATCTTAAAAGAAACTTAAGACAGATGTGTTCTGCACAGGCAGATGCACATAAGGCAGTGAGATCCATGCCAGGTAGGCAGGGATCTCAAAATATGGCAGGGAAGCTCGAGTGGAGGGATGGGTAGGTTAGGGCCTTTACAGACACAGCAGGAAAATTGGCCCTTCTGAGGTGTTAAATGATCTCCCTAGTAAATAACTAACATGTTAACTCCCTTTGGTAACAGTCTTGACATCACCTGCCCATCCTTTTTCTCACACCGTCAGAGGCAGAGAGAAGGCTGACAGAGAACGATAGAAATTGCAGTGTATCAAAACTAACTTGTGAGCTTATTAAAAGTCACATGACCACTCCTCAGAATGTGGAAGCGGTTGAGTATGAGGAGGAATCTGCAGGTAGATGGAGTATCAGCAGAAAGATTAATGACAAACGTACATTTTTTTTGTCTGATGAATAGTTCTACTTATAGATTCCTTACCACTTGAATCAATATCCCAAGCAGTAACTTCCAGGTGGTGGATCTGAGAATATGGTAAAACCAAGACAAAGAAGTCCTGCAAGAAATATCTGTACAAATGGTCATCTTTGCAGACTTTGGGACTGAGGCAGTAATGCATGGTGAAAAGGTGGACCAAAGCACATGTTGCAGCTCAGCAAATATCCCACACAAGATGACCATGCGACAACAACAAAGAAGCAAACAGTGCTCCTAGAGCCAAGGCGTGAGCGGAACTATTCAGTGTTTTTATAATTATTGAGACTCATGAAGGAAAACCGTGTCTAAAGTGAAGCTTTTTTGGGGGGAGAAATAGAAGAACCCTTTCTTATGAAAAGAAATTCTATCGAATGGTAAATCCCCTTTACCAGCACGTTTTTTGTTGACATACTTCTCTGTCTAGTCTATGTACTGCCATGGGCCTGGTCATTGGGCGAGACCTGCAGCCACCCTATGCACCCACTGCCCTATGAGCATGGTCCTTTGCAGCTGCCTTGCTCACAAGCCTTGGTTTTTGGCCGTCACTCACACCCAGGCCCTCCAAGCCAAGACCATGCCCTGCACAACCTACGGCCCTACAGCCAGTTAAAGTTTCACCCAGTCCACTTGAATGCACCCTCCCCTACTTGCTGTAATGGTTTCAACATTTTCTGTACACAAACATCAACTACAGACACTTTAAATACAATCATATTCTGGCTTTTTGTAAATCCCTCATTTGTTGCTGTCCTGATGGTGTTTCTTTCAAAAGTATTGGATGGAATCCTTGCCCAATTCTCAGTTTATCATTTCTTTTGCCGACTACGCTACATTATATTAGACCCAGCCATATGCAAATCAGCCCTGGTCCTACTCCAGTAGACACATTTTAGCCTGAACTGACAAGTCAGGCCCTCTTCAAACCAGAATGCAAGCAAGACTGGTTTTTCACATAAAGCGTGTTTGTACAGTTCTGTGAAGTGCTCTAGTTTTAAATGGGGTTCAAATGCGCACCCATCACCTCTTGGCCCGAGGTTTTTTTCCATTATGCACATTAGAGAACAGTTTAGAAAATTTAGAATTTTAAGTGCTTCAGCTAATCATAGTTGTATTTGCCATTCAGACACTATTCTTGAACAGGCACTCTTGAACTTTTCTCAAACAAACACTCACTTATTTTTTTTAACGCATTTATAACTTGAAAACTCATGAGCAGCTTTGCACTACATCCGAGTTAATGTATATCTTTATATCAAGTTTTAATTAATTTAATTCACATGTTTTGGTGAGCAGACAGCAAATGTTCCTACTGGACTTGAAATAGAAAATTATTCTTTTGATCTCTCCTTTACTATTACTTCCCCGGCTGCGTCCGCCTGAAACTTGTTACAACAAAACTCAGCAAGTCACCCTACGGATTCATCAAAGTTACCAGCAAATCAAAAAGGCCTTTTCAATGGAAAGTGGACATAACCATAACTACAGAGTGATATACCTATGCATATAAATTTATTAAAACAACCAACGTCTGATGTAGCTTCTGAAGTGCACCTTATTGCTCAGTATTGATTTGTTTAATCAGGTATTGAAGTTGCAATCATTTCTTAAACAAAAATCTTAAACAAAAGGAAGATCTGCAGTCTTTAGCAGATGTACTTTCTTCAGATGGATCCTTTACAAATGCTCGATTTTGTGAACAGAAACCTTCAATACACTTCAATTCTGATAGGTGCCATTTTCTCTTCTGCAAAAATATGAAAAACAAAATATACTGAGGTTAACATGTTAAAAGCATTTGAAGGACGAAAGCTTTCATCTTATTTTTTACCTTCTAATGTTTACACTATGTGGTGCAGAGACTCTCTCAATTTCCAAACAGGATAAAGGGGCTTTCTGGTTCTGTCACAATGTACTCACATTTATTAGACCATCAGAATTTTGGGAGTTCTATTAAGACCTGGGAAGGACCTGAACTTTTTATTATAGTTTTGTTTAGCTGTATTCGAGTTAATATCCTAATAAGGACCTCATTACGGAGTTTGGTGGATTTTTTGGGGGGATACTGGAGGATTGAATTTTCTGATGCTGGATGTTATTCATACACTTAATTCTGTAGTTTATTGTTTTCTCCCCCGAATGGGTAATAAACACACGCTCCCAGAGATACCAGGTCCTTCACCACAATACTGAGCTGCTAGAAACACACAGAGTCAATAATCTCTAATGATACCGGGCCACTTAATACCAAACCACTGATAAAAAAGGTACCATTGATAACACTAATGGAAAAGTTACTCATTTGTTATTTCATTTCACCATCGTGGGAATCTTGAAGGAAGTCAAAAACAGCTATGGAACTCACAATACTCCTGTCTGAAAACAACAGAATGGTACTGTCACTAAGGTAACATTCCCAAGGGCCCGCCAAAGCAACTGTTGGCTCCTATAAAGAATAGAAAAAAGTGAAGCATGGAATGCCTGAATTATTCTCACCCACTGGTTACTACCCGGGCCAATCCATTGTTTTTCACACCATGCCACCTTAGGTTGGACCCAGCCATATGCAAATCTGTCTTGACACTTCTCCAGTGGGAACAGTCCAGCCCAAACTGCCAAGCCAGGTCTTCCCTTAAAACAAGGTAAAATAGGTCTAAACCCAATTGGCACATTGAATTTACTTGTAAGTCCCTAGTAAAGTGGTACTACTTGTACCCAAGCCTGTAAATTCAATGCTACTAGTGGGTCTGCAGCCCTGTTTATGCCACCCACGTAAGTAGCCTTTAAAACATGCCTTATGCCTGCCATTGCTGCCTGTGTGCAGTTTTAAACTGGCAGCTTGGCCTGCAAAATACCTTTATAATACATATAAACCACCCTTGAGGTAGGTCCTAAACAGGGCAGGGTGCATTGTACTTAAAAAGGCAGGAACATGTTTTTACCTTTTACATGTCCTGGTAGTGAAAAACTATCAAATTCATTTTTCACTACTACTGCAAGGCCTAACTCTCCCATAGGATAACATTGGGTTACCTTATTACATTTAATAGAAGCTAACATTTGATTGAGAACAGGTAGAAATGTATTGTAATAAAATATCCTTTTTAATTGTAAAAAGGGAGTTTAAGGTACAATTCTGAAAATGCCTCATTTAAAATGTTGGCATTTTCTTGTCCTAACCAGTTGGTGCTTGCAGCCTGTGTCCTGGGCCACATAAATGGGTGTAGTTGGCAGCTGGCCTTTTTGTATTCCTCTCAGACAGTGAGACAAAGGGGGGCTAGCTGTTGGCAGGATGGGAGGGGCTGTTCCCTGCCCCACTTACGTTTCCAAGAGGCTGTCTGCAGCACACTCACAAAGAACTTGACACCAGTCTTATGTCACCCTAGACCTCTTGGAGCTTGAGCATGGGAAGGAGCAACATTTCTAGAACCAGATGTTTAAGGGCCTTGATGTTTCTCTTACATTAGCAGTGAGGAACCAGGAAAGATAGAATCCCCACCCGGGGTCTCCTTCCCAGCGGTGGAGGGACACCCTAGTCCTCAGGGTCCGTTTAGCAGAGAGTACACAAATCAAGCGGAGTCACCAACTGGAGGAATAAAGAGAAGTTTATTACATGGATTATAGCTCAAGCTAATACAGAGTCCCAGGACAGTCAAGTGACTATCCTACGGAGGCTGCCCCTTCACTCTGGGGCACCCAACCTTATATACACACAAAACTGCTTAGTCAGAGGACAACTCCACCCCTAGCGTATTCAAGGTCCTCTGCGGCCTTCAGAATATTTCAGGGATACACGTGTGGTGGGAGAAGGTACAGATGCAGCTGGCAGGAGGTGGCAACGACCTGTACGAACCTGTTCTGGCAGTTACTGATTAAGCACAAAAATTCTCGGAACTACGGTTAGAACAAGTAAATTACAGCGATAAGCAGATTGCAGCCCAAGGCTGCGAGCACAAGGTCAATCATCAAAGTTCAGGAGGTTTGTCGAGCACATGGCAACATAATAAAGATAAACAGATGCCTAACAGCTATGGTGTATGATTAAGTTTATGTAAATTTTCTCAATCCCTCCTTTTGCCATTGTGAGGCAAGTTTGAACGTCATTCAGTGTCTATGTTAATGGACATAAGGTATTTTATCTCCTGCTCAAGGGACAGCATAGCCGTGTGTTGAGGAGGGCGAACAGGCCAGGGGGCAAGGGATGCCATACAGCAACCGCACAAAGCAGGTAGGCACTGTACACAAAGACAACAGGTGAGGAATACAGCAGCGAGCACAAAAAGGAATATTAGTATCTTCCAGCCCCATTGGGAAATCAAGCCCCAAAACCAGTCGGTCAAGGACCATGTTCCTTCGTCTTGGTGTATTGTGGAAGCTATCGTATGCAACCTTTGAATAGCTTTATACACTGAAGGGGCATTGTCTGGAATATAAACGCAGCAGCTCGATCCGTCCAAAGTACAAACTCCACCACGGTCCGCCAAGATGATGTCAAGAACCATTCTGTTTTGAAGAGTAACTAGGCAGTCAGCAGCGAGCTCTGCAGTGATGTTACTCAGAGCTCCTGCTGTTTCATTTATTGTTGCTTCCATGACTCGTGTGAGATGTCTGATATCCCTACTGTTCATCATAGGGCCCCAAAATGGAAGGACTCCTTTAAAGTAGTCCAATGCTTCTTGTGCTGAGGTATCTTCTGCCGATATTACCCCTCTCTGAGTCCTGTGGTGTTGAGGGCCAGCTGTGTAAGTTGGTGGTAGTAACCAAGCAATATAACACGTGCCGGTCCAGGTGGGTACCAAGGAGGTGTAGGCATTATTACTGCAAACAAAATACGAGTTTCGTGATGGTATCATGGTAGGCCAATTAGTTCCATTCAATATTACTGTAGCATTACAGTTACTGGCACCTACACTTCTATTACCACTTTTCTGAAAACAAAGTGGAGCCTTGACCTGTGTTACAAAAAAATCTTCGGCCAATCCGGGGAGTGGTATTAAAGGATAAAAAATATATGTCAGTAGACCTATTTCGTCGGTCAGCATATTCTAACTTTTCTTCCTTTGTTCCATAAACTCTCGTTCCAGTGGGCCAGCATAACCGGTATAGGTGGGTGACCAATAGTCCGGAATTAGTAGCATCCATTGAGGTAGCCCAAATGGCTGATAGTTCATACCAGGCGCTGCAGGAGCCATCAAAAGAAAAGGGAATGAAATATATGGCAACCTTCTTTGCACGGAACTCGGTAGCAAGCCACATATCCAACAATTTGTTCTATTTACAGCCAGCTGATGTTGATGTAACAGATATGAAGGTATTGTTTTCATATTCCTTACGTCGTCCTTCCTTATGGGGTGGTAAGGAAACATGGCTGTGTTCTGAAGGCGGTGGCGTAGTTGGTGAGACCTCTGAATCAGAATCATGTATTACCCACCCAATGCAGGACAGAAGTACCAAAAATAGTATTGTTATGGTGAGACAAGCGATACGTGGGCCTAATAGTCTTTTTAAATTACTTATTTTCTTCTTTTTCTTCTTGTCTTCTTGTATAACACCCATTTCTCTTTATTGCTTGTCCCACTAGCAGTTCAGTCCGACCTAAGTGCTGCCCGTGACTGGTGGTTGCTTCACTGTGGGGTGATACCAGCAGTCCTATTGACACACTCTGGTCTGCCCTGACAGACAAAATCACGGCCCTGCAGCTATCGTCAGACTTAGTACAGGGGACAAGCAATCAGTTCATTGTTCATTTTCTTATTTTCGCGGGCGGAAATCATATCTTGTGGACTGTGGTATGGTATGGTCAGGAAACAATTGTTCAGTGTGACCAAAATCTGAGGGAACCTCCTGCAGCACACTGTCGTTCTGTTTTTTATCACTCCGCGTAGTGTTGCTGAAATGGTCCTCAGTCGTCGGGTGGTCACCACTTTTTATTTCATCAGAGGGTACAAGTAGGGGTACTTTCTTACAGTGGGATGCATGTATCGAATTCTTAGCTCCCTCGACTTTAACTGCTGTTCGAGTAGCAAGAAGGACCTGTTGCGGACCTTTCCATCGAGGTTCGAGACTCTTTTTCCACTAGAAATTCTTTGTGAGAACCCAGTCGCCAGGTAGTATCGTGTGACCTGGATCAGTGGATACAGATGGGAGTGCTTCACTCACCTGTTGGTGAATAGAACACAAAGAATTAGTGAGTTCATTTAAATAGTCCATCAAAACAGGATGTTCTAGTTCTGAGTACTTGTGAGGTCGAGGGACCCCCCCAGACATTTGCTGGCCTTGCCATCACTATCTCATGGGGTGAAAACCCTGATCTAGAGTGAGGCGTCATCCTGACAGACATTAAAGCCAGGGGCAACGCGTCTGGCCACCGTATACCGCGTTCTGCGCATACCTTTGACATCTTCGATTTAGGTGTGCCATTATATTTTTCAACTAGTCCTGCTGACTGGGGGTGGTTAGCTGCATGAAACTTCTGGCGGAGGCCCAACCCTTCACACACCCTTTTCATCACCTGCCCTACAAAATGACTCCTATTATCTGACCAGACACACCTTGGGACCCCAAACCGTGGGAAGAACTCCTTCAGAAGTACCTTTGCGATAGTAAGGGCAGTATTATCTTTAGTAGGGTAAGCTTCTACCCACTTACTAAACATACAGAACACAACTAGGACATATTTCAATTTGTTACACCTTTCCATCTCAATATAATCCATTTGTAGTACTTCAAAGGGATACGTTGGTGGTGAAAAATGCCCAGCGGGGACTGAGGCACCCTTCCCTATGTTATGTTGTAAACAAATCATGCAGGATTGAACCAGTTGGTCAGCTACTCTTCTGATATTTTTATTAGACCAAACCAGATCAAGCAAATCACAAATGCTTTTCGCACTAACGTGTGCAGGTCCATGGGCCATAGTCACTACTGGCAGAACTAATGCATCGGGTAACATCTATCTTTCCCTCTGTGACAGATCTGTCCAGCACAGCGTATTTTCATCTAACTTGGCCTTCCCTTCTTCCCATTCCTTTTTCTCCTGTTCAGTTGCCTCATCCTGTATCTTCCTGACACTCTCTACCGTGTTCCCAAATATTTCATGGGGACGAACCTTCTCTGTACTATCTACCACATAAATGTGTCCTGTCTTTGCATACGCTGTATCTTTTGCTGTCTGATCGGCTAGGGCGTTGCCCCATCCAGTTTCATCTGTCACCTTTTTGTGTGCACTACACTTCATGATAGCCATTGTTTTGGGAAATGCCAGGGCAGAAAGTAAGTTAGTTATAAGGGTCCCATGTTGAATACGTGTCCCATGTGAGGTGAGGAATCCTCATTCTGCCCACAAGCGACCAAAATTGTGTGCTATGCCAAATGCATACTGACTGTCCGTGTAAACATTCACATTAAGTTCTTTACTTAACTCACAGGCTCGTGTTAGAGCTATTAATTCTGCGGCCTGAGCAGAGTTATGTGGTATTCTAGCTGTTTCAACTACAGTGGTAGCTGTTGTAACTGCATAGGCTGCAAAGGTAGTGCCATCGGGTAGCTTGATGCATGAGCCATCTACGTATAATATGCCATCAGGGTCTTTCAGTGGAGTGTCCTGTAAGTCCACCCTCCCTTTTGTTTCATCCTCCGTCCGGAGAATGCATTCATGTATGTCATCATAAGAATCTTCCCTTTTTTCAGTAATTGGCAATAAAGTGGCAGGATTGAGCGTGTTGCACCTTTTTAATGTTATATGACTAGCTAAAAGTGTCAGTTCATAAGTAGTTAATCGTGCATTAGTAAGATGCTGTGTTTTTGTTTTGTTTAATAGTGCGTCAACAGTGTGTGGGACCAACAGGGTGAGGGGTGAATCCATGACTATCCCGGCTGACTGGCACACTGCGACCGCTGCAGCGGCTACTGCCCGTAGACAGCTCGGGAGTGCACGGGCCACTGGATCCAGTAGGGCCGAAAAATAAGCACAGGGGCGTTGTTTGCCGCCATGCTCTTGGGTTAACACTGATAGTGAACATCCATTTCTCTCGCTCACATATAACTGAAAATCTTTACGATAATCAGGCGTACCCAGTACAGGTGCTGTGCAGAGTTTATTTTTCAATTAATCAAAACCAAACTGAAAATCGTCATTCCATTGAATTGTTTCAGGACAATCTTTGTGGGTGAGATGCAAAAACGGTTTTATCAAAAGAGAATAATTAGGAATCCATTGACGACAGAAGGAGGTAATACCTATAAAGGCCCTAACCTCTCTCTGTGTCCTTGGAAGCGGTATGTCTCGTATAGCATGTATTCTCTCAGCCGTCACGTACCTCCCTCCTTAGACAGGAGGTGTCCTAGGTATATAACCTCCTGTCTACAATATTGCAATTTGGAGAGGGAGACCTTATGGTGATGGTGTGCAAGATGTTTCAATAAGGCTACAGTATCTGTTTTACAATTTTGTTCTGAAGTGGATGCTATTAAAAGGTCATCCACATATTGAACCAGCGTCGAGGAGCAAGGAAAAACAAGGGTATCTAAATGACCCTTGAGGGCCTGGCTAAAAATGCTAGGTGATTCAGTATAACCTTGTGAAGCGCGTCAGAACCGGAAACTGCGACCACCAAGTGAAAACCCAAAGATGTGTCAGCTATCTGGATGAATGGGAATGCTAAAGAATGCATTTTTAAGATCGATAACAGAGAACCAAGTAGCGGAGGCAGGTATCATTGTTAATGATGTTGTAATGTCAGGAACAACAGGGAACTGGGGTATTACAATCTTATTGACCGCCCGTAAACCAATAACAAATCGGAGTCCTGGAGACGCGGTGCCATCAGATAATTTTTTATGAACAGGAAGAACAGGACTGTTACAATCATTACCACGCGTTTCTTCAATGACACCCAAAGCAATCAACTGGGTCACAATATTTTTGAGTTGTTGTTCAATGTGTTGGGATAATTCGTATTGGGAAAGACGAGGTAATTTGGCATTGGCTTTCAAGCATATGACATACGGTGGTATGACCAGCCATCCAACATCGTCCTTATGTGTGGCCCATAAAATGTCTGGCAAATCTCGAAGTTCGGGTGGAAGTGGTTTTGACAAAAATTGTGACGGGGAAATATTTGGACCTAAAGTGACATGAACTCCATCCGGAGAGCAATGAATGGTGGCGTACAATTTCTTTAATATGTCCAAACCCAATAAATTCTCACTACAGGCCGAAGTAAGAATGAGAGGGGAGCTAATGGTGTAAGGACCTATAGCAACATGCAGCGGCTGGGAGACGGGGTTAGCCACCGGAACACCAGAAAAACCCATAGAGACGTTAATATTGCCAGACAGAGGGACCCCTTGGACCTCTTCCTGTTTAACAGAACTTTTGGTGGCCCCAGTATCTACCAAAAAATCATGTGGAGTACCGTCTAATTGTACCTCAACATGAGGGCCATTCTGCCTAACAGGAATAGAAACTGGTCCCACCCCCCTCTGTCGAAGGCTGTCCTAGTCAAAGGAGGACCCCTGACCTTCATACGCATCATAGTCGTCATTAAAATATTGACGCAGGGATGAAGCATCAAAATAATTCGGACGGGGGGTTACTGTGGGACCGTGAAGGGGCCTGCTGGTGGGGTCTATCTGCAGGACCAGACCTACCGCGTGGTCTGTAGTCCTGTTGCGGTGGGGGCATGGGGCGGCCTGTGGAGTTGTCCTTATTGGGGCAGTCATTCTTCCAGTGGCCCTCCTGCTTGCAATAGGCGCACTGATTGTAGGAGAGGGAAGAACGGGAAGGGCGTTGGGACTGCCTTCTGTCATTGGGAGGTCCTTGTGACCTTGATCTGGACTGCTGTTGACGGGGCTGAGGGTAGCCCTGCTGAAATAACACCTTCGTTTTCAACTCCTTCGTTTTTTTCTCGTTCTTTTCTTGTTCTTCTATCTCCCTGTTCTCATAATATTGGGCCATTGTCAGTATTCCAGTGGCAGTAGAGACTGGCCATGTACTTTCACACAATTTCAATTTTCCCTTTATGTCTGGTAATAAATTGTCCACGAATTTGTCAACAAAGAGTCTTATCCCCCCTTCAGAAGTCATGTCTTGGCCGCTGTAATCAGAAAAGACACCCTCAAACCTTGTGTAAAAGTCATGCATCCTTTTTCTGTTTACAGGTGGCCAAGTTATCCCAATTTATCCTGTGTGGTGCAAGTATGGTCTTCATTAAATCCAAAATACGCAGTGGGAGAGCCAATATAAGTGGGTCTGGTTTCACTCCCCCAACCCTGTCCCTTTCTGCTGCTTGCAATTGGTCCCACGTGCCCCCTAGTTCAGCATGGTCGTGCCTCCGTACTTTTGACCATACTTCCTGCGGGACTACTGCTGCCATTAACATGTCAATATCGGACAACGTCATAGTACATGATTCAAGAATTTGTTGCAGTTCTTTATAATATCCTGCAGGATTCTTACGGGGGTCAGGTAAGGCGGCTTTTAGGGTATATGTTTCAGATCTTTTCCATGGGGTGTGTACCCACATTTGTTGAAAATGCCCTGCGGTAATAACTTGGCCAGCGTTCTCCATCACCGGCTCTCGCCAAACCGGCGGAACCTCTCTCATGGGAAACATGGATGCCCTTATAGAAGGGCTACATGTCCACAGGCGGTCCCTATATAGGAGAAGAGTAACAACATAATCATGTAGACCAGAACCAAACGGCAGTCCAGTAGACGCGTGTTTTCGGAGGTCCACCAGTCCCACAGGAGCTGAGGAACCATCATACTCATATTCTTGTATTATAATGTTGCACATAAGGGTAGCTGCATGTAACTGAACTAAACTATCCCATTGTTTCATAGTGTGGACAATGTCCCTAACCCCATAGTCATTCCAATTAGTCATCCACCTCCATGTCATTTCTTCAATGACATCTTCTTCTTGTGAATTAGAGAACAAGTGTCCGCGGAGGATGCGCTTTCGCTGCGTCATGGGACGGGGGTATGTGTGGTTTCTAAACAGGAGTCAGGGGTGGGCCAAAGGGGGGCCAGTTGAGTGGTGGGTACAGTCGGGCAGGGTGTATCCTCTATAGGTCTGGTGACAGGAGGGGTGGTGGTGGGTGGCCGAGCACTCGCCTGAGATCCAAACGGGGGTGGCACAATAGGGTCACCTGGTGAAGGTTGAGGATGTAGTTTAGGATATATTGGTGGAGTATATAACGGGGGTTTATCTAACATATCGTTTAAAAGGGGGTCTTCCTCTTGTGGCTTATCCACTACTGTCCTGGAAGGGTAACACTTATCAGTTTGTAAGTGAAGCCGTCGGTCATGTTCTAAAATTTTCTGTTGATGTTCAGCTACGTCAGAGTCATATACTTTTTCAGTCACCATCCTGGTCTTATGTCTCTGTAATTCTTTCTCTGCCTTCCTACGTCTTTGGTCTGCTTCTTTCTGCCAAGTCCGTAGTGAATCAAACATCCCTGGTCTACTTTTTGTCACAAACAAACGTTCCTGTAAATAGTCTAATTTATCTTTATCAAATGTCCCGTGAATAGGCCATTGTAAATCAGAACTACCTTTGGTTCTTTTTCTGCATATATCAGACCAGATAATCGGACCTATGCCATATTTAACATATATATATCATGATTCGGAATCCCGGCTGGAGGAGCGGGGCATGTTTCCTCCAGGCGGGAGTCCGTACTGGAAAGACAACAACACAATTTCCTAAAACAACTGAAAGCTGGCATTCATCCAGTTTTAAAAAAAATCTTACACCAGTGGTTTGAAAGCACCAAATGAGTGGCAAATATGCCCTTTGCTTCCTATATACTTAAATGACAACTGAGGTCAGTCTTACCACTGACGTCGATCTTTGCAAAGAGCGATAGAAACCGTGCAATACTCACAGACCTATTTTTAGACAGGAATCTTTCAACTCCCGTCCTTACCTGACACTTCTGTTATAGTCCGACAGTTGGGGACTCCAGTAGTTCACGGAAAACAGAGACCCGAATTCAGACAGCGCCAGGAGAAGTCAAGCCGGCTGGAAGACACACAGTGGAGATCCGCAGGTCCACGACAGAGAACGAAGCTCAGAATCTGGTGTGGGGCGCCTCCCTTGGAAGTCCAATCGTGAGTCCTCCGTCACCTTGTCGGTCCCCTGGATGCCTGACTCGGGTCCCTGTTCGGGCGCCAACTGAGGAACCAGGAAAGATAGAATCCCCACCCGGGGTCTCCTTCCCAGCGGTGGAGGGACACCCTAGTCCTCAGGGTCCGTTTAGCAGAGAGTACACAAATCAAGCGGAGTCACCAACTGGAGGAATAAAGATAAGTTTATTGCATGGATTATAGCTCGAGCGAATACAGAGTCCCAGGACAGTCAAGTGACTATCCTACGAAGGCTGCCCCTTCACTCTGGGGCACCCAACCTTATATACACACAAAACTGCTTAGTCAGAGGACAACTCCACCCCTAGCGTATTCAAGGTCCTCTGCGGCCTTCAGAATATTTCAGGGATACACGTGTGGTGGGAGAAGGTACAGATGCAGCTGGCAGGAGGTGGCTACGACCTGTATGAACCTGTTCTGGCAGTTACTGATTAAGCACAAAAATTCTCGGAACTACGGTTAGAACAAGTAAATTACAGTGATAAGCAGATTGCAGCCCAAGGCTGCGAGCACAAGGTCAATCATCAAAGTTCAGGAGGTTTGTCGAGCACATGGCAACATAATAAAGATAAACAGATGCCTAGCAGCTATGGTGTATGATTAAGTTTATGTACATTTTCTCAGCAGCTGGCACCAGATGTAAATTCTGGACCCTCAGACTAACCCTAACCCTTCAGTTCACTCTTGAACCTGCGGCGGACTCCCAGAAGGACTGCCTTGTACTTCAGCGGACTACCCAAAAGCTTTAAGCCTGCCTTGTACCCTCAGAGGACCGCACTGCTGCTTGAGACCTGTCTTGCTGCTTCATCCCAGCTGGGAGTTCACTCTGATTGCCTTGAAGTTAATGGTGTGCTAACCAGTTGTTAATGTGGCTGTCAGATACCTAATCGGACAAAATCCACCAGAGATTTCTAGAGTTATAGATTTTGAAAGAAAATGAAAAAATCAGTGCCGATCACTCAAACGCACACAAGCATTTGCAACCGTAAAGTTTACAATCTTGTATACTGTTGGCTTAGGGTAGTCTGGCTCCCATTGGGCAACCAAATCTGATAGGGGATTGTCATGGGCGGGAGGGGCAATAAGGAGTTTCAGGACAATTACTTCACCTATTGTCCTGAAGCTATTCCTCGGTCTAAGGTCACGGTGGGGTGACTTTGACCAGAGGGATCAGGGTCCCTTCCAGCACAAGTCCAGTTGTCACTGCAATAGTGGTCTCTGGTTACAGTGGGTCCAACAGATTCCTTTATGGTGGGCTAGTGTCCGCTGAGGGTGACCAAACTGTACTCCAACAACTCTCCCGGGTCCAGTGGACTCGGATTCACCTTTTGAGTGATAGGGGTGGTCCTCCCGGGCTCTCTGTCAGTGGTCAGCAGCGGTTAAACAATGTGGGCAACCTACCAGGCACAACAGGCCCTTCAGCTTTTATGTCCCTGAAGCTGCAACAGGAATTCAGCCAACTGGCTCCTGGAGTTCACCATTTTGGTCTGTGGCTCAGGAGTGACTTTTTCTTGAGCCAGGCACCACAGCTGCAGTCCTCTTTTTGTTAATCCAAGGAGCAGTAGGTGCAGTCCAGCAGTTGCTGCAGCCTATCTTGCTAGGGTTCAACAGGGCAGTACTTCCCCAGTACCACTTTTCCAGTTCAGATGTGATCAGAGGTTAGGGTGCTAGAGGTGTCATTTATGCCCAGAAATTGCACTGAAAGGGTGATGAGCTCACTAGCCATGGGGCTACCATACCCCTTCCTGCCCATTGATGGCTTCTGGCAATGTGTGGCATCTAGTTATCCCAGAGTGCACTGTTATGCCCACTTTCAAGATGTAGGGACCCCTCTCTTGTCATAAGGAGTATGGTAGCCCACCCTAGAGGTGTGGCTTCCTGAGGGCTACACACCCACAAACCGGTTTGGCAACGGATTTCTCTGCTTTGAAGCTCTCCTTTTGGGCCCACAACTTTTGTGGCTTACTGCCTAGAGGGGGTGACACATCTGTCAGAAGCAGGCCTCAATTGTTTCTGTGCCTGGGAGTCACTTACACTACTCCCCATGAGGGCAGACAGTTGTCTTGTGGCCAGCAACAGTGCAGGCCACGGGAATGCTAGGGGAACAGAGTGGCAACTTTGTAAAAGATGCCTCAGCATAATTATTACATTAAATTTAAT
Organism: Pleurodeles waltl; assembly: GCF_031143425.1. NCBI lineage: Eukaryota > Metazoa > Chordata > Amphibia > Caudata > Salamandridae > Pleurodeles > Pleurodeles waltl. The sequence continues at coordinate 73,648,495 of NC_090445.1, forward strand.
GTGAGAAACAAGTCAGGTTTAATCCAATGAATATTTTGATACCAGGAATCATTGTTCTCCTTAGCCCCACTCAGAAGTGATCAGTGTAACCAGGTACTCGCCATTGGGGCTACTCTCTCTCCCACAGTAAAATAACAATCTAGAGGGTTTACTAGTAGAGGATATGTTATATGGTCCACTTACTGATATAAAGCACCAGCCGGAGGGCTTGACAGGCAGACTTTAGGGGTGCATTTCATATTTTCAATGGGGATATTGTAATTTTGTCATGGGTGAAATGGCGAGTTTACATTCAAAAGCTGTCTCTTCCAGTCCGCAGTGGCAAACTGGAGGTCAGACTTTACATTATCGCTCGCAGGATGGCACAATAAATGCTGAAGCCCTTGAGGGCCAGTTTAACTTACAGGCCTTGGGTACCATACACTAGGGGAGTAAAAGTAAGATAGCCTATGCTAACTGGGTATAGTCAATCAACCATATCTTTCCGTATAGCTTAGGTCACTGGCACTGAGGTTTGGTTGCCAGGCCTCAGTGCACGCAGAGTCAGAAACCCAGCAGCAACAGTCCACAAATGTGAAGGTGCTCATGCAGTAAGCGACATTTCCTTACAGAGGTTGATTGCAAGTTCTTGGTCAGGGACTCGTATCATTTGGATTGAACTATTGCCAAGAGGGGTTTGAAGTGGGGAATGGAAGTACAACTCAATGGGGTGGGAGGGTAACTGAATAATCCTTGGCAGGGTTTTTTTCTGGGTGGCCAAAGGATGAGATTTTTGGAGTTCACTGGGGGGCGTTAGAGGATAGGAAAAGTGAAGGCAACATTTGAGGTCGGTTGGATAGACCGTGGCTGAAAGGATGTTTGAAGGAAGTGGATAGTGTGGTCATTTGATTGAGAAAATTTGTCAAGGTTCTGGGGCATGATTAATGGTGGAAGGGGTTAGGCTGCAATATGTATTAGTGATGTGGAGCTCTTATTATCTTTGCTATGTTTGGAGACTAACTGCACCATTGTCCCAATGAAACGGCCTTTTGATAGAAATGTTTTTTTTTTTTTCAAAATACCAATTTCTTTTAATGAAATCAAGAACGTCACTGTGTCGCTAAACTGGCCCTTAGTTAAATACAATGTCTAAGATGACACATGAGATCGTTTGAAACATATCAGTGGCATTTGTGGACATCCTAATCACCTGAGAAGATTTGGCCATCAATAATAATTCACATTACTGCACGAGAAGAGCATGTCCTTGAATGGCCAGAACGTTTGGTGCCTGTCTCCCTGCATCTCCATTTCCTATCTCTCTCTTTTGAGCCGACATACAATGCCAAGAGTGTTACTGCTACTCTCTAATGGTGATCTCAAGCTCTCAATTGTGCCTATAATGGCTTCTCAACCACAGCCACTTTGCCCTCACGCGCTCTGCACTGTGCTCACGGCACCTCCTCCCCTGCACGTGAGGGTTCTGTGTCTAGAGCCGCCTCGTGCCTGGATCGGCCTCACACAGCAGCTGCCGCCAGTGCCGGGCACCACTATGGCACTGCGTGCATTTAGGGAACAAAAATATTCTTACTGTTGGCCACTGTATTTATTATTCACCAGGTAACGGCGCGGCCCTCCCCCCCTCCTCCCCCACAACAATAATGATTTTACAATAAACATGACAAGACTAAACAAACAGTCACAGAGTCAAATGCCTGGCAGCCAGCATTATGGCTTTCTCAAAGCTTGTTCTCTATTGTTTCTCTAGTTATCGCTGAACTGGCCTTCATCAGTGCTTTTAAGTCTGGCACAGATGCGGGTTTAGGTGTCTTGCGAGCCTAGTGAAATCATGCAATAACCAAGTAAAAAAAACAACATCTATATATCTCTCTCTCTATATATACATATATATATATATATATATATATATATATATATATATATATATATATATATATATATAGTCCAAAAGACGGTGCAACCCAGTAAAGCACCAAAAGGCTGCACAATATCCAAGAGCTCGTAGAGAGTAGAGAATGAGCACAATTTAAAAAGTCATTCATGTGAAAAAAATCGACTGCTCCATTTATTGAACAAATTCATAAAGGCAAAGAAAAATAGAAAAAAGGCACTTCAAAAATGTATATACTGATGATCAATTATGTGCCCAAACCGAATAACACACACACGCTGTCCCGGCCAAATGTGTGTGTGTGTGTGTGTATATATATATATATATATATATATATATATATATATATATATATATATATATATATATATATATATATATATATATATATGGAAAATGTCACTTACCCAGTGTACATCTGTTCGTGGCATGAGTCGCTGCAGATTCACATGCTGAGCACAGTCCGCCGTCTGGTGTTGGGCTCGGAGTGTTACAAGTTGTTTTTCTTCGAAGAAGTCTTTTTCGAGTCACGAGACCGAGGGACTCCTCCCATTTCGACTCCATTGCGCATGGGCGTCGACTCCATCTTAGATTGTTTTCCCCGCAGAGGGTGAGGTAGGAGTTGTGTATGTTAGCAATAGTGCCCATGCAATGGAGTGAATACGTATGTACGTAATAAAGTTTATAGTAATATATTTACAAATGTACAAATCTTCAAGATCTACTTTTAAACTGCTACAGGTTCCCGGGGAGGCGGGTGGGCGCATGTGAATCTGCAGCGACTCATGCCACGAACAGATGTACACTGGGTAAGTGACATTTTCCGTTCAATGGCATGTGTAGCTGCAGATACACATGCTGAGCATAGACTATTAAGCAGTTACCTCCCCAAAAGCGGTGGTTTAGCCTGTAGGAGTTGAAGTAGTTTGAAATAAGGTTCTTAGTACAGCTTGGCCTACTGTGGCTTGTTGTGCAGTTAGCACATCTACACAGTAGTGCTTGGTAAATGTATGAGGCGTAGACCATGTTGCTGCCTTACATATTTCGTTTATTGGAATATTTCCCAGAAAGGCCATGGTAGCACCTTTTTTCTGGTTGAGTGTGCCTTTGGCGTAATAGGCAGCTCTCTCTTTGCTTTAAGATAGCATGTTTGAATACACTTAACTATCCACCTAGCAATGCCTTGTTTCGAAATCGGATTCCCTGTATGAGGTTTTTGAAAGGCGACAAATAATTGTTTTGTTTTTCTAATTAGTTTTGTTCTGTCAATGTAGTACATTAGTGCTCTTTTGATGTCTAATGTATGTAGTGCTCTCTCAGCTACGGAATCTGCCTGTGGGAAGAACACTGGCAATTCTACTGTTTGATTTAAGTGGAACGGTGAGATAACCTTTGGTAAGAATTTTGGATTTGTCCTTAGAACAACTTTATTTTTGTGTATTTGAATAAATGGTTCTTGTATTGTAAATGCCTGAATTTCACTCACTCTTCTTAGAGATGTGATGGCAATGAGAAATGCTACTTTCCACGTTAGGTATTGCATTTCATATGAATGCATGGGTTCAAAGGGTGGCCCCATGAGTCTTGTTAAGACAATGTTGAGGTTCCATGAAGGAACCGGTGGTGTCCTTGGTGGTATAATTCTTTTTAGGCCTTCCATAAATGCTTTAATGACTGGTATTCTAAATAAAGAAGATGAATGAGTAGTCTGTAGGTAAGGAGATATTGCTGCGAGATGTATTTTTATGGAAGAGAAAGCGAGATTTGATTTTTGCAAATGCAGTAAATATCCTACTACATCTTTTGGAGATGTGTGCAATGGTTGGATTTGATTGTTATGGCAGTAACAAACAAATCTTTTCCCTTTATTTGCATAGCAGTGTCTAGTGGAAGGTTTTCTAGTTTGTTTTATGACCTCCATACATTCTTGTGTGAGGTCTAAGTGTCCGAATTCTAGGATTTCAGGAGCCAAATTGCTAGATTCAGCGATGCTGGGTTTGGATGTCTGATCTGTTGTTTGTGTTGTGTTAACAGATCTGGTCTGTTGGGTAGCTTGACATGAGGTACTACTGACAGGTCTAGTAGTGTTGTATACCAAGGTTGTCTTGCCCATGTTGGTGCTATTAGTATGAGTTTGAGTTTGTTTTGACTCAACCTGTTTACTAGATACGGAAGTAGAGGGAGAGGGGGAAAAGCGTACGCAAATATCCCTGACCAATTCATCCATAGAGCATTGCCTTGTGATTGATGGTGTGGGTACCTGGATGCGAAGTATTGGCATTTTGAGTTTTCTTTTGTTGCAAATAGATCTATTTGAGGTGTTCCCCAAATTTGGAAGTAAGTGTTTAGTATTTGGGGGTGAATTTCCCATTTGTGGGTTTGCTGGTGATCCCGAGAGAGATTGTCTGCTAGCTGGTTTTGGATCCCTGGAATAAATTGTGCTATTAGGCGAATGTGGTTGCGAATTGCCCAATGCCATATTTTTTGTGCTAGGAGACACAACTGTGTCGAGTGTGTCCCCCCTTATTTGTTCAAATAATACATTGTTGTCATATTGTCTGTTTTGACAAGAATGTATTTGTGGGTTATCATGGGTTGAAATGCTTTCAACGCTAGAAATACAGCTAACAGTTCTAAATGGTTTATGTGAAGTTTCATTTGATGTATGTCCCATTGTCCTTGGATGCTGTGTTGATTGAGGTGTGCTCCCCACCCTGTCATGGAAGCATCTGTTGTTATGACGAATTGAGGCACTGGGCCTTGGAAAGGCCGCCCCTTGTTTAAATTTGTACTGTTCCACCATAGAAGCGAGATGTATGTTTGGCGGTCTACCAACACCAGATCTAGAAGTTGACCCTGTGCTTGTGACCATTGTGATGCTAGGCATTGTTGTAATGGCCGCATGTGCAGTCTTGCGTTTGGGACAATGGCTATGCATGAAGACATCATGCCTAGGAGTTTTAATACTATTTTTGCTTGTATCTTCTGTGTTGGATACATGGCCTGTATTACCTTGTGAAATGTTTGAACCCTTTGTGGACTTGGAGTGGCAATCCCTTTTGCTGTGTTGATTGTTGCTCCTAAGTATTGTTGTGTTTGACACGGCAAGAGGTGTGATTTTGCATAGTTGATGGAGAAACCCAGCTTGTGAAGGGTTTGTATGACATATTTTGTGTGATTCGTGCACTTTGTTAGCGTGTTTGTTTTGATTAACCAGTCGTCTAAGTAAGGGAACACGTGGATTTGCTGTCTTCTGATATGTGCAGCTACCACTGCCAGACATTTTGTAAAGACTCTTGGTGCAGTTGTTATTCCGAATGGTAACACTTTGAATTGGTAATGTATTCCTTTGAATACGAACCTTAGGTATTTCCTGTGGGAAGGATGTATTGGTATATGGAAATACGCATCTTTTAGGTCTAATGTTGTCATGTAGTCTTGCTGTTTGAGCAACGGGATTATGTCTTGTAATGTGACCATGTGGAAGTGGTCTGATTTGATGTAGGTATTCAGTGTCCTGAGATCTAGTATTGGTCTCAGCGTTTTGTCCTTTTTTGGAATTAGAAAATACAGTGAGTAAACTCCTGTGTTTTTTTGTAGGGTTGGTACTAATTCTATTGCATCCTTTTGTAGAAATGCTTGAACTTGTAGTCCTAGGAGCTCTATATGCTGTTTTGACATATTGTGTGGTGTCGGTGGGACGTTTGGAGGGAAGTTGTGAAATTCTATGCAATAGCCATGTTGGATAATTGCTAATACCCAGGTGTCTGTTGTTATCTGTTCCCAATAATTGTAGAACTGACTTAGTCTTCCCCCCACAGGTGTTGTGTGAAGGGGTTGTGTGACTTGTGAGTCACTGTTTGTTTGGAGGGGTTTTGGGACTCTGAAATTTTCCCAGACTTCTTGGAAATTGGCCTCCTCTAAATTGTCCCCGGAAACCGCCCCTGTGATATTGACCCTGGTAAGTTGGTGGTCTTGACTGTGGAATGTTTGTTTCTGTGGGTTGACCACGAAACCCTCCCCTGAATGGTGACTTTCGAAATGTGCCTCTGCTCTGCGGGGAGTAGAGTGCGCCCATGGCTTTGGCTGTATCAGTGTCCTTTTTCAATTTTTCTATGGCAGTGTCCACTTCCGGCCCAAACAATTGCTGTTCGTTAAGCGGCATGTTGAGGACTGCCTGTTGGATCTCGGGTTTAAATTCAGAAGTGCGCAGCCATGCGTGCCTACGTATTGTGACAGCCGTGTTTATTGTTCTTGCAGCTGTATCGGCTGCATCCATGGAAGAGCGTATTTGATTATTGGAAATACTTTGCCCCTCTTCCACTATTTGCTGGGCTCTTTTTTGGAATTTCTTGGGTAGATGGTCAATGAAATGCTGCATCTCATCCCAATGAGCCCTGTCGTATCTGGCCAGTAGTGCTTGGGAATTGGCGATACGCCACTGATTTGCTGCTTGTGCTGTGACTCTTTTTCCTGCAGCATCGAATTTGCGGCTCTCCTTGTCTGGAGGAGGTGCGTCGCCTGATGTATGCGAGTTGGCTCTTTTACGAGCTGCCCCCACAACTACCGAGTCCGGTGTCAATTGTGACGTAATAAATGTTGGGTCCGTGGGTGGTGCCTTATATTTTTTCTCCACCCTCGGAGTGATGGCCCTGGATTTTACCGGCTCCTGGAATATTTGTTTCGAATGCCTTAGCATTCCTGGGAGCATAGGAAGGCTTTGATACTGGCTATGGGTGGAGGATAGGGTGTTAAATAAAAAGTCATCCTCTATAGGCTCTGAATGTAGTTGTACATTATGGAATTCAGCTGCTCTTGCTACCACTTGCGCATAGGATGTACTGTCCTCAGGCGGTGACGGCTTTGTGGGATATGAGTCTGGGTCATTGTCCGATACTGGAGCGTCATAGAGGTCCCATGCATCAGGATCGTCTTGGCTCATTGTTGTATGAGCTGGTGAGTGCATTTGTGGTGGGGTATGCACTGGTGATGCATGTGCTGATTGTGGTGGAGAAGGTGGTGGCGTTATTTTCTTTACCACTTTAGTTTGTGGTTGTTTGTCCTCTTGCTGGAAGGCAAGTTTTCTCTTCCTCTTTATTGGGGGAAGGGTTGTTATTTTCTCTGTGTCTTCATGTATATGAAGCCTCCTTTGGGTGTAGTCAGTGTCTACACTTTGCAGTTCTTCTCCAAATTTATGCATTTGGGTACTCAGTCCTTGTTCCTCTGTATAGGAACTGATTGTTGTTGTTGATGGTTTTTTCGGCGCCGAAATTTTTTCGGTGGTGATTTTCGGCACCGACTGACTTTTTGATGGTTTCGGCTCGGTGTCTCGGTGCCGAGGTTTTTCGGTGCCGACCTCTTTGTGCGATGTTTCTCGGAGCCACTGTCTCGGCTCTAAGGTTGCTGTGTGGCTGTATCACGACCGGAGTCGGATGATTTCGCCATCAGCATGCCCTTTTTCGGTGCCTTGGCTCGGTCACCATTTTTTTTGGGTTGAGCCATGGCCTGTTGGCAGTGGCGTCCCCTGGGCTTTGGTCTTCTCGAAGGTTTTAATTTTCGACGTCTTACTCACGGTTACGTCTTCGACGTCGGATCCCCCGGACTCCGACCCTTGTAGGGAGAACGCTTCTTCTTCGTCTTCGAAGCGTTGATGTCCTGTCGGCGTGGACGCCATTTGGAGTCTTCTGGCTCTTCGGTCTCGGAGCGTCTTTCTCGACCGAAAGGCTCGACAGGCTTCACACGTATCCTCCTTGTGCTCGGGGGACAGGCACAAGTTACAGACCAAATGCTGATCTGTATAGGGATACTTATTGTGGCATTTAGGACAGAAGCGGAACGGGGTCCGTTCCATGAGCCTCGAAGTCGCACGCGGTCGGGCCGACCAGGCCCCGACGGGGGATCGAAAATACCCCGAAGGCTTACCGGAGCTCTTCAAGATTCGGTGTCGATGTGTTCTAACTGACCCGATACCGAACGCAACAATACCGACGCTTTCTCCGAGATTCTGACTAACTTTCCGACCCAAAACACGGAGCGAAAAGGAACACATCCGAACCCGACGGCGGAAAAAAAACAATCTAAGATGGAGTCGACGCCCATGCGCAATGGAGTCGAAATGGGAGGAGTCCCTCGGTCTCGTGACTCGAAAAAGACTTCTTCGAAGAAAAACAACTTGTAACACTCCGAGCCCAACACCAGACGGCGGACTGTGCTCAGCATGTGTATCTGCAGCAACACATGCCATCGAACATATATATATATATATAAATGAGAGAGAGAGAGAGAGAGAGAGAGAGAGAGAGAGAGAGAGGAGCTTCATCAATCGGACTCTTTTTCGATTATTCATATTTAGCTTCCGCCAACCACAGCACTCAACATAAGGGAATGGGTCCACCCACTTGAGCCATTGGCACTTATAACGTGAGTGGCAGCCCTATCCCGATCACATCCCACTTCAGGCATTGGCTCTCTTATAACGTGAGTGGCAGCCTTTTCCTGATCGCATCCTACTACAGCCATTGGCTCTTATATTGTGAGTAGCAGCCCTTTTTCTGATCACATCCCACTTCAGCCATTGGCTCTCTTATAATGTCAGTAGCAGCCTTTTCCTGATCACATCAACACATCTACCTAAAAGGATGTGAACTTCTATGCCAAGGTGGATGCGTCAAGGGTGTAGTTTACCAATGCCCATTTCCTTCCATTCCTTATCCTTTTTTTTTTTTTGTATTTATAATATATGTTTCCAGTCACAGTGATTCAAAGTCAAGAGCATCTTTTCTTGGCACCAAAAAGAATAATTTTCCCCCGTGATATTCACTGAAGCTACAATCGGTATACTCGTACAACTAGCTGACAGAAGCATTCACATTGCCCTGTTATGGGTATTTGTTTCTTATAAAGTAAAACCTTTATTGCTGTCATTAGGGCACCAGGTTTAGGCAGGTGCAAGTTTTCTTTTTTGTTTCTCATTTTTGTGACATATCCTTGTAATAAAAACACAACAAAAAATGGAAACGGACTATCAATGCAAAAACGATTGGCTTTGCCAAAGCTTGTTTTTCCACAGCTAAGTGGCGCTGTGTCATATGTGACACCTTCAGCTAATGCTGGCTTTTCAGCCAACGTCGCTTTGCTTGTTTTTTAATCTGAGCCTGTAAAACAAAACTACATTTCCCATAGTGCGTTTTCTGGTAGGTCCTAAAGAAATCCCAATATCTCCCAGAAATGTTACACAAGACATTCAGCAGATCTGTTTTTGTTTCAGTTATCCATGTCTGCTCGCTCTTCACCCCTCCTTCCTAAAAAAGTAGCATTGACTCACAACGCCAACTCGTTTTGCATCAGTCACTCGAGGCAGATTTCCAAGACTGATTCAGTCCTTCCCTCAGAGGTTATGAGGGAGGAAGACCCATGGGTGCCACAGCTCAGTCTCTGTGCTCCAGAAGCTGGAGTGTGTTTGTAATTGTACTGAGTGCGTTTATATTTCTCTTCCTCAGCTGCTCCCTGCATTGAGCATAAACTGAGTTTGTGTTTGCAGTGTTACATTGGAGCGCTTTACATGAGCACAGGTTAGATTGCACAAGGTGATTTAAAAATAAAATAAAATGTGCAGATTAAGTGATTTTCCCGGAATCACAGGATGCTGAGCCCACGCCAGGGGTCAACTGGTTTCCCAATACACAGATGTGGTGGTAGCACCGCAATCTGATATTACTGCTCGTCTGTATTAGTGATATTACACGCAGTAACCTTCCCTGAAGTTAGAGACAGTAAGTGTCATTACCCCCCTTTACCTGGTAACAGGTAGTGACATTAGACACATCTCTCTTACCTGCCGGTGCAGACACTTTTTCTTCACTCCCGTCCTGTCACCGGCAGGATCCGCAGCGCCCCCGCGTTCCTTTCTCCCTCGTTGCTTCCTGGATTGAAGTAGGGCCGCAGGGTGTGGGGGAAGGAGGCCCCGGAGAAGGTGAAGAGCAGAGACTGGTCATCCACATTGTACACCAAGAGCCTGCCCGCCTCATAGTCCAGGAAGAGACCCACAGCCCTGGGGGGCACACAGGGGGTCAGGATGGTGGAGGGGGAGGTGAGAGCTTTGTATTTACCACCTCTGAGCCACAATGTCCAGTATCCGTTCTCAGGTGATGCTGTGATCTTCCCTTTCCTGCTCACAGCCTCGTCACACACCCCGAGGGTCCAGCGGGTCTTGCCCCCCACCTCCACCTCCCAGTAATGCCGCCCGGAGCTCAGCCTCTCTCTCCCCAGGACACTGACGATATGATTGAATCTCTGGGGGGTGTCGGGCAGGTCCTGTGCTCTGTCTCCGTCTCTCACGCTCCTTCCGTCCTCGGACAGGATGAGGCTCCGATGCGCAGTGTCAGGATCCAGGGTCACCGCAGCTGCAAGACACAGAAGCAGAGGTCAGAGCTCAGCAACCAATGATCACATTAGTAATTACAGCCCCCCAGCCACTGACCGCCCACAGTCAGGTGCTCACAACAGCACAACGTCTCAGCCTTGTATCCATACACATTCCTACTAATAAATCATGCACTCTTCACACTTCTCCTCAGCCAGAAATAAAATGCTCTTGTACTGGATAAAGAAAAGACACAATCCAGCTCTGAAGAGGAGGCCAAATGGTTCTATGTGGCTCAGCACTGCTGGAGACTGGAGTACCCGGTGCCTGGTTCTAGACTGCAAGTTCTAATATTGCGGGTAAACATTTCATACCACAAGAATTACTCAATAGAACACTTAAGTAAACGCAGTGATTAATGCCATCTTGAGCCTCTTTAATCCATTTACAGCCACTCCCTTCCACTTCAGCTCACTCTTGCAGCTTTCTCTCTTTATGATGCTTTTTGTTTTTCTCTCCCTCTGTTTTCTCCATGTGTCTTTTATTTGCGTTATGTGCCTGATGCAGAAAACTAAGTGCAGGCCCTCAAAAATAAGTGCCAGTGCCCCCCACGGGGAACCACCGGCTCAAATTAAGCACTGAGAAAAGGGTCCTCAATATAATCAGCACAAGTAACGGTTTTAAATAAATTCCACTAATTATATGGTTTTAAGGAAGTACATTATACAGACTGTTCAACAATAATAAGAACCCCTTAGCACCCCAAAACTCATTGTAACACCACCATCCCAACATTCCACCCAATTTCCCCCGCATACCAGTGAAATAATCATCTCCCTGTCCACCTCTAGCCATAAGCACCTTAAGCCCATCTCTCCGCCGGACTCTGCTGACGATTACACCGCTTTTCAAGAAAAACTGACTTGTTTAAAAATGGAAAATTAAAATATGGGGAAGCAAAACCCATTAGGGGAATGTTACAAAGACATCCAAGTGTAAATAGCTGCCTCCAGTGCAACAAGTTTTATTTCATTTTAATATAGAACAGACTGAAAGGCAAGGCTCTTTGTTTTTTACTCCTAAATTGAACTTTCTTGGTGGACTTTAATGTAAATTCAGTCACATCGCTACAAACATCATTTTAAGGTGTCTGCACAGAGGTGCCAGTTGAGGCAGGCCTATTTCTGATACTTTGATTCACACAGCCCTCATTTATAATCCAGGATTTGTAAAGCGCAGCAATCACCGTTGAGGGTCTTAAGGCGCTGAAGGGGAGATTAAGGGCCTGATTTAGAACTCTGCAGACAAGTTACTCCATCACAACAGTGACAAATATCCCGTCCGTCGAAATCTAAATCCCCTCCTCCAAATACTAAAACAGGCCCTAAGTGATTTGCCTATGTAATATCTAAAACCTATCAGATATTAATTACATAATATCTGATTATTTCAATGCAATAATGCAAGCAGGACACAGCTGATATAGCCAATGAGCAGTGAGGTGCTGTAGTTTCAAACATGATGCCCTGGAACAATCTGGATTGTGGGGTCTGCCTGAGACTTGACAAAGGAAACCAGAATGGGGTTTCTTAAATCATAACAGAATGAACCTGGACAGACAGTGGATTACTGCACAGAGTAGAGCACTGGTGAGGCTGTGTAAAGACAAATCTGGGAGCTTGGAGAGGAGGCAGTGACCACTGTATGCTGTTAAGGGCTGAACAAAGCCAAGGGCTGTGCAGGGACTGCTGCTGTGCAGAGATTGGACTACGCTGTGTAGGGATTGAAGCTGTTCAGAGCTTGGATTATGCTGTGTAGGTATTAAACATGTGCACACACTGGACTATGCTGCGCAGGGATTGGGGTGATGCATAGATTAAACTGCTCTGTGTAGGGACTGAGTGTGTGCAGAGATTGGAATATGCTGTGCAAATATTGAGGTTCTGCAGAGATGGGACTATGCTGTGTAGGGAATGAGGCAGTGCAGAGTTTTAACTATGCTGTGTAGGGATAGAGAGTGCAGAGTGTGGACTATGTTCTGCAGGGATTGAAGCTGTGCAGATTGGACTATGCTGTGTGGGGATTGAGAGTACAGAGTCTGGACTATGTTGTTCAGGAATTGAGGCTGCGCAGATTGGGCTATGCTGCATAGGGTTTGAGAGTGTGCAGAGATTGGACTATGCTGTGCAGGGACTGAGACTGTGCGAATTAAACTATGCTGTGCAGGGACTGAGGTGGTGCAAAGATTGGACTGTGTTATGTAGGAACTAAGGATATGCTGAGATTGGACTGTGCTGTGCAGGGAATGAGGCTGTACAGAGATTGGACTGTGCTATGTAGGAATTGGAGCGGTGCAGATTGGACTGTGCTGTGCAGGGATTGAGATTCTATAGAGATTTGGATTATGCTGTTCAGGCATGGAGGCTGTGAAGGCTGGACTATGCTGTGTAGAGACTGTGGTATGCTGTGCAGTGACTGTACTATGCTGTGTAGCAATCGAGGCTGTGCAAAGACTGAATTATTCTGCGTAGGGACTGAGTCGTTGAAGAGACTGGACTATGCTGTGCATAGATTGAGGCTGTGAAGAGACATGAATATGCTGTGTAAGGATTGAGGCTGTATACAGTTTGTTTTATGCTGTGCAGAGTTTGCCACTGTGTGGACACTTGCTTATGCTGTGCAGGGATTGAGTTCGAGCAGAGAGTGGATTATGCTGTGCAGAGATTGCTGCTGTGCAGAGACTTGATTGTGCTGTGGAGGGACTGAAGCTGTGAAGACTGCCTGTGCTGTGTATGGATTGAGGAAGTGCAGAGATTACACTATGCTGTACTCAGATTGGTAGACAGATGAGCAGAGTGTGAAGAACGTGTAAGAGTGGAGAGGGCTCAACTGTGAGTACAGGACAGTCCTGAGTGGGGATGGCTGTGCAGTGTAGAGGTTTGTGAAGTGAAGGAAGGGTGCAGGGGTTTGATTACTGGAGGGACTGTGCAGAGTATGGAGGGCTGTGTGGAGTGAAAGGTTGTGCAGTGTGGTTTGTGCAGTGAAGGAGGTGTGCAGAGATTTGATTACTGGAGTACTGTGCAGTGTATGGAGGGCTGTGTAGAGTGGAAGGTTGTGCAGTGTGGAGGTTGTTCAGTGAAGGAGGTGTGCAGAGGTTTGAGGGCTGGGAAGAGATTCGTTTCTACAGTGAGTGAAGGAAGGTGCAGAGTGGAGGTCTGTACGGAGCGGTGGGGGTCTGTACGGAGCGGTGGGGGTCTGTACGCAGCGGTGGGGGTCTGTACGCAGCGGTGGGGGTCTGTACGCAGCGGTGGGGGTCTGTACGCAGCGGTGGGGGTCTGTACAGAGCAGTGGGGGTCTGTATAGAGCAGTCCATACAGAGCGGCGAGGGTCTGTACGGAGAGGGTCTGTACAGAATGGCGGGGGTCTGTACAGAGCCGTGAGAGTCTGTACAGGGCGGTGAGGGTCTGTATAGGGCGGTGAGGGTCTGTATAGGGTGGTGAGGTGTAGAGAGCCACCCGGGCTCTCTTACACATCATCGCGCTCTACGGGGCACGAGGGTGCAGAGACGGAAAAGAGGTTAAGTAAGGTTTGGAGCTGACGGAGTCAGTCTCCATGTGTGTGCACCAAGTCTGCCTCGGCGTGTCCTTTGTGGCGACACGCGAGAGCAGTGTGTAACACTGGCGACGAGTGGGATATCACACAGTGCCCGAGAAAATAATAATAAAAAAATAAAGGAAAAAAAAAAAATCAGCTGATCGCTCGCCACGTCGGGCGAGAGCCGTGGGGCCAACCGCATCGTGAAGATGCCAGGGAGGCGAGGCTCGCTATAGCCTGCCACACGCCCGTTGCCTGGAGACAAGAACACAGCAAGGCAGAACCTTCTGTTTAGAGGTGAGAGGCCCAAGAGAATGTCCCCAGGAGTGCCTGTGAAGAGAGGAGCAGCCAGGTGTCCCCCCTAGCTGCATCTAAACAAAGGAAAAGTGAAAAGAAATACAAGAGCGAAGAAGAAAAAAAAAAACACCTAATATAAAACTGCACAAAAAAAAAAACAATACAGACAGCTGAAAGTGTATAGGAAAAGACACAGGGTAGTGGCAGACACAGGAAATAAACTGCCATCCCACACCAAGACCATCCTGAGGAGTCTAGCTGGAAAAACCCAAGGTGGGGGAGTGCCAAGACATTAAAAGGAAAACAGGAGCAGAAGAGGACAACCGAGCGCGCAGCTAAAGCCCCACAACAAACATTTGCATTAGAGCCACAGACAGAAAACGTACAGCACCCAGCACCAGCGCTCACTCATCAATCCCCGCGCTACCCCCGTTCAGCCAACTGATCGATCCGGCCACGGCAGCGCTGAGATGGCGCACATCGCCCCAACTACACGCCCGACACAGGTAAAAGAAGAACAGGTGGACACAATTCAGTCACGCCAACCACTAGGGCGCCGCCCACCCACCGGTAGGTCAACTGAACGAACAAGCGGGAGCTGTGGATACGAGCACAAGTCAGCAGCGGGATGCCCGGCAAGGGGGAAATCGTGTAACCGATGTGGAAAGCACAATCATTTCGCTAAGATGTGCATGTCGGAATAAACAGGCAAGACGACCCCAAAAAAAAAAAGAGGCCATGGTCAAGACTGTAACGGTCGATGACGGTACCCCCAGGGAGCGCACAACCGACAGAATGCCCGTCTTCGAGGAAGATGACATTTTTGTGATCTCATTCACTGGATGGAGACAACAGAAGAGGCGACCACCCTCCGTGGCCACAGCAGTGATCAACGGTACGTCGGCAACAGTGCTCCTAGACACAGGGGCGTCAGTTAACGTAATGGACGATATCATGTTCCAACAACTATCCGCCACGCCACAACTAACCCCCAGCAACACCAAAATATACACAGGAGACCCGCTCCCCATGAGGGGCACGATAGAGGTGTCGGTGACGAGCGGGGAAGTCACAACTTGTGCCAGATTCTATGACGTGACCGGAAACAGAGGCAGACTGCTGGGATGCCACACGGCGGAGGAACTGGAGCTGGTATTCTTTGCATGTCAAGTATATGACTCCCACATTGAATGCCTCCTCGAATAGTTCCTGCGGCTCTTCGAAGGTCTCGCAAAGCTGAAAGTGAAGAGAGTCAAACTACACATCGATCCTGATGTCACCCCAGTAGCACTCAGACACCGCCGAGTGGCATTCCATCTAAGACCGGCCATGGAAAAAGAGCTACAATTACTCGAGGACCAAGGGGTGATAGAAAAAGAGGACGGACCCACTCCCTGGGTTTCGCCGTTGGTGATAGCCCCCAAACCCAAACAACCGGGCGCCATTCGCTTGTGTGTGGACATGCGTCTGCCAAACAAGGCCATCCACCGAGAAAGACACATAACACCCACCATGGAGGATATTGTCGCAGACCTAACGGGGCACAATGGTTCTCCAAGCTTGACCTGAACTCAGGATACCACCAGCTGGAGCTCGACCCAGACAGCTGCAATGTCACTACATTTTCGACCCATAGAGGACTCCGGCGGTATCGGAGGTTGAGTTGGGGGTCTGTTAAGAGCGGCGGGGGTCTGTACAGAGCGGCGGGGGTCTGTACAGGGCGGTGAGGGTCTGTATAGGGCGGCGAGGTGTAGAGAGCCACCCGGGCTCTCTTACACTTCATCGCGCTCTATGGGGCACGAGGGTGCAGAGACGGAAAAGAGGTTAAATAAAGTTTGGAGCTGACGGAGTCAGTCTCCATGTGTGTGCACCAAGTCTGCCTCGGCGTGTCCTTTGCAGCGACGCGCGAGAGCAGTGTCTAACACTGGCGACGAGCGGGATATCGCACAGTGCCTGAAAACAAAAAAAAAAAAAAAAAATCAAGGGGAAAAAAAACATCAGCTGATCGTTCGCCATGTCGGGCGAGAGCCGTGGGGCCAACCGCATCGTAAAGATGCCAGGGAGGCGAGGCTCGCTATAGCCTGCCACACGCCCATTGCCTGGAGACAAGAACACAGCAAGGCAGAACCTCCTGTTTAGAGGTGAGAGGCCCAAGAGAGTGTCCCCAGGAGTGCCTGTGAAGAGAGGAGCAGCCACGTATCCTCCCTAGCTGCATCTAAACAAAGGAAAAGGGAAAAGAAATACAAGAGCGAAGAAGAAAAAAAAAAACACCTAATAAAAAACTGCACAAAAAAAAAAAAACAATACAGACAGCTGAAGGTGTATAGGAAAAGACACAGGGTAGTGGCAGACACAGGAAATAAGCTGCCATCCCACACCAAGACCATCCTGAGGAGTCTAGCCAGAAAAACCCAAGGTGGGGGAGCGCCAAGACGTTAAAAGGAAAACAACAGGAGCAAAAGAGGACAACCGAGCGCGCAGCTAAAGCCCCACAACAAACATTAGCATGAGTGCGCCACAGACAAAAAACGTACAGCACCCAGCACCAGCGCTCACTCATCAGTCCCCGCGCTACCCCCGTTCAGCCAATTGATCGATCCGGCCACGGCAGTGCCGAGATGGCGCACATGGCTAAATCGCCTAGACAACTACTTCTGTGCCATGAGAGAAGCAGATGGAGCAGTGCGTAGATCCCTTATGCTACTGATGGGCGGGGAGGAACTTCAAGAACACTTTGAGTCACTCTCAGACACGGGTGACAGAACGGAGTACGACGCGCCCGTAGCCGCTTTGAACAAACATTTTGACCCCCAACTGAACCCAGATTACGAACGGATCAAGCTCCGCCAAGCACAGCAAAATTACGTTGAATCAGTCGACATGTTCAACGCATGTTTAAGGAAGCTAGCGAGTACGTGTGTGTGGTTGAATCAACAAGAAGAGATCAGAGCCCAAATCATACAGGGGTGTCAGTCCAACGCGCTCCGTAAGCTGATCATGCGCCAGCCGGGCATTTCCCTAGACGAGATCCTGATCCTCGCATGCTCCCACGAACTGTTAGCGGTCCGAGCAGATGTCATAGCCGCAGTGTGGGGCCAATCCACATCTGTCGCCCCAACTACACGCCCAACACAGGTTAAAGAAGAACAGATGGACACAATACAGTCGCGCCAACCACTATGGCGCCACCCACCCACCGGTAGGTCAACTGAACGAACATGCGGGAGCTGTGGATACGAGCACAAGTCAGCGGCGGGATGCCCGGCAAGGGGGAAATCGTGTAACCGATGTGGAAAGCCCAATCATTTTGCTAAGATGTGCATGTCAGGAAGAAACAGGCAAGACGACCCAAAGAAACAAGCATTTGCAATGCAACGGGTCTCGCGTTTGCTCATGTTAGAGCTGATCGCGTTGTAAACTCCTAACCCGACTTTTCACCCATCGGGCAAAATGGCATTTATATATGTAACCCGAAAAAGTGCAATTAACTATGTAAAGCGCTCGACTTCTGCCAAGCGAGATCGCGCTTGTAAATTAGAGAAAAAGAAGTCCACGAGCCCGATGGAAAACAGCGAGCCTCACATGTTTTTTGTACTTGGTTGCTGCGCTCGAGGAGGGCTAGCCACCGGAAAAAGCATGACGTATGCGTGCCTTTGACTAATGAAAGCAAGCAGATTTTATTAGGCAAGCCCACGAACCAATAAAAAACACTGACGTGATGTTGACAGGGCTCCGAGTCCTTTTCTGAACACTAAAGAGTCTCGCTGCGAACGCAGGCTCGACCCTAAAAAACACAGTCTCATCCCACGGAGCACTGCTGCTGGCCGCCACCTCCATGTTCTTCTCCTGTCCCAAGTAATAGGTCAATAATATGAGAATAGCTACTGGAGGCCATTTAACAAACAACTACAGCTACCAGAGCCCTTTAACAGAATGGGAAAGCTATGCCTACCTCACAGCTCGCAACACATGCCATGTGTGATCTTGGCTGGCTCGTGAGTTTATATTTACTAACTAACTCTCTTTGAGGAAGCAACAATCTGGTATAGATAGGGGTGACTGTAATCTATGGCACCTGACTATTAACAAACCCCCTCCTTCGCACATGAAATCTGATAGAATGTCACACACTGCATATAAATGAATAAATATAGGTATTTCAGCAAGCTGTCCACTGTCACATTTCAATCGCTTCACGTACATTTTGCAGTTTATTGTATATCTATTTATCTATATTTATCTGGCGTACTTGTAAAGTAAAGCGCTACACAGAGTCATAAAACTGATTCAAAGCACTGCACATATCTGAACCCAAAAGAAGTAGAAAAAATCGGATTTATTTAGCTGTCGAATGGTTTTAAGGAACAGAAGAGAGTAAAGAGATTTTTTGGAAACAGATGATTATTTCCAATATAGGCAGGAGGAGAGGAGTCGCTGCGATTTGCACAAGATCAACCATTGCAACTTGCGGAGCTGGGACACGACTTGCAAAACTAACTTCAAAGAAGCAAAACACTTCACTACTCATGACAAGTAAGCACTTCTAGACAAAAACAGGCGTTGCTCATCAAGGTGTGGATTTAGTAAGTAACCTGTCCGATCAGTGTCAGCTCTGAAACATCTTCGTCGGAGCTGTGAGTTGCCTACGAAGTCGATGTGTTTTTTGGCAACACATTCATCCGATGAGCTACCGAGAACTATACGAGCCCAGCTCTGGGAAGTTAATAGGTCGCTGCTGCCACTTGTTCTGTTTACTAGTCACAGACTAGAGGACACTTCCAATCACACAGAAGTCTTTCAAAATGTCACTTACATAACTGAAAAACACTCTGATCCTAAGCACTATAAGATCAATGTGCCCTAATTTGGCGGTTTTCAGTTTATCAAATTCAAAATCCTAATGAACAGATTGAGGGTACAAAGCCTGCGACCTGCAGGTTGCATGCACATCTCATCAAAGACAGCTCAACCCACTGAGCTGCCTTTCCTATATTGTAAAACACGTAACTACGCAACCTCACAAAAACACATTGGCGTAACAAGCAAGCTGGAAGGAGCTATATGCAGACTCCAAAGGCAACAGAACCGCCCCCGCTCCCTTGTCCAGGAGGTACGGAAATCAATGCCAACTATCTGAGGTAGGTAGAGTGAATTTGCAATGGGGCGATGCTCCTTCTTCCTAAAGGAGCAGCCACCGCTGCTGACTAGCTCCATTTGGTGGACGATAGGGGTGAGGGGTGTGAAGCGCTCGACTTCTGCCAAGCGAGATCGTGCTCGTAAATTAGAGAAAAAGAAGTCCATAAGCCCGATGGAAAACAGCGAGCCTCGCATGTTTTCTGTACTTGGTCGCTGCGCTCGAGGAGGGCTAGCCACCAGAAAAGGCATGACGTATGCGTGCCTTCGACTTAAGAAAGCAAGCAGATTTTATTAGCCCAAGAACCAATAAAAAACACTGACGTGATGTTGACAGGGCTCCTAGCCCTTTTCTGAACACTAAAGAGTCTTGCTCTTTTAGGCTCGACCCTAAAAAGAGGCCAGGGTCAAGACGGTAACGGTCGATGACGGTACCCCCAGGGAGCGCACAACCGACATAACGCCCGTCTTCGAAGAAGCTGAGGAAGAGGAAATTTTTGTGATCTCATTCACTGGATGGAGACAACAGAAGAGGCGACCACCCTCCATGGCCACAGTAGTGATCAACGGTACGTCGGCGACAGTGCTCCTAGACACAGGGGTGTCAGTTAACGTAATGGACGATATCATGTTCCAACAACTATCCCCCAAGCCACAACTAACCCCCAGCAACACCAAAATATACACATATGGGGGAAGAGACCCGCTCCCCCTGAGGGGCACGATAGAGGTGTCGGTGACGAGTGGAGAACTCACAACTTGTGCCAGATTCTATGACGTGACCGGAAACAGAGGCACACTGCTGGGATGCCACATGGCGGAGGAACTAGAGCTGGTATTCTTTGCACGTCAAGTATATGAGTCCCACATTGAATGCCTCCTCGATGCGTTCCCGCGGCTCTTCGAAGGTCTCGGAAAGCTGAAAGGGAAGAGAGTCAAACTACACGTCGATCCTGATGTCACCCCAGTAGCACTCAGACACCGCCAAGTGCCATTCCATCTAATACCGGCCATGGAAAAAGAGCTACAATTACTCGAGGACCAAGGGGTGATAGAAAAAGTGGACGGACCCACGCCCTGGGTTTTGCCATTGGTGATAGCCCCCAAACCCAAACAACCGGACGTCATTCGCTTGCGTGTGGACATGCGCCTGCCAAACAAGGCCATCCGCCGAGAAAGACACATAACACCCACCATGGATGATATTGTCGCAGACCTCAACGGGGCACAATGGTTCTCCAAGCTTGACCTGAACTCAGGATACCACCAGCTGGAGTTCGACCCAGACAGCCGCAATGTCACTACATTTTCGACCCATGTAGGACTCCGGCGGTATCGGAGGTTGAGTTTTGGAGTGTCCTCTGCAGCTGAGGTGTTCCAGAATGCTATCAGGGAAACACTGTCAGGCTATCAGGGGTAATCAACCTGAGCGATGATATCCTAATATACTCCAAGACCCGGGAGGATCTCCACCAACATCTAAGGGCATCCCTTCAGAGACTCGCGGATGCCGTACTCACGTTACATAAGAAGAAATGTGCGTTCTACCAGACATCCATAGAATTCTTTGGATATATCTTCTCGAAAGAAGGCTTGCGAGTAGACCCACGCAAGGCAGACGCCATTCGTCGAGCACCCCTCCCTCACAACCCCTCCGAAGTGAGGAGCTTCCTAGGGATGGCGACATAGTACGGCAGATTTATCCCCAGCTGGCAACCATGGCAGAACCTCTCCGACAACTGACCAAGGCAACCCAAAGGTGGGAATGGACCCCAGCCGCAGAGAAAGCATTCTCAGACATAAAAGCTGCACTGCTGAAAGGAGTCACAATGGCCTACTTCAACCCCCGTAGGAGGACAGAGGTGGTGGTAGACGCCAGCCCTGTAGGCCTCAGTGCCGTTCTTTTGCAAGAGCAACATCACCAAGAGTGGACACCTGTTGCCTACGCTAGCAGAGCGCTGTCAGCGGTCGAGACGAGGTATGCCCAGATCGAGCAGGAGGCTTTGGCAATCAGATGGGCCTGTAAGAACTTCCATTTATATGTATATGGACATGAATTCCAAGTGGTGACGGACCACAAGCCGCTAGTCTCGCTGTTCGCTGGAAGCATGCGCCTAGCGCCTCCCCGGATCGAACGATGGGCCGTTTTGCTCCAGCCATACAGATTCAATGTCATCTATCGACCGGGGGTGAATAACCCGGCTGATTACTTGTCCAGACACCCATCCAGCAAATCACCTGAAGAATCTCACAAACAGGACGAAGAGAGAACAGAAGTATTCGTGAGCATGGTTGTCGAGTCCTCCTGCCCCAATGCTCTCACG
This sequence comes from Pleurodeles waltl, assembly GCF_031143425.1. Classification (NCBI taxonomy): domain Eukaryota; kingdom Metazoa; phylum Chordata; class Amphibia; order Caudata; family Salamandridae; genus Pleurodeles; species Pleurodeles waltl. The sequence goes on from NC_090445.1 coordinate 73,670,096, forward strand.
GTGACTGAGATCGGGAAAGGCACCGAAACAGACAGGGTGCTAACACACGTCAGGGAAGCACTTGAGAACAGAAGTTGGAAACACTTCCTGGCCAGAACCACAGCTTTAAGCCCCGATGAGAAGACGGCGATGCAAGGAATGTGGAGAGCGCGAGACAAGCTTTCCATAGGCGGAGAAGGTTTGGTTCTTCGGGGGAGAAGGATTGTGCTCCCTCAGAGTTCATGGTCCCGAGTGGTGGAGCTGGCACACCAAGGTGAGGCCAAGACTAAGGCCCGACTTCGCGCCAAGGTGTGGTTCCCCGGGATGGACGCCCAAGTCGATGCCCTGATCGCCAAATGCCATTCGTGCCTAATCACATCTTGTGAGCCATGTGGGTGCCCTGTGATCACCGAACCCCCCAGCCATAAACCATAGGCGAAATTGTGCATGGATTTTGGGATCTTCCCGGACGGTAGGCTGACCGCCGTCATAATAGACACCTACACCAAGTTTCCTGTTGTTGAGGTCATTGCATCGACCTCCTTTGAGAACGTGAGACCAATGCTTGATCGGACATTCACGATGTTTGGGCTCCCTGAAGAAGTCCGAACTGACAATGGACCCCCCTTTCAGGGGCAAGAGTTCAAGACGTATCTGGATGGGCTGGCGATACGACACTGCAGAATCATGCACTACTGGCCTCAGGCCAATGGTGACGTGGAGAGGTTTATGAGGACTTTGAACCGTGCCCTAATGATAGGTGTCAAGCAAAGAGAAGATGTGGAGTGGTGTCTGAACCAGTTCCTCACTGCCTACAGGCAGACTCCGCACAGCACCACTGGATGCGCCCCGGCAGCTCTCCTGTTCAAGGTTTCCCCACGGTACTGTATCCCGACCAGTCCCCAGTGGGAGTCCCCTGAGTTGGATGTTGAGGCCACTCAAAGGCGCAGACAAAGAACAAATCAAAAGGCCAGTGAGAGGAGGCGGACTCGCCGCTGTGATTTTCAGGAAGGTGACAAGGTGGTCGTGAAGAATCGCCGGCCGGGAGGAAAGTTCCAAACGCCGTTTGAGCCCGAGACCTGGACAGTGGTGGGCGTTCGAGGTTCAATGATCACCGAGGAAACGAGTAACCAGGAATGTCTCACACTTCAAAAGGGCCCGATGGCGTCAGGAGGCTATGAGGATGAAGACGGGGACGTGGGGACACCGGAAGAAGGGGACAGTGTGCCCGTAGATGCCCCGGTAGTGCCGTCTGCCGAGAGAGTCACCCGACAGAGACACGGACGGAGACACAGCGCCCAGTCGGGGTGAGAGATATCACCTATGACCCAATCCGGCACCGAGCAGTCGGCTGAAAGATTTTGTCAGTTGAACTGCTTGTTGTGAACGGTGTCCCGGTCCGTTAGACCGGCCTACGAGATGACATGGATGGATGCCGACCTTCTTGACACGAGTGGAGTCCGGCCAGTGCTTTGTTCTACCATTTCATGGTTTCTTTCCATGTTTCTCTTCTTCTCTTTTCCTTTCTTTCCTCCTATTTTGTTGACTTCATTATTAAAACATGGGAGGGATGTAGCGAGCCACCCGGGCTCTCTTACACGTCATCGCGCTCTACGGGGTGCGAGGGCGCATAGAAGGAAAAGAGGTTAAATAAAGTTTGGAGCTGACGGAGTCAGTCTCCATGTGTGTGCACTAAGTCTGCCTCGGCGCGTACTTTTCGGCGATGCGCGAGAGCAGTGTCTAACAGCGAGGGTCTGTACAGAGCGGTCTGTACAGGGAGGTGGCGGTCTGTACAGGGAGGTGGCGGTCTGTACAGGGAGGTGGGGGTCTGTACAGAGCGGCGGGGGTCTGTACGGAGCGGCGAGGGTCTGCACAGAGCGGTGAGGGTCTGCACAGAGCGGTGAGGGTCTGTATAGAGCGGCGAGGGTCTGTACGGAGCGGCGGGGGTCTGTACGGAGCGGCGGGGGTCTGTACGGAGCGGCGGGGGTCTGTACGGAGCGGCGGGGGTCTGTACGGAGCGGTCTGTACAGGGAGGTGGGGGTCTGAACAGAGCGGTGAGGGTCTGTAAGGAGCGGTGAGGGTCTGTACGGAGCGGCGGGGGTCTGTACGGAGCGGTGAGGGTCTGTACGGAGCGGTCTGTACAGGGAGGTGGGGGTCTGAACAGAGCGGTGAGGGTCTGTAAGGAGCGGTGAGGGTCTGTACGGAGCGGCGGGGGTCTGTACGGAGCGGCGGGGGTCTGTACGGAGCGGTGAGGGTCTGTACGGAGCGGCGGGGGTCTGTACGGAGCGGCGGGGGTCTGTACGGAGCGGCGGGGGTCTGTACGGAGCGGCGGGGGTCTGTACGGAGCGGTGAGGGTCTGTACGGAGCGGCGGGGGTCTGTACGGAGCGGTGGGTTGGTGGGGGGTCTGTACAGAGCGGTGGGGGTCTGTACAGAGCGGAGGGTCTGTAAGGAGCGGTGAGGGTCTGTACGGAGCGGTGGGGGTCTGTAAGGAGCGGTGAGGGTCTGTACGGAGCGGCGAGGGTCTGTACGGAGCGGCGAGGGTCTGCACGGAGCGGCGAGGGTCTGCACGGAGCGGCGAGGGTCTGTACGGAGCGGCGAGGGTCTGCACGGAGCGGCGAGGGTCTGCACGGAGCGGCGAGGGTCTGCACGGAGCGGTGAGGGTCTGCACGGAGCGGTGAGGGTCTGTACGGAGCGGTGAGGGTCTGTACGGAGCGGTGAGGGTCTGCACAGAGCGGTCTGTACAGGGAGGTGAGGGTCTGTACAGAGCGGCGGGGGTCTGTACGGAGCGGTGAGGGTCTGCACAGAGCGGCGAGGGTCTGCACAGAGCGGCGAGGGTCTGTACAGAGCAGCGAGGGTCTGTATCTGTACAGAGCGGCGAGGGTCTGTACGGAGCGGCGAGGGTCTGTACGGAGCGGTGAGGGTCTGCACGGAGCGGTGAGGGTCTGAACGGAGCGGTGAGGGTCTGAACGGAGCGGTGAGGGTCTGTACGGAGCGGTGAGGGTCTGTACGGAGCGGTGAGGGTCTGCACGGAGCGGTGAGGGTCTGCACGGAGCGGTGAGGGTCTGCACGGAGCGGTGAGGGTCTGCACGGAGCGGTGAGGGTCTTGCGGAGCGACGCGGGTCTAGCGGAGCGGCGAGGGTCTGTATAGAGCGGCGAGGGTCTGTACAGAGCAGCGAGGGTCTGTACAGAGCAGCGAGGGTCTGTACAGAGCAGCGAGGGTCTGTATCTGTACAGAGCGGCGAGGGTCTGTACAGAGCGGTGAGGGTCTGCACAGAGCGGTGAGGGTCTGTACAGAGCGGTCTGTACAGGGAGGTGGGGGTCTGTACAGAGCGGCGGGGGTCTGTACGGAGCGGTGAGGGTCTGTACGGAGCAGTGAGGGTCTGTACGGAGCGGTGAGGGTCTGCACGGAGCGGTGAGGGTCTGCACGGAGCGGTGAGGGTCTGCACGGAGCGGTGAGGGTCTGCACGGAGCGGCGAGGGTCTAGCGGAGCGGCGAGGGTCTGTATAGAGCGGCGAGGGTCTGTACAGAGCAGCGAGGGTCTGTACAGAGCAGCGAGGGTCTGTATCTGTACAGAGCGGCGAGGGTCTGTACAGAGCGGTGAGGGTCTGCACAGAGCGGTGAGGGTCTGAACAGAGCGGCGAGGGTCTGTGCAGAGTGGTGAGGGTCTTGCGGAGCGACTTGGGTCTTGCGGAGCGGCGAGGGTCTGTATAGAGCGGCGAGGGTCTGTATAGAGCGGCGAGGGTCTGTACAGAGCGGCGAGGGTCTGTATCTGTACAGAGCGGCGAGGGTCTGTACAGAGCGGTGAGGGTCTGTATAGAGCGGCGAGGGTCTGTGCAGAGTGGCGAGGGTCTTGCGGAGCGACGCGGGTCTTGCGGAGCGGCGAGGTTCTGTATAGAGTGGCGAGGGTCTGTACAGAGCAGTCTGTACGGAGCGGTGAGGGTCTGTACGGAGCGGTGAGGGTCTGTACGGAGCGGGGAGGGTCTGTACAGAGTGGCGAGGGTCTGTACAGAGCAGTCTGTACGGAGCGGTGAGGGTCTGTACGGAGCGGTCTGTACGGAGCGGGGAGGGTCTGTACAGTGGTGAGGGTCTTTATAGAGCGGTCTGTGTAGAGCGGTGAGGGTCTGTATAGAGCAGTCTGTGTAGAGCGGCGAGGGTCTGTACGGAGCGGTGGGGGTCTGTACGGAGCGGTGGGTTGGTGGGGGTCTGTACGGAGCGGTGGGTTGGTGGGGGTGCAGAGGACAGTGCAGCTCACAGAGCAGCACGGAGATGTGCGTGAGTGGATGCTGCCTGTGACGGACGGAGGACAGCACTGGTACTGGGGATGTGCAGTGTACGGAGCAGCGAGGGTCTGTACGAAGCGGCGGGGGTCTGTACGAAGCGGCGGGGGTCTGTACGGAGCGGCGGGGGTCAGGACGGAGCGGCGGAGCGGCGGGGGTCTGTACAGCACGGCGAGGATCTGTAGGGAGCGGTGGGTTGGTGGGGGTCTGTACAGAGCGGTGGGGGTCTGTACAGAGAGGCGAGGGTCGGTACAGAGCAGTGAGGGTCTGCAGGGAGTGGTGGGGGTCTGTACGGAGCAGCGGGGGTCTGTAAGGAGCGGTGAGGGTCTGTACGGAGCGGCGGGGGTCTGTACGGAGCGGCGGGGGTCTGTACGGAGCGGCGGGGGTCTGTACGGAGCGGCGGGGGTCTGTACAGCACGGCGAGGATCTGTAGGGAGCGGTGGGTTGGTGGGGGTCTGTACAGAGCGGAGGGTCTGTAAGGAGCGGTGAGGGTCTGTACGGAGCGGTGGGGGTCTGTACGGAGCGGTGGGTTGGTGGGAGTGCAGAGGACAGGGCAGCTCACAGAGCAGCACAGAGTGTGGAGGTGTGCGTGAGTGGATGCTGCCTGTGACGGACTGTGGACAGCACTGGTACTGGGGATGTGCAGTGACGGGGATGATACACAAAGCACACAGCACTGCCCGGGGCTAGACGAGGCTAGAAGATGGCACAGGGCGGAGCAGAACGTGTCGTGTGTCTGGTGAAGTGCAGGGCTGAGTAATGCGCGAGAGTAACCGGACATGAAAAAGCGTAAACTTCGCATGATTCACGGCTCGAAATTGCCAATTGTTGTGTAGCTCCGCCCTTAAGGTCAAAATGTGCAGAGCGGAGATAGAGGGGAAGAGAGGGGAAGGCTGCGGAGGGCTGTGCAGAAAGTGGGGCGAGAGTAGGGTGTTTGCATGTGCATGTGGTGTCCCCAACTAGATGGAGGGCTGCTCAGTGCTGAACGCTGTGCGGTGTAATGGCTGTGCAGAGAGAGGGGGGTTCCTGTCTACAGAACAGGAGGGGGTGGGGGCTGTATAGAGTGTGGCTCTGCCGTGATCGGGTGGATTCTTCATAGAGAGGCTGACAGAGAGCCAGGATTGCAGGGGTGCTGGAACAGTTTTCAATGTGGGGGTGCTGGCCACCAACGTCACCTCAATAGAGGCGAGGTGTCTGTGAAAAATCCACTGGTACCCACAGAGGGAGTGTAGAACGTGCCACAGCTACATTGTATGACAGATGCTTCCCTGAACCAGGATTCACTGGAGTATTTAGATAGTATTTCCCGAACAATGTATATTATTAAATATGGTGCGGTACAGTAATGCGATATATAAATATCATGCTTCTTAGAAATGACAACTTTGTGCATCTAAATCACCCAAAGCAGCCACTGGACTGGAAACTCAGTTTTGACCCAGGAGAAGTGAGTTCCTGTCACTTTCACTGGTTGTGATTGGTTTAAAGCCCAGGCTTGAGAACCTAGTGTCTGCCATGAACAGGCCCTGTGGCACGAGGACTGCCACCAACAAGAGAACTCATGAGTGGTCCATGTAAACGTGAAGTGAGTCAGGTGGTCTCAGACTTGTGATGTGTGTGCGCAGCATATTCCGGTATTACTGCACCTAATCACAAAAATATCCCCATCACTATGGAAAATTAACTGATTTTGCCTCCGCTTTAGGGGACTCCTTCACTTCTTCAAAGCAAAGAAGGTGTGGAAAATGAAGGGGCCGGGTATCAAATTCTATTGCCAATGTGACTTACTAAGTTATTTGCGTAATTCTGTAGCTCGAGCTGTAATAATTATCATTCCCCACTGAAAGACCCTCTTCAGCATGCACCAGCCCCCCCAAAATTGGGAAAAACAGGAGTATTCTAAAAAAGACATCCAATAATTGATAATTTCTAACAAAGCCCCTGATGCTTTACTTCTTGGTCCCCCCAAAACATCTATATGTTCAACAGATATATTTGCTGCCACTGTTTAATTTTTTTTTTAATAGCTTAATTCGGAAATAGTGAATCAGAGCAGAACAGGCAGCAGTATAATAAAAGATGAAATGCATCATAATTATTTGGAGTTTGACTGTTACACAAATATACTAGTATATTATACTAGGGGTTTGAATTGTGTCATTTTTGTGTCCATTTTTAATAAAACAAGCACTGGTCAAGCTCATGGGTCTGGAGGCCAGTCTGTTGGCTTTGGCGATCCCTGTTCTGTTCTTTCATGGTTTTAGCAAAACCTCATTGTTGCGGAAGCTGCCGTGGTCACCAATCTTTAAAAAAAAAAAAAAAGACTAACCGCATAAATCTTTTTTTGGTCTCCAAAAAACACATTACTATAGCAGTCTCTGGCACTACTTTGAGTGTGAAAGGGCAACATACGGCATCTTAAAGTGAAGTGGACAGAGCCCTTGCCATGTGATGAAGCCTGACTGACAAGCCGTGTGGCTGTTATAGACACAGTTTTAGTAAAAACACAATGTCGTGGCTAGCACTACAGCTGAAAAAACATTGGTCAGAATTTGGCTGCCGGACTCTTGACTTCGCTTGTGCTTTTTTGTAATCTTTTTGTAAATATTCACTCCATATTTTCAAAGAGTTGTGAGAAGCCAGAAACGCTAGAGAGGCTTGCAGAGATAGAGAGGGTTCTTGAAATATATACATAAATATATATAAAGACAGAGAGACAGGGCAGATAGAGAGAGAGAAATAGAAAGGGCTGCCTACATACTGAGGATTACATAAATAAGAGAGTTGTCTTAATAGATTGATAAATAGATAGATAGATAGATAGATAGATAGATAGATAGATAGATAGATAGATAGATAGTTAGGATTGCAAAGACAGAGGTAAATAGGTAGATAGAGTTGCAAATAGAGTTGCAGATAGTGAGGTAGAAAAAAAGTCAGACAGGGTTGTAAAGATAGATGGGCTGCACAAATAGAGCTGCAAACATGGATGGATTGCTAGATGTGTATATATATATATATATATATATATATATAGAGAGAGAGAGAGAGAGAGAGAGAGAGAGAGAGAGAGAGAGAGAGAGAGAGAGACTGAAAGCTGGATAGATAGACAGACAGACAGACAGGTAGATAGATGGATAGACAGATTTACAGGTAGCTAGACATACCAGGAGATAGGCAGGCAAGCCGCTAGGACAGGTAAATAGGCGGACAGGTAGACAGACATATAAATAGAGCGATAGGCAGGTATATAGACTGACAGGTAGACAGAGAGGTGGACATAGAAAGACAGACATAAAGACAGACATGTAGACAGACACGTCGACAGACAGGTATTTACATTGCCAGATTGACAGGGGGGCAATGATAGGTAGGTAGGCAGACAGATAGTTAAAGTCAAACCAATAAAGAAACTGGAGCAAACGGCGCAGCTTGAATTAGTAACAACAGTTCATACAAGAGCACTGACAGCAAACTAGAAGCCCACACAAGCAGCACATAGAGGCGACTTGGACCGCAAGTAACTGAGCAGGCCGAACGGTTACCATTGGAGCAAGGTCAAGACTGATTTTCATATGGCGGGGTCCAAGCTGCGGTGGGATGGCAGGTAAAAAAGGATGGTTTGGGATGCGGCCCTAGCAATTACCAGCGGCCGAGATCAATTAAAGCATTTCATCCATCACCTTTTTGATGCATTAAGTGTTTCGGGGGTACACAGAAGTTGGTTCCATGCTCATAGTGGAACCAGGCTATACCTGGCTTATGAGCCCCAGTTTATTTATTTTTTAAAACTTAGTTTATTAGCATTTTCAAAAACATTACACCTCTTGCTTTATAATCATGTAGTGTAGTCCTAGTTTCCCATACCGAATCAGGGGTACTGTCTCATGGTGTGCACTAGTGGGGCTTTGCCATTATCAAGTGATGGTAGTAGGTCAGTCATTCACACAATATATATACAACTGTACATCATATTATGAAGGATTGCATACCGGATATCTAATGTACAATATTGTTCCAGTTTAACGGAATAAACTTTAAACAGAACTCTAAACATGGCACCTTCGCGTGTTGTTATTTCCGGAGTGCACGTGATACATTGTGTTGGGAGGGAGGCTTCCGGAGTGGCGAGCTCGCGCTTCATTGCTGGCTAATCCCTAGTGGCAGCGAGAAGCCAGGTTAGCGGAGAGCGGCAGATTCTCAACCTCCGTGTGTGCGGCCTTTACGCAAACAGCGGTGCTCGGCTGAGGGATCCCATGCATCTGCTGCCGCTGCCGGTCGCATAAGTGTGTGCTTGTAGGGTGTCAGTTAAGTATATCCCCCACCTGGGCTCTCATCCCCTCAGGAGCCTGGGTGAGTGCACTATAGCATCTGTCACTCAGTCTATGTCTCGTGCCCTAGATTCGCAATCTTACAGCACCTCGGCCCACAGAGGGGCAATGGGGCGCATATGCACCCCCGTGCCTCCTCTCTCCTCAAAGCACGTGCCTCTGCCCATTTCACCACACCCTATCCCCAGTCCTCCAGTACTGGCCCACAGGGGACTTCCAGGCCATGGCTCAGAGGAGCCCTAATAATGGCGAAACTGGACCTAGGTTGCTTATGTTCCAGATCATGGAGTGCGTGGCAGTTTCGACTTGACTGTTCACATTGAAGTAGGGTCAAGACTGATTTGCATATGACTGGTTCCAAATCGAGGTGACTTGGTGGGTGAAAAGTGATCGATTGGGATGCAGCATTGAGAAATTGCCACTGACTGACATTATTTCCAGCTTTCCATCTATCACCTTGCTTCTGATGCCCTAAATGAAATAGCAGTCAGATAAACAAAGGGCACTCTAAAAGGAATTTACAACAGCATTCGTAAGAGACAGAAAATGAAAACTGAAATGTACCTTTGCTCAAATCAAGAGTCCTGCTATCACATCAGCCTCGGAGCAAAAAGGCAACACTAACGTGATAATAAAGTAAAAACAAGAGACCCTAAAGGGAACTACTCTCTGTGTGGATGTGCTCCTTGTGGAAGAAGAAAATGCAGTTACTCAAAGTGAAGCAAGTAACTAAATAGAATGAACCAATGCCCAATGCTGTACACTGTAGTGGGCAGAAACAAAGTGTGCATGGCAAACAACAGACAAATGGATGGAGAGAGCAGGCTGAAAGGCCCTTTTAGCTAGTCTGATCCAGATAGAATTTCAGTAAAACTAAAAGTCCTACAAAGTAGACGTGAATAAGGAAGCAGTTAAATGGAGAAAGTAATCAACATAATTATAAAATTGCAAGTAAGCTTAATTTGTTTTGAGCACACTAAAATCATAACATTTTAGGACGAAGTATCAAGGTGACAATATGACTTTCACTTGCTTCTGACATATTTGAAAACAAAGGGCCTGAGTTAGAGTTTGGCAGAGGAGTTACACGTTCGTTGAAATACAAATTCCACAACCTTTAATGGGATTTATATTCTGGCAGACGGATATCAGTCACTTTTGGGTAAGAATAACTCGGCCCCGGGTTTTTAAATGAGAAGGAAACCTGTGAGGTGCTGTAGCCTTCTCCTTTCATGCACATTTGTACAACGGTTAAAGTATATTGGGTACGCTGGAGAGTCTGATAAAGGAAAATTAAAATACAAATGTCAGGGCCTGATAACATGATAAATGTCAGAAGAAGAAAAAAGTCTGTATTGCCTATTGTCCGTTTGAACGTCTTCAATATATCTGGGGGTCCTGCAGACCTGCCATCTCCACTGTAGTGAATCCAAGTTTGTTTTAATGGGATAGCAGGAGTTAGCTTAGCCTTTGGCTTGCAGACTCGTGCCCCCGTCACCTAGTGACTTTTAACCTACTTAGCTTGCTCTGGCTTAGCTCTTTTCATTATTTAATTCATCTAGGATGGCTGCCTAGTTGATAGTTAGGCCGCTTGTTATGCTTTGCATTATCAGTGTCACCGCGCTAAGGCGTCAAGATCAAGCAACAAAGACAAACAAACAGTAGATGTTCACACTTAGGGATTTAACCTCTCTATACTTTCGAGGGATTGTTTATATTAATTGCCGTCCCAAGCATGTCTGTTATCTATTGTTTGGGAACACACCTACATCAGGGGTCCTTGTAGATCTGTATAAATACATCGCACTTTAGACAGATAATCAGAGGGATTCCGACCAGAGGGCATCGCCACCATTGCTGATATCGATGCTGCAGTCGTCTTGACGCTGACCCAGTCTTCGTGTCCCTGCGGAGTCTGAGATAGAGACCTCATTCCAAGGTAACAAGGGTTGGGGGCTCCTCTCATGGACACGGCATTGGCAGATTAAGTTTAGCAAACCCAGCTCTCCTTTAGGTAGGAGGTTAGGCCTCTCACATTAGGGTATTAGAGCATATTACATCTCGTATGTCTTTCTTATGCATTGAACAAAATGGTTGAAATAATGACTCTCGTCTTCACAATTCTGTTTCTTGCATTATTAATTATCCTAATCATTGCAGCCCATACAACATATCGCAAATTGCAATTGTGTTAAATAAAAACTATTGAAACTTTACTGCATCTTTGTCATTGCCTGTGTTTGTATGAGACATGATATATCTGTGAGAAAGGGGTAATCTCCGTTTAACCACGTCACTCCCTGAGATGTCTTATTTTCGAGTCCATGCATAAAGGCTGCCACAAATCAACTTTTACTATTGTGTTTCTGGTGAGGTGCTGCTAGTGAGCCGGTAAGGTTGGGACAACAGTTGCGACTTGTTGTAGGATATGCATAGTCGCCTACAAACAAAAGTACTGTCATCCTTTAACCAGCAGTCTTGCCCAGAGCAAGAGTCCAAACAATGACACCACTAAAAACCTCACAGTGTGAGGAAGAGGTGAAGCTTTGGCAGGGGAGTGGGCTCATTCCGAGAAGCACCTAGGAGGTACTTATGGCCCCACCCAGGCCCCAAACCCCTCCTCAAAGAAAAAAAGAAAACAAAAACTTGCAGAGTCAGCTGCTGATGTTCTGGGATGCTTTCTCAACCATTATTGGAAATCAGCAGTTAAAAGCCTTCAAAAACGAGAAGAAAACCACTATTTACAGTGAAGGGGGAGCCAATATCGTGTGTCACATGGTGGTACCATGTGAGTTGGCAGGTCTGGTACTGCAGGTTCTCCCACACCCGTAGCCCCAACGACACAGCAGAGTTCTGCAGATAGTGCAGGAACAGTATAGAGCTCATAGAGGGTTGTTCAGAGCGGACAACAGAAGGATACGTTGAGTGTAGCACTTTGTAGAAGCATGTTTTGAGAGTGTTATAGAGAGAGTAGAAAGATGGGGTGGTGGCGTGGTAGGTTTTGTGGGAGGTAAAATGGTGTATTGACAGTATATGGAGGTGAGGCATGCAGGGGTTTGTGGCAGGTGAAAAGATGTACCAAGAGTACCTGGAAAGTGCTGTGGTTTTTCCCAGGTGAAAGGAGCTTGCAGAATGGGAACTGTGCAAAGACTGGAGAGCCCTGCAGAGAGCTGTAGTATAGTAGCCTGGCCTGTGAAGATGTGTGCTATGCAAGGATTGGAGGGCTGTGCTGTGAGTGGTGCACTATGCAGAAAGTGAAGGTCTTCAAAAAGTTGAGCATTGTGGTGAGTGGAATACTTTACAGAGAATGGAACTTTAGTAGAACAATGAGAACGCGCTGCTGGTCCTGTACTTTCCAAGGGGACCCCGAACCACTCCGCTGTGCGCCAGGAGGTGCGGTCGTAGGGGGAGGAGCCAAACCCCCCCGTACCACATAGCGCCATCTCCTCTACGCGGCGCGGGATGCGCTTCTGGTCCTGTACTTTCCAAGGGGACCCGGAACCACTCCGCTGTGCGCCAGGAGGCACAGTCATAGGTAGAGGAGGCAAACCCCCTCACGCTACATAGCACCATCTCCTCTACGCGGCGCAGGATGCGCTTCTAGTCCCATACTTTCCAAGGGAACCCAGAACCACTCAGCTGTGCACCAGGAGGCGCCGTCATGGGGGGAGGAGCCAAACCCCCTCGCGCTACATAGCGCCATCTCTACGCGGCACGGGACAAGCTGCTGGTCCTGTACTTTCCAAGGGGACCCGGAACCACTCAGCTGTGTCCCAGGAGGTGCGGTCATAGGAGGAGGAGCCAAACCCCCTCGCGCTACATAGCGCCATCTCCTCTACGCGGCGTGGGACATGCTGCTGGTTCTGTACTTTCCAAGGGAACACAGAACCACTCAGCTGTGCGCCAGGAGGCGCAGTCATAGGGGGAGAAGCCAAACCCCCTCGCGCTACTCAGCGCCATCACCTCTACGTGGCGTGGGATGCGCTGCTGGTCCGTACTTTCCAAGGGGACCCGGAACCACTCAGCTGTGCAGCAGGAAGCGCGGCCATAGGAGACGGAGCCAAAACCCCTCGTGCTACATAGCGCCATCTCCTCTACGCAGCGTGGGCCGCACCCAGGCAAAGTCTGGGCCAAGGGCAGGTCCATCCGCGCCCGTCAGAGCCAGGAAGAGGCAGGGCAGGGCCACCTCTCTTGCTCCTGTCCCTTGACTTTTAGGTTTTCTTCCTCCCCTCTTGAGCTGTGACATCTGCCACCTAAGGAGCCTCACCCCCAGGAGACTGGTTTATTATTCTTCGTGGGTGCCTCAGCGCACTCCTGTTGTGAACCATGCCTCCCAGTGCTGTTTGTGGCTGATTGAGGATGAACGCCCTTTGGGAAAGGTTCCATGAACTAAAGATAGAGTCTTGATTTCTGATTTTCCCGTTCTGAACCCTAAGGATGGGGAAACGTAAGGCAAAGGGGAACCCGACTGTGGGTGCAGTTTCATCAAAAGTGCCCAAATTGCACAAAACTTCCCGCACCTCCCCTACCTGTGTCACCAACGACATTGACTAATTGACTGAAGAAGTAGAGTCCTTGCTGAAGGGGAATAGTAAGCGATCTTTTGAGGGGTCGAAAACTGGTTCACTATCATCCTTTTTAAAACCTAAAATCCCTATTAAGGGTGACTCAGATTGCATAAAAGTCCCTATGGATTCTCTCCCTATGCAACAGGAACCTGAAGACTCTAATTTAGCATCTTCAAACTCTAACCCCTTATCCACCAACATTGAGAACATTATATTTTGCAGTGCTATTATCAATGAAATCCCTTGCTCTAATCGTTTTTTGCCATTGGGAGGACGTGAAAAACTGATAGATTCCAGCAACCTTGACTCAATCTCGAAAATATCCAACTCTGAGCCCGTTGGTCCCGCCTCCTTCGAGGACGCGGTTACCACTATTTCTAGCCTAGGAGATGAGGTAAAGGTCCTGAAACAAATGCTGATGGAGACCCTGAACCTCCTTCGACCTATTGGAGGGAAGTGGAACAATGGAGACCCTTACAGAGAAGGCACGAATTCTATGCTCTCTACTCGTACTTATCGGAGAAACATGGTAAATAAGGATTTTCCTAGGCATGATGTTGGGTCTAGTCAACCTCCGGCTAGTCTCAACTAGTCTCGGCTAATGTACAAAAGTGCTCGCTACCCAGGTCCCACTCTTATGGGAGTTTGGTATGTGATTCTTCCAATGCCTTGCCAGGTTCCAAGCATAACATCAACCGTTATCCAATCTATATGTGTAAAGTACCAGTAGTTTCCCCTACCAAAAGAGAAGATAGCTTTCACTAAAGAACAACATTGTTAATTAGATAAGGCATGTTAGGCAATGTTGATCTATTACATACTCAGATATAATTTCAGTTAAGCACTACCCATAGAATCCAGGGAACTGGGACACTGTAAAGCTTATGCTCATTTGCTCCAAGTTGGTTAAAGGGCTATCGTCATTGGAGATGCACAATCCACTTAGAAGTGGCTCATCCATTGTTTTCTAGAATTCCCGGCCGGAGAGAGGAATATTGGTCCAGGAGGCACCCTCTAATATGAGTATTGGGCAAGAAAAGATGAGATCTACGATTCCAGTGTCTTTGGTGAAGACGGACCCTTTGACTACTGTGAAAGAATGTGCAGTCCTGTCAGGAAGACAGAATCCAATGGGAGGATAGCAAGCCTCACAGATCAAGGGGGCCCTATTGTCGCGATCAATGGGCCTAACAATAGGGGTCATAATACTCCAACCCCAAGTGTAATTAATTAATGTGCCATCTGCTACGGGCCCCTTGACCAATTTCCCTCATATGAAGGAGAACCCTGAGACGCCTGGTACGGAATGCCTAGACTTTGCAAGGACATAGATTGCCTCAAGAACTTTTCAATCAGCTGATCTTTCCGATATTGACTGACTGTGCCCTTCTCCTATTTTTTCCCTCAATAACTCATATTCCAATGGGGGCACATCTCTGAAAGAATCCCAAACACACACCGAATTGTTTCCTTTTATGACTTCTCTCCTTGCAAAAGATCAAAACTTGGCTGGTAGCTACGAGCAATCAAATTTAACCCTTAACCTTAGGACACTTCCAAGAGAGTCTGGGTCCCTTAGGACTATTAATTCTGCACTAATCTCCTGGAATGTAGCTGGTATACGTAATAAACTTATTGACGAGGACTGGGGGCAGTTCATAGATAATTTTACCATTTGTCTACTCCAGGAAAAATGAGCTACTTCAAATGTTTATAGACATGGGTTTACCTAGTTTTGTAAGAAGGCTAGAACCATCTGTATCAGGGCAAGCAGGTGGGGATCTTCTCACCTGGATAAAAATCTCCCTGGCGGGTGAACTGGAAGAAATGTTTGTTGACTCACTCGATATATTGGTTGTCGCAATTAAGCTGAAGCATGGACCTAGGCTTTTATGTGTTAATATTTACAATAGACCGGGTGCCCTGAGCCAATCGTCTAATACCATTAGTGTGCTGAATGCCTTGGTCTCGGAATTATCTCCATCACATTTTATCATCATAGCAGGGGATTTAAATGTGTCCTTGGAGTCAGATTCCCTCTTTTCTGAGTTAACCCAGACAGAGAATCTCATGTGGGGAATTCCAAATTTTTCATCGTTAAGCGAGCAACCTAAAGCTTATACCAGGGCCCTCCAAGTCATCGACCTTATGATAATGCATGGTCTCCGGTCAGGCAATGGTTGTTTTCCCTCCGATTTCCCCGCAAAACCCACGTTTTTTTAGAAGGTCTTATAGTAGCTCTATCGACTATGTGCTCATTGATGTAAGAATATGGCATGAATTTAAAGATCTTAGCGTGGGTGAGCAATGTAATAGCAATCACTCCCCTATTCTGGTGGAGGGTCCTAGGTGGTTTTCCACAGTAAATAACAACCAACGAGACTATGAGGGCATGCCACCCATTACGGTGTCTAACAACAAACATGCCACAAAATGTGAATCTTTTATAAATTCTAATGCCTTAGTGGTTAAATTGCACAATTTAGTCTCATTCAATAAATTACTAGCTACATCTCTTATGTGCAATCCAACCCTAATTATGGCAACCCACATAGAACTTTTTCCCTACTTAAAAGATCTAATCTCCAGAGCGAGTAAGGGAAGGTTGCAGCCAAGAGACGGTAATCGTAAATGGTTCAATAAAGCATGTAGAGTGGCTAAGGGTAGTCTCTTGGATGCAATACGCTCAAAAGATAAAGAAAGGATAATTCTTGCAAGGCGTGAGTACGCTCTGAATAAAGACCAGCAAGAATAAATGGGTAGCGTCAACCTGGCAGGAATTACTATTAGCAGCTAACCAAAACAACTCCAAGCGGTTTTGGTCACTGATTGCTCATGAAGAATGGAATGTAAACCCTAAACCTGACTGCCATATTCCTGCTGATGTTTAGTTGCATTATTTTACTGTTCTTTATAAACAGGAGATTGTGCCTTCTCAAAGCTTAATTAGCATTGCAAAGACTACTAGTCCGTGCGCTGGCACGCTTATACCGTTTACTTTAGAAAAGACTGTGTCAGCTATTAGAGCGCAAAAATCAGGTAAGACATCTGGCCTAGATGGAATTCCATCAGATTTGTACAAGTCCTATCTAAGTTTTTGGGGAACTTATATAAACAATGTGTCCAATGCAGTTGTGGTGGGCTGTACTCCCCTTCGTTCCTGGAAGGGTGCAATAATTGTTCCAATTCATAAAAAAGCGGATAGATCAATCCTGGGAAACTACAGACCCATATGTCTTTTAGATAATTTGCAGAAAACTTTTTCCTACCAAGTCTTACGTAGGTTCCAGGATTGGCTGGAGGAAAATGTTATCCCACCTCCATGCGGGTTTTAGACAGAAGACCAGTACAGTAGACCAGGTCTTCCGCTTTCTTTCAATTAAATGGAAAACTGTCGTCCTGGACACTGGAAGACTTTTAGTCACTATTGTGGATCTCAAGTCTGCCTATGATCTGGTCCTACAAGATAAATTATGGGAGGTCGTGGGTAGGGCAGGCATCCCAAGCCCTTTGATAAACTTGATCCAGGAGTTGTATTCTGATAGTTTTGCCATAGTAAGGTGGGGTATGAATGGCGAACTGACAGGAGAAATTTCATTACAGAAGGGGGTGAGACAGGGATGTGTGCTGGCTCCTACACTCTTTTTACTTTTTATAAATGCTTGTAACCCCTATCTCCATAACTGTGAAAATTATGCTCCAAAACTGAGTGATGTAAAGAACCCCTGCCTCCTGTTTCAGACGACACCCTCCTCCTCTCCCAAACTGCTTATGGTCTTAATAGTCTCCTTGAGAGATTTTTGGGGTTTTGTAGGGATTTTGGCATACAAATTAATGCCACCAAAACAAAATATATGGTGTTTGGTGCCCTTTAATGCACAGTGAAGAAAGGGATATTATTGGATGGAAATATTTTAGAAAACGTTTCAGACTTTGACTATCTGGGAATAAGGTTGGAGGAGTCTCACAAGTGGAAAGCCCAATCGTTAAAAAGTATTTTGTCTTTCAAACAAAAAGCAGGAGGCATTCTGAGATTTGCCAGTAGATCCCCTAGCTTTTCCATTACACCAGCAATGGAGATGTACAAAAGCCAAGCTAGAGGAGGAGTACTTTATGGTGCAGAGCTATGGGGGCATGGCAATTTTTTAGACTTAGAGAGAGCAGAGAACTTTTTTTCTCAAGGCCCTGTTAAAAATCCCTTTGAGCTCCCCCACACTTCCCATTCAAATGGATTTGAACTTACATTCGATTGTGGATATAGCCGCCATGAGACCACTGCAGTATTGGATAAGATTATGTTTAACAGACGTTTTAGACCTGTACAGAATATGGTTACGAAAGGTGCTTGCTGCCCCGCATAATGAAACAATGTGCAGATACGTGAAAAAGGCCTTTTATACCCTGGGGTTAGGATCATTTTGGACAGATCCTCTGAACCTTACAAAGAGCGCTATTCCAACTCTGAAGGACGCATATTGGATGAATCGGATAGTTGCCCAGCTGGCTTCAGTCTCGCCCTTAAGTTTAACTGATAGTTTTCTATTAGTTAAATGCCATTAAGAATTTGAGCCCTATCTTGACATGATCTTGGTAACTCAGGCACGTACACTTTACACTGGGTTCAGAATTGGTTCCCTACTGCTTCGGATTTTACCTCTAGATGGGAGCAATCAGAGTGTCGCGTAGACCTCTGCCCGATGTGATGCACGACTACAGAGAATATTTCCCATGTCTTATTCCACTGTCTGGCGTATCATAGGCAGAGGGTGTGCTGGATTAGGCCTCTATGCAAATCCTTGGGTATTAGAGATTGGCCCTTGGCCCTCAGGATTTGTAGATCAAATCCGCATGGGACTGTGGCATGTGCGTTGGCAAAATGTTTAGAGGCAATATGGCATATCAGATCGAAATTCTCGACCTCCAAAGTATACATTTTATTAAGTAGTTTATGTTGGCATTTTCTCTCTTTGTATTTTGTTAACTTATGTGTATATATATATATATATTCATATATATATATATATATATATATATATATATATATATATATATATATATATATATATATATATATTTATTTTTGGGTAGGAAATTTTAATTTTCAGGGCAACACGTCTTATGTGTAGAGTGAAATTATATCTTGTGAGCCTCTCCTACCGGCAAATAACTATAAGTTTCTATATATTGTTGCTGGTAGTTTGGGAATTAGTGTGGTGGATATAGTCCAAGCCATCCTTTTATATGAAGGATTTCATTTGTAAATATCCTTCAATTTGTTCTAATTTTGGTCTTTTAACCTGTTCTTTTGCAACTATTGCAAGACAATATATATATTGTGTATCTTGTGAAATGTTATTTATAAGCTTGCAGATTAAATTCTTTTCAATCTGTTTTTAGAACTTAATGGCGTTATTTTTTATTATAGTGAGCTTTTATTGAAGAGTGTGTGTTAAATGTGCTTTAAGGGCATTGTTTTGCCTAAATAAAGCTGCAATTGAATTGATTGAAAGATTGTGCAGGAGACTGTGGGCAGGGCAGAATTCAGTGAGAAATAGAGATTGTGTGTCGGGGGCTAAACAGTAAGCAGAAGTTAGTGTAAAGGGTAAGGGGCCGGTTTAGAAAGCTCCGGGATGTTTAGAGTTCAAATTTCTTTAGAAAATGTGGCATGTGTGCATGGAGCAGAACTACACTAAGAGAAGGGTTGTGAAAAGAATGGGGCTGTGAAGAGAGCAGTGATGTCCTGTGAGAGAAGGGCTGGGCAGTGTGCACCGCTTGAAGGAATGTGCACAGTGTTATCTTGTGCACAGAGTATGCCTGAGTATACAGGTATGCAGATAGGGTAGACCTCTTCTGGGAGTGTAGGGCTGTGCGGTAAGTGTACTGGTTGGAGTTCTGCTCTTCCCAATGGGTGTGCAGAGACTGGACATCTGTGCACGCAGCATCTAGAGAGCGGTGATTGTGCTGGGAGTCTAGAACTGTCCTTCTAATCCAATGTTGATGCACTGAACTAAGTCCTTGCATCAGAGGGTTAGAAATCTGACATCTTGGCTCTGGGGACACCCCAGATTATATCAGAACTGTGTGGGCGAAGGGCTGTTTACAGAGTTGTGCAGACAACTCAACAGATTCAGGGTTACCTGTCCGGGGATGTTTCTGCAGAGAATGGAAGACTGTATAGAACTGACCTGTGCCTGTGAAGAGGGGGAAGGGTCAGAGTAGTGCCGGTTAGTGATTGGATTGATAGAGCATTAAGTGCTGTGATGTGACGAATGACTGAAGACAGTGAAGGACTGGGATTGGAGAGCAGAGAGCTTTGCAGAGAGAGGAACTCCAGAGGTGATGTGAAGGTTGGAGCTCTGTGCAGGTATAAGGGAGCTCTAGAGGGAGTGGTAAGAGTGGAGTTCTGACCAGCGATTGGCGCTCTAGAGGGATGCAGAGGATGCAGGGCTGGGCAGAAAGAGGAGATTCAAAGGGAGGGTAGAAAGTGGAGGGCTGCCAGATAAAGGATTGCTGGAGGGAGTTGTAAAGAGAGAAGGATGCAGAATGTGAGCAGAGAGGTGTGGAAAGAGGGCAGCTCTACAGGAAGTGTGGAAAGGAAAGGGCTTGACAGAAAGAGGAGCTCTAGAAAGAGCTTAGAGAGTAAACAGCTTAGCAGAAAGAGGGGGCCGTATTTCATAAAGTGAAACCTGCAAGTTAAGACACAGGCTCTGACACAGTTTTCTCCTGTCTGGTGTTGTAAATAGTTGAAGAGCTGGAGCAGCCCTATTTTACAACTTCGGACAGTCGCAAGTGGTTGCTTATTATGGGAAATTTAAACAATCAACTATAACACAGTAGTATACACAAGAAAACATAGCGATACCGAATCCAGCAGTTCCTCAGACTCCAGCAGTGATGCAGAACCCAGTGCTGCTACAGGCTGCAGCAACAGTGCAGACCTCAGCAGCACTGCAGACAGCAGCAGCACTACAGATCCCAGCAACACTATAGCACCTGGAAGTGGTACAGACCCCAGCAGTGGTAACCCAGCAACAAAGCAGGGTAAAAACCCCAGCGTGCTGCAGAATTCAGCAATGCTCTAGACCCCAGCAGGAAGTGGCCGCTTTAGAGAGGCGCAACCGGTGTTGCAGCACCACTCACCCAGCTCAAGGGGGCGCTCTTTGCATGACAGGCAGCAGCAAGATAATAGTATTCTGCAGAGATCTGTATGCATGACATATCTTCAGGGGATGATTACAATGTCATGTTGGTTAATGCTTCCATTTTCTTACGATAATGGCATTACTCCTAGTCCTACTCCCTCGCCTTCCTTTTAATGCACTTGATGGAGACCATTTGTCTAGTCATACTTTTGACCCGTGATAAAGTATCATATAAGGCTAATAATCCTGCTGCAAAGCTCAACGTGTAACATGCAGATCCCAGATTAGTATTTTATGTTGATAACTTTTTGGGTAACTCTTTGGGTTTGCTTTTGTAACAGAGATCTTTTTGTTAGTTGGAGTTCAACAGTTACAAGCCTTCTACTATAGCACAGTGAGCTACATACAAATTGAGAGCCATAGGTTTTGTACCATATTGTCATTTCTCTCAATTTTTTTTATTCTGTGGTTGCAAAAAAAGGGTTGCCTCGAGTAGAAAAACAATGTAATAAATATGACACCCCCATTATTGTGCGAAGCTTCAAATCCTGAGTTTACCGTAAGATTTACTAACACTTTGTGCCTGGTTTGCATGAAAAAGAGGGTATAGTGTTTTGGCCCGTACTTTCCAGAACAAATCCTGACTAGTGTTGGGACAGGAGCCCAAAAGCAACACAAAGGAACAAGGCGGTACTTTACGTCAAGGATGTGTCCCATGGATGGTAGGTGGACGCTAATCCGTATCTACTAACTTTGATAGAAAGGGATTTGCAACATGAGTGGTGTAAAGTTGGGGAAAATAATTGTTTTCTTCAAACCTTTTCAACTTTGCATGTATGC
Organism: Pleurodeles waltl; assembly: GCF_031143425.1. Lineage (NCBI taxonomy): Eukaryota > Metazoa > Chordata > Amphibia > Caudata > Salamandridae > Pleurodeles > Pleurodeles waltl. The sequence continues at coordinate 73,691,234 of NC_090445.1, forward strand.
TGCACTGCACAACACACAAAGAAACTGGTTAAGTGTTAAACTTTGTCAAAGCACAGAAATTTGTACAGGAGGTGTATTCTTCCAGTCTAAACCCTATGCTTGACATCTCACACACACTTGCCCTATGGTGTAAGTAAGGGTGTGTGCATTGGGGCAAATCAGCCTAAGATATGCTAGCACTAAAGGAGATGGCAACAGCACCACATCTTTGTAGATTTAGTGCTGTAGTGTGCAGTCTTTTCAATGCAGTGCAGCACAGCAGCTCAGGTTACTGCACATCGTGAAAACTTAGTAAATCTGCCATTTTGTTCCTCTACGCCAAGCACTTTTAAAATACAATGCTTACCGGTATGGATAAAACGTGACTCCTACACCTTGGAGTCTTCATGGTCTTAAATAACATTTTCTATACATTGATTTACACACTTGTATGACTCATTGTCTCTGTACAACACATTTGTGATGTAAAGCACTCTGACAGTCTATATTGCGGTGAGTAGCGCTATAAAAAATAAATGTGGGAGAGGGGCTAAGAAGAGATGAGGAGCACCACTGGTAGTAGAGAAGAAAAAGGTCATGGGGGGCCCAAAAAAGATTGTCACACCAGGCACCCCTCACGCTAAAGCCGGCCCTGCCAGCAGCACTACAGATCTCAGCAGCAATGCAGAATCCAGAAGTGCTACAGATACCAGCAGTGGTGCAGACCTCAATAGAGGTGCAGATCAAGGCAACGCTACAGATCCCAGCACCAGTGAACACTCCAGCAAAAAGGGCACAGACTTCAGCAGCAATACAGATCCCAGCAGTACTGCAGCCTCTAGCAGTGGTGCAGTTGCTGGCGGCAGCAAAGACCCCAGCAGTGGCACGGGCCCAAGCTGCACTACAGATCCCAACATCAGCCGCGTTGCACATCCCAGAAACGTTGAAGATCCCAGCAGTGGCACAGACCACAGCAGTACTACTGATCCCAGAAATTGTGCAGATCCCAACAGCAGTGCAGATTCCAGCAGCGGTGCAGACCCAGCAGTGGCAAAGTCCTTAGCAGTACTGCAGATCCCAGCAAGTGACAGACCCCAGCAGTGGTGCAGACCCCAGAGCAGTGACACACCACAGCATAGGTGCAGATCCAAGCAGAGGTGCAGATCCTAGGCACAATGAAAAACCCAGCAAAGGTACAGAGCACAGCAGCGTTACAGACCCCTCCAGCAGTGCTCATTATGAAAACACAGATCAACGCCATCTCCTCCACCTACTTCCTCACCCTGCACATGCTGCATAAGACTTTCAAATGGCTACTCCTGCACAAGATGCATGGTGACACATGCCCTGATCACCTGCCGACTGGCCTACAGCAACGAACGCTATGTAGGAATCGCCGCACACCCTCTAGAAAGACTTCAGACCATACAAAACACAGCAGCCAGACTCATCCTCAACCTTCTGCGATGAACCTACATCACGACCCACCTCAGGAAACTCCACTGGCTCCCCATACAGAAGCGATTCCAGTTCAAGGCTCAAGACAACCAAGGACCCTACCGGCTACATCAACAACCGCCCGAGCTTCCACCAACTGTCGAGGAAACTATTCTCTTCCTCCCTATCACTTGCTCATATACTCTGCATCTACTATAGCAGAAGTGGAGGACGCTCCTTCTCCCACATCGCAGCAAAGACCTGGAACAGTCTTCCCACGCAACTCAGGACCATCACTTAACTTCCGGAATTCTGAGGGCCCTTATGACCTGGCTGTTCGAAAGAGACTCCAGGATCTGCAAGCTCCTGCATACCCTATTGGGTGATTAGCCGCACTTTATAAATCTTGATTGATTTATTGATTGCCTGTTCTCTCTCAAGCAGCTGCTGTACGTTCTGATGTGCTCCATTACCAAAGCAAGCAAAACAAGTCCTTCTAACTAACAGCAGAGGCCCTCTGACATAAAGCATATTGTTAATAATTGAATCATATCAAATGAAGACAGAGAGACTCTTAGAAGCAGCTCCTTAAAAACACTCACATAACAAGAAGAAATGAAAGAAAATTAAGAAGTCAGGAAACTGATTTACCTGCAAACCTGCGGGCCCATCTCCACTCTGGAAGACAAATATAGAAAATTAAAACAGTATAAACACAGAAGGAAAATGCACAAATTTGGATCTATAATCTAAGTTTACAATTAAAAAGATATTTCATGAGTAAATGTTCTGAAATCTAATTACAAAAAAAAAGGAAATTGCCCTTACCCCTAACCAATACTTCAATCCCAAACTCCAACTGATCCCTATCCCTCACTCAAATCCTAATCCTAACTAATCCATAAACATAACCTAGTCTAGCACTATTCCTGTTAGGCGTTTGCTCTATATGAATAAATCTCCACCAACTCGGAAAGTAAGATTCCGATCGGCAAGAGGCTTGTTTAAATTTAGGGTGCTCTTTGGGGTCCTGGGCTGTGGCGCTGCTTCAATGCTGTGCACACAGATGCAAGCCTGCTCCTTGGCACTTCAGCTGACCGCTGTGCTGTATGGAGCAGCCCTTGAATTCCTTGTTTTTTGTTTGTTTGCGCATCTCCGCAGCACCACATAGGCTTTATCTTGGTCCAATATTTTGTAGAAATTTTGAGACAATGGAAGTCCTTTCCCACCAACATATAAATCAAGCCCAGAATGCCATTTAAGATCTTGTGCATCAATATACAAGTGTCTGGAAGGCAGAGCACCAACATCCCTTCAGAATAAGGTACATTGCTCCTAGCCCTCCATCACTTACCACTCAGTCCAACTAAACCTCCAAGTGGTTTCTGGAAGCAAATTGAAGAGCAGAGAATATAGACACTTCATTACCAAAGCCCAAACCTCTCTGCCCCAAGTCTCATGAGCTGCAGAGCAACATAACAAGTTCCTACTTAACTCCCAGTGCTCACCCGGTACATAGGTGGTCTTCTGAAATGCTTAAGATATATATCCTACTAATGAGTATAAGTGACATCTATGCCATTAGTTCTTAGGACACAAGGTATGGTTATTGAAACAAGTTCCTTGCCTAGGACAGGAATGTCTTTGAAACTCTGTTGCAACATTTAGAGGTAAATGCAATGATGTTAGTATTAATTTATTGTGGGCTTTTATAGTACTATGTGTTGCTTTTTGGATCCTTCAAAGGTACCAGCATACAGATAAGTGAAGTGACAGAAGAGTCTAATCTGAAGACTTGATCCTGTATCCAAAGTTCAACAATTGCACTCTTTTGTCTTTGATGGGTTCAGTTACAAATCCTGTCTGGATAGTTCTGGCGCTAACAGTTTTCAGAATTGTAAATGGTTGGGTTCAGGTTTCAAGGAAGGGGAGAGGGCACTCATAAGGTGAGCTGATGATGAGCAGAGGTTTTGGTCCGGGGGTTCTGTGCGTGGCTAACGTCTGGAGAGATTTTGCCTAAATAAGTCTTGTGGATGCCTTCATTAAAATAAATTAACCTTTTTGTTTTTCTCAAATGCACCTAGAAGTGTTCAGTACACAAAAAAATCTAAACATGCACAAAGGTATTTTTTATGTAGTTCTGAGAGGATACATTCTTTTGATGTCCTGAGGTACATAAAATATCAAGTATATTAAAATGGATTTCCTAATTAGTGTCTGGGATGGCAGGATTAGACACACAGGGGGCGCACTCCCGCCGTGCCCATTTTGACATCCCCGCTGGGCCGGTGGGCGGAACCAGAGTTTCCGCCCGCCGGCCCAGCGGGGATGTCGGCCGCAACATGGGAGATGGCTCCTAATGGAGCCGGCGGTGTTGCGGCCGTGCGACAGGTGCAGCTGCACCCGTCGCACTTTTCACTGTCTGCTATGCAGACAGTGAAAAGCTCCATGGGGCCGTGGCAGGGGGCCCAGCGACTCCCCGTTCCGCCAGCCTTTTCATGGCGGTTCCTACCGCCATGAAAAGGCTGGCAGGAGGGGGACTCGTAATCCCCTGGGCAGCGCTGCAAGCAGCACTGCCCTGGGGGATTACAACCGCCGGGACCAACGTGGCAGTAAACCGCTGGTCCCGGCGGTGCGACCGCGGTGCTTCCGCCACAGTCGTAATCCCAAGGAATGCACCGCTAGCCTGTTGGCGGTGCTTCCGACGAAACAGCAGGGTTGTAATGAGGGCCACAGAGTCTGTTCCAAACTGGCCGGCGTGTGCAGCTAGCATAATATACCACTGTCCTGGGCTGGTGCCCGAGAGGTTTATGACAACTCCCCACAGTGTGGGCACAAGACATCAGGGCAGATCAGGACACTAGCCAGCTTTTTTCTTTCACCTTTCCTGGTGCAGCACTAGAAGCTAAGTTCTGGCTCCTTAAACTTCCTCAGAGCGCGAAAATAATGTTACTTACCTTTGGTAACTATCTCTCTGGTGGATACTCTAACGTGCTCTAGATTCCTCACCTTATTAGTCTTCCCCAGGTGGATTTAGAAAATTTGCAGCAGTCCTCCCGCACCAGAGGGGGATGACTTAGCTCTAAGCCAACCTCAGCACCTCTCAGGATGAGAAGTCACAGAACCACATATGGTGCCACCTAGCAAGCTGATACCAGCTTTTGGCCCTTTTCCACACGCCTTTGTGGGCAGAGATGACCCTGACAAACTTAAAGAAAAGCAATGCACAAAACCAGCAACATAACCACTCCTCAGTCACAGGTGGATTAATACATAATGTGCATGTAGATAACAGCAGCTACCAGGACGTTTGTTACCAAAAATAAGTACTTTTTCATTTTAAGCAAGGGATCTGTGAGGGACCTGCAGATCCCTCGCCTCATAAATCAATACTCAAGCAGTATACACTGAAAACAGGTCTAAAAAAAGGAAGCAAGTTGTCTAAGCAACCAACCCTGGGCATTGACAGACAGGAAGGATTGTGAAAGATAAAACTGGATAGAAGGTATATTAGTAGCGGCACAAACAAAAGGCAATCAAGTCTAACCCAAGGGACATACCTCTGCACATCTCGAGACAATAATAACCCTAACATAGAAATCCTTAGTAGAAAAAGTCAGACACTTAGACAGTAATGCCAAGTAATGACCAGAAGCAATGGTCTGGGAGATAATAAGCAGATGGAGTCAGCAAGCAAACAACAAAGCAAAATTCATCCAAAAGGAAGTGTAGGAAGTTGGCTCTGTATGTACTATTTCAAAGTAAGAAATAGCATGCACAGAGTCCAAGGGTTCCCCTTAGAGGTAAGATAGTGGCAAAAAGAGATAATTCTAATGCTCTATTTTGTGGTAGTGTGGTCGAGCAGTAGGCTTATCAGAAGGTAGTGTTAAGCATTTGTTGTACACCCACAGGCAATAAATGAGGAACACACACTCAAAGACAATTCCAGGCCAATAGGTTTTTATATAGAAAAATATATTTTCTTAGTTTATTTTAAGAACCACAGGTTCAAGATTTACAAACAATACTTTAAATGAAAGGTATTTCACTTAGGAACTTTGAATTAGCAAAATAGCATATACAGTTTTCACACAAATGGCAATAAGCTATTCTAAAACTGGACACAGTGCAATTTTCAACAGTTCCTGGGGGAGGTAAGTGTTTGTTAGTTTTGCAGGTAAGTAAACCACCTACAGGGTTCAAAGTTGGGTTCAAGGTAGCCCACCATTCGGGGTTCAGAGCAACCCCAAAGTTACCACACCAGCAACTCAAGGCCAGTCAGGTGCAGAAGTCAAAGTGGTGCCCAAAACACATAGGCTTCAATGGAGAAGGGGGTGCCCCGGTTCCAGTCTGCCAGCAGGTAAGTACCCGTGTCTTCGGAGGGCAGACCAGGGGGGTTTTGTAGGGCACCGGGGGGGACACAAGTCAGCACAAAAAGTACACCCACAGGGGCGGCCAGGTGCAGAGTGCAAACAGGCGTCGGGTTTGCAATGTAGTTCAATGGGAGACCCAGGGGTCTCTTCAGCGAAGCAGGCAGGCGGCGGGGGAGGGGGGGGGGGCGGGTGGGGTGCTCGGGGTAGCCACCACCTGGGGAAGGGAGAGGGCCACCTGGGGGTCGCTTCTGCACTGGAGGTCGGATCCTTCAGGTCCTGGGGGCTGCGGGTGCAGAGTCTTTACCAGGCGTCGGGTTCTTTGAAGCAGGCAGTCGCGGGCAGGGGGGGCCTCTGGATTCCCTCTGCAGGCATTGCTGTGGGGGCTCAGGGGGGTCAACTCTGGCTACTCACGGGCTCGCAGTCGCCGGGGAGATCTCCCTGTAGTGTTGTTTTGCCACAAGTCGAGCCGGGTGCGTCGGGTGCAGAGTGCAAAGTCTCACGCTTCCGGCGGGAACGCGTGTTCTTTAAAATTTGTTTCTTTGTTGCAAAGTTGTTTCTTCTTTGGAGCACAGCCGCTGTCCTCGGGAGTTCTTATGTCCTTTTAGATGCAGGGTAGTCCTCTGAGGCTTCAGAGGTCGCTGGACCCTGTGGAACGCGTCGCTGTTGCAGTTTTTCTTGAAGTGGGAGACAGGCCGGTAGAGCTGGGGCCAAAGCAGTTGGTGTCTCCGTCTTCTCTGCAGGTTTTTCAGCTCAGCAGTCTTTCTTCGTCTTAGGTTGCAGGAATCTCGTTTCCTAGGTTCTGGGGAGCCCCTAAATACTGAATTTAGGGATGTGTTTAGGTCTGGGAGGGCAGTAGCCAATGGCTACTGTCCTTGAGGGTGGCTACACCCTCTTTGTGCCTCCTCCCTGAGGGGAGGGGGGCACATCCCTATTCCTATTGGGGGAATCCTCCAAAATCAAGATGGAGGATTTCTAAAGGCAGGGGCACCTCAGGTCATGACACCTTAGGGGCTGTCCTGACTGGTGGGTGACTCCTCCTTGTTTTTCTCATTATCTCTCCTGGACTTGCCGCCAAAAGTGGGGGCTGTGTCCAGGGGGCGGGCATCTCCACTAGCTGGAGTGCCCTGGGGCATTGTAACACGAAGCCTGAGCCTTTGAGGCTCACTGCTAGGTGTTACAGTTCCTGCAGGGGGGTAGGTGTAAAGCACGTCCACCCAGAGCAGGCTTTTGTTTCTGCCCTCAGAGAGCACAAAGGCCCTCACCACATGGGGTCTGAAACTCGTCTCTCAGCAGCAGGCTGGCACAGACCAGTCAGTCCTGCACTGAACAATTGGGTAAAATACAGGGGGCATCTTTTTAATAAATCCAACACTGGCATCAGTGTGGGTTTAATATTCTGAGAAGTTTGATACCAAACTGCCCAGTATTCAGTGTAGCCATTATGGAGCTGTGGAGTTCGTTTTTGACAGACTCCCAGACCATATACTCTTATGGCTACCATGCACTTACAATGCCTAAGGTTTTGCTTAGACACTGTAGGGGCCAAGTGCTGATGCACCTATGCCCTCACCTGTGGTATAGTGCACCCTGCCTTAGGGCTGTAAGGCCTGTTAGAGGGGTGACTTACCTATGCCATAGGCAGTGAGGTTGGCATGGCACCCTGAGGGGAGTACCATGTCAACTTAGTCATTTTCTCCCCACCAGCACACACAAGCTGGCAAACAGTGTGTCTGTGCTGAGTGAGGGGTCCCTAGGGTGGCATAAGACATGCTGCAGCCCTTAGAGACCTTCCCTGGCATCAGGACCCTTGGTACCATGGGTACCAGTTACAAGGGACTTACCTGGATGCCAGGGTTGTGCCAATTGTGGAGCCAATGGTACATTTTAAGTGAAAGAACACTGGTGCTGGGGCCTGGTTAGCAGGGTCCCAGCACACTTCTCAGTCAAGTCAGCATCAGTATCAGGCAAAAAGTGGGGGGTAATTGCAACAGGGAGACATTTCCTTACTGGAAGGAAAGGGAACATTCAATACCCCAACCGTTCTGAATCAGAGGAAAGCAATGGCAAACACAATTGGTACTTCCAAGTAAGACATATCACTTGCTGCTAACAAAAGGCAGCAACTACCAAAAGGAATCTGATTCATCAGCTGAACAAAGGTTCAAACATTAAGTATGCCAGCAGAAAGGAAAGCTACAAAGCAACAAGGGGAAAATGTGTTAGCTGCTAGATACTCAAACATTCAACAGACACTGGAGAGTCAATGGTGTTTCCAATGTGCAGGCAGTTCCGAATCCTGCACTTAGCAAACAACAACGTGGTAACTGAGTCAAGATACCTGCTCCCTCAAAGATATGCGCAAATGGGGATCCCATGACCTATATAAATGTTTAAAGGAAATTGCACCATATCCAAAAACGCTGTCAAAACTCATATAAACATCAACTACAGAAAACATCAACAAATACAAAGTGAACACAAGGTTACAGAACCTTGGTCAACTGGGCTACCAAGGAGAGTGATGGATTGCCATCAGCCAGAGACCAAACTAAACTTGCCTTTGAAGTAACTGCAGATCAGTGATCAAGACTAAGTACTGCCCTACCGAACGGTATTGTTACAAACTGGAGCAGTCATCAATCAGAGCTGCCAAGGTTTTCCACAGAGGAAAGTCAAGAAGACTTCATAATGTATGCAATGACCAGATGGCAAACAGAGGCTACAAAGTGGTGAAGGAGCCCAATAATGGGTAAGCAGCACACAGCATGCCAAACCAGCAATGACGTGCCACATCCTTCCACTACAGCCAGACAGAATATGCTGAAGGATATAACAAATAGTACTAGAGAAGCAATTAAAGAAGAGCACTAAACTCAGAAATTGAATCATCTGTCCAATTATTTACCTAAACAGAGCAGAAAAACAGAAGCACCAAACCCTGGAACAGGACCCCAAGGAGGTTACTCCTCAACAACAACTTGCCACAAATACAAGCGTAGCATTAAGGGGGTGGGACTACATGACCTGGAAGGCAAAGGAACAAGCTGCATTATGGCACCTTATTCCAGCCCAAGTAGATCTGATGCACTGCAGAAACTCCTACCAGAATTAGGACACAGCTTCCAAGAACAAGAAGGACAAGGTACATTTTACAGCCACAACACACATGGTTACAGATGCACTAGACCATTGCAAATGAGTGTTCAAATGCAGAAGATCTTTTAGGGACTCCACAAGACATGACATTCCCCATCGGCAGTAGATAACGGGCGACTGTTTTCTTAATGTTCAACAGAAGTGCATCTTCTATGCGGCTCTTGAACAACTGTCTGCTTCTCCATGCCTCCTCTAGGACGTCTGTATAGAAGTCAGCAACCAGGAAGGAATATGTCAGTCTGGACCCCTCTAAAACTTGCTCAGCTCCTGCTGAGAGGCCGTAAAGGTTCAATCTAGCAAGTCACTCTGTACAACCGTTGGAACACCAAACCTGGCATAAAGGCCAGAGCTATGGTGCACTGTAGGCTTTGTGAGTGCAAAATTATTTCATGCATCAGGCCCTAAGTGGAGAAACCCAATAAATAATATCCACCATACCCTGAACTTTATAAACAGTTTGGGTGGATATCCGTGCAAGTTTTCTGCCCAAGACCAATGAGGCGAGCTACTGAAAGGAGGGTGATAGCAGAACACTCCTCTAAATTCAGCTTCAAGACAATTTGAGATATGTAGTGCAATGTCCTTATTATTTATGGGAACCGAAGTCACACATCACTTGGTATAGAAGTGGCGGCTGACAGAGGTGAGCGCGTTTTTGTGTGCACTGCCGTTGTTTTCTCCAATCTCGTTTTAAGATTATTGGTTTGTATTAAATGCTTTTAGTATTTTAATGAACTGTTTTTATGAATTTGAATGATTAATTGAATTTGAATCTGAAACTGTCATTACTAGAAAGTTACGCGCTGCTTTTTTAAAATATTTTTCCCACTCACCGCTTGATTATTTTATTCTAAAGGTGCTTCTTTCACCATTTTGGGGGACAGTTTTTCTGGAGGGCGGTCGGGAGGAGGCTTATTCCTCTTTCCGGCGGTTTTTACTATTTAGGATTCTTGGGGGCAGGAAGTTGGGCTGACTAGAACCCACTTCCGGTTTGCAGGTCGGCAGAAACCGCGGTGTGCGGTATAGTTGTTCTGCCTCTTCTAGGGGGATAAAATGAGGGCTGAAACGCGGCCGCGCCGCTGGCGCGCCGAAGGCGCGCCAAAGGCAAGCCCGTCTGCGCCGGTACGGGCCTGAGGGCCAGGGACCCTATGTCTTGCACTTCAAAGTACAGGTATACTATTACGGAACTTAAGAATTTGGCAGGCCCCCGATGTATGAACACACTCACTATGGATGTTGCTCATACCTGGAAATGCGCACAGTGTAATTGGAGTGCATTAACTTCTTCTGTGGCGGGAAGGCAGACTACTCAGGGAGTGTGGGGTGGAGGAGGCAACAACATAGTACACGCCTCAGGCAAATGTACTAGGGACTTTAAATCGACGGGCTCTTTTGCCCTTATTAATGTTAGATCCCTCCCCAAACATAAATTTGAAATTAATGAACTAATTTCCTCCCTGAATATTGACTGCCTTTTCCTGACAGAACCTTGGGCAAGGCCAGACTCTGATCCCGATTTTATTGCGGCGGCCCCCATGGGCTTTTCCTTCTATAGAGTGGATAGGAATACAGGCAGAGGAGGAGGCTTGGCTATAATATGTAGATCTGAGCTCACTTGTACCTGGAATAATGCTAGTCATATGCCGGAGGTCTGTGAAATTATGGCATTTAAACTTTCTTTAGGCAAATCTCTTATTTTTGAAGGCTTGTTAATCTATCGACCCCCCGGCCCCACTTCCAAGTTTCTTTCAATTTGGACTTCCTTATTGGAACCGTTAATGATGGCCTCTAAAGCCATCATTCTAGGGGACTTTAATATTCATTTTGATAATATGACGGATCCGCGGGTGGTGGAATTTCTTAATTTGATGGCGGTCCTGGATTGGGTCCCAAAGAATGGGATGGCCACTCATAGAGCCGGCCATACCCTAGATGGGATTTTTGCCCACTCTGAGGTTGAAATTAATCTCCTAACATCCCTATTAGAATGGACGGATCACTCTCTCCTGACATTTAAATTTTTGGTCAGGCAGCAGCCGTCGATATCTACTCCCCAGAACAAATGGTTGAGACCATGGAAAAGTATTAAATCAGAACCTTTAGCAATCGCATTAAGGCACAATTGGAATGACCCTAAGGTATCCACTCTACCCCCTCTTGCTAGATTTAATCAGGGCATCATTCAGGCAATGGACTCGCTAGCACCGGCGAGGGCTGCGGCTCCTCGCGTTACAAAAAAACTTAATCAACCTTGGTTCTCTAAAGAGCTTAAAATATTACAAAGAAAATACCGGCAGAAAGAGCGCTGCTGGAAACTTAACCCTCGGGATGAGGAGAGAGCGAAACTTAAATCAGCTCTAAATATTTACAAAGAAGCTTGTTTGACAGCTAAATCGGATTATTTCACACTTAAAATTAGCGAGGCGGCCAATTCCTCTAAGGAACTATTTAAAACCATCAATGCCCTCACCACCCCCCTAGGTACTTCTAAAGGTGAAAATTCCCAAGACTTTTGCAACAAAGTGGCCAATTTTTTAGAACGTAAAATTCGTAACATCTACTCTAGTTTTGAGTCGGACGATGAATATGTTTACCTATCCTTACGGTCAATTGTGCCCCCATGCCAGGGATTGACACCCCATGGGTCGCTGGATGAGCCACATTTATTATCTAGGTTTAAATTGCCATCTAAAGAGGACATGCACAAGCTTTTACTTGAATGCAAATCTGGCTCCCCTATGGATCCTTGTCCTCCTGCTATCCTGCGACTTGTACCCGACTTAGTGGTACCTATGTTGACCCCTATTTTTCAGGAAGTTCTTATAACAGGTGTGTACCCCAAGGCATGGAAAGAAACTACGATCATTCCTTTAAAAAAGAAGGAAACTGGTAAACCTGACGATTTGACTAATCTACGCCCTATAGCCCTTCTTCCCTTTGCGGCTAAAATTTTAGAAAAACATCTCAATAAAGGATTAGTTGATTTCCTGTCAGCCACTAAGGGCTTAGACAGTGCGCAACATGGTTTTCGGAAATTGCATAGCACGGAATCGGCTCTCATTGCATCTTCCGACACCATACGCAGATTGGTTGATGAGGGCCAAGGGGTCTTTTTGGTTTTGCTAGATTTGTCTGCAGCATTTGATACCATCGCCCCCCATATTCTATTAGATCGTCTGCACCAGGCTGGTGTAAGAGATCAAGCTCTCAAGCTGATTGAATCCTTTCTGTCCGACAGGTGGGCTACGGTTAGTAGTGGTGATTTTAGATCCCCAGCTTATCTGCTGCCGTGTGGGGTCCCTCAGGGCTCGTCACTCAGCCCTACGCTGTTTAATGTGTACGTGGCACCGCTGGCAGAATTAATTCGTACTTTCGGCTTCATTCCCACCTTGTATGCTGATGACACTCAGATCATCATCCCTATCGATAATGATTTGGAGAAAGTGGCTATCCGCTTTAATGCTTGTATGATAGCAGTGAACAATTGGATGAGAGCCAATTGGCTAAAACTCAATTGTGAAAAAACGGAAATCCTGTGTTTCGGGATGAAGAGGGATCTCTGGTCTTCCATGTGGTGGCCGAAAGAATGCGGCACCCTCCCGGAGCCAGGATCCACCTCGAAAAACTTAGGGTTATTGTTTGATGACCAACTGTCATTTAAACCGCAGGTTAATCTGATAGTTAAGTCCTGTATGTGGATGCTGAAGAAATTAAAGAAAGTTTTCCCTTTTATTCCACCCTCCTGTAGAATTGCCGCTACTCTGGCTCTAGTCATTTCTAGATTGGACTATGTAAATGCGCTGCTGCTTAACCTGGATAAAGCATCCCTCAACAAGCTACAGGTGATGCAGAACACCGCGGCTAGGCTTGTATTGAAGTTACCTCGTGGGGCCTCTGCTAAGAGCTCCCTCAGAAGCCTTCATTGGCTTCCGGTAGCCCAGCGGCTTTCTTTCAAGGCACTCTGCATCACTCATAAAGCTGTCCATGGGATTGGGCCCAACGTTTTGACCTCCAAGCTACAATTCTATAGGCCTAATAGGCCGTTGCGGTCTGCTTCTGCCTATCGAATTCAAACCTCCCGTACTAAGAAGGCGAAATGGGGAGATAAAGCGTTTACCATCGCGGCCGCCAAAATCTGGAATTCACTCCGTTGAATCTTAGGCAAGAACATAACCATTTAAGATTTAGGAGATTGGTTAAAACGTGGCTCTTCCCGCAATAACTGGGGAGTCCCTTGGTACATGGATTCTGCCCCACCTCAGTCAGCGCTTCGATGCCCAAGGGTTGGAATGCGCTTTACAAATACTCAATACATACATACATACACTCTGGAAGGGGCAGTGCGAGAAATTGGGTTGTTGGTTTATTGAGATGTGAGCACTGGTGAAGCAGCAGCCACAATTCTTGTCAGGGTAAGGCTCAGGCAAACGTCAAATTAACGAGTGCTCACCCTCTGGTAGCTTAGCTTCAAGGCAAGGTGTAAGGCTATTGTGCAACACTTCAAACAGTAAAACAGCGAAAACACCACATAAAAAGGATCCCACACCAGGTTAGAAATATAGAACTCAATTTAATAAATAAAACCAGACCAGAACTACAAAAATCCAATAAGCAGAACTTCAGTTATGGATTTTAAAATGTTAAACTGTAAAGTAGCACTTAAAATCAAGAAGCACCAACCAGGGATATTTGATTGTGCCGGACTGAAACAAAGTCAAAAGTTCAGGCCAACAGCAATGGAGCATTGGCCGGCTATAGGGACCGAACTGGGCCCGCTGAACAAAAGTACCTTAAATCCTGGCTGCGGAGCGTTACATCTGTTCCGAACCTCTTACTAGAGGAGATGCGTCACTTTTCTCCAAGCAGCAGCAGTAATTCATCGGTTCCAAGATGACGTGAGGCTGCGTGTGAGTTCCAGATGCATTGATGTTGAGGATACGCTAAGCAGTTGAGGCAATGCGTCTGCTCCAATGAGTGCAGGGGCTGTGATTCAGAGTTTTAGGTTGCTGTCGAGGTTGCAGTCGACAGGGAAACAGGGACCTTGTGCAAAGAAAAACGCTGCATTCTCAGTTCCGAAGGTGATACGCTGGTTCCGTGTTGTGAGGTACAGCAACAATGCAGTTCTGGTTCCAATGATTGTGCCCCATGAAGTAGAGGTGATGCGTCAGTTGTCTCCACGCAACTGCAGTGATGTGTCAGTTCTGCTCCAGCAGCAGTGGATGCGTCAGGTTCGCTGGAGCAAGCACCTTAGGCATACTTCCAAGGTACCAGCACTGGGTGCCACCACTTGGCAGGAAAGCCTCAAAGATGGCAGAGTTCAGGTGCAGGAGTAGGGTGGGTGGAAGTCTGTTATGTCCCTGAGACATCAGATCAGAAGGCCAGCTGACTAGCCCTTGGAGTCACTATGGGTTCTGGGTTGGAGAGATGCAGGTCCATCCCTTCTCACTCCCCAGCAGGAGGGAAGCAGACCAGCAGAGTGGCAGACCTTCAGCAGCATAGGAGTCCTTCTTCCCGGCACAGTATCCACAGGTCTAGAGGTGTACTCAAATGATGTTGTCAGAGGTCCGTTACCTATATCCAGTTTGGCCTTTGAAGTTGTGGAGACTTCAAAGACATGCCTTTGAAGTGTAGAGAGTCTCTGCCCGACCTTCCCTGGCTCCATACTCACTACAGGGAGATATGCAGCCCTTTGTTGTGTGGACAGGACACAGCCTATTCAGGTGTAAGTGAGGCTGTGGCCATCTCCTCCCTCCCGTTCTGCCAAGGATGGCCCATCACAGACCCTTCAGCCACACCTAAGCTCCCATTGTGTGTGGCTGTCTAGGAGGAAGCCCAGCTGTCACCTAACCCCAGACATGTGATCAGAGACAGACAGAATACAACAAATGGGTAAAGTAAGAAAATACCAACTTTCTTAAAGTGTCATTTTCAGAATTGCAATTTAAAATCCAACTTTACCATAAGTTGTGATTTTAAATTGTGATTCCAGAAACACCACACTTGAAAAGTCTATCTCTTCCAAATTGTGAATTACACTTAAAAGTTGTTATAATAAATGAATCCCAATGTTAACCTATGAGAGGGATAGGCCTTGCAGTCGTGGTAAACAAAGTTAAGAGCGTTTCACTGCCAGGACATATAAAGCTTAAAAGTACCTGTCCAAATTTCTAAAAACACTGCACCCTGCCTTTGGGGTTGCATAGGGCGTACCTTGGGGGTGACATATGTATTAGAAAGGAAGGTGTGGGACTGGCAAAAGGTTTACTTTGCCAGGTCGACATGACAATTTATAACTGTACACACAGCCTTTGCAATGGCAGGCCTAAGACATGTTTACAGGACTACTCAAGCAGGTGGCACTATCAGTGCTCCAGGCCCACTCGTAGCTTTTAATTTACATGCCGTGGGCACATGTAGTGCACTTTACTAGGGACTTATAAATAAGTAAATTAGATATGCCAATTGGGACAATATATACCAATGTTACCACGTTTTAGGGAAAAAGCACAAGCACTTTAGCACTGGTTAGCAGCGGTGAAGTGCGCAGAATCCCAAGGACAGCAAAACCAAACTAAGCAAAAAGAAGGAGGAGGAAGTCAAAAAGTTTGGGGGTGACCTTACAGGAAGGGACATTTCCAACAGAGGTAAACAGATATGTATCACATTAAATTGTAATACAGGATCTTGGGGATACCTATTCTTTAAGTACTTTATAATCCTGCCATAGCATAGAGGGTGTGGTCTGATACAACAAATTTGCTGTCTAAGCTAAGCCAATGGCAATTGCTGCAAAATGTGTTACTTTTCCCAATATGAAATCGGTGGACTGTGCATTTTATTTTCCATACCTTAGCGCAGGTTAGCAGCTGCAGATGCCTCAATCTAGTCCTGATACAATTCTGGCTTGGTTCTCTCTGCAGCCAAGAATCACTACAGCTCACTGTCTCTAAGTTCAAGCAGGCAGTAAGACTTTTGTTCCAGCTTCACAGCACTTGTGTTTTTTCATTTCATTCCAGACTTCAGACGCGCTAGTGCTTGGCGTCGATTCACCAAAACGCCAAGAGAAGCGAAGTGACATTATCCATTCAGCTTCTGATGACATTACAGGACGTGACAGCAGATGTTCACCCTTGTGATGTTAGAGAAAAGATGGCCGGGTGACCCGTGACATAATGGCATTAAAGTAGTGACGCGGCCGAAGCAAGAATAAATGAAAGATTAAATATTAAATGCAAGGTTAATAAAAATGCAACAGGCGTCTAAAGCAGATATATATATTTTTTTTTTTACCACACACACACACGCATGCGTAGTACATAAATAGATGTATATCTTGTATTTGCAATATTTTAGTGATTTATATATTAATATATTTATAATGTACACATGAGCACAATCCTCATAATTGCACTTTGTAGGGGGCCTCATCCGTTTTATCTGTGGCCTTCTTGTGTGCCCCTAAATCTCTTCTATAGACACTGAGGATATAAACAAAGAATTAAAATGTCCCATTATGGACAAAAAGTAAACAGGGCACATATAACCCTGTTTTCCTTCAACTACAGCCATTGCCTTTGTGATCTGTGACGCCAGGGGTCACAAATGCAATATCAGGGGTCGTAGAGAGCAAGCCAGGGGTCGCAGCTACTCCTATGTGACGTCCATGGCATTAGTATCCTTCCCCTCTCCGAGGAGGCGGAGCCTGGAAGTACAAAATGCGATGGAGACAGGACTACTTTCTGAAATCTGCCATGGCCGTAACATCACAGTGTGTGTGCAGGAGGGTGGGGGGGTGAAGGGTCAGGAGGGTGGGGGGTGAGGGGTCAGGGAGGGGTGGAATCAGTGAAGCTTCCTGATCCCATCCCACTTTGTTCTGAGAGGGACACGTTGTTGAGTATGAGCTGAATGACGTGAAGCCACACGCAGGGCTTCTCTCTACCACGCCTGAGGATACCTGTATTTGCTGAATTGCTGCTTGCTCGTCGGCACCGCCCACTGATGTGAAAGTGAAGAGCTGCACAATATAAGCATGACGTCATTGCATCACTCCTGTGCCTCCAGGGTGTGCCAGGCTGCCCAGCCTTTACTACAAGCGAGGCTCAGACCGAAAGGCAGTCATCATTACATTTCGGGTGCTTACTGTCAGACATTCACAAAAAAACGATAATGGGGCTGCACATTAGGTCATGAGGCGGAGCCCCATAGTCTCAACCAAGAAACCCCTACTGAGGTGTAGAGTGCATCCTTAGTATGACTAATATTAACTTTCATTATAGATTCCCATCATTTAAATACGGTTTGTCTTAAGATAACAGAAGAGAGCTAAGTCAGTTACTGAACTATCTGTATTGAGAAGGCCACTAGTCAAATCACAGCAGACCCACTCAGGCCTCTCTTCCTTATGATGCTGGTACTCCGAAGTCCATGACAGTGGTGACATAAATATATAGATATTTACAAATATTCAAGGATGCAAGCCTGTTTTATAAAGTTGTCTTTAATCACTGCATTGTTTTTATTATTAGCATTGAAGCTCTTTCACAGGTTGGAATTTAAGTTTCTTACTAACAACACATTTGACAACTAAATATAGTGGAGAGATGATAAATACAGACATTCACAGTTTACTGGACATCCCTTATAGTTGACAGTAATTACAAGTTTGTGGTTCCTCACCCAATGATTCAATTATCTTTATCTGCAGGTCCACTTCCTCCTCTTCTTCTTCTTCTTCGGACTCTTCGTTCTCCGTATAGAAATCCGTTTGCAGAGCTTTCCTATGTTCATACCTTGGAAAGAGTCAGGGGAGATGCTATGAACGTCCCATCTGCTCAGAAGGTTAGGGTAGGAGAGGAATTATGCATTGTTAGATGAATTGGAAGAAAGAAAAAAAAGAGGTAGGGAAGAGGGTAGAGAGTATTCAGTCAGAGAAAAATGAAGAATGCTTACCAGGGCACAAAGAAAAAGAGATATATGTATGTACGTATGTGGTATTTCTATAGCACAGTCCTAGCCCCAACAGGCAGCAGAGCGCGGTACATGGTCAAAGACCAGAATAAAGCCAATGAAGAATATGAGCATACAGAGATGTTGTCCTAGATCCTGGGTGCATATATGGAAAATGCTTGCTGCCTTTTTTTTTTTTTTTTTTTACACTTCCTAGTCTGCGGTCTGATGGTGTCCTGCTGCGGGCGTGCCGAGAACCACCAGAGATGATGAGCTTCTCCGCAAGATAAATGGGGATGCTGGTTGTGAAAGTGGGAACAGTAAGGATTATTGACCGAGTAGTTGACTTAGATCAATGGAATAAACAGAGGTATGTGGAACTGTTGAACTTGGAATTTATACTGTCAAATAAAAAAAACTGAGATGCAGCCACAGAACAAGACTCTACCCTCACACCCCCCTGTCACGCCAGAAACCTGGGCATCGTCTTGGATACCAACCTCACCATGAGACATCAGATCAATCCTGTCACCTCTGCCTGCTTTCACATACTCTACATACTCGTTCGTTCGTTACTTTATTTCGGCAAATATTGCCATAAAAGTCAGGACAGGAAATAAATACGACATACATAAATACATTATACAATAAAATATAAGATACAATACATACAGTTGGCAAGAAGTATATGGATGTCCCCATGATTAAGCAGTATCATTAAGTGTATAAAAATATAAATAACAATTTATAAAATAATTAAAAGCCAGAACTAAGAGGAAAGAAAAAAATAAAAAAATAAAAAAAAATTCAACTTGTCGATAAAACAGTGCATCATATACCTTTGCAAGGAGGGGGATGAGCGGGCCACCTGACAAAGCGTTACAATTTGTGACCAAGTCGATTCCTGATAAGGTACACATTATATAGGAATCTGCTTGTGCCAAACACCACTAGTTGTGAAGTATTGGACTGAAATATGCGCACTGCTTCTTTATAGGATCTGACCCCCACATATTTACAAACGGGTTTGATCCACCGATCCCTTGGTTTCTTGTATATTGGGCAAAAGAAGAGTAAATGAACAACGTCTTCTTTAGCCCCTAAGGTACAGAGAGTGCAGAGTTCACATCCTTTTACCCCTCCCCAATTGCATGTGTAAGCATTAATCTGTAAGACCCCGTACCTAAACTGTAAATAAAGTGTTTTTGCCAGAGGAGGGCCGACCTCATCCAAAAATTGTTCGAATTTAGGTGAATCTTTTATGTTTAAAAAATTCAAAGTCAGAGTACCAATCGATGAACTATGCAATAGCTCTCCGTTGACATAAGACCAAAAAGTGTCCTTTACATTTTTCCTGGTACATGTTGTCATGTTCTGTGGAGCTTCCCATAGGTGTGATAAACCTAATCTCTCGTACCACTTAGATACATATTTTAACCAAGGGGTATTCATATGTCCATCTATCTGAGTTAGTTCAGTCAGTCCGTTCTTGTAATCACTCAACTCCGGGGTTACCCATAGCCTGACCCATACATACTCAGAAATGTCGTCAAATGGCTCCTCCCTGACACCAGAAAGACTGTCACCCAGGCCCTCATCACAAGCAGACTGGACCACGGCAATGCCCTGTACTACGTCATCTTTGCACACCTGCTGCACAAGCAGCAAACCATTGAAAATGCCTCCACCAGTCTAGTACTCAACTTTTCTCACTACACGCACATCACACTTCACGTCCAACTTCACTGGCTCCCCATCTAGAAACGCTGCCAGTTCAGGATACTCACCCCATGCCTACACGAAACTACACAACCTGGGTCCCACCTATCTCAACCACCGACTACATTTCATTCAACCAACCAGGAATCTTCACTCAGCATCACTCGCACACACGCCCTGTATCCATAGAAGCAAGACAGGAGGCAGGCATTTTCTTACTTGGCAGCCACATCCTTGAACAATCTTTCCCAGCACAAAAGGGCAGGTACGTCTCTTATGGAGTTCTGCAAGAAACGGAAAACCTGGCTTTTCAACTGAACCAGGTTGCATAGCCCGCATCTACTCAGTATCTGGATACCCTCACGAGTGACAAGTTGGCGCTCTACAAATCCACATTACATTACTTTACAAAGATAGGAAAAGGACAAAGAATGTATACGTTGGGGGAAATCCAACTGTCAATTGTACTGTACAACACTAAATATGTTAATGATCTATATGATATTATTTATTAAATGTGAGTGAATATTAGACCAATGCTCTGAAAGTGAAACAGTAAAGAAAAAGTACGTGTTAGAAAACCTACAAATATTACTGTTAATAACTTGTCATTGTATAGCACATCATATCACACTTCTACCATTTCTAAGTGCTGTAAAAATTAGGGTTATAACCCATTTTAATGATATTTAAATTCCCAATGTCAGAACGAAGGAAGCCCTAGTCTGTGAGTCTTTAGAATACTGTATGGTTCAGCAGCAGCCATTCAACCCAATAAGCCATACAATGAATAATAAAATACTGCTTTATAATATAAAATAGGCAAATTAAGATGAAAACAGAATCCAGGAAAGGGATATTAATGTAGGCAAGAGAACATTAAAGAAGAGTTAAAGAAAAAACAAAGGCAAAAGGTAGACTAGAAACAAAGAAAAAGTGGAGTATAAATGAAGGGCAAAAAAGACAGATGTAAAAAAAAAAACCCACAAAAACATAAACAATAAGCAAAAAGTAAGATTTGGGCCACATTAAGAGAATGGGAATTAGTGCATGGAAGCAAACAAAAAAACAAAAGTACAAGAGACACATAAAGAAGACACTAAAATAGAATATAAGCTAGTAGAGGAAACTATGAAAAAATAAAAACATTATAAATAGAAAATTAAAAAAACGAAGTGGAAATAAATGGAAAAAAAATGAATATGATGGAGAAAACAAAAAAATACAGAGGAAAGCAAAATTATAAAAAAAGAAAATATAAAGAAAAAACTATGATCTTACATTTCCCCATTGAACAGCGTGTTTCCAAGTAAGCGTGGTTGGTTTGCTTTTCGCACCTTATTAGAAAATTCTGAGCTATTGAAAAATGGGATCACACGAGGACAAAAATACACAAAGAAGACTGCAGTATGACAGAAGCAATTTTTAATGACGCCTCTTTATTTTTTTTATATGTTGTTGGGACGGTAAGTCTTCTGCATGTCTCTGGAGAGCATGCTTCCCCTGCCTCATGGTGATCTACAGGTCACTTAAAAAAATACTGTATGGTTTCTAGATCTCTACTGCAGTAAACATGACAATCATGCATGTCCGCTGGGAATCTCCCTGTTTAAATGGACTGAGATCCTTGAGATTAGCTCCGAGGTCAAGGGGGCATGCCCAGTGCACCCCATTTCACAGAGAGTGGCTACTGCCCTCTCTAATAAGGCAGTGTTAGACTGACAGTGGTGGCAGCAATAAATCTATAATCAGGGATTCCTGTATCCTTGTACCCTTGGTAGGGGGGGTTACTAGCCACCCTCCTGATCAAGTCTGTGCAGACTTCTTTGCCTGTGGTCGTGGTGCCTTTGCCTACCTGGGATGTGTGTTTGGGACCCAGTAGGTTCCCCTGGGGAGAAAGGTGAGGTGAGCCATCGTGTTTAATGCGAGCGGAGCTGTTCTGCTTGGCATTCTAGCTCCCCTGTGCCCCTTCCTATTCCTTGGAGAAGCCTGGTGGGCTGGGGTAGAGGCTTGCTCTCATCTGTGTTTATCTGCACTACCTCTGCTTTTCTGTTCGGTGATGGTCAATGTCTCCTGGTCTGCAGTTAATTAAAATTCCTCTCTGGGGAATAGCCTGGACTGGTACTGAAAGCCTGTCCTGAAGGACAGTAACATCCTTGCATGCCTTGCACACACAGCGAGTATGACACACATGTGCCTCACCATTGGAGAGGCACCCAGGTTTCAAAAGTGGCAGACCCTCTGACTCAATCAGAGGTGATAAAGGTCGGGTCTGAGTGGTCAGTGGTTGTTCAAGCCTGGTCTTCGGAACTAACAAGCATCTACAAAAGCCAACTGCGGGCCTGTGGTATAAAGGCAAGGAAGCTTGCTTATCGCATCTGTACTTGAGAGTTTTCTCTGTGATGGATGGGTGCTGCTGTGAAGGAGCAAAGGCATTAGTCAGCAGCCTAAATGCAGAGGACCAGCTGAGGTGTGAGGCTTGTCGAGCACCCACATGGAAGTCAAGGAAATTGCAAACAGCTTCTCAAGATAAGAAGGCTTGCAGCACATCAACAGAAAGAGGGAGACAGGGAAGCTTGATTCCAGCCCATGAATGTGAGATCACTTTGCCCAGACCCCTCCCCTGTGCTGTGGGAACCTGTGTGATACTTCCAGTTACAATCTGTAGCTGGTGAAGAGTGTCCTGTGGTACAGGCCCCCTACATTTCTCTTTGTGACACCTGGGGGCACCAGGGTGTACTGGCACTATGGCCAGCCTTACTCTCCCACATCTGGCCAGTGGCTACTGGACTAGTGGGACTCCAGTAAACTGTGCCGAGACATCAGGCACCTGTCATCAGATCCCTGATGCCACTAGCAGTGTCCTTGATAAGGAAGGGATGGCAGTTTTGTTCTCTGGGTGGTGGGTTCTGGGGATGATCTGCAACATTTGACTTCACATCATATGCTGGAACTACAGCAATGCAATACAGGATTGTTATTATGGCTCTAGAAAATGAGAGCAACCCTGTGCAACATGGTCTTTAATATGCAATGCTAATTGTGTGTCTACATGATAACTGTTTATTTATAGGGCTTAGCTTCTAGATGCTATAATACTGTTTGGGTTCAGCAGTTTTGCCCAGAGGGTTGTAGAGATGTCTGGTTTTCACTGTTTATCCCAGTTTTATATGTAGTATATTTATTTTATGTGTATTAAAGTACTTTTTATTTAAAAAAGTAAAGCACTGACTGGACATTGATCTTATTAGCTGGTAGTACGGTTTACACTGTATTCTGAATGTGTACACCCACCTCACCTCCTTGAGTAAGCCTTGGACTGCTATCTCACTAATCTGAGAGAGTCAAGCACTAGAGAGTAGTACTTGGATATCCAGTTTTGGGTCCACTAGTACGGAGGACCCAGGACACCAGCGGGGAACACTTAAGTTGATGCGATCAGAGTGTAGTAACCCCTGGATGCCCTGGTGCACAAGAAATTGGGTTTAACAAATGGTAAGCTGTCAAAGAAGATAATCGTACCTGCTCAAAACGGTCTTCGAATCCTAGGGAGTGAAACAAACAGATCAAAATAGGACAATAGAGTTTACATTCACAATAAAATTAACATTTAAAAAAAAATACTCACATGTACTTATTGCAAATAACTATATACAAATACAAATATAAACAAGTATGTTAATAATAAACGCACATTTCTATGACTGACCTTCGCAGATAAATCATCAAGCACAGATTTACTTGATTAATCCATTAATGCATTCAATCCAATAGAGCTCTACAATATAGTACACTGCTATAACAAAAGCGATAAATGATCCTTCCTGAAGACAAGATTAGACCACATACATAAAGATCAGATGACTAAGCAAATTCTAAATGGTGCTTTGTCAGTTTCTCAGCTCCTCCATGACCCTTGGACTCAGTATGGAGCAGGGCACCTCTTTCTCTGGTCATAGGAGCGTGCACGGATTGTGGACATAAATGCATGAGGAATCTAAACCCTTCCATGCCCCTCCATGAAGCCCCACTCACAATACTGCAGTAGGAGTGGTCAGTAACTTTGTGTTAATCAACTTTGGGAATCTTAAGACTGATTTACCACCAAACTACCCCATGTTTGTGCGACATTGGTCAGTAGGGTACCAGACTATAGCATTAAATATCATATGCTATGGTCCCATGAAGAAGATTCACAGTGGGAATAGAAGGGTAAATAAACCTATGATGGTAATGGAATACAGGTACATAAAGACAATGACATCTCAGTAATTTAGCATGAAAGAACACAAAATATAACAACACATCAGTTTACACTAATAACTCGCTGGTAGAAACCTGAAGGGTTAGCATTCTCAGTGACAGACACTCTTGTGGTGAAGAATGCAATCTCTGGAATGCGAGGGAGAGAAAAATATATTCTTCCTCAGTATTAGAAAAATATGTGCATATGCCTTCACAAGGAATTAAACTCCTTTACTGGCAGCCCATACCAGGAAGAGGTTAACTTTTAAAGCCAATGGACACAATTGGCCAGACAAGACTGAGGCCCCCATCACGGTCTTAAGACCGCAACACTAGCAATGGCGGTCGGACCACCACCAAAGTGGCGGTCCGATCTCCACATTACGAACATGGCAAAAGCACAACGGTCAGACCGCCAGCACCAATATATTCTGAATGGCTGACATCCTGGTGGTGCCAACAGTCTTAATCCGCCAAGGCAGCACTGCAAGGAGCGCTGCCCTGGCGGATTAGGAGTCCCCTCTCCCACCATGCAAAGGCTAGCAGAGACAGGGTGCCAGGGGCCCCAGCACTGCCCATGCACTTGGCATGGGCAGCGCAGGGGCCCCCAGAGACAGCCCCATCGTGCTTTTCACTGCCCA
The DNA here is from genome assembly GCF_031143425.1 of Pleurodeles waltl. Lineage (NCBI taxonomy): Eukaryota > Metazoa > Chordata > Amphibia > Caudata > Salamandridae > Pleurodeles > Pleurodeles waltl. The sequence continues at coordinate 73,715,730 of NC_090445.1, forward strand.
AATTACAGGCAGTGAAAAGCGCGATGGGTGCTGTAGCACCCAGCGCACCATAACATTGCTCAATTATGAGCTGGCGTCAATGTTGTGGTGAGTTTCCCGCTGGGCCAGCCACAGGCCCAGCAGGAAACACAAAATAGGACCAGCGGGCAGAAAACCGGAGTGGTGGTTTTCCATCCTAAAAAGTTTGGTGGGCAAAACTCTAAACGAGGGCCTGAATGTCTAGTCTCTCCGAACTAGCTGGCTGCTCTCAGTGGCATACGAGATTCTGCTAGTCTCACATCTTCTCCACTTCAATTTACTCCCCAAACAAAATGTGCTGAGAAGTAAATTTTTTAAACCTTTTCCCAAAGATCTCTTGCAATGGTTCATGATCTGATTGTACCACAAAACGGATGTGAGAAATTAGGTTGTTGGCTGACTGGGGTATGAGCCCTGGTCAGGCAACAGCCACAATCCCTTGCAGGGTGAACCACAAAAGCCACTCATTTAATCTGTGCTTAACTCTGGGTAGCATGGCACAAAAAGCAGTCAGGCTAAACTAAAAGGCAATGTGTGAAGTATTTTATGCAGCACACAAACAGCAATACAGTGAAAACACAACAAAATAAAAATCCCAAACCAATTTAGAACCGGAGTTTCAAAATAGCAAGTCATGAGCACTGGTTAGCAGTGGTAACGTGACCAGAATTGTGAGGCCAGCTAGCAAAAATCCAGCAGAAAGTAGAAGGAGGAAGGCAAACGTTTTGGGGTTGACACTGTAGAGAGGGCCATTTCCAATAACTGACATACCACAAAAACTGTTAAAACTTCTTCAGGGCCCAAAAAAACGCTAATGCCTCTTTTTCAATGGTATTACTCTTACTGTGTGTTTCTTCCCGCTTCAGCGATCTTGATGCAAATGCTACTGTGACTGCTTTGCCATTTTGTATTTGTTTAAAAACACCACGAGATCCTTGCCACTGGCATCGGTGAACACACAATATAGCAAACCTGGTATAAAACGTTTTAGGCACTGTGCTGATGCCACAGCTGATTTGATATCCTCAGAGTGCCTTCTGTGCTCCAGGCCAGATAGATCTCTTCTCTCTTCAATCAGAAACCTTATAGGACTCTCTGTGGGCTAAACTCGTTTGACCCCGCCACTCTCTCACTCTCAGCCCACTCTAGAATGTTCCATTTTCTCCAGATCTATTGCACTGGGAATACTGGAATTCATGGTACCCTTTCCGCTGCTTAACACAATCCCATTGGGGTTTGTTACATCTAACTGGCATTATATCTACTTGGCATTTACAAAAATGAAAACCACACAGTTTCAAACGTTTGTTCCTGTGTGAAAATGAAGGAACATCATACCTATTCTAATCCGCACATCTTAGGACCCTCGGACCTCAGTGGTGACAGCTGAATGGCAAGAGGTTATGCAAAAATGTATGTGCAGGCTGGAACGCAGGTCAAAACAAATATCTGTGCATGACAGCTAGTGAACTCAAAATTAATCAAAGTTCTGAAAGCAGCTAAAAGATTAATCAACCCCAGGATTTGTGAAGGGCTTTCAAAATCTTTTGATCAGAAAATTGCTGAGAGTCATTACAAAACCCTACACCCTGTAGTTCATGGGAACAGTCCGATCTGGCAGAGTGGCAATCTTGGCACTCAGCAGTCTTTACACCAGCAGAGTTTCCTTGAGTGCAGAAGTGTACTGAATTGAGTGGGTCAGAGTCCCAATACTTGTAATAGAAAGTGCCTTTGATGTGGGAGATGACTTCACCAGATTTCTGTGAAGTGCACAGGTCCCCCTTTCAGCCCAGGCTCCAGACTATCAGTGGGTGGTAATCAGCCCCTCTGTGTAGGCTGTGGTCACTAACCTTTCAGATGTAAGTGGAAGCCCTTCCCAAACTCCTCCCCAGCAATATCAGAATAACAGAATAAATGTTCAGAGGTAAACATTGCTGTTCTGTTTACAAAGCAATGATATCATCCTGACCATGACCAACCAACTAAGGTTTAATCCAGCAACAAAGTGATAGGTGGGAGATATATTAACATACGATTCATGGTTTGGTGGGCTCCTACTCTAACCTGCCTTTTAATTTTCATGAAGCTTTACTGTTGATCAGTCACCTCCTCCAACACCTCAGCACACAGAGGCAACATTGACATGGAGTTTATGTTGGATGGCGCAGCTACTCTGGATGGCATCTACCACTAATATTGTTTTAGCTAGACGTTATGCTAGAAGTAGACCACAGTCTCTCTCTTCCTCTTCCAATATCAGCCTACACAATCTGATACTGCAGAGGCCTGGGAAGGAATAGGAATCCCTCAATAGCCTCATACTTCTCATTTGAAATATTAAACTTTTTAGAAAAATCATTTTTTTGAATCCTCTGCTGCAGGTTCTCAGACCCATTCGGCGTCACAGGGTAGACAGGGGTTACTGGGTCTCAAATGTAGTGGTTGAGGGTGTCTGCCACTGGTGTACTGGACTCCATCCTACTGTGGCTCTGCTGAGCCACATCAACCCATTCTGCACATGATTCTTAGGGTAGAGAGTGCAGCCAGTCATAGGCTTCTTGCAGAAGTCTATGACAGTGTGGAGAGCCCAAACTCAGAACTCAGCATACAACCAACAGGCCCAATAACTTCAAAGCCCAGTGGAGTGCTTGTCCTAAAAAACGGAATACTTTTTAACCACACAATACTATTAAATACTACAAAATATAACTTGATATATAAGCCAGTCATCCTCATTTTATCCTCCCTTTTGTCCTTACATCTGTCGAGCCCCCTCCAGCTAATCCTATCCAGGAGGACTCCTTAATGGCTGGTTCCCCCACAAGTTAGAGCGGAAGCATGAATCAAGACTAGGTGCAGTTCTATTTATACCCACAAGTCAAAAGGAACTCAGTTCACATTCTTGAGCAAAAACAGTCCCCTGAGTCACTGTGATGGTCAGTCAAGATCCCTGTTACGATGCATGCGGCCGCCTGGCTTCACTCTGCAGTGCAGGAGCACTGGCACTAGAGCTGCCAGATTCTGAAGTGGGTGGGCCACTGGTGTAACCAGGGTGGAGACTAATCAGTCTCTGCCATGGTTATACCCTTCGAAAGGTCCGAAAGGCTAGGAGTCATCAGAGGCTGACCTCTATATCCATCCCCCTAATTTAGATGGCCCGATGTACAGGTCAGTTTTCACTGCCTGTCGCTGCCTGGAAAATCCTGGCAGTATGGGGCAGTGAAAACAGCTCTATGCTTACCTCACCATCTGAAAGAATTCCCATGGTGAGGGGAGCATTTTATTTCAAAAAGAAAATCCCATCTCAGTGAAAATGAAAAAAAACAATAAGTCTGACAGACGGCTCCGTCATGTTGACGGAGCCGCACATCAAACTTACATTTAAAAAAGCACTCACAGGAACCGCTGTGACAGCAGGTCCTGCCAATGCTTTTAAAATGACCACCAGCTTGGCAATCATGTCTTAATTTGGCAGTCAAATTACCCTCTGCCTGGAGGACATTAAGCCCTCTGCCAGGTTGAAGGAGAAGACTGTCTGCCAAAGCGTAAATCGGACCAAGAATTTTTGTTATCCGAAGATACAGGTTGTTTAAAGCTACATATAACAAATTAGGTGCTCTAGCTTTATTGATAAAATTGCTAAAGACCTTCTCTCATCTTCAGAATGCAATGCTCCTCCCGTTGAAGAAAGTAGTGCCCAGTTGTGTTACAAGTCAGAGTGGCGAAATCCTGTGTCTCTGTTTTATCTCTTATCCCAATTACTTTTCCCTGGGTTTACTTCTAACCAACATATTACTTTGTGTATAGTTTGTCGTGGGTTCAGACAGTTTTGGAAGCATACGTCGCTCCCGCTAGGTCTGGCTTACAATATTGGTACTTTCTGACACTAATGAAGGTACGCTGATCTTCTTGTGCTCTAAATTTATAATCTTTTCTAACCTTCAATAACTCCACATCCTGCTGCTGACACTTCAATTCCATCTCAGTAATCCAGCTTCTTAGGACAAATTGCTGTTCTTCTAATTTCATTACTGTCTTCTTGATGCTCTGCAGAATTTTCTTCTCGCTCTCCTCCAGGTTGCTTAGGTAACGCAATTTCTCCTTCTTCAAAAATTCCTGGAGCTTCTCAAATTCATTAGTGATTTGCTCCCTCTGGCTCTTGAACTTGACCTGCAACATAAAAATAAATCATATACTCACAATGCTACCACCTCAGAAACATGTAATCCATTCATCAAGTGACTATGGGGCTGACAGGTTTTCTTGTCATTCAAGACAACTGGGGTGATTGAGGGCCATCATATATGTCATGCCAGGGACCGCGATGTCCGGTAGGGCAGTAGAAAGTATAGAAGTAGTTTTTGCCCCACATGGACATTTCCTGTACTACTATTTGATGTCTTTGTAGAAAAGAGGCATAGTTTTGTTGTCCACGAGAGACCAGAATGACTGCATTTCAAGCTTTATTAGAAATCTTTATGGGCAAGTTGTAATTGTGCCTAAGAACTGACCATTTGTCTTGAATTGCACTGTGGCAACACAGTGATGCTGATCTTAAGGTGCAGTAGGTTGTCTATTTGGTGAAGTGATCAGATCATGGGAAACGCTGCAGATTTGTAGCAGGTCCCACAGAAAAATACGGCAGAACCAGCCAAATATGTTTTGGAGCTTCTGGAGAGAATGCTGTACATTCCTGATATGTGTGTGGGTAAGCCTTAAAAGAACTAGACCTTCAACAGTGGACAGCTATTTGATTGAATGTAGGATTCTACAGAAACACAGGGCATCTCATTTTGTGGAAAGGGTGGCCATACAGTATTGGCATTTACATGTGTTAGACCAGTGGTCTTCAAACTTTTTATTGCCGTCCCCCAAACCCCTCCCCTTCCCATCATTAGTAGGAAAAAAAATATTCGCCCACAGCCCAGACTTTTTCACAATTATTCTAAATTTAAAAATGCAATCAAATACATGATGCCAAACATTCTATTCTGGTCAGACAGGCCTTACTAACATGTAAAGGTATCCAAAGTGTGATTGTTAGAAGAGGGGACAAGGGGTTTGAAGAGCATTTGGCCTCCCTCCCCTTTTGACACATACTCCCAGCTTGGGTGTAAATGACACAGGATCCCTTGAGTGGCCCCAGTTTGAAGACCCAGTGTTACATAGTATCCCCAACTGTACTAATGTGGCCACTAGTATCGAGTTTTTACTTTTCTTTTTGAGTGCTCCTTACATATTGTCCGTGCCTCCGGACGGTATATCTTGCCTCTGAAATATCCAGATGTAACACACGTAACTTTGCAACCAGCAACCAGGACTAGACCTATGAGCATCAGCATAAAAGGAGTAAGTGAATGCTAGTTAGACAGCTGGCATAGGTCAGTCCTCCGAGTCCTGGCTGCGCTACACAGTGAGGGTGATAACTTCTGAGAGGCAGGCAGGCTCGTGGGTGGGGTAGAGCAACAAGGCAATATTGAGGTTGTTGTAAGGTTAAAGCTAAGCCTCCACCCCTAGAAGAGCAAACGGCTAAGAACAGAGATTGACCCATATGTCACACAGCACTTGTTAGAAATTACCATTTTTGGTGTGGTATATGCCCAGATTTTATTACAAAACCGAAGGCTACTATTATGCTTTATTTTCTTGTAATAATTTAAATAGCAGCCAAGATAAACTACAGTTCCCATCATGCGTGGAGAAAAAACCTATGGCATAAAATCACAAACGCAGAAATCCAATTATGTAAGAGCAACTCTAAAATCTTTTGACGGAGAGCAACAAGTAGGTACGTGACTCCTCCTGAGTCAACTTGTTTAATTCGTTTTTAATTAATTTTTATAATATTTACAGATTGATTGTGGTTTTTAATGTTTATTGGTGATTCTTTGGGCATTCTATTTTTTATATTTTTATATTTTGGGGGCATTTTTTTTTACTTTAGGAGCTGCCAGCGCCCGTGTTTAGTGGTTCCGGCAGCCTCCATTTCTTCTATTTCTTTTCCGCTCGTAAGGCCATCTTTGGCCGCCATTTTTGTTAGCGGTTCAGCCGCTAGATCTCTCGGCTGAGGCTTTCCCAAGATGGGGTATTTAAAGCCTTCTGTTTGCCGGCCGCGCCGCTGAGGTGTGCCAGAGGCCAGCCCGTCTGCGTCCAGAAGAGCCCCGAGCCCAGAGATGCTGTTCCTTTTGACACTGCAGGTTGGTCTATTCTCCCTCACAATTACCTGCACTCCGAACCCCAATGATCTGCACTGTCCCTACGGACACTTTATGATTTTGCGACCCCTCACCATGCCCCAGTTGTTCTTGGAGACCCACAACCTCCCCTCCTTCTAAAAATTATTCTCATCAATTAGGCAAAATGTTTTTGCTTAATTGTCGCTCTTTGCCGGCACACTGCCTACATATTTACACCCTTTTAGAAGATCTCCAACCTGATACCTTATTTCTTACTGAAACATGGTTGCTGGAAAAGTCGTCTGTCGATATTTGTAGAACTTTACCATCTACTTATTCAATAGTCCATGTAGATAGACCTCACACAAGAGGGGGTGGCATTGCTATTATCCATAAGACAACGATTAAATGTGTTGCTTCGTCACTTGACATTCCGGGTTGCGAGAGCATGACTTTTACACTATATCTGTCGCCCATCTTCACCTTTTCTGCCATCCTTCTTTACCGGCCTCCAGGCTCTTGTGTGGCCAGCCTCATCTGTAAAACTCCCAATTTAACCATTCTCGGAGATTTTAATATTCATTTCGAGAATGTAGACTGTTCTCATGCTAAATCCTTATTAGCTTTTTTGACTGCTTTAGACCTGACCCAATATTCGACTGCACCCACCCACCTTAAAGGCCACACTATTGACCTTATATTCAGTAACGCTCCGGATTTCGCGATTTTTACTCCTCTGCCCCTACTCTGCTTATAGGAGTGAGAGAACGACAAAAGGTAATGATATGTCCACTCTTTAGGTGCACAGCCCAGGACTAAAATATCGAGGCGAATCTGGTCAAAATTGGTGCCCACTGAATGTCATAATGCACTTCGCGCCTCTTCTATGACCCATAATCACTCGGCTTTGACTACTGCAGAGTCGTTTGATAAATGGATCTCTACCTCTCTGCTTTGCCCATTAAAACAAGATTAAAGAAAACCACTCACAAGACCTTCCTTGGTTTTAACCTTTTCCGATAGAACGTAAAAAGAATTGTAAAAAACTGGAACGAATTTGGAGGAAGAACTACAGCCTTCCCTCCAAGGAGGCTTATAGGCAATCCATCAGACGCTACCATCAGAATATTAAAGCAGCTCAGACTACTTACTATAGCACCAAATTAGAAGAATCATCTAACTCCCAAAAATAAATATTTCAGATCTTTAAAGAACTTACCTTGGCTCCTCAAACTGACTCTCCTATAGAGGCATCTATCAAACACAGAAACCTGTTAGCTGCTCATTTCCCGGACAAAATCATCAAAATATACTCGGCATTTCCTCCTTCTTCACCTAAAGAACCCCTGGACGGTCAGTCCATTGATCCCTTTTTTTCGGGAATGGCATTAAATGTTTTCCAACCTCTTACAGACACTTTGGTAACCAACTTTCTTCTTAACATTAAATCTGGTTCTCCTCTTGACCCCGCTCCTCCTGCCATTTTGTCGTTGGCTTTAGACATTATTGTTCTGCCACTAACAAAAATTCTAAATCATTCTTTATCTCTGGGCTGTTTGCCTCAATCTTTTAAGCACGCCGTAGACCCATTGCTCTTCTCCCTAAATTAGCAAAGGTCCTAGAAAAACATGTTAATCATCAATTGACTAGCTATCTAGAGAACCAGGAGCTTCTGGATCCCTCTCAAATGGGTTTCAGAGCCCAACACAGTACTGAGTCCTCTCTGTTAGCAGTCACTGAATCTGCCCGGCAACTTCTAGATCAAGGTGGTCATGCTGCCATCATCCTACTTAATTTAGTGCAGCATTCGATACCGTGGACCATAACCTCCTCTGCTATAGACTCTCTAAGATGGGGATAGAAGGTACTGCTTTTTCTTGGCTCTCATCTTTCCTTACGGGAAGATCGTTTCAAGTTTTAGACCGCTCATTTTTGTCAGATACTTATCCTCTGACTTGTGGAGTTCCTCAGGGCTCTTCCTTAAGCCTGACTCTCTTTAATAGTTATTTATCCTCCTTGGCCAAAGTTGTCTCCCCTCACAACCTCTCAATGGTCACCTACGCTGATGACACCCAGTTGGTAGTATCCCTCTCTAGTACTGGGCATTCCTCTTCTGCCAGTCTCTCCCGCTGTTTGATGGACATTGCCAATTGGATGACTCTATCTAAATTGAAATTTAACTATGGAAAATCAGAGGTAATGATTGTGGGTAATGGCTCTCCTGCTATCCCCTTGACCCTACACTCAGAGGCCTTCAGTAGCCTTCCCCCCCCCCCAAGACACACATCAAAAGCCTTGGTTTTTGCCTTGAGCCCAGTTTAACTATGGAGCTCCAGTTCAAAAAGGTTTCTTCTATGTGCTTTGGTCTTTTAAGATCTCTTAGGAAGATTTTTAATCTTCTACCTCCCATGGCCAGAAGAATCCTTATTCAGGCTCTGATTCTCTCTCGTCTCGATTATGGCAACTTCCTGTTCCTCAGCTCTCCGGACTATGTATAAAAAAGCTTCAAGCTGTACAGAATGCTGCAGCCGGACTCCTTACTAATCTACCCAGACATCCTTCTGCAAAGCCAGCTCTTGTAGCACTCCACTGGCTGCCCATAAAACAGCGTATTCAATTTAAAGCCTTGTTTGGTCCACAAAGCCCGACATAACAAGGGTCCCCTCTTTCTCAGACATCGCTTTTCTGTCCATGTCCTTGCTAGATTTTTGCGGTCTTCCACCTCCCGGCAAGTTCATATAGCACGATTTAAGAGATCCTGGGGAGGTAACTCCTTCTCGGTCAAAGCTGCCTGGCTCTGGAACTCCCTTCCTTCAGAGCTTCGTCATGAACCCTCGGAACGTCAGTTTAGGAAGAATCTAAAAACGATCTTTTTTGTAGCAAACCCTTTGCCCTAATTTTTTTAAAATTCTGTTTATTTTTTCCCCTTAGGAGTCCTTCACGTACCTTAGCGCTGGGATGCCCTAGGGTAGCTATGTGCTCTATAAAACCATAAAACTAAAAACTAAACAAGTCCTCTTTTCTTTCTGGTTGCAGTCAAGCTAAGTACTTTATTATCCTTTGTTTCCTATATAATTTAATTGTGTGTATATTTCCATTTAAATTTATACTTGTGCTGTGGTTTGGTTGACAGAACTTTTGACCTGACTTTACCATTTGCTTAGTGCAGTCAAACTGTCACTTGCTGACAGATATTCTGCTCAGGAGCCTCACTGAGCCACACACTTGCTGCTGCTTTGCACTCACTCTTCAGAACACTGCAGCCCTTCTATATCTCTCTTCCTCTGCAATGTGTCAAAAGGAAGCCACGATATCAGGGAGCGTCTCCCTGGCTTTGGTGACCCAGAGAGCTCTGTTTTAGGAAGCCGTCTCCTTCGCCCTTGGCCTGCCTCCCTCCCTGCCCCACGCACAGGGACCCAACTATTGGTGGCGCCTGAAGCTTCCCCTTTGATTTCCCACAGGCAGTTCTCAACTGCGTGAATTTAAGACTGCTCCTGTGATTTAAAAAAATAAATGCTTGGGTATTTAAACAAAAATATCGAAACACATAACTTTCGGCATAATTGCCAATTTTATTGCCTCTGCCCTCATTTCTAACTTCAGTTGGTTTTATTTATAATGGAGTCATATACTGAAGAAGAGGTGGATCAAATCCTCAGAGACACTATAAGCTCTTTTATTAAAAGACTCTGAACAGCAAGCTGCCTCTGGTTCTCTGCTCAATATTTCTAAGACAACTGAAGTTTCTGTGCAAAACATTTGGCACGAGATGCTAACTCAAAAGATATTAGTTCAATAAAAACGTTAAAAAACATAATTTAGAACAAATGGATAAACTCAAAGACTCTCCAAACTTAGAACCTCTTTTTGAGAGGTTGAACTAAATTAAATTACCTATTCATGTTGTACAATCACATGAACGATGTGGGTGACATAGATACTGATATGGACAAGGATGGTCCAGAACAAAATGATCTGGCATGGGCCTCCAGAGAAGAGGTGTAAACACTTCCTAATGAATTGGGAGAGTCTACTTCTTACTCTATTTCTATAGGACAAACAGTCCTGGATTTCTCAGGTCAACCTTTGTTTTGCCCACTCTAGTACAACCCCCAAATTCAAGAGAATAGTCTCTATATGAGCATGTATCACAACATGTGCCACCTAAATTGAGACAACCTTTGCATAGGATAATGCGTAATAGAGTCCGGTCCGAATGTTTACTGCCGTTGTTACCTAAAAACATAACTGGTACTCCCACAATAGATCCAAATATGCTGCTTTTTTCACTGTATGGATCCCAAAAAAGAAGTGGATAAGTCATTGACTAATTGGTAAAACAGGATTTTAGATTTTACTAGTGTTCTTACAAAAACCCTAGATTTAGCAGAGGACGCAAGAATTGAGGGCACACAAATGGACCCTTTAACCTTAACCAGTTGGGCACAGAAAACAATGTGTATCTTAGGCAATGCCAATTTAGCTATGAGGCAAGAGCTTACTCTTAAAGACTGACCCCAAACTGGAAACCTTGCCAACTAAAGAAATGGTCAGGAAGCTAATGGATTACTCTTTAATATTGCCTTCATCAAAGAACTGAATAAATGTGTGGCTAATTTGCATCAATAGACAAGGCGCAGTCTTTTTTTTACAAAACATGTTTGGGCATTAGATTTTTGGCAGTGCCAGAAAAAAGGCAGGAGCCGGTCTGCCCGCTTTTATACCTCAAGAGGTGGATTCAACCAAACCAGAGTCTCCTTTGGATGGCAACAAGACCTCAAATTACAATTTTACTCTTAGCCCGTCATCAGTTTGAAAACTTTCAACAATTACATGGTTTACCACCATTTAGCAAAGACATTTTTTCAATTCGAAGGACTATCCTTCAGTCTTTCTTTGGCACCTTGGTGTTTCACTAGGGTCATGACACTTGTCATAACACACAAGAGCACACCTGGCTACTTTCTTCTTCTGGCTCAGGGCAAAGACTAGATGTTAATTAATCTAACAAATCTTGTGACTCTTTTCCAGAATCTGGGATTCCTTGCCAACAAAGGCAAATCTGCATTGCAACCTGTCCAACAGATGGAGTTTCTGAGTTTCGTAATAGACTCAGATGACTCAATTTTTCAACTTCCAAACAAGAAAGTTTCTCTCATAAAAGAGATAACTCAAATTTTAACTTGATCCAATTTATCGCTCAGGTTTTTAGCACAAACTGTGGGTCTGCTATCATCCTCAATCCAGGCTACATTTTCCACGTCCCCTGCATTATCAGGCCTTACAAAGGTTAAAAATTTGCCATCTCTGAAAGAGTATCTCTTATTGCAATACTATTCAATTAGATCAAGAGTCCTGTTCTGAAGTCCAATGGTGGTTAGACCACTTAGAAACATGCAAAGCAATTTTCTCTACAGCACTAGATATTGTTTTAGAATGCAATGCCACCTGGACTTGTTGGGGGCTCAAGATCTGGGCTCAAGATGTGGGCAGTTCTCGACATGGTCGCAAGAGGGTCATCGCTGCACATCAACTGTTGATGCCTGCAGGTTCCTTTCCAAAAAACAAACAAAAGAAATTGCTCCATACTCCTTTGTATGGACAATCTCTCAGCAGTTTGGTACATAAACGGTCTGGGAAGTACAAGAGTAAGACCATTGGATAAATCAGCGAAACATGTTTGGGACTTCTGCCTTCAAAACTAAATCTCAGTTTAGGCAGAATATCTATTAGGAAATCTAAATGTAAAGCAAATTAGTGCTCCAGGAATCTTCGGTATGCCCGACATGTTCATCCTACAACTGTCAACAAGACTTATCTATCTAGCTAAAGTATACATTTCCCCCTTTTGTTATATTCTCTTGAGTTCTAACCCAGTTCAATGCCAAAAAGCCCACTTACTATTGATCACCCTGTCAACCCTAGATCAACCCTGAATCCCTACGGCCCAAGAACTATGAGTAATCATACAGATCAGCCTAGATGGTCTGGACTAGCCGGTGCATGGACAGTGGTGCAGGTCCCTTTTCAACATATATAACATTAGTGGTTAATTTTCTGGCTTCCCACAGAAAGGCATACAGGACAGTCAATACACACAGAACAGCAATTATCAGGAGAGCATACATATACAAGTGGGTGGTAAACCGGTGGGTAACATGATTTAATATGTCATCCTTTTAAGGGCACAAGATTTTGTAACCCTCCTTTAACCAAGTACAATCTATTGTTATCCTCATTTTTTTTCAATTGGCCTCACAATACCTCTTAATCACTGAAATTACCCTCTGCAAAAGTAACTGTCATTCTCTGTCTAGTTTCCTTAACTTGTATTTGTCATATATATGAACAGCAAGCCAGGGCACACCAAAACAATTCTGAGTAGTTGAACCAAGTGGTCAGTCAATAAGAGTCAAGGTCCAAGGAGTAAGTAACAGCCGGATATTTATTGAAGTATGCACCAGTGTGGTCAATATTCAGGTCAAAGACCACATGATAAGCAAAAAGTCCAACACGAACAGCCAACACTGTGTTTCGTCTTCTAGACTTTGTCAAGGCTGTAGAATGAATATACAATATGTACTGATTGGTAACATACAACATGAACTACTTCCAAAACAATATATACATCAAGTTAAAGTAAAAAGGCTGAATCAAGTGGTCCAAAATGCCTAAATGAACTGGCATGTGAAAGTAAAAGTAGTGCAAAGAGTAAGGGATGCGCACCGTGCTTAAACATTGGTGCATGCTGGAAAAAAGTGCAAAAGTTCAGAAGAGGAAAAAAGTAAATTATAGTTGCTAATATAAACAAGGAGTCAGTCAACCAGAAAATCCTGTGATATATACACACTGATGTGGAAATGTGCAGGTAACCAAAGAACACAGATATCCCATGTGCGTGAAAACAAAGAAAGAAAAAAGACCAAAGACCCAATGAACATCGGATTTAATACCTTCAAAATGTAGGTATGGCGAGTAGGAGTTCCATGAGAAGCGTATGGTTGTCTCAACTCCAAATAGATTAATATAAGCTAGTAGTGTAACGGAAATAGCAGGCCATGATAAGCCTGAAAAGGAAAAATACACATCAAGAAACATTGCAAAACACGTGACCCAAAAATACCGAACTGCGTGCACTGTGGCATGAAATATAAGGAACAGTAGGGAGACTGGTGTGGAAAAACAGCAAAACCATGGGTCAGTAAGGTGGAGTGAAAAAATAAAGCGAGAGGCGTTCGACTGCGGTGATGAAACCAAGGCGAAGAATGCCAAAACAAATGGGGAAGGCATTAATCCCAAAAAACAAACATTGGGATTCTGAGAACACAGAATAAAGTAAAACAACTGAAAATACAGCGCACCCTCAGGGAACTGGGCGAGCGTCAAAATTATTATGAACTAAATGCACAAGGCGATCGGTGAATATATGCCCCAGGTAAGGGTATCATAATGAACAGCACCTCATTTTTGGGGGCTCATTCTACTGAGGGTGTCCTGGAATCTAAAGTCCTTTGAGCTGATACGGGTCTGGATGACATTCTCAAATCTGTTGATTGGTCAAATGTTTCAACATTTAGAACCTTTTTTTGCAAGCCTATTTGTCTTGTCTCTAATTCAGTAGTTGCTATGCTTTAAACTAGCCTCCTATCTTATAATACAAAGCAGAATTTCTTAGCTTTAGTGAAAGACGTCTTGATTTTATTAAAGACAAGGAGGCTTGTCCAAACGCATTCACATTTTAACCCTCCCTTTCTTTCCTATAGTGCCTGTCTCAACCACAAACCAGACATATTAAAAAAGACTTCCAAACTGGGGATACTCTAGAAAGACATCATTGTTCAACTCTCAGTCAGTTCTTCTCCAATCAGGGGGAATATGGTGCTACAGGTGGCTCTTCTACACAGTCCCTGCATAGTCTTCTTCTTTTGGATTTCACTAGAGAACTTTTAACTCTACTAATGCCTTTAACAATTGTTATGGTTCCTGTTCCTACATTTCAAACTTCTTGATCTGCTCCTGCGAGAAAAGGGGACTTATTGCTCCCAGTCAAGAGAAGATTTATACAGTTTCTTTTAAATGTTTAGTTGTGACTGTAGTTTTTTCTGTAAGTATGATAGAACAGTAGTTTATCTTGGCTGTTATTTAAATAAATGCAAGACAAGAAAGCAGAGGAGCCTTTAACCCTTTAATAAAAATAAGGCCTTTTTTGCTAAAGCTAATAAAATCTCTATTTTTCCCTTCTTTTGCTAAACTTGTTTTTTTAGTTGCCTATAGAAATGTCTACTTTACTCCTGTTAACCAGTGGTAAAGTGCTTTTGCTCTCCCTTCCAAACATGGTACATTAGGCATACCCCTGATTGGTACATTTAATTTACTTGCAAGTCCCTAGCATAGGGTATTACAATGTACCCGGATCCTATACATTAAATGCTACTAGTGGGCTGCAGCACTCACTGCTACCCATTAAAGAACAGCCTGTAGTGCAGTTTAATACTGCAGTTTCGGCCTGGCAAAATAGACCTTTTGCAAGGCCTAAACCTTTCGTTTTAATACTTTTAAATACTGCTAAGATAGTACCTAATTGTCAGTAGGGCAGGGTGCATTCTATTTAAAAAGTAGGACATGTATATTTAATGCTTTACATGTCCTGGCAGTGAAATATCTTCAATGTCATTTTTCATTGTGGTAGGGCTGGCTCTCCCGTAGAATAACATTGTTTTACCCTATTACATTTGATAAATGCTAAATTCAGTTTGGAAGGAGCGAGGAAAATATTTCACAGACTCATTTTAAAAGTAATCTAAACTCAAATTTAACTGTAAAGTAAGGATTTCATTTACTACTTTGGAAATTACATTTCTAAAAAGTTGCCATTTTCCTGCCTAAAGTTTCTAGAGCCTTTCTGTGAGTGGCCAGCTATCCCTGGACTGTTGATGGCTCCCGCAAGAGGGAACATGTATTGCTTCCAGACAGAAGACAAAGGGCTTTGGTGTGGAGAGTTGTTGCCTTGGCAGGAAGGGCTGGGGCCTGTATCCTCCTGTCTTAAGGAAAACGTGAACTGCTTACCTTGAACCCAGGGCCCCAGAAGTGACTCCAAGGGTCAGTTGGCTGACCTCCTGTGTGAGCTACAGGGATACAACAAGCTACAATAGGCTTTTCCTGCAGTTGTCCAGGGGCAATTGGACCAGGACTTCATACTACTGTTTGGTTTCTATCTGACACCATGTGAGTCTATTAGTGCCTCCGTTGAGGTCCTGGTGGCTTTAAAAGTATACTTCTGTGGTGGATCGGGACTTAAAGGACTAAAAGACTGAAGGTACAATCTTAAACCAGGGTGAACTTGGTTAGTGCATCAGACCAGTGATCCATTGCAGTCAGTGTCTAATTGCGCATGGGTCTTGTTCTATTTACCGCGACTATTGACAACCACTTTGTGATTCTTGGCACTATTTCTCCTTAAAACCTAGAAAATTCATAACTCCAGTTCAACCTATTGAATTTTTGTCATTTTGGTATATTACATTTTACTCTGTTTTTTTTTAAATTCAGGTTTTTTTTATTACCTTATTATCTTTAGATACTCCATCAATACTATACACGTTACTTTTAAAGCTAAGCCTGTCTGCACTGTGCCATCACTACCAGTTGGTTGTACTCAAAATTGTGGTTATTATTTTAAATGGGTTCTCAACCTTTCAATAAAAACAATATATACTGTATACCCACTAGAGAGGCTTTAGATAAGGCAGTTGGGGCAGGATTGGGTCTGCTATTTGGGTACAGCTGAATCGGTAGGCTACCACATACATATGATCACAGCATGGTAGATATTGCACCTCTGTTCAGTGTAGGTCTACACTTGTTTCAAACACATAGCTACAAACAGCTATGTGACTGATAGACGCTGACTGCTTCAACCGTAATCACACAGAGTATTTGACACAATTCATTTGTCCGACAAAATATTATTAATTGTTTAACATTTACTCTTTCATCAGCATTTTGCATGATGATAGAATAAGTCTGGAGTGGTTTGTCTAGTATTTTTTTAATCCAGTGCCAGTTAAGATTCTTTAAAACAGGGCTCTCAAATGCATAGCTCAGGAGCTACTGGTAGCTCACCAGTACCCTTGAAGTAGCTACATGTAGTGCAACCCAGCACAGTAAGCAATTCAGAGAGTCTAGCCACTTTAAGGAGGGTAATTGTTTATAGGCGAGTTTAACAACATACATGCCAAACTCCACAACTATTTATTTTCCACATATATGAAAACATGGAGTAAAGAACAGTACATTTATATTTACTAATACCTACATATTTTCATGCTATTCTATTAGTCAACATTCTGGATATGATATTTTGGTATGACAGTTGATCATTACTAGTAATCCCGCAAGGTATTGCCGCTATATTGACTGTATTTGATGTGGTCACTACTGCAACAATGGTCAAAGCCAATTTTCACTGATCAGAAGTAGCTCTCATTACAGAAAAGGATGGAGACTCTGGGCTTCACATGTAGAAATGCACGTTTACAATATCCTTGTTACCATCACCCCTTGGACTGTGGTCAGCTCCCCAGAGAAGACACCCAAGTACAAATCAGGGATACAGTTGATCACCTTAACACAACATCCAAACAAAATCCTTGGAAAACCCTGGGGTTTTGAAGTGACTTTATCCCTTTATATTTGTGGATGCTGCATGTGGTAGTTTCAAAGCGCAGTCAGGAAAACCCTTATCTAGGTATGGTCAACCCCTGATACAAATTCTGTGGTCTTGTTGGAAACTTGTAAAGTGAGACAAAGTATGGAGAGCTTGCTGTACGATACTGGTATATCGGTTACTTTTTTCTTACCTCTACTTGTGTTACCTTCATATCTTCTTTGCGATGCTGTTCTAGCATATCGTTCAGTTCTTTCTTCAAATAGTCTAGATACCTTTGAAACTTCTCCTAAAAGAAGAAAGTCTATATTTTCAAAACCATAAACATATTGTGCAACTGTCCTTCAGTGGTTGAGATACATACTTTAAATTTGTCTTTTAATAAAAGTGTCTGTTATTGCCAAAGGTACATAAAGATGCCTCTTGTATGTTATCAGAGCAATACATCCAAGGGCATGCTACAAAGGCACCCTACCTGGGGAGTAACTTCTATGGCAAGTTATGTTGGCAGTACACCTGATGTTTTATCTGGGTAGTAATTCTGTAAACCATACTCTCTGTGCAAACACCCCAAATGACATGTTCTGCTGGGCAAGTAACTTCTGATATTCATTGGTACAGGTTAGTTTTTATTTGAATACTGGGTTGTTCTTAAGTGCCATATTTTGGTGATTTCATATTTTTGGCATATGAATGCTGATGATGAGCATTTTTTAGGCACATGATTTATCATGACGTGTAATCATTGGGAAAGGGATTTTGTGGATTTGCCTTGTTCTCTAGTTATGATGATACACTTGTTACCAAAGGTATTACAATTGAATAGCGTATGGTCTATGATTATCAAGAAAGGGGATTAGCAGACTGTTTGCTGGACTTGAAGCGTAAATATTGAATGTAGGATTGCCTCCTACAGGAGTCCAGTATTTGCCTATTTCCCAAGATGAATTATACATTAGCATCACTTTTGTTGACCAGAAGGTAGTGTTTGTTTTTAGAAGAACTTGCTGTAGACCATTGGGTCGTAGGGCTCCCTCTCTCTGCACGGCTTTTTAGTATTAATATTTTCAGTTGTCTTTCTTTATAAGCAGTCAAGATGTTGTCATTCTGCTTTGTGCAGAGGATTCTAACTTCTGGACAGTGACACAATTCTTCTGCTGTCCCAACAAAAAACATTGTTATCTTGATACTTTGCAAAGTATTTCAAACTGAGGTAATTAACCCATGTTGGCTCTGAGATGTCAATGTTCTTTGCAGTGAAACAACTTATTTGTACATGGTTGACAGCTTTCCAAAATTCTTTCAAACTTTTACTATTGCTTGCGTACAGCAGCTTAGCCCTGAATTGATCATAATATTCCTTTTTTGCTGCCCAAGCCTCTTTTTTATATTTTTGCCTTATCATTCTGCGTTTCACCACTTGTGTTAAATAACATGGCTTTTTCTTTAAATACTCACAATTCTCAATTGTTCTTTTTGTTTGCTCTGTTTGAGGGCCTCAGTGATCCACTGAATTCAATTGTTTGTCAAACTGTATAATGTGCTTTGTTAGGAGTGGTATTAGGTTACAGCAGAAGACATTTCTTGGTGAATTTCTACCACTATTGTATAGGATTACCAGCAGAGGTCCTTGCTAAGGAGTGCGCACTGCACCTTGATGTCCTCTGACAGCAAACCATTCTATTTCAATCTCTTATGATTTGCTGTGTATGTGGGAGTAGTTAGGTTTGTTGCTTGGGGAATAGTCCTACTGGATACCACTCACCTGGAGCAAATAGTCAATATTTGAGCGGCAGTCAATTTTGAAACATGAAATGTGTTTACTCAAGGAAAGAGTTACTAACGTGTAGCAAATTATGGAATTACTCTTGAAAGGAGATGTATACCCAGGCGGGAGGTTGATCCTCAAGGATTGTTCCATTTATAACACGCAAACCAGTCGAGATAAATGCTCTCAAAATATTTTCCCAGATTTAATCTCGTCTATCACGTGTCGTGTAACCTGGTTGGGTAAATTCCACATAAGGTATTAGGCTTTCATTTTGTTCCTCTTCATGTGGTAGAGACAGGTTTGTGTTAATGCCCTCAACGTAAGTGTAGAAGCATTATTAGGTTCTGCTTTGAGGTCTATCATTGGTAAATGTAGTTTGCTCACATAGTCCTGCTTCTCCTTTAATGATGTATAAATGTAAATGTTAGTTATAATTAGGCGGAAAAGCTGCTCTAATGACCAGCTCTTGATTTTTACTGCTAAGACCCAAGATGCATTTGTTCATATCTGATTCACATTTGCATTAAGATCTGTCAAGACACATATCACTAGCCCACCCTTTGGTCATCCTTTAGATTTGTCTTTAATGGCAACATTATTTAATTCAATATAGCCAATTATAGGGATTGGCTGTTTAGTCCACGTCTCTTGCAGTAAGAAGATATGAAATTGTTTCCAGTATAATGTGTTCTCATGGTCTTCGATCACCTTTAATAACCACCCGACATTGCAGAAGCATATTTGTAATATTGCAATACTTTAGTTTCAAAGCAGCTGATCTCAGAGTTTGATCCAGGTTTCAGTCTTGTAGTTCAATAAATTAATGCTGCTGGGAGTCAAATGCAATCATTTTTAGGATTTGAGCACCTCGCTTGCTCAGTAGTTTGAGCATTTGTTGGAACAAACCGAGACCTATCTTTAATTTTGGTCATAGTTTTTCCTATTCCATTTCTCAGGATCAACTGTGGGGCCTCCCCAATTGGTGAAGGGAATTGAACAGTCAAATGTGAATGATTCTGAATTTGAAGCGCTAGCTAGCTCCATGTATTTGGTCAATTTTATTCACCAATTTCTGAATACATGTTTTTTAGAATAAATCTGTGAAGCTGTGTCCGAGGAGTTGTGGGTCATGGTGGACGAGATCACCAAGGTACAGCCAAAACTGATGGGAGTCGAGGTCCAGCAAACATCATTGGCCAGGAAAATAGAGTTATGGCAGAGGATCATCGAAAGGGTCAATTCAGTCGGCACCTATCCACGCACAGGATATCAGGAAGAGGTGGAACGAACTCAGGGGGAAGGTCCATTCCATGGAGTCCTGGACCGCCGCCTCCTCCCCTTTACTTAACATCCTGGGAGGAGAAGGTCTTGGACATCATCCATCCGGAAGGCCTTACTGGTATTATCGGAGGGCTTGTCTATGGTAAGTCAACAATACACCCCAGGCACCAACAATTCCTAACCAGCATGCCTAAACACCACCCACCACTCGCCTATCCACCCCATCCAACACTACTGCAACCCCCCAATTACCCCACCCCTCCCCTGCATGCCACACCACACCTCTCCCACCATCCCCACACACTTCGCCCCCAATGCACAGATAATAATCACAATGTGAAGAACCACAACTCCCACAATGCATCGCACCCCACACAGCTAAAATACACTACCACTTCACAGTGGAACACCTGTGTGGAGAACCATAACACAGCCCATATCTACTGATTGCTATGACCGCCTCCCAACAGATGGCCATGACAGCAATGCCAACCACCATCCACAACCCACCATGGCACATAGACACCATGGCACAATCCCCATACCTAAACCAATGTCTGCAGTGCTGCAGCTGTCCTTGCCATCACTGGGAAGCAAATCGAGCCACTGCATGCACCACGCCATGAAAATTACATCTACACATTCACAAGAAAACTCTCTCTCTTTCCATCCACAGGCAACCCTGCCACTGCCACCCAGCAGAAGATGCAAGGGTCAGACAGCCCTCCCTGGGATGAAGGCCCCAGTGGATGTCTGGCTGTGGACGAGTTGCCGGGGCCATCTGGGGTGACTGGTCAGTCCACTCCCAGCCGCCCCACCCTAGACACACCGGACTCCCCCTCCCATGTGGCTACAACACCTCAGCGAGCCCGATCACCTCCAAACCTGTCTCCCAGGGACCTCTCTATCAGAAGTGTGCTCCAGTACAGAGTCAAGGGCACACACCCTACACAATGAAGAGCATGGTGCTACTGGGAGTGGGCACACTGTGCCAGAGGCACAAGCACAGTGGGCTAGGGTTAGTGGGAGGCGGGATCAGTGATCCAAGGGACGGGCAGCCACAACAACTGACTGCCTAGGAGGCCCTCACCATACAACCAAACCCAGGACACCATGGCCCAGATCCCCACCACTGTGAGGGAGACCCAGAGGCTGCAGAGTCAATACCAACAGGAGGCCATGCAGCAGTGGCAGACCCACAATGCCACCATGGAAGGGGTGCTGAAGGAACTCACTACCATCCTGAGTGAGTCCATCTCCCACCTGCAGGCCCTTTCCATTAGCCAAATCTCATCTGAGGCCTCCACATCAGCGGAAGCTAGTGGAATGGAGGCCCTGCCACAGGACCTGCAGGACACCAGCACCCCTACCCCTCTAGCAGACGAGCCCACACGCAAGCGCGGATGTCCAAGCAGACATCCTGCTGGAATTGATCCCACGACCACCACCAGGAAGTGACCCTCTCCTGAACATTCTCCCTTGCGTATCATTGAGCCACCCTGTTGACTGTTGATTCTGAATTCCTATCGCCAAGCGCCCGGGACATCTTGTTTGGGGTCAAGGGCAACACGTTTTCATGTTTATTTAGTCCAAAAACCCTTTGGCTGCCAGTTTACAGAGAGGGAAACTGTCTGCAGTTGAGGTAATGTTTGTCCATATGTTAATACTGTTCGAACTTGTATTTATGGTTTTCATTCATTCAAAGCCTTCATTATTAGGGTGAGCGCTGCAAATAAATGTTTTAAGGTCACACTGCACTACTGACAGTGGTTCCAGGAAAAAAAAAAAGTGTACACACGTTTGAAAAGTTTAACAATATGAGGCTACATATAATGCTCCCAGAATGCTCTGTGATTAGATGCAAATGTTTGCAGAAGCTTGTAAGCAAGGGGATTCTTTCCTTTTTAAAATAAAATGTACAGAAAAATTCAACTAGGGAAAAAATATTTTGCTACTATGAAATTTTAGGTGCTATTTCTTTGAAGTACCATTTAGTTAAATGTGTTGATCCATTTTCAACAAGCTTATGGAAAGCATGAAAATAAACAAGCACTGACAAAGCCAACCGAGGTAACATTTTTTTGTGAGTCTTCAAGTTTCATCAATGCACATCTTGTTTTGACATGCCTTTTATAACACTTATGTGTGAGCTGCCAGGCCCTCACTAGTGTAACAAACACTGGCAAAAACAAAAAAAAGGTTTTTGATCTTTAAAAGCACACATTGCCAACAGTGGCATGTCAAAGGCCCGCAACCCCCTCCAGGGGGCCCCTTCGGCATGGCCCCTGCCGTGAGTGAGTCTGGAGAGGGGGCACTTCCATGTTCTTTTCAAAGGGGCTCCCTCCCGTTTCATTACGCCACTGATTGCCACTGTATTTCCTGACACTGAACAAAACTACTTTGTGTGCCAATATGCTCCTTGTGGAAGAGGAGAATGAGATCACTCACTGTAAAGCCACCCAATAAAGAAAGAAATTAAAGTTTAATAAAAAACAAAATGTCTTTGTTAACGCCAGACCTAATTAGGGACCCAATTCTTAAAGAAAGTCACAAAAGTGCACCCATGGTATATGACTTTGAATTAGTAGCTTTCATGAATTCCCGAGAGGTATACCAGGAAATCGTATCTCTATAGGATATCTGTGAACTGTATTTTAGCATGGGCAAATATGCATGTGTAGATTTGCTCATGTGAAAATCTATTGAGCGTTTACAAGGTCACTTTCCCTCCAACCACTTTTTTCCCCAAGCCTGGAAGAAGTTCTACTTCAGCAATTGTCAGGAGTAAATTTCCAACCTTTCTTGTTATGGGAAAAGATTAGAGAAAAGCTGGTGAAAATCCTTAAAACATGCAAGTTAGTAGGTTTGCAGACTCAAAGGCATATTGGAACTATTGCTTACTGCTTCCTCCAGCCCCAGTATGTAGATCTGCGGAAAGGGGGCCAAATAAGGAAATTGCAACAGTAGGGATTGAATTGCAAGTATTCAAGCCCCACTATGGTAGTAACCCTGGCATAATCAGAGAGGCTATTATCAGAGCTCTTACATAATTAGATTGCTGCCATAAGTTGTCGCCGCACTACATGGTACCACAGGGACAAGTAGATATGTTTATAGGACAAGAAGATTTAAGAAGCAACCTGTCCCATGGACAAGCAGATATTTTAATAAATTCCACACCCCTGGCCACTATCATCTCTCTGTTCTCCCATGGCCACCATACTGGATCTCGACTACCTACAGCTGGCCCAAGTACTCCGATGATCCCACCCACCATGACCCCACTCATCACCCCTTGAACTTGCATCTCCCAAATAAACACCATTGAGCACAGTTACTGCCTACGTCTTTATTGTCATGAGTAAGAAAGATACTGCCATTACATGTGCAATAGTTAAGCCAAAGTCCTGCCAATGTATATGTGAGTGACACAGGGGAAGCAATATGTAGCAAGGATTACAGTGGAGCAGGCAATGGCTGGAGAGATGGGTCAAGGGAGGCAACAGGTGAGACAGGAACTAGAGTGTACCACAACAATGTCCTGAAAGTAGAACAAGACAGAGGCATCAATCACTATAGGGGTCCTTCAGGACGTTGCTGAACATGGGCTGTGACATCCCTGCTGCCAAACCCACTGTAATCTGGAAGGACCCTGGTGCAAGGAAGTAGAGGACTGACAACACCTGTACTGTGGAAGGGAGGGCGCTGGGATGACGAATGGCAGGCAATAGTTCTGGCTCCAACTGGGTCACCAGCTCCATGATGGACTGACGGTTTAGATGATAGGTCTGTTTGACTTGTTGCTTTTCCAGGGTGGCAAGGTCAACTAAGGGCCTGTACACCAGAGCATTCCTCATCCTCAACCTTCCACCGTACCTGCAAATAAGAGGGAGAAAATCATGATGTGCAGCATTGGCTGTGTGGACGTAGTTGAGCTGTGCACAGCTCACCAAATGTCACCCATGACACATCTTAAATGCACCCTCAACACAAATTGCACATGTAAAATGTCCTGCATGCACTGGACAGATGGAAGGGAGCTCATCCCGCCGGCGTAACACGTCATGGCGGTAGGCTGTCTAAACCGCCGTGCAACTCCTCATTGGTTAACATGGTTGCCTATGGGAGACAGGAGCCAATGGTGATCGCCCCTGGTGTGGACGGTGATGTCCGCGGCGGCCGTGACCGCCATTTCATGTGCTCATGCACACTTGACTCCTGACAGTCTAGCACAGAAGACCTCCACTGCGTGTGCTGCTATGTTCTGACTCTGGTAGCCAAGATGCCACGTCCTGTAAGAGATAGAGCCCCGGCCTTCACCTAGGACCCACGAGCCCTAACCCTGTATGGACAGTTGTATGGGGCACCAGAGCAGCAGGTGAGGCCAATGTGACTGTCCTGTCTGTGAGTGGGCAGATGGGGATGGGAGCCTTGGGATGAAGCAGTGTGACTGTAGAATGGACATGGGTGAGGAGTCTGAGCCTACGTAGATTGATGAAACAAGAGTGTGGTCGTGAGATGTATGCTGTCCACTGCTGTCCCTGTAATGCCACTCTATATGAACATGTCCTTCTGCCTGTGTCACCCAAGCAGGTCAGCGCCCATCAGAAGAAAGGTGGTCCATGCACAGCAGAGAACCCACTGCAGAAAGAGGTGGGAGGACCTGAGACGCTGGGCCCTTCAGACCACAGAGGCTCAGCTTGGGACATCCTCCCAACGTGGGAGGGGTGCCTGTCGGACCCTGACGTCCCTGATGGCCCGCATATTGGCGGTGGCCTACCCTGAGGTGGATGGGCACTTTAGGGCAGAACAGCAGCAACAAGGGGGTGAGTACACATTCACTTATGATGTGTTGTCATAGTGGCTCTGGGTGTGCACTATTGGGAAGCAGTAGCGTGGGTACTAGGTGGATTCATGTCCACTGTGGGTATTAGACAGCCGGGCAAGAATGGCATCATAGATGTGTGGCCAACCAGAAAGTGAATGAAGGGGCCGTTAGCTCCAATGTGGTATCTGTGTTGTCACCTACTACCAAGATGTGCTAGGCAGCACATGCCAAGAGGATCACAGCATCTGTGGTGTCAGGCCATTGTAATCAGTTGATGCCAACCACTGTGCCGGGGGTGAATGTAGAGTCCTCAGTCTGCTGCCAGGTACTGTAAGTGTAGTGAGGTAAGGTAGGCCAAGATGTCACTGTGCAATTTGACAATGGCATAGTTGGCATGCCAACTACCTATGCAGGATTCCATTGGTTCTGTAGTCCAGGAATAGTGTGCCGCTACGGGCATTTTAAGAGGGCAGGTCCTGGGCAAGTGTGGCAGGTATGCCTATCATCATGCACACAATTGCATCCATATCAGCGTCATCGGTATACATGTGCATCCCCCATGGTGTTCCATTGTTTTAGCATGTGTAGGTGAGGGCATGGCATGGCATGGCATCAGAAGATGATATAGTTACTCTGTGTGACTGCTGTGCTGGCATTGACCAATTGCACCCTATCTCTCTCTCTCTCTCTCCCATCCTCCCCCCCTCCCTCCCTCTCCTCCTCTGTCTTTATGTGCATCAGCATCATCTGATGAAGGAGAAGGGGCACCAGCGAGTGGGGATGCTGCCGCCGAAGGGACCCTGGAGGCTGATGCCAGCAGAGCCAAGGGGACCAGTGGGACAGATGGCGAGGGGAGTGCCACGGGGGAGACAGATTTCTCCTCCGGTGGCGGCTCCCTAGCAGTGGCGGACCCATCTGGGAACACACCGGCACAGTCTCTGTCCGCCACCCTGCCCTCCCTGTAGCTCCCCACCTGGTTGCCCGTGCCCGCTCACCCAGGAGGGTGGGCATCTCCTTCGCCCCAGGCACCTCTGCTCCTGCCCCAATCAGCCCTGCTTCCCTCAATGAGGAGGCTATTGACCTCCTGAGGTCCATCTCTGTGGGGCAGGCTACCATCGTGTATGCTATCCAGGGACTGGCAACCCAGATGCAGCAGACCAATGCGTTCCTGGAAGGCATTCACAGTGCCCTGTCTGGCCTGCAGAGATTGTTTCAGGCTCTGGCCTCCTCCTTGACGGCAGCCAGTGTCCTTTCTTCTTCCGTCCCCGCTCCAGCTACCTGTTCCCAAACCCAAATCCCTCTCCCCTCACCCATCCAAGGCACACTTACTGACCCACATGCATCCACATCAACAGACACGGTATGCAAGGACAGCCACAAGCACCACAAACGCCACTACCGCCATGTATACAAACCACATTCAGCTGCAGACATGCCAACATCCACTCTATTCACCGACTTCCTACCACCTCCCCCTGACAGTCGCAACACCACTCTGCACCTCATCAATCTCAGATCCTGCCACATGTGCCCTCACTAACACCGCCACAATATCAGACCCCCATACATGCACCCCATACACCACATGCGTACACACCAGGACAATCACCACCCCCACATGCACAAATCCACCTTACCTACAGACACCACCCCAACATTCACTCACACATCTCCCCTGCGATCTCCCCCCTCCCAGTACACCTAAACGCCCACACTCACCCACTCAACAGTCACCCAGCACACAGGTCATCCACCCAGCACACAGGTCATCCACCCACGCACCTGCACCCAAGCCATCTCCACGTACACACCTCTCAACCATACCCTCTCCCTCCACTCCTAACCGTCCTTCCGATGATCTACCTTGTGCCCCTAAGAAACATTTCCTGACAGAGTTTTCCCTGTTCCCCATCAATATCCCAGTCCCTGTTCCCCCCCAAACGCCCTGCAATGCTTCCCAGACCCCTGCCTTCCACTCCCTGGCCTCCCCTTGTTGTTGCCATGCCCCTCTCCCCCCTAAGACTTCCACCCCCACCAAGTCCACAGTTACCCATCCCAAACCCAAGGCCAAGCCCACTCCCTCCATCTCCAAGCCCAAGCCCACTCCCTCCACTTCCTAGGCCAAGCCCACCACCCCTCTGGCTAAATCACCACCTTCCAGGGGCAAGCCTAAGGACCCCTCCTCCAAGCCCAGACCAAAAGACCTTCCTCCAAGCCCAAATGCTCCCCCAACATCCCCTCACCCCTGAGGTGCCTGAATGCCCCATTGATGCCCCTGCCACGTGGAGGCCAGCACTTTGCCGTCAGGAGTCGAGCTGGGGCTTACTACTTTGCCCAGTGTGCTCGGGGAACCTCAGAACCTTTATATATAGTTAAATCTTACTATTACCGTTGGTGTTGATGGTAACAACCTTGTTGTGGCTTTCGTTCAACGTGTATGTGTGGTGAATGTGCAATTTTGTGTGTGTGGGTGTCTGTGTGTACTTATGTCCTTCCCTAGAGTGTGTTCTAGGCTGGTGTACTTACGGTTGGTGTCTTGGTCGGCGTTGCAGGTCCTGGAGTTCAATGGCCAGCAGGAGCATTGGAAGACTTGCAATTCGCGTGCCATGGTGCCTAAGGACGTGCCTGTGTTTCTGAAGGTGAGTGTTCCCTCTTATGTTGTTCACTTCCACCATGCTTTTTGTGGGGATGAGACCGTCACGGAAATCCTGGCAGTGTGCAGCCTTGTAATACGGTTGTGGGAAACTGCCTGACTGCTGGCCTGGAGATGCATGCCGCCAGCTGCAGCGGTCCATCCACACTGGCAGTTCGGACAGAAACCTTCCTGTGTTCTGCAGTTGCCTTCCTCCTACTCATAATATGGCGGTCTTCACCGCCGGTCCCACGATGGTGCGACGGTCACCTCCAATGCGGTGGTCCACAGGCCACCATACTCGTAATGAGTGCCTATGTCTGTGGGGTTTATATGGGAAAAGGCTTGCAGACTCTTTAATAAGTTGACAATACTGTTCGAGTAAGAATATTTTAGCGCCCCTTGGGGACATATTCGGACATTATTAATAAATTGGTTTTCATGTCATCCCATAACTCCTTTTCGTGGTTGTTTATCTGGGCTTGAGTTAGTTTGTTGCACCAGATCTCAAATTTTCTTTGTAAAGCTGGATTATGGGAAATTGATCCTTATCACAGGCTTGGTTTTCATCACTAGTTGATTGATGGCCCTTCCCATCTTGTGCAGTCCTGGTTGTTACCTCCCTATCTGTATGTATGGATATTTGAGTGGGATTTATGTTTGGGAACATCTGAATGTGGGACGCTTCAAGATTTAAATGGTTAAGGTTTGTTTTCTACCTGTACTGTGGTGGAGATATGTATGTTACTTATAATTGGTGTTTCTTCCTATCGTCCTCTACTTATAATTTAGTTTAATGGCTGCAGTCATTTGTGTGACTTGAAATGAAATTTCATGATTTACTACATCTTTATGAAATATTGGAGACAATGTAACAATATTTTATTTATTAGTAGGAATGGCTTTGTGATAACTGTAGATAGGGGTTTGTTTCTTCTTTTACCCAATCTTTTTTGTTCACGCTGTGTTAGTGGCTGAGCATTACTATTACATAGAAGTTGTAAATCACCAGGGCGGGTGTCTGTTATACTGTTGGTTTTCTAAAACAACCTTTGAACATGTGGCTTGATGTGGAAAAACTCTTTCTGCTGAACTCCATCTCTGATGGTTATATTTGCATGATAAATGTCTAGTGTGTCTGGGGTTTTCAAAGCTGGTCTGTCCTAAGATTTTATATTGCATATAATTCTACCTGATACTGGGTTTGACCCTTTCGCTGTGTTAAATGGGTTAGTAGTGTTTCCATTAAATTTATATCTGATAGTTCGGTTAGGTTAATCTTAGTTGGCAGTATTCAGGACGAAGCAAATAATGGCTCTGGGCTGTCACTCATTTTGAGTTAGAATTGTTCATGTTCTACACCCACACATTTGGGATTAAGGTGTCTGGTCTATTTTTTCTTATATTTCTTATTAGGGATTGTAGGACCTTAGGAAGTGTGCAAAATTTGTCAAAAATGGGGAGCAAAAGATTTGTTAAATTGGACTTCTGCCTCTGTCCTTGCCCTTAATACAAGGTTGTTCAAATTTGCCAATATAGTGTCACTCCCTGTGACAAAGATGACCAGCATGCTTAGAAGGTTCATCTGGGTATCCAGCTTGTTGGGTAACTTAAGGTCTCTACTGTTCATTGGAACATGTCCAAAACAATCTATAATTGTTGTCAAGTGCATGTTTGTGTAAAAAAAGGATGCTTGGGTATTATGTATCTCTTTACTTTGTAAATGTAGGAGATCATGGCTGTTTTCCTCTCTATAGTTTAAATTCAGATGAGTCTGAATGTTTTCTTGATTATTTGGTCCAGTCTCTCAGGACGTCAGAATTTGACTCCGATTTGCAGTGAATCTTGCTGCTAATGTTCTGGGCACGCAAAAGAAGTTGAACGCCAAAAGACAGAGCGGTCCTTTGTATGTCTGGTATTTTGAGACTTACTGGGGAAAATGTTGAGTTTTTATTCAGACAGTTCTGAGTTGCTTTTTCATTAAGTGGAACTATAACGAAGCAGTGTTAAAGATTCATGGGCCCCTCTTATTCATCCAAAACGCTTGTCTGAGCACCTATATTCAGATTACCTTCTTTCACTTGCTCTGTTGACCACACTGCTGAATGGCGTTCAGTTTCTAGACCTATTTATGCTTGCTCTCATAATGTGGTCCCTGCTACCTAGCCTATAGGGCTTGTGATTTCAATGCAAAACAATGGGAAATATTATTGGAATTTCGAATACAGCACAGTTTTGAAAATTGCTGGAGTTACCTCTGGAATGTAGCAATGCTCCTGTGCATTGGCAATTACAATTTTGTGCATAGCAATCCAGTGGAACAAGCTGGCCACTAGGAAGTAGAGTAAAAGCTAGCAACAGGTTGGGCATGGAGAAGTGCAGTGGTCTGAGCTTCTCAATCCACTTACCTGATGCCATGCTACAAACCACACTGGTGTCCCTTTCTCCTGATTGGGACAGCTTCCCCGGGGGGCCCCCCCAATACCACCCAGAAGAAGCACCTACAACAGGAATACGACCACCTCTGCCTCCAACGCCGACCACGTAGAAGTAGAGGTGGGGGTCCTTATGGAAAACAGGCAGGCATGTCAAAGCCCAGACGGTTGGGGGCAGGCACAACCAGCTGGTTCCACAGCATCCTGCGCCCAGCCACACTCAGCAATTAGCTATCTATGCTGGCACCATCAAGAGAAAGTATCGATGCATATGTTATGAATCCAAGTACGTTTTTTCCAGCTGCCACATTGAGATGCTGATCCAGTGCAGGAGTCGACCCCATTCAACTATCTTAAACTGCCAGCCCTTGGAAGTGGAAATGTGCCTGAGTCCTGGGCTAATGACTGAACAAGTCCAGAGGCTCATTCAGGAAGGCAATGTGATGAGACCCACTTACTGTGGAAACAAGTAATCAGACCACAGAGACTGTGAGCAGAACAACTCCAGCACTACTCCCAACGTGCCTATCTAAAAAAGGGTCAAAGGAAAAGATGTTCCAGGACAATTTCTGGAGTCCCAGAAGATTTACAAGTCAGAGTACAAAGGCTATGATGGGGCGTGGTCAAGATGGCGGCCGGAGCGGACGCTTGAGCTTGGAGCTCCGCTCACGGTCCGCCTTCCTGCATAATTATCCTGGTCCCAATATAGCCTTGAACATCCGGGGCTCCCCCACAACAACTGGGGTAAGTCCCACACCCTAAATAACCGATTGGACCACCTCGGCGGTGGCCCTAGCCCGGATCGGGGATCGGAGCGTGTCAGCGGCCTCGGCCCCGTTGTGCGGTGGGCCTCCCTGTGGCTCACACTGGTTTGCCCCGAGGCCCTGACGCCCGGCGGCTCGCTGAGGGATCGTGTGCCGCCTGGCCGAGCATTGCTGGGGCGCCCTTCACCCCGTGGGTCGACGGTGGCCCGGTCGGGGCTCCTGTGCGCGGCCGGCGTGCGGAGCTGCGGCCTCGACGGCGCGCTGGGGGCCGCGGGCTCGCGGGACCGGGCGGACTGGATCGGGCCCGGTGGGCTGCGGACGGGCGCCTGGGAGGGGTGCCGACTTTGGGTGCTGGTGCCGTCAGAGCGGCCTGAATCTTTGGAGCCCCACCCCCAGGCTGATTCGACCCGAAGAACGGACGGCCAGGAGGAGAGGCCGCGATTCTCTGCTGGTGCCTTCCTGCCTCTTCCCCCCAGCAGAAAGAGACTCGGCGTCCTGGACTCAGAGCCATAGCGATCTCAAAGCAGCTGCACTCTCAGTGAGAGGCTCGCACCAGGGAACTCAAAATTACAAAAAATAAAAATAAAAAAATAAAGTGTAGTTAAAAGAGTGGGGAAAAAAAAAAAAAAAAAAAAAACAACCGCGGCACAGTGGAGGAGGGCGAAGCTTCAATCTCACTGCAAGTGGTATTCTACAAAACAGCAAACAGGGCCCTGCAGCAGGACCACGCCACTTGTGGCCATACCAGGTCAGACAAGACTCCCGAACAGCCCCAACGGGACCTCCTCAAGAAACCTTCTCAAGCCACACTCCTCAGCAATATAGATCATACCATGGTCAAACCCAAACACCCCAAGTTGGGGGCCCCATCCGAAGGAGCTCTTCCCCTCATCGCTGGACGATCAATCACACAAGAGCCCACGTTGCTCCAGTTGAGCGAGACACTTCAAATGCACTCCCTCCAATTCGACAAACTCATGCAAGCAATACTGGAGACGAAAACATCGCTGGAAAGTAAAATAGACGCCGCCGCTCTGGAAGTCTCACAGTTACGCACTGACCACCGTAAATTAAAAGATAGAGTGCAATCCACAGAACTCTCATTAGAACAAACTCAACCAGAAGTGACAACTATGAAAAGCAAAATCCAACACCTGGAAACAGAACTAGAACAGCTGCAACGCAAAACTGAAGAGGCGGAGGGTCGATCAAGGCGCAACAACATAAGATTTATCGGCATCCCGGAGCGCATGGAGCTTCCAACAGCCGAGGACTTCATTGAGAAATGGCTAACAGACATAATGAACATTCAAAGCACCACAAACGCGCCAGTAATAGAAAGAGCGCACAGAATCCCGGGCAGACCACCGCGACCCGGCGCTCCACCACGCCCACTGATAGCCCGCTTCTTGAACTACAGAGTGAGAGATTCAGTCCTTCAGCACTTCCGGAAATCTAACCCCATTAACTTAGAGAACAGTACCATATCCGCTTATCCGGATTACACGATGGAAGTCCAACGTAAACGTGCCACATTTTTCAAAATAAAGCAACTACTACGAGAACACAGTATCTCTTATTCATTATTGTTTCCCGCCCGGCTTCGAGTAGTTAACGGTGAAAAAACTCTCTTGTTCTCAACCCCAGAAGATGCTTGGACCTGGATCAATGCAAAAGGTCTGGCCGGCTCCCCTGATAGTAAAGATACAACTGAAGAATGGATCACGCCTGCTCGCAACAAGAAAAAGAAAACTAAAACAATAATTCGGCCGATGAGATCACAAATGGAAGCAGATCAGGCGCAAAGCTTAAGAGAAACCAGCACATTCACTGGATCACAAGCTGACAACAGAAGTACGGCTTGCACCTCTGACAGCAGTTCTCCTGGAGATGAATCTGGCTCCCCCCTCTCCCAGCTCCTAATTGGCCCGGACCTCACCCCGCGCTCTGCCGACAAACTTTAATATCAACCTACGTGCCGCCGCCGCGCTCTTCCCGGGTGCGACACCGGTGCGCTGGGACCCTCGGCTTCTCGGGGGTGCTCGGTCGGAGGTTTGCGCGCATCCTGCGTGGGGACCGGGGCCGCAGCGAACATGCGGACTAAACGCTGAAACGACTCCTGTGGGCAGGACCACTGGACCAGGTACGAAGGGACAGAACTATCCTGCCGGTGGACCATGTGTAGCCCACCCTATACTAATCCACGCCACCCCTCAACCGTGAAATTTCCGAATGGAACTGCACCGTTTGGACTGCTGTTTAGGCACCGGTTGTGCCAAATTGTTACTATTCGGGTACCCCCCCCGACATATCCTTTTTATTTGGTTCATTGTTGTTTCCCTCTTCCTTATTCCTCTTGTCTGTTATTTAGCACAGTATCCTTGGGCCGGAGGGGCCCTCTGGGCGGGAGCAGGGCGATCGCACTACACGCACAAATTTCACGCAAAATGGATAGCAACTCAAGCTGGATAACGGGGATGGGATCCCGTGCCCATAGCTTCAACGCGCCAAGCCCCTCCCCAATACAATGAATAAATCTCCTACATATAGCATCATGACCTGGAGTGTGAAGGGCATGGCGGGCACAAAAAAACGCAGTAAAATACACGCTCACTTAAAAAGACACCGCATCCATATTGCTATCCTCCAAGAGACACACATCCCTTCAGAAGACATCCCCCGACTAATGAAGAGCTGGGGGGGACAGACGCACGGCTCGGGCAATTCATCCTTTGTAAGAGGAGTCCTCGTGTGGATAGCGCCTGGGGTCCCTTACATAGTACAACGAAGTGTTACGGATAAAAATGGCAGATATATACATCTTATAGGCCAGCTAGACGGAGAGAGGCTGGTGATTAACGGATTATACACCCCGAATGTAGGGCAAGGAGACTTTTTACACAACACCATCTCCCACATATCTAACGACTCACTCACAGCATGTATTTGGGGCGGAGACATGAATTGTGTCCAGCAAATAGATAAGGATAGATCACACCCCCCTATTGCCGCCACCCCAGCCACCAAAAATTCGCAACTGTTGCGAAAATGGATGTTAGATCGCCACTTAATAGATACCTGGAGGCACTTACACCCACAAGACCGTGAATTCTCCTACTATTCCCCGGTACACCTTCTTCATACCCGCATAGACCTCATTCTCACTTCTCCGGATCTAACACATAAAATCTCGAGCATCGAATATTCTGCCAGGGTAATCTCAGACCACTCCCCACTTATAGCTCATATTGGTTGGGGCAGACCTCGCGCCTGCATTCCTACATGGCGATTACAAACCCAATTGCTGCAGGACCCGCCTTTTAGAAATGACTTGTCCGCACAGCCCTCTTCCTACTTCATTCAAAATGACGGGACAACGAAATCTAGAGCAATTGAATGGGATGCCCACAAAGCAGTAATAAGGGGTGCCTGCATATCTAAGATAGTAGGGGTTAGGCAAACATTAACACATGAACTACGCGCCCTAGAAGCCGAAGTCCACCTCTCCGAAAATAAATTCGCTAGTGGCCTGATTGGCCAGGCGGAGCTCTCCGATGCAAGAACAAAGTGGTATAAAACAGACAAACGACTAAGTATTTTCAACTATCGACACCACATGGCTCGCACACACTCGGAGGGTGATAGACCAGGGAAACTCCTATCATGGCTCACAAGATCCAATCCACGGAGCTCCCCCATAGGCGCCATTCGCCTGGGCACAGGCCTAATCGTGAACACCCAGGCGGACATTAATGGCGCCTTCAGGGACTACTATTGCACACTCTATAAAGCCCACCCTCCTCCTTCCACAACCAAATTAGACGAGTTCTTCGAAGACATTACTATAACCCGCCTGACCGCTATACAAATAGCTGACCTGGACAAGCCAATAGACATATAAGAAATACAACAGGCACTGCAGCAATTGGCGCAAAACAAAGCTCCCGGTAGCGATGGTCTCCCGCCGGAGTATTACACCACGTTCTCATCGCAAATTTTAACCCCATACCTCACGATGTTATCCGAAGCAAGAGATCGGGGCCAACTTCCTGACACTAGTCGGGAAGCTCTAATAGCTGTACTCCCTAAACCAGGCCGCGACCCTTTAGATGTACGCTCATACAGACCCTTATCGCTCTTGAACACAGACTGTAAATTATTAGGTAAACTATTGGCCAACCGACTGCTCCCATACATGACGGACCTGATCCACCAGGATTAGTCCGGTTTCATCCCCGGACGCAGCACCTATAGCAATATCAGAAATTTATTACGTTTAATGGCGAACTCTCCAACGAACGATCACTCCAGTGTCGCGGTGTCTTTAGACATAGAAAAAGCATTCGACACGCTAGGTTGGCCCTTCCTGATGGAGACCCTCCACCGCATGGGCTTCGGTCGGGCATACATTGCATGGGTAAGGGTGCTCTACACTAACCCTATTGCACGAGTCAAAACAGGTGACACAATCTCCCAGCCATTTAATATCGAAAGGGGAACCAGACAAGGATGCCCATTATCCCCACTATTATTCGCCCTTGCCATCGAACCCTTGGCGGCCCGCCTACGGTTGGTCGCTCCCTTATGGGGTATCCAGGAGAACCAAACGCACTGTATAGTATCCCTATATGCTGACGACGCCCTTATCTTTCTCCTTAATTATAAGGATTCCCTGCCTCCTTTATTGAAACTTTTGCGTGAATTCGGCTCACTTGCCGTATTGGAGGTGAACTGGTCAAAATCGTGTATATTTCCCATGCAACCGGTTCCTGAGGCTCACAGAGCACCCCCCAATCCAGAAGGATTGAAATGGTGCTTCTCCACCTTTAAATACCTCGGCATAAATATATTCCATGATACACATGATCTCAGAGACGGAAATTTAGGACAAGCGATCAGATCTATCAGAGGCTCCTTGCCCTTCTGGAGCTCTCTCCCGCTCTCACCTATGGGAAGAGTGGCCATTGCCAAAAGGATAATCCTTCCCCGTCTCCTATATTTCTTCATGGCTCTGCCGTTGATTTTACCAGCCTCATTCTTTAAACCACTGAATAGCCTCCTAACGGCATTAATTTGGGGAAATGGCAGGCGACGGGTAGCGTTAACCAAAATACATCAACCACTGACCATGGGTGGCATGGGTGCTCCCAGATTTGAACTATACTACGCTGCCGCCCAGTTACACTGGACGTCCGCCTGGCTTGGTAGCCCTGACAAAGCGGAACCACAACAAATCCTCTCCTCCTTGGGTAACACGGGAGTACTTCAATACTTAATGAACCGTGAGAACCCCAAACAACCACAGAATATATTACAGAAAATAGCACATCAGTTATGGGGCCGCTACGTACTATCAAATGCTCAATCCCAGTCGTACTCTCCCGTACTACTAGCTAACTCGAAACTGGCAGATATAGCTCCCAAGGTGGGTCTAGGTAGATGGATCGATAAGGGCATAAGCACCATGGGGGATTTATACAGCGAAGGCCACCTCCTAACATTCAACGCTCTCTCCACTAAATACAATCTAGGGCAGGGTAGCTTCATAATATATGGAGCAGTGCGACAAGTGCTACGCTCTGTCTGGTGCTCTGGTAGCCTAGAGCCTAAGAAATCTGCCACGCTCCACGATATTCTTGGCAGCATATCCGCCCCCCTAAATGTATCCAGTATACACATGATCCTCGCCGCTCAAACTGAGCATAATCAAGACCAAGCAAAAATAAGATGGGACGGCGTGCTGTCTAATCCACTGACACAGCGTGCCTGGTCCCAAGCACTGAACATGGTAAAAGAAGTCTCTCGCAACCCACGATTTTGCTATACCCAGTTCAATTATGTGCATCAAACTTACCTATCACCCCACCGCATCACACGTATGTTCCCCCAATCATCACAGGTCTGCCCTAGGTGTGCAAATTCCGATGCCAATTTCTTTCATATGACTTGGGATTGTCCTACGGTCCACACAACTTGGGACGATATCATAACCCTGTTGTCGGATTGGACGGCAATTAAGCTCCCTTTCACTCCGGAACTATGCCTGCTAGGCATAGGCCCCTTCCCCAAAAAACGGAAGCACCCATTGAGATGCATAGCCCTGGCGCTGGTGATATACAGTCGCCTAATAGCTATGCATTGGAAAGCCCCAGCAGCCCCTGGGATTGACTTGTGGCGTTCAGAATTGCTGCGTTGGGCCAGAGCCGAAGCTCGCACACTGCAATCACTATTGGCCAAGAGGATCCAGATTAAGGGACTGAATACTTGGAACTCCTTGGTCACAAAACTCGAAAACAAAGATGATGTACGCCCACCATGATCTCCCGAATAGATAAATAAAAAAAAAAAAAAAAAAAAATTTTTTTTAAAAACACTCCTAACACTATAAACAGCAACACCCGTGTCAACTCCAAACTTCTTCTGCTTCCCCAGAATAACCTTCCACAAATTATACAGCCCACTAAGCACAAATACAGAATGAAAATACCCTGAGCGGGGGGGGTTGGAGGTCCCGGACACGCGCACAACCAGCAATGTGTGCCTCTGGGCTGCTCCCCCCCCCCCCGACGGGTGACCGCGGTCGGGATGTCCCCGATGCCCCCCTACCGTCCTGGCCCTCCCATACTCCCTCACCTTATCGTGATTTTTCTGGTTTACTCTTCTCATACAACATAGTTCTCCCAAATTAGTTTCCCCCTTCCTCGCTCCACTTACAGCGCGCTCGCCAACATCCTTTTCAACACCCTGTGACTCCTGCGAGCACTGCTACATACGGATAAACTATTGTAACCATAAGTTCTGGGGGAAAACTGCATGAAGCGCAATGCATTACGTTGAGTTGTATATCCACACTATGTTTTCACTTTTATTTTATTTTTTTCTTCTTTGTGTTAAATAAAATAAAAACATATTTAAAAAAAAAAGGCTATGATGATGCAGATCCAGGTGAGAGAATCATCCTGCAAGCTCACATACTCCTATTGAGTTGATGCTGCATATTTTAATGCTCTGCATAATTACGCATTCGATAACTAAAAGCATGATTTGTTTTTATTAACAAATGTGCATTATTTGCATGCACTGTAGTAGGTGACTGCACTTAGCTATTGTTAGCAGCACCTGAATTTAACAAAATGTGCGATTTGACTCATGCTGACTTTATTTGCTTAACTGCCAAATTTGAAAGCATCATAACTCAAGTTAACGCCTGAAAAGCCTGCACATTTCATACATTTCCTGTCTTCCCACTACAGGTGCTGTTTTTAAGATGCTTTTGTTAGCCAGTGAAAACGATATTGTTGTGTATTAGAAGACTGAAAGTGAAGTTCTCAGTTGAGAAGATGCGCCATGACGGAAGAGTGAATCGTGGAAAGAGCTGGTTGTCCCAACAGCCTGCCCAATGATACAACCAAGGACACAGTAATGCTTGGGCTGTACTGCTGTCCTGAGAAAGAGGGGCATTAACCTCCTC
Source organism: Pleurodeles waltl (assembly GCF_031143425.1). NCBI lineage: Eukaryota > Metazoa > Chordata > Amphibia > Caudata > Salamandridae > Pleurodeles > Pleurodeles waltl. The sequence continues at coordinate 73,753,772 of NC_090445.1, forward strand.
CCAGTTAGTGCTCACATTTGATTGGCCCACAAGTGTGAGAATGGACATTGATGTTGCGAAGAGAACTTTCTCGAACTTTATTGTGTGTTCCTTAGACTACAGAAGGAGGTGCTTTCCTGACTTAGCGCTGAGAGGAACTATCTCGCCCCTGCTAAATTCCCCTGTTCGAGTGTTAAGGTTTTATGCTTAAATGCTCTTAGGGCCAGATGTACGACTTTTTGTTTTGCGACTCACAATCCGTTTGGGAATCGCAAATTGCTAGTCGCAAAAGGAAATATACAACAGTGTTAAGTACACTGTCTGTGATTCCCAATGGGGTCGCAAATAACCTACCTCATCAATATTCATGAGGTAGGTCGCAATTTGTGACCCCATTGAGAATGGCCACACTCACAGGAATGGTGGCCTGCTGGGGACAGCAGACCACCATGCCTGTCACTGCTTTTTAAATAAAGCAGTTTTTCCTTTTTGACAAGCAGCCCGTTTTCCTTAAAGGAAAATGTGATGTGTTTCAAAGAGGAAACTGAAAAGTTTTTTTTTCATTTTTTCAGAGTAGGCAATGGTCTGTGGGACCACGATCTGCTCTTAAAAAAATGTTTTCACCCCCCCCATTCACAAAGGGAAAGGGCTCCCTTGGGGACCCCTTCCCATTTGTGCATGGGTTACCACCTCCTTCAATGAGTCGGTAAAATGTGAATGTTTTGCGACCGCATTCCAGTCGCAAAACATTTACACATACTAGTGCGATTCGGTGTTAGGAAGAGCTCTCCAAACATGCCCCTTTCCAATACTGACTTGCACAAGAAAAACAAGTTACCAAGTCGGATTTTGTCTTTGGTACATTGTAAAAAGCTTTTTTCCAGGTGCAAATGGCCCGATGGGCTGTTTGCAACCAGAAAAATCGTACATCTGGCCCTTACTTTCTTGTCAGAGACCTTAATTTGGTTTCTGAAGTCGCCACCTTTTTGGCATGGAACGATACAGAAGCACCCCGTGAAAAAACAGGAAATGCATATCGAGTGAACACTGTAGGTGTAAACCCTAGGGACTCTCGGAACTACAGCCACATTCAGTTTCTCCTCTTGTCATAAAGTGGTGGCTTTTATTTCTATGTTATCGCTTTCACCTGCAGGACTGAGGTATTACAATGTGTTTGAGGTTTTTAAGGTTTGCATACATATATTTTTCCTTTGCATCTACAGGGAATCTCGATACGGAGACCCCCTTTTCCTCCCTTGGTGAGGATGTATTTTTATGGGTTGGTCGAGCTGCGCATGCCCTGAGGAAGGTGCACAGTTTTTTACGGCTTTGCACTAAAATCCACATTGGCACCTGTAAACTTAACCCCTCCGGCCTATATTACGATGGTTTTTCATAAAGAAACTGCAATATGATGAATATACGTGTATTATGTTTGTCTCCATAATATCATGTTATCTGAAGCAAAGGATGTCGAGCAGAAGAAGTAGCTCAAGGTAGTGATTTGATTATAGCAACCATTTAGAATGTACACATCGTGAGCACTTTCTGGTTATTCTGTATTAGTTCTTATTTTCTGGTGCGGTGTTGTATAATGTGGTTTTAATATGGTATGAGGTATGGTTGGCATGCTGGAGTGTGAGTACGAAAATGCCGGGTCTTTATTGATATATCACTGAGTAGTGATTTGCCTATATCCTATATGCTTTTTTACTGTAAAAAAAGAAAATAAATTAAAGTGAACTGAAAATGAATGAGCATCTCAAGCTATGATTGTCATGTAAAATAACTTGCTACTTGCAGCCGTATTTGGAGGTGGGTTTTTGTTCCTTATTTCCTGATTTAGTTTCCCTGCCCCTCTCCAATATTATTGTTTAGTCTTCAAGGAACCCTTGAGTCATTTTGCCATGTGACCAGTGGCAGGGTTTGTATGACTATTACACTCTGTTTCTGAGGTTGAAGAGTCCCGGATCCATCAAGAGGTGGCAGAGCAGATGGTTCCGTCCCTGGAGAATAAGGAGCTAGAAAGGGCCAGAAATATGTAGACTTTACCAGACCTTGCCCACTCCCAAATCTGCCTATGTCCTCCAAGTCTATGGCTCTACTTTGAAGACTGGCGGTGCTCTGGTGGTTCTGAGGGCACTTGCGGTGGTCGAAGAGTGTGTATTAATAGGGCTGAGGGTAGCAATTGTTTATGTCAAGCTTGGGGTGTTGTGTTGAAGTTGTGTGTCGTACATGGTGGTGATGTTTCAGGCTTAGTTGTGTGAATGTGTATGCGCTTGGTGCTGAGCAGCTGACGTTGCTATCGGACTTTTTTAAGCCGTGCTCAGCTCGAGAACAATTATTTCCTTGGGACCTTTAAAGCACAAGCCTATGTTCTCAAATAATTTATAGCATGCAAAATACTGTAAGTAATCTAAATATTTTAGCAGGTTTAAAGGCATGCCCAGTAAAAAATACATAACTGATTGGCAGTAATGCTTTTAAATTCATAACATTAAAGGTAGGCAGAGAAGAAGTCAAAACATGCGATGGACTGCACAGGGTGTGAAAGGAATGTTTATATAAAAAAATAGTTTACTTTTATCTTGCCACATTATACCATGTAGCTGCTAACTGGCCTGATGGTATGTATGAGTTTCAGCCAGTCCAGGCATTTTAACCAAAACAAGCTAGAATTTGACATTTATGATCTAATCCTCACAAATTTAAAGGCAAAACTACAAGACCCACAATCCAATGTACTGCTAGTTAAAATACCTGGAGTGGCTGATAGGTGTTGCAGACACGAGCCCAATGGACAGCTCTGAAATAGAAACTTGGGGGTGCTGCACCACGCCCCAAAATATCTATGCTGGAGTTCAGAAGGTAAATAAGCAATAAAGATGCCTTTATATTCGATTTAATTTGGTGTGTGTTCAAATACAGAGGTCATATTCAGGCTATATTTTATGCCAAATTGCTGTTACTTTTTTTTCAACCTAGAGATTAGTGTTTACCCTTTTTTAGGGGCGAGCTCAAAGGGCTCCCTCCCGTGTTGTAATCTCTCTTTGGGCTTCAAACCACGCCCATGTCACGTCAGTCTCTTTCATTGGTTCATGGGCTTGCCTTTTAAAATATGATTGCTTTTATTAGTGAAAGGCATGTGTAAGTCATGCCTTTTCCAGTGTTTAACCCTCCGCGAGAGCAGCAACCAAGTACTGAAAACGTATGAGGCTCCACTTTTTCTGTCCAGTTTCTGGACAACTTTTTCTCTTTTTTTCGCAGCGAGATCTTGCTGGACAGAAGTCGAGCGCTTACATAGTTAGTTGCACTTTTGCTGGTTACGTAGATAATTGCACTTTTGCCAATAGGTTTCACTACGAGTGAACTTTTATTTTCCTTTGTGTGTCTGCTTTGCACTGTTGGCGGCCGTCAGCTCGCTTATGTGAAACTTTTACTTTTCAGTTTATATGGCAAGAAAGGTACAGTTAGTTATGTGAAACTGTTTTTTTTTCATTTTCAATTTATGTGGCAAGAAACGTCCGGTTAGGAGTTTACAATGCTCATGCAAATGCGAGAACCATTCCATTGCAAATGCTTGGTTTCTCTTCCTACAATAAAGTGAAACGATTTTTGCATAGTGAATTATGTGACAATCTTGCACTTGTCCAGCAAGTGTGAAAGGAAAGGCTGTAGGATGTGAATTTCAATTTATTTTCTAACACACAACGCAATTTAAATACATGTAAGTTAACAGTAAAAATATTTCGAAATGATCAGCAGTTCGGAAAGCACAAACTAAGCACTTTTTTTATAAAGTAATTCTGAAGTGTGATGGAAACAAAGATTTTAATAGGTTCAAATCAAGACACTTGGTGAAGCAGAAATAATATATTTGCTAAAACCTGATATCCACACATTATCGTTTGCGCTACATACTTTTATCGGTAAACTGAATGAATGTGCAATTTTCGTGGCCATTTCAAATGAAAATATGTTGTCTTCAAATGACAGCGTGCTACCACACCATGCTCTTGAAATATATTTGTGAAAATGCGCTTCAAAATGCACCACGGGCTACGTGCCACACGCTTACCGTTCCCCTGCGGAATAGGCGAGGCACATTTCCTACACTTATTTTTATGACGTTCTTTTCCACAATCCCTATGAATTTAGCGGTGACAAGATCAGCAGTCGCACACACAACTGGCAGCAATCTTACGCCCCCATTCTGAAAGTTCTTCCAGCACCACTGGAGGGGGTACTGTGGGAGGCGAGTATACACCTTCTCAGTCTCCACACGTATTGTACTCACACGGTGTTCTCCTCTGCAGCCTCTGTAATGGGGGAAGCACTGTGTATCCTGCCCAAGCCTCTGACTCACACTAGAAGCACACACAGTGTACTCTTGTGCAGCCTATCCGATGGAGGGGGGGGGGAGGTTACAGTTAGGGTTGCCGCCTTTCTCAAGAAAAAGCACTGCCCATTTGTTCAAGTTTTAATACTGCAAAGGCCCGCACACACAACGTTACAGAAAACAGTCTGTTCATGGCTTCTCTGTCTTTGTTTACTATAATCATCAGTTAGGGATCGGTACAGCAGTTGTGGAACTCATTTTAAAGTACTTTCTTCATATAGTTACTGGTTAAGTGTGTAGTGATCGGGTGTAAAAACATATAGAAGTTATTTTCCTAATTTCTGTACAAGTTGGTTTATTAAAACATTGGTCATGCCGGTAAAAGAGACGGCCAATCAGCAACACTAAGCACAGTATGAGGCCGAACTACCGATCTCTAGATCAATTGCAGACGCACCTTGTACTCCTGGGCAGCCTTACGAGTGAACGCAGCATACAGCCTGTCCCAGCCTCAGACCCAGCTCTGTAGCACACATACCTTGTACTCCTGGGCAGTCTCTTGGTGTACCGTGCATTATGGTTCCACCCCTGACCCAGCTCTACAGTACACATACCTTGTACTCCTGGGCAGCCTCTTCGTGTACCATGTGGCCTGGTTCAACCCCTGACCCAGCTCTCTAGCACACACACCTTGTACTCCTGGGCAGGCTCTTGGAGTACCGTGTATTCTGGTTCCACCCCTGACCCAGCTCTGTAGCACACATACCTTGTACTCATGGGCAACCTCTTGGTGTACCGTGTGGCCTGATCCCGACCCAGCTCTCTAGCACACATACCTTGTACTCCTGGGCAGCCTCACTAATGGGGAGCACCGTGTGAGCCTTGTGATCACGTGACATGCTGCAGACCACACAGATGGGCTCCTGGTCATCTTCACAGAACAGTTTCAGTTTCTCTTCGTGTTTTCCGCATAGAGTCACGTCCTGGGGGGTCGAACTAGGTACGTACAGATGTTTCAGGGTTTCCACCATGTTTCCCAGTTTCTTGTTCGGTCGGAGTGTCTTACTTTGACAGGTTTCCCTGCACTGAGGACAGGAGAAGTCTGTCTGCAGCCCCTCCCAGCACCGGGTGATACAGGACAGACAGAAGGTGTGTCCACACTCCACGAACACAGGGTCTGAGAAATATTCCAGACATATGGAGCAGGTGGCCTCCTCCTTCAGGCTCTGGAGATGGTTTGCTGCAGCCATGTTCCTGCCGGGGAGGGAGTGGAGAAGTTTAGTTTCGTTTCTCACAACTTTAGAAGTGGGAGTGTCCGTCTCTCCTTCCTTCCATCCCCTCCCACTGCACAGAACTGCTGGGCGTGTCTGCAGCAGAAAAGGGAGTGTCTGTGGATGAACTAGGAAGTGTGCAGTAGCATATGTGACTGTCTGTAACGTGGGACTGCGCAGGAGAGCAAGGAGTGTCTGCGGCGGAGCTGGGAGTATCTCAGCTGTGTCAGCAGTTTACCTTGGGATATACGTATCTGTACTGGGGGTGCCTGCGGGTGTGTAAGCCAGGACCGTGGCGGCGCAGGGGACAACCCATTACGAGCCTCCCAAACTTTCAGGGGCCCACATTCAGCCCAAGGCCGCTGAATATCCGTCTGGGACAGGAGACTCGGGGGCCCCCGTCACATTCTGCGGGGGGGCATCACGATGTGTTATGCCACTGGATGTCGGCAGGCGACTCTAGAATGTTTGAGTCTGTACTGGGGGCGTCTGCCTCTGGGAGTGCCCGAGTGTGCTGTGAGTGATAGGGAATAGAACACAATCATGAAAAAGTAACTTTCACCCAAGAGGACTCCTTAGCGCTAGAAATAAAACTAGTTTAACAGAGAAAACAGAAGCGTGGGAGCGAGTGCTGCAGAGCAAGGAGTGTCTGCTTGTAGCCACTGAGTGTCTAGTCTAGATATTTGCAATGAGTGCCGCTGTCATGAGGTCTGCATCCGCCCTGATGAGTAGTGACACCACGTCATGTGTGACACCTTTTTACAGCCTTGGCCTTTACTGAACTGTGCTTTGCACGCTTGGATGGAATCGTAAAAGCAAAACTACAAGTCCCAGAATGCAAAACAAAGTTAGCTAAAAGGCCCGGACAGGCTGAAAGTGTTATGTGCGGCTTGGGGTCACTTATCAGGTCTAGTTCCAAGTACCTACCCCTGAGGTGTGAGGGTGTCAGTGTCTGCCACTGAGATTGGAGTCGCAGCTGGAAGTATCAACAGGTTACTGGAAAGTGTCTTCAACTTGAAAATGGGAAACCAATGAAGCTCTTTCAAAGCCTATAGGTTAGGCTTATAACTGATGCTTCCATCCACGAAGACACGTATCCATCTGTACATTCACTCAGGTACTCATGTGTGCAGCCATTCATTAATTCATCCACCAGTTGACTCAGTCTTGCAGTCTCCCTCTTGCCCATCCAGAATAGCACACACAGATCCCACAAATAAAACAAGAGGCCTAGTTTTCTCTGCTGCTAGTTTGTGAGGAGTGTGAGAGTGCTTTCTGTAGTGTCTGCTTATCTGTGAGGGGTGTAAAACTCCTGCCGGTTGTGTGTGTGACTGCTGATCTTTAGGGTCTATGACAGTGCTGTGGGCATGACCAGCCTTAATATTTGTATTTATTTTAAAAGGTATCACTTATAGGGTAACCTTCAATTCCCACTAGAGGTCAACGTGGACCTTTGGACTCAGATAGGAGTGTGGTAATGTCCTAGCAAGCAACATTAAACACACTTAATCACTAGTTAATAAAATTAACATCAACATTCAAATATTTTGAATCATTAATTTCCACGCACCATGACCAATGTGGCCATGAATCACAACACCAGTTTAGTAAAGTTCAAGCATTTATTTCCCTAGATTAACAAGGTTAAATTCACCAGAATCATACAAAGTACTAAATGATACACATACAGAAACAACACCGGTTGACCAAAACGTCTAAAGAATCTGAATCTAGCTAAAACATTGATCATCAAACATTCAAGAAAAACAAAATTGAATAACAAAAGAATATGATGGTTAGAAACAGAATACATTTAATTATCACAGATGAATTATTAAGGATTGTAAGAAAGTGCCATTGTTGGCATTGTTACTCCCCCCCACTTTTTGCCTAGTGTTGATGCGACTTTGATTGAAAGTGTGTTGGGACCCTGCTAACCAGGCCCCAGCACCAGTGTTCTTTCCATAAAACTGCACTTTTGTTTCCACAATTGGCACAGCCCTGGCACACAGTTAAGTCCCTTGTAAAAGGTACCCATGGTACCAAGGGCCTGTGGCCAGGGAAGGTCCCTAAGGGCTGCAGCATGTATTATGCCACCCTAGGGGACCCCTCACTCAGCACAGTGTGTGCTGGTGGGGAGAAAAAGACAGTCGACATGGCACCTCTCTTAGGGTGCCATGCCCACAAACACTGCCTGTGGCATAGGTAAGTCACCCCTCTAGTAGGCCTTACAGCCCTAAGGCAGGGTGCACTATACCACAGGTTAGGGCATAGCTGCATGAGCAATGTGCCCCTACAGTGTCTAAGTCCATTCTTAGACATTGTAAGTGCAGAGTAGCCATATTGAGTACATGGTCTGGGAGTTTGTCACTACGAACTCCACAGCACCATAATGGCTTCGCTGAATATTGGGAAGTTTGGTATCAAACAACTCAGGACAATACAGCCACACTGATGCCAGTGTGGGGTTTATTGAAAAATGCACACAGAGGGCATCTTAGACATGTCCCCTGGATGTTAGCCCACCTGCTAGTGTAGGACTGACCGATCTGTGCCAGCCTGCCACTTTCAGACAAGTTTCTGGCCACATGGCTTGAGTGGCTTTGTGGACTCTGTGGTCAGAAACAAAGCTTGTCCTGGGTGGAGGTGTTTCACACCTCCCTCTGCAGGAACTGTAACACTGGTAGTGAGCCTCAAAGGCTCAAGCCTCGGGTTCCAGTGCCCAGGGGTCTCCAGCTAGTGGAGATGCCCGCCCCACGGACAAAGCCCATCTTTTGGCGGCAAGTCCGGTGAGAAAATTAGGGAAAACATGGAGGAGTGACCACCCCAGCCAGGACCATCCCTAAGGTGTCCAAAGCTGAGATGACCTCCTCCCTGCAGAATCCTCCTTTTGGTTTGGAGGACAGGGACCAATAGGGATAGGAATGTGCCCCCCTACCAAAAGGGAATGGGCACAAGGAGGGGTGTAGCCACCCTCAGGTACAGTAGCCATTGGCTACTGCCTTCTAACCCCTAACACCCCTTAAATCTAGGAGCTAAGGGTCTCCCTGAACCCAGCTCACCAGATTCCTGGTGACCTACAAGAAGGACTGCTAAGCTGAAACCCCCAGCAGAGAAGAAGGAAGACAACAACTGCTTTGGCCCCAGCTCTTTCGGCCTGTCTCCTGCTTCAGAGAACCTGCAAAAAGACTAGTGACGCATACAGAAGGCCCTGTGACCTCTGCCAACTCCAGAGGACTGCCCCCAAAAGGACCAAGAACTCCTGAGGACAGTGGCTCTGTCTGAAGAAATCTACAACTAAGGTCTCCCACCTCACTTCAGATGCGGGAGTCCTGACCCCTGTGCACCTGACACCCACAGCCTGTGTCCAGGTGGTCCACCCAGCACAAAGGGTCCCCAGGCGATTGTGAGCAAGAGCCCACCCTGGGCTGACCCCTCCACGACGACGCCTGCAGAGAGAATCCCGAGGACCGCCCTGATCGTGAGCTCCGGACGAAGATAACTGACACCAGAAGAACCACTGCACCCACAGCCCCAAGGCTTTGGAGAAACCGACCCCTGGTGCATCATCGACCAGCAGGCATCCCTCCTCCCTGCCCAGCCGGTGGTTTGCCAGAGGAGCCTCCCTGGACCTCGCCTGCAGCCGCAGAGTGACCCCTGAGGTCCCCTTATAGAGTTGCATTGAAAACCCGATGCCCTGTTTGCACCCTGCACCCGGCCACCCTAATGCCGCTGAGGGTGCTTGTTTGGTGCCTACTTGGGGCCCCTCCAGTGATCTCTTGAACCCCCCTGGTCTGCCCTCCGAAACTACGGGTACTTACCTGCCAGCAGACCAAGTTCCGAGTGCCCCTAGACTCCATAGGAACCCACATTAATTTGGTGTCTCTTTGACCTCTGCACCCGACCGGCCCGTGTTGCTGGAGGTGGGTGTTTGGGGTTACCTTGTACTCCCAACAACGGACTACCTGCACCCCAGAGATAAGAACTGTTAGTTGTATACTTACCTGTAAAACTGTACTATATTTTCTTCCCCCAGGAAAAATGCAGTGTCCACTTTTAAAATAGCTTTTTGCCATTTTAAGAAAAACTGTATGCAATGTCGATTCTATTCAAAGTCCTGATCATATATAAGCAAAGTACCTTTTATTTTATGTACTTACCTGCAAAACTGAAACTTGTGGTTCTAGAAATATATTAATAAAACATATTTTTCTATATAAAGTCCTATTGTTCTGGAGTTAAGTCATTGAGTTTGTGTTTCTTCTATTGCTTGCATGTGTCCAACAAATGCTTAACACTACCCTCTGATAAGCCTAACTTCTCGACCACTCTACCACAAATAGAGCATTAGTATTATCTATTTCAGCCTCTGTCAAGCCTCTGGGGAATCCCTGGACTCAGTGCACACTACGGGGATCATTACAACCCTGGCGGTGGGTGATAAAGTGTCGGTAAAACCGCCAAGAGGCCGGCGGTAATTACCGCCAAATTATGACCACAGCGGAAACAGCTCAGACAGACAGCCACTTTAACACACCGACCGCCAGAGTGGAATCAACAGGCACCATTGTGGTAACCGCCTACAGCCAAGTGGAAGATAATGTTCCGCCCACTGTATCAAGACAGTCCAATCCGCCACCTTTTCCGGGGCGGTACCAACGACATCAGAAGCCTGGCGGAAACACTGCACAGAAGGGAAACAACTCACCTGTGGAGACTCAGGGAACAACCACGCCGACATGGAGCCCGACTGCATGTCTTCACAATGCTCTTCTACGTGCTGCTCCACTATGAACACCAATGATGGCGAAGACGACCACAGTGAGTACAGCCACTAGCACACGGGGGAAGAGTGACACACACACGCAACACCCCCAACACCATACACACAATCAGATGCAGTAAGAAAACATATTGACCTCGTACCCCTCGGGAACAATGCAAGGACAACACCAATAGATTAAAGTGAGTGTAATAAGATAGATATACTGTATTAGTAATACGTGCATCCAAATCAAAATGAATATACATATTTACAAATCAAGGGACACTGCCCAGTTCTCAATGTTCGTGGGCCACAGGGCCACATCACAAAGTCCAAGACCCCACCTCACTCCTGCAACAACAGGGAGATAACACTGCAGGGTCATCAGGTCGAAAATAGCCAAGCACCTCAAGGGGATGGGGAACGGGGGCACCTCAGCCAGAAGATGGTACAACACCACAGGTCCTGGAGGGGGCAACATGCCCATTACTCTGTCCTGGGGAGTGCAAGGCCACAGTCTCTCAAGTGGGTGACTTGCCCACTGGCTCTGGAGTGGGCAACATGCCCTGTGCTCGGTCCTGGGGAGTGCAAGGCCACAGTCTCTCGAGTGGGTGACTTGCCTACATGCTCTGGAGGGGGCAACATGCCCTGTGCTCGGTCCTGGGGAGTGCAAGGCCACAGTCTCTCAAGTGGGTGACTTGCCCACTGGCTCTGGAGCGGGCAACATGCCCTGTGCTCGGTCCTGGGGAGTGCAAGGCCACAGTCTCTCTAGTGGGTGACTTGCCTACATGCTCTGGAGGGGGCAACATGCCCTGTGCCTGGTCCTGGGGAGTGATAGGCCTCAGTCTCTCAAGTGGATGGCTTCTCCACTGGTTCTAGAGGGGGCATCGTGCCCAGTGAGCTTCATCCTGGGGAGGATGGGGTGAGTGGATGTCTTCTCCACTCGTTCTGGAGGGGGCATCGTGCCCAGTGAGCTTCATCATGGAGAGGACGGGGTGAGTGGATGTCTTCTCCACTGGTTCTGGAGGGGGCATCGGGCCCTGTGATGCAGATCTTGGGGAGTGCAAGGTCACAGTCTCTCAGCTGGGTGTGATACCCACAGGATTTGCAGGGGCCAGGCTGCACAATAGTCCATGGATGCAGGACTACACACTGTCCACCGGCAGTGACGGCTGATCACCGGTGGCAGTGGTGGTGATGCTGCTGCTGGTAGTGGTGGGGGGAGTCTCTAGCCCATCCCCTGCAGCCTCGGACGGCTGCCCTCTGGGGCTTCTGCTGCTGGTGGAGTTGCTGGTCGCGGTGCTGCTGGTGGAGCTGGTGGTGGTGGTGGGGGGAGGCTCCAGCCCATCCCCTGCAGCCACGGACGGCTGCCCACTGGGGCTGCTGCTGATGGTGGCGGAGCTGCTGGTGGTGGTGAGGGGAGGCTCCAGCCCATCCTCTGCAGCCTGGGATGCCTGCCCACTGGGGCTGCTGCTGATGGTGGTGGTGCTGCTGGTGGTGGTGGGGTGGAAGGCTCCAGGATCGGACGGCTGCTCCACCATAGTTGGTGGTGGTGGCTCCGACTGAGTCCCAGCACCAGGCCCCTTGTCCTTACTGCCTGCTGGTGCAGGCCCCTTGTCCGTCCTGGCAGCATCTTGGGCTGACTCCTTGCCCCTTGTGGCAGCAGCTGGGGCTGGATTCTTGCCCTTCCTTCCTGCAGCTGGGGCTGGCTCCTTGCCCTTCCTTCCTGCAGCTGGGGCTGGCTCCTTGCCCATCCTTCCTGCAGATGGGGCTGTCTCCTTGCCTTTCCTTCCTGCAGCTGGGGCTGGCTCCTTGCCCTTCCTTGAAACACTTGGGGCAGGCACCCTTTCCTTCTGGCTGGCTGGTGGCCGGGATCCTTTCCCACCTGAAGTTGCTGGGGACACTACTGTGCCTGTGGACTGGATGGCTGAGGTGCTTGCGTGGGTTTTGACCACCCTGGCCTGATGTGAGGGATGGGGGAGGGGGTAGGGAAGGGGTCAATGGTGGAGAGGAAAAGCTTCTTTGGGACATTGGGGTGGGAAGAGGGAGATGGTTTGGCAGTGGAGGAATAGGGACTGGTTGTAGGAGGTATCAGTCTGCTGTGTTTGGGTGCAGGTGCATGGGCTGGATGCTGTTGTGAGGTGGATGGCTGTTGGGTGTCTGAATGCTTGCGTTTGTGGACTTTGGGAGGAGGGGGCACAGACACAGTGGGAGAGGACACAGGGGCTGTGTGCATGGATGTGGGGTTAGTGACTGCCAGTGAGGGGTGTGTACTGATAGGTGTGCTGGTGATGGGGGTAGTGAATGAGGATGTAGTGCATGCAAGTGTGAGTGGAGACGCTACTGGGAGGGAGGTGGACGATGAGGAGGAGGGGGCCACAGTGGAGGCAGTGGATGTTGGTATGTCTGCATCTTAGTGGTGTTTGTGTGAATGCCTGTGGGATGGTGTTTGTTGCTTGTGTTTGCCTGAGCCACTCCTGTGTGTTGTCTTGGGTGCATGCTGGTCTGAATGGGTGCTTGGGATAGGTTGGGGTTGAGGGGAATGAGATTGGGTGGAGGGGGGACAGTGGAAACAGGGACAATGGCTCCCATCAGAGAGGAGGCCACAGCATGGATTGATCTCTGTTGGGCCGTCAAGCCAGTATGAATGCCCTCCAGAAATGCATTGGTCTGTTGCATTTGGGCTGCCAACCCCTGGATGGCATTCCCAATGGTTGACTGCCCAACAGAGATGGATCGCAGGAGGTCAATAGCCTCCTCACTCAGGGCATCAGGGCTAACTGGGTCAGGGCCTGAGGTGCCTGGGGCGAAGGAGATGCCTACCCTCCTGGGTGAGCAGGCACGGGAAACTCGCTAAGGGGCTGCTGGGAGGGCGGTACAGCTACGGGGGTGGCGGCTGTACCTGTAGCTGGGGTGGGCACAGAGGTGTCCGCCACCAGCAGGGAGCTTCCATCGGAGGAGGTATCCGTGTCCGAACTATTCCCTCCAGTCTCCCCTGTGGTGCTCCCCTCGCCCTCCGTCCCACTGGTGCCCTCACCATCGGTGAATTCGGCCTCCTGTGTCCTATGGGATGCAGCTCCCTCCGTCGTCGGTGCCTCTGCTCCTCCGCCGGATGATGCTAATGCACATAAGGAGAGGGTGACAAAACAAAAAGGGCGGGAAGAGACAAAGGATACACTTGGTCAATGGCGGCACCCACAGCACTGTTGGCGTACACAACACACTGCACAGGGAACAGCCCTACGCACTAGGCAATGCAGTACCAGTCACAATGCTATTCACCATCCCATGGATAGGGACACCTAACGCCAATTGCAGCATACCTGAGACCTACAGACCCCTGCCCAGTAGTGGATGCCTACTAGCTTGGTTGGAGGACTTTCACTTCAGAACCCTGCCCAACATGGGACCTACTCTGCAATGTCAGGCGTGGCCTAGGGACACCCACAAGGCCCACACCCCCCACCCAGATACCACCCCACTAGGCGTAAGTTGTAGTAAAGGGCACTGTACCCACCCCTTTGTTGCTGCTGTGATACCCCCAAGCGACTCATCTAGCTTTGGATAGGCCACTGCCAGTATGCAGGCCATCAGAGGGGTCGGGGTTCGACGGACACCCCTTCCTCGTTGGGAGGCCATCCCCAGCTGGGCCTCCACCGTCTTCCGTGCCCCGTGTCCCAGGTCCTCCCACTGTTTCCGACAGTGGGTGCTCTGCCTGCCGTAGACCCCCAGGGTCTGCACGTCCTTGGCGATGGCACACCATAAACTCTTCTTTAGATGGGCACTGACCTGCAGGGAAATACACACAGGGAAAGGTATTAGTCCGACCGTCCTGCCTGTTACACTTATGGCCCACCATGCACCTTCCCATCCTCATTAGCACAGACATGGCCCAGCACACATGCTGCACGCTGCCCATGGCCCATCCACCAACCCCCCCCTACATGAGGCCTTCACATACAGAAGTCCATGCATTCATGCCCCATGCATCATACTCAAGATGTACTCACCTGTTGGTCTGGAGGCCCATGCAGCAGTCGGTACTGGGGTAGGACCCCATCCACCAGTCGCTCCAACTCCACTGAGGTGAATGCAGGGGCCCTGTCCCCAGAAACACAAGCCGTGGTCGGTTCCAGACACAGGTCACAGCAGCACATGCAGTGTAGGTCCTCTCCTGTTGAAGGTCAGGTAGTAAGTTAGTAAACAGAAAGAAAATGGCGGTCACGTCTGCGGCAGTGCGTACCGCCACGAGCCGGCGTACATCACCATTGAACACTGTACCGCATAGGGCCCAATGAAAACCAATGGGGAGTTTCACGGTGGTTCTCAACCGCCTCCCGCATCGGCCCACAACGTCAGCGGAATTACCTCATTTCCACCTGTTCCTCCATACTGGACAGGCAGACGCCATATCAGGGATGGGTGCAGGCCATGGTTCCTAACTGCGTCACAGTACACAAAATCACAATTTGGACATATCCCACCAAAATAATGTAACACTCACAATATGCATTGAACTGTAGTGGTTACAATGTACAGATAATGACCAGCTGCTCACTCTTTTTCCCCATAGATTGCAACCGCTGTGGATGAATAGGAGATGGAGACATCCCCCATGTACAGACCCCTGGTGGACTTGGCAACAATGGAGGACAGACACATTATCCTCACCTATAGACTTGACAGGGTCACAATCACAGAGCTGTGTGCCCAATTGGAGCCTGACTTAATATCTGCTATCCGTCACCCCATGGGGATCCTCCCTCTTGTGAAAGTCCTATCTGTGCTCCATTTCCTGGCAACTGGTTCTTTCCAAGTGACAGTGGGCTTGGCAGCAGGAATGTCACAGCCAATGTTCTCAACAGTGCTGACCAGAGTGTTGGCTTCCCTGATTAAACACATGTGCAGCTACATTGTTTTCCCCCAGGTGGAGGATTTGGCCACAGTGAAAGCTGACTTCTATTCTATGCAATGGGACATATCTCCAACATCATTTGGGCAATTGATTGAACACAAATTGCATTTGTCCCCCCCGCCCCCGGTGAAATGAACAGGTGTTCAGAAATCGAAAGAGTTTTCACTCCACAAATGTCCAGATGGTGTTCCTGGTGGACCAGTACCTCTCCCACGTCAATTCTAAGTATTTTGGGTCTGTGCATGATGCCTTTATCTTGAGGAATAGCAGCATCCCAAATGTGATGGCCCAAATACAGAGGCACAGGGTGTGGCTAATAGGTGAGCCCTGGTTCCCACCCAGCGGATGTCGGTGTATGGGTATGGTGTGGACCATATGGGATAGTGTGTGGCTAACAGTTGTCTCTCAATATTTGCAGGTGACTCTGGTTACCCCAACCTCTCATGGCTACTGACCCCTGTGAGGAATCCCAGGACAAGGGCAGAGGAATGTTACAATGAGGCACATGGGTGAACAAGAAGGATAATAGAAAGGATCTTCCTGAAGACCAGGTTTCATTGCCTCCATCTAACAGGTTGCTCCCTGTGCTATTCACCCAAGAAGTTGTGCCAGATCATCATGGCATGCTCTGTGTTGCACAACCTTGCCTTGCGCTGCCATGTGCCTTTTCTGCAGGAGGAGGAGGCTGGAGATGGCTGTGTGGCAGCAGTGGACCCTGTGGGCAGTGAAGATGAGGGGGCAGAGGATGAGGATGAGGACAACAGAGGTGCAGTAATTCGTCAATACCTCCAATGAGACACAGGTAAGACAGTGTTATTTCACATTTCATTGACAGTTTTATGTGTGACATTGTCACTGGCAGGCTGTGAATTCCTGTTTCTATGCCTACTCACTGTACCCTTTGGCATCTCTTTTTGTAGCTGTTGGTGCCCCACTATTGCTCCTTGTGTGTTCAGTGCAGCCAACTACAGCTCATTCCTATGTAAACATTACTGTACAGTTGAATTGCAATATTTGAACCTTGTTAAACAAATACATTTTGAAATCATTTGACATACACCATACTTGTATTTTATCAAAGTGTGTTTATTGCAGTGCTCTGAAGAAGAGGGGGTAGTGCAATGGGCTGGGGTGATGATGGAGAAAAGTCCAGGTTAGAGTCCAGTCTATTGGTATCACAGGTGCAGTTTCCAAGGGGGCATAGGAAGGGGAGCAATGGCAGTTCAAGGTGGACAGGGTGACAGAGTGGGACACAAGGGAGAGTCTTATTTCCTGTGGGGGGCTTGGTAATAGTCTCTGGCTTCTTCCTGGATCGCAGGGAACATTTGCGGGGTGGTTCTCCTTCTGCAGGGGGAGGGGTGCTGGTGGCCTGTTGGTCCTGTGGCGGGGCCTCCTTCCCACTAGCGGCAGCAGATGTGGAGGGCTGTTCAATATTGTGGCTAGTGTCAGGGGCCCGCTGGTGTGCCACTGCCTCCCTCATACTGTTGGCCATGTCTGACAGCACCCCTGCAATGGAGACCAGGGTGGTGTTAATGGCCTTCAAGTCCTTCATGATCCCCAGGTACTGCTCCTCCTGCAGCTGCATGTTCTCCTGTATCTTGTCCAGAATCTGGCCCAGTATATCCTGGGAGTGTTGGTATCATCCCAGGATCGTGGTGAGTGCCTCCTGAAGGGTCGGTTCCCTGGGCCTGTCATCTCCTTGAACTGTGTGCCCACTGCCACTGACCCCAGGTCCCTGATTGTCCTGTGTTTGTGAGGTGGCCGGGGATCCCTGTAGTGGGGGACACACTGCTGATTGGCGTGTCCTGGGGACAGAGGTATGGGCCCGCTGGGTGGGTGCTGTGGTGGAGTTTCCTGAGGAGGGAGGCTCTGTGGTGGTGTGACAGTGTGACTGGGTAACCGACTGTCCGGAGATCCCTGATGTGCCAGGTTGATCATCCAGATCCAGGCGACCAGAGCCGCTATCATCTTCTGTGGGGGGACTGGATGTTGCTGGCACCTCTTCGCCGGTGACATTGGCTGGGTTACCTGTGGGGATGTAAATGCATTATTATTGTTTCTGTGTGTGACATCTTGTGCATGGGTGGGTTGCCCTCTATGGTTGTTATTGCCCTAGCAGCTTTGCATTGGGTGAGGTGTTATTTGGTGGGCTAGGTGATTCTCTCTAGTGTGCATGCTGTGGTGCTAGGTGTCCATGCAGGTCTGTGAGCGGTGTCCATTCATTAGTGTTGCATGCAGGGCTTGGCATTGAGATGAGTGGGTTGTGATGGTGGCGTGTGTGGGAGGTGGTTGAGTGATGAGAGTGAGGGTGAGGGTGAGGGTATGTGATGGTAGGGGGGGTGATAGTAGAGTAGTAAAGAGTTGACTTACTGGAGTCTAGTCCTCCTCCTACTCCTGCCAGGCCCTCAGGATGCATGATTGCCAAGACTTGCTCCTCCCATGTTGTTAGTTGTGGGGTAGGAGGTCCTGTGAGCTGAGATCTTGCTGCAGTGGAACGCACCTTCCCCTGTAGGTCGTTCCACCTCTTCCTAATGTCATCCCTTGTTCTGGGGTGCTGGCCCACGGCGTTGACCCTGTCCACGATCCTCAGCCATAGTTCCATCTTCCTAGCAATGGATATCGGCTGCACCTGTGATCCAAATAGCTATGGCTCTACCTGGATGATTTCCTCCAGCATGACCCTTAGCTCCTCCTCAGAGAACCTGGGGTGCCGTTGTGGTGCCATGAGTGTAGTGTGAGTGGTGTGGGTGAGGGTGTGTAGGGTGATGTGTTGGGGTGTATGATGTAAGGTGTGTGTGTTGTGTATAGGTGATGGTGGTATGTGGCTCTGGTTGTGTGAGTGCTCTTGCTGTCTCTCTCTGCTGGCAATTGTTTGTATTCATAAAGGGTTGTGTGTTTTATAGTGGTGTGGGTGTGGTGTGTGTATGGGTGTCAGGTGTGTGTAGTTTGAATAGTCCAGTGTGGTGTGTTTTGTTTGTGTGTGTGTGTATTTTGAGCGCAGCGGTATGTACTGCCAATGGTTTACCGCCACTGAATGTCCGCTGTGGTGGTTCGTGGGTCATAATGTCATGGTCGTTGTTCTGTTGGCGTAACGGTGTGGATTTGGATACTGCCAGTTTATCACTGACCTTTGGGCTGGCGGATTTGTGTGTGTGGCTGAGTAGTGATGAATTGGTGTGTGTGTCATAATATGGTTAGCGAATATCCGCCTCCCCAGCGGTATGTTGGCGGCAGTCGGCATGGCGGTAAGTGGAATTTACCCCCAATGTCATAATGAGGGCCTAGATCTCATTTGATATAGTATTTACAGAGCCAGCTTCCTGCAACAATCTAATATTGAAATCTGACATCTTTAACAATAACACTAGTTAGACACGCATGTCGGGACTCACATGCAAAAAATAAAAAGATGTCAAAAATTAATTTGGAAAACATTTAGTTAGGGCGCTAGCCAAGACGCTGTTGGATTTCTAAAAGCGATAAAACATAAAAACCTGCAAAAAGACAAATGCACATTTGGTTATACCTCTCTTTAATGGATCAGCAAGCAGCAAAGTTTTCATCAGTAGAGCATCTTCGGTCTTCATTCGAACATAACAAGAACAACGGACACAGTTCAGTAATGTTTGTCCTTATTGTATCTGAACTGTCAATGGCAGAAAGCTAAGTACACAACATACATCATTTCACTAGCAGACGAAAAGACGAACTAACTTACATTCTCTAAACATTGCCATATTACAACCCTAGAAAGCAACTAGCAAAAATTCTATTGGACAGTTTATGAGGTGGTTTAGGTTGTAGCCAATAAACTTAACTCCATGTTTCAAAAGTATCTTTCTTCATTTTCTGCATTTATGAATGGCCATCTTCTCTCGCTCCTAGCCACCAGTTTCCGCAGTAGAATAGAATTGTAGCAGGTTATACTGTACATGAGCACTTAAGACCATTGTTCCTGGGTACACATTATCTCATCTCAGAAAGGACAAATGCAACAAGCAAAAGAACATAACTTTTCCACAATATGCGAGTTACACAGGATGTTAAATACCAGAGCATTGCCCTACCCCTTGCAGTGCCTCCGCCCTCCGTCTCCACCTCAGGCCGGCTTCAGGTGCCTCGAGCCCCAGCCTGCCAGGGTCTGCGAGGTCTGTGGGGGCGGAGCGGTGCGCGTGGGGAGTGGGTGAAGAGGGGAGGTGAGAAGGGCTGCCTCCCCTCGCGTGTCTCGGCGTCCCCGGTCCCTCTGGAGGCTCCCTGCAAACTCTTTCTCCTTTTTGGCAGCCCTGTGTTGTTGAGACTTTGTGCCCAGCCACCTCTGCTCCTACCAACTGGCTGTCCCCAGGGAGATTCAAACTGTGCCTCTGGTGTGAGTGCAGTTGTCGTAATTGACCACTGCCAAGTGCATGCCTGGGCGCCCAGCGGAAGTGGCCTGATTAGTTCAGGTATGGCTTGCAGGCCACTCCAGGCAAAAGGCGAGGTGAGGCGGCGTCCTTAATAAAAACCTGTGGCACGCTCGTGCCCCCCACCAAGGTGTAGGTGGGGTGTTGCAGCACCTCTGTGCGATGAGATCTGGCAAGGTGCGCAGTGCATTGAAACCCACTAAAAAAAGTGGAGCAAGGGTGAAAGTCATCGCCATACTTACTGATGGCCCCAGCAAGTGTACATTGGTCACTTCCAGTCCAGTGCCTAAAAATCTGAGGAAAGAAAATATTACTGACTTCCTAAAAACGTCTATAGGATCCCTTGCCCACTGCCTCCCATCAGTTAGTATGCTAGCTGAGACTTGACCTACATCACCAGGAAAGGCACCCTCAATCCAAAACAGGTCAAAGCAACTGGAGATCCTCGCCGATGTGTACGCTTCTGACAAAGACCTGCTCTCGACGGGGTCACCCTCCAGCGTCATCGAAGGAAACAACACCATCCGCCAGCATGCCTTTCCAGAGAGTCCCATTAACCTCTCACGTGAATCACATCAAACAAACTCTTCCACAAAAATATCTCTGGATTCCTCTGCCTTTTGGCAAGAGCTCCTACTGAGCCCATTCAAGGACAGCCACGAAGGCCCCATCGTGCAGCAGGACATGGCTATATTTTCAGTTCTGAAACACGATTACAGCGTCCTGTTCTCTCCAGTCAAGATCAAACAGCAAATGTACCTGCCCAAACAAACGTCGACTTCCCAGGGAGTGTGAATCTGAAAGGTAGTCTAGAGACTATTACAGTCTCATTCCCCCACAAGGCCCATAGCAGTGAAGTGTCTCTCCTTGAATTTGGCACTGAGTTGGGGACCCCTGCACAGCTTTCATCACCTCAGCAGGCCCCCCTCGAAGCACGCAAGGATGTTGCCCAACAACTAGGAGGTGACAAATGTCATTGGGCATAATGCACTTGTACCGCCGCCTCTGTGGGCATCTTTGTTAAACTCAATGGGGATGATATCCTCGGCCCTCTGCTATCATTCAGAAAAGCTTGACCTCCAAGTTGACATCCTCAACTCTCTAGCCACTCATGTAGTTAGCATCAACCAAAATTTGCAGGATCTTAATTACCTCATCAAACGGGTGCAGAAAGACCCAGATACAGCCTATCATTCTTGCCAATGTTCTTTTTTTAACCATCTGAAAACCTTGGCGTCCATTCTGACAGAAATCTTGGCTGCCGTCAAGCTCCCAAAATCCTCTTTGGCACTAGATCCTACCACAAAATTCGACAGTGAAAACCTAAAGCAGGCAAAATATGGAGACAGTCTGCTTGGGAGGGTGCAGGATACATCTGACTCGGAATTAACTCTTGAGCCCGGATCAAAGAAGACCGGTCCTCTCTGCAAGGAAACATTGTGACCACACAAGATCTTCTGGTCTATAGCCCTCCACAGAGCTCCCTTTCCAAGTCCCAGGATGGAACCACCCAAAAAAGCACAACCCCCTATGACTAAGAGAGAGCGCAAATGCCTCAGGAAGGCCAGGAACAACAAACAGAATAAATAAATAGCTCCCACACCTTCACCCCCTGGATGCCCTCAGCTTTCAAAGGAGCCAAAATTACAGCCACTTTACCTGATCTTTCAACACAAAGTACCACACAACCCCCGTAAACGCCAAAGAGCTCTCACCCTCACAGCCTACTCAAATGGAAAGGTCTGATATGGCCCACGTAGCTACAGCCAGTACAGATAGGTCCAGCAGCACCCTAGGTCCCAAATTCAGAGGATCAGGGTAAGGTGCCTCTTCATAACAGTTCAAAGGACTGGGGCTACCGACAAACGGGCCCTAACCTGTGGCAGACCCTCCACATTCAGGTTCAAGTAACAATCTAGCCACTCAGCCCAGCAAATGTTCAGACCCATAATCACAGCCTACCCCCCTGTAACCATGTGGGTGTGGAGGAACCACTCCAGACTGTGTTATAGGCTTAAAACGAAGGATTTTTATTGAGGATATGGTATATGGTGGAATACAGGTAGGTTTGATTCAGTCTTTGCAAAGCTGGGCTTTAATTGGTGGGATCTTCTTGAGGTACGTTCCTTACTCGTCTCTCTCTCTCTCTCTTGTGTTCACAGGCCTTTCCCCCGGGAAGCGCATGTGGAGAGAAAAGAAATATAGCTGTAAGTGATCTTTTAATGATATCTCTTTTCTTCTACAATGTCGTTATGATTCCTGTCTTTCTGTTCTTGACAATATTACGTTACTCTCTTTATCTCAGGTTAGCCCGTACTTGTCTTCTGCTTTCGTACTATTCTGATTCCTAATCTTTCTTGTCTTTCTGTTTTTCCTTTAGAATTCAGCTGTTTCTGTGTTTGGGTTTTGGCTGTCCCTTTAAAGGTAATGGTGGCCTATGGTGCCTGTCGGTAAGTTTTCGTGTGTCTCCCTGCTCCTCGTTTGTTTTCCCTCTTTTCCCTTCCTGTTTCCCTAGTGCTCGTGCCTTTCCGTTTCTTCGGTGAGTGTCTATTTTCTCCCCCCTCCCCTTATCCCCGTGTTCCCCTTTTCACTCCACTCCTTTCTCTCTCACCTGAATGGCCACGCTTCTCCTGGAGCGTGGCGGGATGCTGCATTTCGTCCTCCCGGTCGCCTGGAACAGGATCTTCTCGGAATCGCCTCCCAGTTTCTCTTCCGATACCCGGATGGTACCCTCGGTGCTGGTTCACAGTCGAGCTCTGCTCCTCGTCTCTCTCCTTCCCTCCTCTGAATGCTGAAAATGCTGACAATGGTACATTTGACCGGCTGGCGTCCCGCCGCTGCGGAACGATCGACCAATCACAGGCAGCATGACCAGGAAGCATCGGAGCAGCGGGCAGAGTCAGCACAAGTGATAGCCATGTGCGGGCGCGCAGGCTCTAGCCCGTCACACCCCCCTTGCCATGCAGCCATGGTAAGCCTCCCAGTAGTCACTCCTGAACTCACCCGCGACCCGTTAGTAAACAAAGGTGTGGAACTGCCAATCTATAGTATATGTCAGTACCCTCAGATTTGCACTCAGGCCCAAGATATAGTTCAGCCTCCTGCTATGGCCAAAGATCAGCTTCCTAACCTCTGCTATGTACAGCACCACACAAATTCCCTCCGCCACACAGTTTTGGCAAGCCATCTAACCCAGGATGCCAGTTCGAAACATCCCGTGACCTGTCAGCTAACAGCGGCCCGGAACATCTTATTTATTGCCCATATAACCCCCCAGGGTATCCCGCTTTCAGCTTACAGGAGGACCATCAAGGATATAGAGGTAGTTCGGAGTTAGAAACACTGAGGACCTAGATGATTCCCCAATACAAGTCCAGAGGAGGGTATGACATCCTAAATAGGGCAGCCATTCTAAAGGTGGTCCGGGCCAACGCCAACCTCACCACCTACAATCTGATCTCATAGATAGCATTCAATTTAAGACCAATTCAGCAACACCAGGTCTGATAGCAGGACTGCCGCATTAGTATGGCAAAACAGGGACAGTTTCTTAAGATGGGGCATTGAACTGATAAGGTCTGTATCTGAGCCCTATCCGAGTCCCTTGTGTCCAAAACAAGGCCCATTTACGAGGGGTAACAACCAGAGCACTGAGATGCTAAGGGGAGCAATTGGTCCCCTCGAACCGTCCTCAAATAACCCCCTGAATTTTATGATTCAACAAACAACAGTTCCAGGTGCACCTAGTTATATGAGACAAGTGTCTTTTGTTAGCCACCCATGTGCCTCGGGAGGGGACAAGATGTGAATCTCATGCAGCCACAACCTCAGCTTATTAACCCTGTGCTCCTGGAACATTAACGGCCTAAGACATAAGGCGGACAGGAAGACTTTATGAACCATTTGTCAAAATACAACATCGTGCTATTGCCAGAAACCTGGTCGGAACAGCCGATTCCCATCACAGGCTTCAAGGAATATCGCCTACCTGCCAAGAAACAAACAAAGGCAGAGCAGCAGGTGGAATGTCAACATACGTTGGAACTCATCTATTAAGGCCCAATATGTCAAATTCACTGCTCCAGCTACCTCACTTTTAGACCACAAACCCTGCCTCTTACTGTGCAATGTCTATATATATCTGAACAAAAAAGTCAAAAAGGGGAAACTTGAAGTTCTATACGAACTAGTAAAATCTCTACAACACATGTTCCTTCACGCAAGGCTGGTCTTATCGAGGATTTCAGCATGCACCTATTAGGAAGTATCATCAATCACAACCAATACCCCCTCTTGAGCACGAACTATAAAATACCTCCAGTATTAACATCATCCAACATAAATGACCGGCTTGGTTTAGAATGCGTCATGGCTTTGGAACACCGGGGTCTGTACTCTCCCAACGGCCGACTGCCTCAAGACCAACCAGCAGCCTTTACCAGAGTCATGAACAAGTCCTCTTCCACCCTGGACTATACTTTTGTTGACCTGGAGTAACTTTCAGTGGTCACTCACTACAGTATTCTTGACAGAAGAGATAGTGACCACTTCGGCCAACACATCAAACTTCTGTAAAACCCCTCTAAAGCGCCTCATACCAATGATCCTGAAATTAATTGGGAAAAGAGGACTGTTCAATTAAATTCAATTTACTGTCAGAGGCATTGTTATAATCCTTAAGAGATAAGTAGTGCACCATCTCACGCTCACGTTTTAGCTACTAAATCCAATGTGGTTTGTGCTCTGGAAAAGGTTGTTATTTCCCCAGGATATAAAGAATTGTCTGCAGTGTTTGACCAAGCAGAGGCAGAGAAGCTACCTCCTCACAGATCTTATGATTGCAGGATCGAACTTGAGCCAGGTGCAAATCTACCTTGTAGTAGAATCTATGCCCTTACTGAAAGGAGAACAAGTTCCTAAAAGAATATTTGGAAAAATATTTGGCAAATGGTTTTATTCGTCCTTTTCAATCCCCAGTCTCTTCCCCTCTTTTTTTATCCCAAAGAAGAAGAATGAAGAGTTAAGAACTTGTATTGATTATACAACGTTACGCCAAGTTACGGTGAAGAATTGATATCCCCTGCACTTGATTTCCATACTACTAGATCAGGTAAAAGATGCAAAAATCTTCACCAAACTAGATCTTCATGGAGCGTGCCATTTAATTCGAGTTGCTAAGGGAGATGAATGGAAAACGGCCTTCCGCACCTGGTTTGGTCTATACGAGTACCAAGTGATGCCTTATGGCTATGTAGTTTTTAGATCAATTTGTAGTAGTCTACATTGATGATATTTTAATATTCCCTCAGAATTTGTGAGACCATGTAGATCACGTGAGAACAGTTGTAAAGAAATTGTTGGAGAATAACCTATATGTGAAGTTGGAAAAGTGTACCTTTCATACGAAGGAAGTAGAATTCTTGGAATTTGTCTTATCGGAAAATGGAGTTTCCATGGATCCTGCTAAAATTCAAACAATCCTGGATTGGCCTTCTCCTAAAACGGTGAAGGAGGTGCAAAGTTTTATTGGCTTTGCCAATTTCTACTGGCGATTTATACAAGAGTTTTCTAAAAAGGTGGATCCCATTACAAAACTTTTGAGAAAAGGAGTACCCCTCCATTGGTCAACTGATGCTGAAGAATCTTTTGAGTTCCTCAAAAGAGCCTTTACGACAGCTCGGATCCTTCTCCATCCTAACCCCAAGGAGCCATTTTTTGTGGAAGCTGACGCCTCCGACCAAGCGATTGGTGATGTATTGTCTCAGAGGCACAAGGAAACAGGTAAACTTCACCCAGTGGCATTTCGATCCAGGAAAGGAACTCCTCCTGAAAGAAATGATCCAATTGCTGACAAAGAGCTATTGACAGTGAAGGATGCCTTTAAGGAATGGCGGCATTATTTATTAGGGGCTCGTCATGTAGTCACTGTGTTCACCGATCATAAAATTCTTCAGTTTTTAAAGTCTGCTAAGACATTAACTCCAAGGCAATTGAGATGGTCCTTGTACTTTGCAGTTTTTAATTTTACCATTACCTATCGACCTAGTTCAGCCAATGGCAAGGCAGATGCGTTATCAAGAATGAATAATAAACCCGAAGCCAGAGAAGCTGAAACAATTCCAATTATTTCAGCAGACAAGTTTGTTGGTACTTTACAATTTTCCAAAATAAAAAGGAAGGTTCGAGAATCCATGTCTGACTAAGAAATTTCAGATTAGGCCAACAAAAAAGAAGAAAGAAGGGTTTCAGAAAATCTTCCTTTTGTTGAAAATGCTTTATATTTGCCAACTCATGAGTTGCAAGAACTAGCGCTACAAGCATGTCATGATGGTCCTTTAGCTGGCCATAAAATAATTTTAAAGACTATCAAATTAATTAAGAGGTATTTCTGGTGGCCTGCCATGATCCCTCAAATAATACAATACGTTGAAACCTATGATAAATGCATTCAGGGAAAGACAACACAATTAGCTCCTGAAGGTGAGCTTCAGCCTCTTCCCATTGCACCATATCCCTGACACACCATTACTATGGATTTGATTGTAGATTTACCTTCAAGTCAAGGTTTTGATACAATCCTAGTTTTTGTAGGCACCTTTTCTAAAATTAGTCATTTCATCCCTCTGAAGAAGGTTCCTAGAGCCTCTCAGTTAGCACAGTTATTTGTACACCACATAGTGAGAGCTCACTGCATTCCGGTGTTTGTAATCTCAGATCGAGGTCCCCATTTTGTTTCCCAATTCTGGAGGGTCTTTATGAACCAACTTAGAATAGATTCACGTTATGCTACCAGTTATCATCTGGAAACGGATGGACAGACAGAAAGAGTTAACCAGGAGATGGAGCAGTACCTACGCTTATATCTCCTGGACCAAGATAATGATTGGCCAGATTTTATTTGGACAGCAGAATTTACGTACAACAATGCTATTCTTGCCTCCACTAGTTATTCTCCTTTCTATGTAAACTCTGGTAGGCACCCAAACATTATCTTAGGAAGGTCGGGAGGCTGGGTTCCAGCTGCGAATGATTTCAGTAAGAAAATTCAAAAGAACTACCAATCTGCTAAAGAACACTTGACCAGGGCGAAAGTCTCTTACAAGAAACATGCTGAGAAAAAGAGGAGAGGCAATCCTGGTTATTGCAAGGTTGAGAATGTCTTGCTATCCACTGGACATTTACATTTAAGAGGGAACAAAAGATTCCAGCCTAGATAGGTAGGACCCTTTAAAATAAAGAAAATTGTAAATCCAGTAACAGTCAAACTCACCTTGCACTCTCAGATTAAGGTTCATCCAGTATTACATGTCTTGCTACTTAAAAGAAACCCTCCCAATGTTAGGACAACCACCCCTCCAGATCCCATCCAAGTAGATTCACATTTAGAATATAAAGTGAATAGAACTTTAGACTCAAAGTTTAAAAAAGGAACATTATATTACCTCATTGATTGGAAAGGTTTTGGCCCAGAAGAAAGGTCCTTGGAAGCCTTCCAAAATGTGTATGCTCCAAGGTTGATAAAGCACTTTCACGACACTTTCCCCAGCAAACCTTCTGTGGGAGGGAGTTCTTTGGAGGGGGGTACTGTCAGGCAAACTATTGCCAGCATTGTTAAGTTCTTCCCTCAGAAAAAACGACTCCCCTTTTCTTTGTACCCACGTCAGTTGCAGCGGCATCCTCACTCCCGGTGGCTCTTGCGGAGGCTGTTCTTAGAACTAGCTTCCTCAGGTTTAACTGCCACTCAAGATGGTGGCTGCAAATTCGTTTGAGATCAGCGCTCTAGTATTTCTACCTTAGTCTCGTGTTAAAGCTTCCCTCCAGCTGTTTCTCTCTGGGAGCCCTGCACTTCAACTGTCGTCCTGAGGAGAATGAGCAGTGTTCCTGAGGCGCTTCGTTTCATAGAGAACTCTTCCAGTTTCGAGTAATTAATTCTTTTTCTTGTTATGGTGTGCACACCAGCTACTTTTTCCCTTTTGAAAAAGCTGAATTTTTTCTTTCTTCCAACAATTGGCTTTCTGAGGAAAATTTGTTTTGGCTTAACAGAACTTCAAGCAACTGCAGTAAGGAATCCTTTTGTATCATTTCCAGAAATTGCCAATATATATATATGAACATCTATATCCAAGAACTCTTGCTTTGGACAAACCTCAGTGCTCAGGCTAATTCCTAGAGACTTGAAAAGGAGTTTTCGTTTCCAGTAGTTTGTATATTTGTGAATTTTTGAACTGTTCTCCAAAGAACCTTGGAAACCTCTGACTCCTGGAGAAAAGAAGATATTAAGTTAACATTGTTGTCTTAGAGAGAGGCTAGCCTATCAAAAGATCCAGGTTAGGAGAACAATAGATTTGGTTGAATGCGCAGTAGGAATGTACTTATCTATGCTCTTATCACCCAACTGCTGGTCCTTCCTTTAAAGAAATCCCAATAAGAAAGGTGCAGGTTTTCAGAGACACACACTGAATATGCTATCTTCAAGTGGGAAACATAGGCTGGAACTAGATCTGGAGGTGGTCTCTCTTTTTCTATTCCCATTCCCCTTCCCTCCTAGCAGATGCAGGGTTCAGGTAATCAGTTAAAGTCTGAGAACGCATCTGTTGGAGGGAGTTGGGTAAAAGGCATCTGCTTCTGTGGAAGTTTGATTTAACGGGTAATCTTCTGACATAAGGGCCACCAATTCAGCCACTTGTGCAGAGAATACTCCTTGAAGCTATGAAGCTTCGAGTACAACAGAAATTGTGCACACAGCATATCCAGATTTCAGCATTCCTGCATTGTCTCTTAAACAGGAACCATCAACAAAAAGTATTTGATCATTCTTTTCTAAAAGGGTATCCTGAATGTCAGGTCTGGGTTTCATGAACAATTCAGTAACTTCCAGGCAGTCGTGTTCAACTTCTTATAGATTTTCATTTTCAGCATGTTCTACTGGTAGCAAGGTTGCTGGGTTAAGCACAGTGCACCTCTTAAAAGTTACATTTGGTGAACCCAGAATCAGCAATTCACACTTTGTAAGCCTGGCTTTTGTTGAATATTGGTTCATTGTTCGGCTAAGCAAAACCTCAACATAATGTGGGACCAGAACAGTTAAAGGATGTCCCACTACAATGCTCTCACACTGTGTGAGGCTGCAGGCAACCGCAGCCACATTCTTTAGACAGCTGGGGAGAGGTGTTGCGACAGGGTCCAAAGTAGCAGAAAAATATGCTACAGGAGGATTCACACCTCCATACACCTGTGTTAAGACTGAAAGCGCACAACGATCACGCTCATGACAGAACAACAAAAATGGCTTTGTGTAGTCAGGCATTCCCAAAGCTTGTACTCTGTACAGTCTGTCTCTCAACTCAGTAAAAGCTTTCATACAAGCTCCATCAAATGGGACAGGGTCAGTTATGTCTCTGTGGGTCAGTTTCTGCAACGCCTTTGAAATAAGAGAAATATTAGAAATATTTGGAATCCATTGACAACAATAGCTCACCATTCCCAGACCCTTTCTAACATCTCTCTGTGTAACTGGAGGATTAAGTTGCGAAATAGCTGCCACTCTCTCTCTGGAACTTTTCTTGCACCTTTCTCAATTTGGTGACCCAAATAATTCACGTTCTTCTGAAAGTATTGTGATTTTGCAGGGGACTCTTAGGTTTTGAGTATGACCTTGTCGGTTGAGATACTCCGCCACAAACGTGACGGATATCCTGCCCGCCGTTTTACAAATTCCATAGGATATAATGGAACTTCTAAAATGGTGGACAGGATATCTGTCACGTTTGTGGTGGAGCATCCCATCCATCAAGGTTGTAATCTGGCCCTTTATGTCCATTCTCACCCAGATGATTCAAAAGAGCAATGGTATCTTGCTTACACCCTTCTTTTGTCTTTGAAGCAATCAAAATATCATCAATGAAAAGGTGTTGATTAAAAAGGCATTTTCAGTGATTCCAAATACTTTTTCAAACCCTGATCAAATATTTACAGTGACTTTGAAAAGCCTTGTGGGACCCTACACCAAGCATATTCGCGATTACAGAAATTGAAACGCAAAAGAAATTTGCTAGCCTCATGAAGGGGAACTGAGGAAAATGCTTGTGACAAGTCTACTACTGTGAACCATTCTGCATCACATGGATTTAGGAATAAGGTGTATTTAAAGTCTTTTTAATTGAGCACTCGGCGCTACTTTTAATATTTTAATATTTGATGTGCTTTACCTTCATCAATACATTGTTTGAACACCACGCTGGGGCTTACACGTGGTATTTTTTTTCCGGGGCTCATTTTTGCTTACGGCAGAGTTCTCCTTCTGCTGATCAGCTGATCTGCCGCTTGCCGAGAGGTTTGGGCCTGTTAGAGCCCACCTCCTTCCAGGCATTTAGCGGGCAGACATATTAGGGGGATTTTAGGTCAGCAGGCTAGTTGCTTGCTGATGCTTTGATTTCTGGGGGGCATTCACTTCAAATGCTGTCGCGGAAGCGGACGCGCAGCGGATAACAGAGTAAGGGGAATTGTTTTACGGGCAATTTTTTTACCTTTTACCTTTTTCTGGTGTATTTAAAGTCTTTTTAAATGAGCACTCGGCGCTACTTTTAATATTTTAATATTTGATGTGCTTTACATTCATCAATACATTGTTTGAACACCACGCTGGGGCTTACCCGTGGTATTTATTTTCCGGGGCTCATTTTTGCTTACAGCAGAGTTCTCCTTCTGCTGATCAGCTGATCTGCCGCTTGCCGAGAGGTTTGGGCCTGTTAGAGCCCACCTCCTTCTAGGCATTTAGCGGGCAGACATATTAGGGGGATTTTAGGTCAGCAGGCTAGTTGCTTGCTGACGCTTTGATTTCTGGGGAGCATTCACTTCAAATGCTGTCGCGGAAGTGGACGCGCAGCGGGCGCGCTGCTGGCGCGCCAAAGGCAAGCCCGTCTGCGCCCGTCCGCGTCCGGAAGGGGCCGGGGGCCGGACATTATGCTGCTAATCAGTATGTTTCCTATTTTAATCAGGACTTACTGACTTTAAATAGAACCCCTGCTAATCACTGCTGCAGACGATTTGATCCTGCAGTAGATTTGAGCGCTATTTGTAATCATTGCTACTGGAAGCCTTCGCCTAAATTGGAAGAAGGTAATGTTTTAGACTTGCATAATAATGAGAAGCCTTCCAAGCAAAGCACGTCATGGGGTTTGATTAATGCCCGCTCTTTAATTAAACATGCCCTTGAAATTAATGAACTAATTATGTCAGATAACTTGGACTGCCTTTTTGTCACATAGACTTTGGCCAGAGAGGACTCTGACCCGGGCTTTTTAATTGCCTCGCCTCCAGGCTACTCCTTTGTTAGACACGATAGAGTAGTTAAAAGGGGAGGAGGGTTAGCCATCATTTTTAAAAATGACTTAAGTTGTTCCTTAATGGAACCTAAGGGCTGCCCCCAGATATGTGAAAGAACTTACTTCAAAATTAAAACTCAGAATAGCCAGGTTATCGAAGGCCTACTTTTATACAGACCACCAGGCCCCAAGAATGCTTTTCTGGCGGCCTGGCCGTCAATGTTGGAACCATTGCTCTTAGTTAAGAATGCTTTGGTATTAGGTGATTTTAATCTTCATTTAGATGATCTCTCTGACCCTAGTATGGTGGACTTTACTAGCTATATGCAGAGTTTGGATTGGCTTTCTGGAGATAGCATTCCGTCGCACACGGCTGGCCATAGGCTGGACGCCGTTTTTTAAGATCAGGATTGATCTCTAGGGATGATATTAGGGAGGTAGACTGGTCTGATCACTCTCTATTATCTTTTACACTCTCTCAGACGCCACCGATACCTAAATGTAGGAGGCTGGACTGGCTTGTAGTGAGTACCAAGGGGTACTTGCACCTTGCACCAGGCCCAGTTATCCCTTATTAGTGTATAGGGTGTCTAGCAGCTTAGGCTGATAGATAATGGTAGCTTAGCAGAGCAGCTTAGGCTGAACTAGGAGACGTGTGAAGCTACTACAGTACCACTTAGTGTCATATGCACAATATCATAAGAAAACACAATACACAGTTATACTAAAAATAAAGGTACTTTATTTTTATGACAATATGCCAAAGTATCTTAGAGTGTACCCTCAGTGAGAGGATAGGAAATATACACAAGATATATATACACAATAGCAAAAATATGCAGTATAGTCTTAGAAAACAGTGCAAACAATGTATAGTTACAATAGGATGCAATGGGGAAACATAGGGATAGGGGCAACACAAACCATATACTACAAAAGTAGAATGCGAACCACGAATGGACCCCAAACCTATGTAACCTTGTAGAGGGTCGCTGGGAATATTAGAAAATAGTGAGAGTTAGAAAAATAACCCTCCCCAAGACCCTGAAAAGTGAGTGCAAAGTGCACTAAAGTTCCCCTAAGGACAAAGTAGTCGTGTTAGAGGAATAATGCAGGAAAGACACAAACCAGCAATGCAACAACTGTGGATTTCCAATCTAGGGTACCTGTGGAACAAGGGGACCAAGTCCAAAAGTCACAAGCAAGTCGGAGATGGGCAGATGCCCAGGAAATGCCAGCTGCGGGTGCAAAGAAGCTTCGACTGGACAGAAGAAGCTGAGGTTTCTGCAGGAACGAAAAGGGCTAGAGACTTCCCCTTTGGTGGACGGAACCCTCTCGCCTTGGAGAGTCGTGCAGAAGTGTTTTCCCGTCGAAAGGACGCCAACAAGCCTTGCTAGGCGCAAATCGTGCGTTTGGCGTTTTTGGACGCTGCTGGGGCCCAGGAGGTCGCAAATTGGACCTGAAGAGAGAGGGGACGTCGAGCAAGACAAAGAGCCCTCACTGAAGCAGGTAGCACCCGGAGAAGTGCCAGAAACAGGCACTACGAGGATGCGTGAAACGGTGCTCGCCGAAGTTGCACAAAGGAGTCCCACGTCGCCGGAGACCAACTTAGAAAGTCGTGCAATGCAGGTTAGAGTGCCGTGGACCCAGGCTTGGCTGTGCACAAAGGATTTCCGCCGGAAGTGCACAGGGGCCGGAGTAGCTGCAAAGTCGCGGTTCCCAGCAATGCAGCCCAGCGAGGTGAGGCAAGGACTTACCTCCACCAAACTTGGGCTGAAGAGTCACTGGACTGTGGGGGTCACTTGGACAGAGTCGCTGGATTCGAGGGACCTCGCTCGTCGTGCTGAGAGGAGACCCAAGGGACCGGTGATGCAGCTTTTTGGTGCCTGCGGTTGCAGGGGGAAGATTCCGTCGACCCACGGGAGATTTCTTCGGAGCTTCTGGTGCAGAGAGGAGGCAGGCTACCCCCACAGCATGCACAAGCAGGAAAACAGTTGAGAAGGCGGCAGGATCAGCGTTACAGAGTTGCAGTAGTCGTCTTTGCTACTATGTTGCAGGTTTGCAGGCTTCCAGCGCGGTCAGCGGTCGTTTCCTTATCAGAAGGTGAAAAGAGAGATGCAGAGGAACTCGGATGAGCTCTTGCATTCGTTATCTAAAGTTTCCCCAGAGACAGAGACCCTAAATAGCCAGAAAAGAGGGTTTGGCTACTTAGGAGAGAGGATAGGCTACTAACACCTGAAGGAGCCTATCAGCAGGAGTCTCTGACGTCACCTGGTGGCACTGGCCACTCAGAGCAGTCCAGTGTGCCAGCAGCACCTCTGTTTCCAAGATGGCAGAGGTCTGGAGCACACTGGAGGAGCTCTGGACACCTCCCAGGGGAGGTGCAGGTCAGGGGAGTGGTCACTCCCCTTTCCTTTGTCCAGTTTCGCGCCAGAGCAGGGGCTAAGGGGTCCCTGAACCGGTGTAGACTGGCTTATGCAGAATTGGGCACCTCTGTGCCCAACAAAGCATTTCCAGAGGCTGGGGGAGGCTACTCCTCCCCTGCCTTCACACCATTTTCCAAAGGGAGAGGGTGTCACACCCTCTCTCAGAGGAAGTTCTTTGTTCTGCCATCCTGGGCCAGGCCTGGCTGGACCCCAGGAGGGCAGCTGCCTGTCTGAGGGGTTGGCAGCAGCAGCAGCTGCAGTGAAACCCCAGGAAGGGCAGTTTGGCAGTACCAGGGTCTGTGCTACAGACCACTGGGATCATGGGATTGTGCCAACTATGCCAGGATGGTATAGAGGGGGCAATTCCATGATCATAGACATGTTACATGGCCATATTCGGAGTTACCATGGTGAAGCTACATATAGGTAGTGACCTATATGTAGTGCACGCGTGTAATGGTGTCCCCGCACTCACAAAGTTCAGGGAATTGGCTCTGAACAATGTGGGGGCACCTTGGCTAGTGCCAGGGTGCCCTCACACTAAGTAACTTTGCACCTAACCTTTACCAGGTAAAGGTTAGACATATAGGTGACTTATAAGTTACTTAAGTGCAGTGAAAAATGGCTGTGAAATAACGTGGACGTTATTTCACTCAGGCTGCAGTGGCAGGCCTGTGTAAGAATTGTCAGAGCTCCCTATGGGTGGCAAAATAAATGCTGCAGCCCATAGGGATCTCCTGGAACCCCAATACCCTGGGTACCTCAGTACCATATACTAGGGAATTATAAGGGTGTTCCAGTAAGCCAATGTAAATTGGTAAAAATGGTCACTAGCCTGTCAGTGACAATTTGAAAGTAATGAGAGAGCATAACCACTGAGGTTCTGGTTAGCAGAGCCTCAGTGAGACAGTTAGGCACCACACAGGGAACATATACATGCACACCTATGAGCACTGGGGCCCTGTGTGACAGGGTCCCAGTGACACATACATATAGGCCACAAACCTATGAGCACTGGGGTCCTGACCAGCAGGATCCCAGTGACACATAACAAACATACTGAAAACATAGTGTTTTCACTATGAGCACTGAGGCCTGGCTATCAGGATCCCAGTGAGACAGTGAAAACAGTGACAAACACCCTGACATACACTCACAAACAGGCCAAAAGTGGGGGTAACAAGGCTAGAAAGAGGCTACCTTCTCACACAACCCCCCCCCAAACGAAGGACAATAAGGCTAACCTTGGCCAGTTGAGACTTTATTGTCTAAGTGGTGATAAGTAGAGAGTAGCTCTGCAATAGACTGGTTTGTAGTGAGTACCAAGGGGTACTTGCACCTTGCACCAGGCCCAGTTATCCCTTATTAGTGTATAGGGTGTCTAGCAGCTTAGGCTGATAGATAATGGTAGCTTAGCAGAGCAGCTTAGGCTGAACTAGGAGACGTGTGAAGCTACTACAGTACCACTTAGTGTCATATGCACAATATCATAAGAAAACACAATACACAGTTATACTAAAAATAAAGGTACTTTATTTTTATGACAATATGCCAAAGTATCTTAGAGTGTACCCTCAGTGAGAGGATAGGAAATATACACAAGATATATATACACAATAGCAAAAATATGCAGTATAGTCTTAGAAAACAGTGCAAACAATGTATAGTTACAATAGGATGCAATGGGGAAACATAGGGATAGGGGCAACACAAACCATATACTCCAAAAGTGGAATGCGAACCACGAATGGACCCCAAACCTATGTAACCTTGTAGAGGGTCGCTGGGAATATTAGAAAATAGTGAGAGTTAGAAAAATAACCCTCCCCAAGACCCTGAAAAGTGAGTGCAAAGTGCACTAAAGTTCCCCTAAGGACAAAGTAGTCGTGTTAGAGGAATAATGCAGGAAAGACACAAACCAGCAATGCAACAACTGTGGATTTCCAATCTAGGGTACCTGTGGAACAAGGGGACCAAGTCCAAAAGTCACAAGCAAGTCGGAGATGGGCAGATGCCCAGGAAATGCCAGCTGCGGGTGCAAAGAAGCTTCGACTGGACAGAAGAAGCTGAGGTTTCTGCAGGAACGAAAAGGGCTAGAGACTTCCTCTTTGGTGGACGGAACCCTCTCGCCTTGGAGAGTCGTGCAAAAGTGTTTTCCCGTCGAAAGGACGCCAACAAGCCTTGCTAGGCGCAAATCGTGCGTTTGGCGTTTTTGGACGCTGCTGGGGCCCAGGAGGGACCAGGAGGTCGCAAATTGGACCTGAAGAGAGAGGGGACGTCGAGCAAGACAAAGAGCCCTCACTGAAGCAGGTAGCACCCGGAGAAGTGCCAGAAACAGGCACTACGAGGATGCGTGAAACGGTGCTCGCCGAAGTTGCACAAAGGAGTCCCACGTCGCCGGAGACCAACTTAGAAAGTCGTGCAATGCAGGTTAGAGTGCCGTGGACCCAGGCTTGGCTGTGCACAAAGGATTTCCGCCGGAAGTGCACAGGGGCCGGAGTAGCTGCAAAGTCACGGTTCCCAGCAATGCAGCCCAGCGAGGTGAGGCAAGGACTTACCTCCACCAAACTTGGGCTGAAGAGTCACTGGACTGTGGGGGTCACTTGGACAGAGTCGCTGGATTCGAGGGACCTCGCTCGTCGTGCTGTGAGGAGACCCAAGGGACCGGTGATGCAGCTTTTTGGTGCCTGCGGTTGCAGGGGGAAGATTCCGTCGACCCACGGGAGATTTCTTCGGAGCTTCTGGTGCAGAGAGGAGGCAGGCTACCCCCACAGCATGCACAAGCAGGAAAACAGTCGAGAAGGCGGCAGGATCAGCGTTATAGAGTTGCAGTAGTCGTCTTTGCTACTATGTTGCAGGTTTGCAGGCTTCCAGCGCGGTCAGCGGTCGTTTCCTTATCAGAAGGTGAAGAGAGAGATGCAGAGGAACTCGGATGAGCTCTTGCATTCGTTATCTAAAGTTTCCCCAGAGACAGAGACCCTAAATAGCCAGAAAAGAGGGTTTGGCTACTTAGGAGAGAGGATAGGCTACTAACACCTGAAGGAGCCTATCAGCAGGAGTCTCTGACGTCACCTGGTGGCACTGGCCACTCAGAGCAGTCCAGTGTGCCAGCAGCACCTCTGTTTCCAAGATGGCAGAGGTCTGGAGCACACTGGAGGAGCTCTGGACACCTCCCAGGGGAGGTGCAGGTCAGGGGAGTGGTCACTCCCCTTTCCTTTGTCCAGTTTCGCGCCAGAGCAGGGGCTAAGGGGTCCCTGAACCGGTGTAGACTGGCTTATGCAGAATTGGGCACCTCTGTGCCCAACAAAGCATTTCCAGAGGCTGGGGGAGGCTACTCCTCCCCTGCCTTCACACCATTTTCCAAAGGGAGAGGGTGTCACACCCTCTCTCAGAGGAAGTTCTTTGTTCTGCCATCCTGGGCCAGGCCTGGCTGGACCCCAGGAGGGCAGCTGCCTGTCTGAGGGGTTGGCAGCAGCAGCAGCTGCAGTGAAACCCCAGGAAGGGCAGTTTGGCAGTACCAGGGTCTGTGCTACAGACCACTGGGATCATGGGATTGTGCCAACTATGCCAGGATGGTATAGAGGGGGCAATTCCATGATCATAGACATGTTACATGGCCATATTCGGAGTTACCATGGTGAAGCTACATATAGGTAGTGACCTATATGTAGTGCACGCGTGTAATGGTGTCCCCGCACTCACAAAGTTCAGGGAATTGGCTCTGAACAATGTGGGGGCACCTTGGCTAGTGCCAGGGTGCCCTCACACTAAGTAACTTTGCACCTAACCTTTACCAGGTAAAGGTTAGACATATAGGTGACTTATAAGTTACTTAAGTGCAGTGAAAAATGGCTGTGAAATAACGTGGACGTTATTTCACTCAGGCTGCAGTGGCAGGCCTGTGTAAGAATTGTCAGAGCTCCCTATGGGTGGCAAAATAAATGCTGCAGCCCATAGGGATCTCCTGGAACCCCAATACCCTGGGTACCTCAGTACCATATACTAGGGAATTATAAGGGTGTTCCAGTAAGCCAATGTAAATTGGTAAAAATGGTCACTAGCCTGTCAGTGACAATTTGAAAGTAATGAGAGAGCATAACCACTGAGGTTCTGGTTAGCAGAGCCTCAGTGAGACAGTTAGGCACCACACAGGGAACATATACATGCACACCTATGAGCACTGGGGCCCTGTGTGACAGGGTCCCAGTGACACATACATATAGGCCACAAACCTATGAGCACTGGGGTCCTGACCAGCAGGATCCCAGTGACACATAACAAACATACTGAAAACATAGTGTTTTCACTATGAGCACTGAGGCCTGGCTATCAGGATCCCAGTGAGACAGTGAAAACAGTGACAAACACCCTGACATACACTCACAAACAGGCCAAAAGTGGGGGTAACAAGGCTAGAAAGAGGCTACCTTCTCACACAACCCCCCCCCCAAACGAAGGACAGTAAGGCTAACCTTGGCCAGTTGAGACTTTATTGTCTAAGTGGTGATAAGTAGAGAGTAGCTCTGCAATAGACTGGTTTGTAGTGAGTACCAAGGGGTACTTGCACCTTGCACCAGGCCCAGTTATCCCTTATTAGTGTATAGGGTGTCTAGCAGCTTAGGCTGATAGATAATGGTAGCTTAGCAGAGCAGCTTAGGCTGAACTAGGAGACATGTGAAGCTACTACCGTACCACTTAGTGTCATATGCACAATATCATAAGAAAACACCATACACAGTTATACTAAAAATAAAGGTACTTTATTTTTATGACAATATGCCAAAGTATCTTAGAGTGTACCCTCAGTGAGAGGATAGGAAATATACACAAGATATATATACACAATAGCAAAAATATGCAGTATAGTCTTAGAAAACAGTGCAAACAATGTATAGTTACAATAGGATGCAATGGGGAAACATAGGGATAGGGGCAACACAAACCATATACTCCAAAAGTGGAATGCGAACCACGAATGGACCCCAAACCTATGTAACCTTGTAGAGGGTCGCTGGGAATATTAGAAAATAGTGAGAGTTAGAAAAATAACCCTCCCCAAGACCCTGAAAAGTGAGTGCAAAGTGCACTAAAGTTCCCCTAAGGACAAAGTAGTCGTGTTAGAGGAATAATGCAGGAAAGACACAAACCAGCAATGCAACAACTGTGGATTTCCAATCTAGGGTACCTGTGGAACAAGGGGACCAAGTCCAAAAGTCACAAGCAAGTCGGAGATGGGCAGATGCCCAGGAAATGCCAGCTGCGGGTGCAAAGAAGCTTCGACTGGACAGAAGAAGCTGAGGTTTCTGCAGGAACGAAAAGGGCTAGAGACTTCCCCTTTGGTGGACGGAACCCTCTCGCCTTGGAGAGTCGTGCAGAAGTGTTTTCCCGTCGAAAGGACGCCAACAAGCCTTGCTAGGCGCAAATCGTGCGTTTGGCGTTTTTGGACGCTGCTGGGGTCCAGGAGGGACCAGGAGGTCGCAAATTGGACCTGAAGAGAGAGGGGACGTCGAGCAAGACAAAGAGCCCTCACCGAAGCAGGTAGCACCCGGAGAAGTGCCAGAAACAGGCACTACGAGGATGCGTGAAACGGTGCTCGCCGAAGTTGCACAAAGGAGTCCCACGTCGCCGGAGACCAACTTAGAAAGTCGTGCAATGCAGGTTAGAGTGCCGTGGACCCAGGCTTGGCTGTGCACAAAGGATTTCCGCCGGAAGTGCACAGGGGCCGGAGTAGCTGCAAAGTCGCGGTTCCCAGCAATGCAGCCCAGCGAGGTGAGGCAAGGACTTACCTCCACCAAACTTGGGCTGAAGAGTCACTGGACTGTGGGGGTCACTTGGACAGAGTCGCTGGATTCGAGGGACCTCGCTCGTCGTGCTGTGAGGAGACCCAAGGGACCGGTGATGCAGCTTTTTGGTGCCTGCGGTTGCAGGGGGAAGATTCCGTCGACCCACGGGAGATTTCTTCGGAGCTTCTGGTGCAGAGAGGAGGCAGGCTACCCCCACAGCATGCACAAGCAGGAAAACAGTCGAGAAGGCGGCAGGATCAGCGTTACAGAGTTGCAGTAGTCGTCTTTGCTACTATGTTGCAGGTTTGCAGGCTTCCAGCGCGGTCAGCGGTCGTTTCCTTATCAGAAGGTGAAGAGAGAGATGCAGAGGAACTCGGATGAGCTCTTGCATTCGTTATCTAAAGTTTCCCCAGAGACAGAGACCCTAAATAGCCAGAAAAGAGGGTTTGGCTACTTAGGAGAGAGGATAGGCTACTAACACCTGAAGGAGCCTATCAGCAGGAGTCTCTGACGTCACCTGGTGGCACTGGCCACTCAGAGCAGTCCAGTGTGCCAGCAGCACCTCTGTTTCCAAGATGGCAGAGGTCTGGAGCACACTGGAGGAGCTCTGGACACCTCCCAGAGGAGGTGAAGGTCAGGGGAGTGGTCACTCCCCTTTCCTTTGTCCAGTTTCACGCCAGAGCAGGGGCTAAGGGGTCCCTGAACCGGTGTAGACTGGCTTATGCAGAATTGGGCACCTCTGTGCCCAACAAAGCATTTCCAGAGGCTGGGGGAGGCTACTCCTCCCCTGCCTTCACACCATTTTCCAAAGGGAGAGGGTGTCACACCCTCTCTCAGAGGAAGTTCTTTGTTCTGCCATCCTGGGCCAGGCCTGGCTGGACCCCAGGAGGGCAGCTGCCTGTCTGAGGGGTTGGCAGCAGCAGCAGCTGCAGTGAAACCCCAGGAAGGGCAGTTTGGCAGTACCAGGGTCTGTGCTACAGACCACTGGGATCATGGGATTGTGCCAACTATGCCAGGATGGTATAGAGGGGGCAATTCCATGATCATAGACATGTTACATGGCCATATTCGGAGTTACCATGGTGAAGCTACATATAGGTAGTGACCTATATGTAGTGCACGCGTGTAATGGTGTCCCCGCACTCACAAAGTTCAGGGAATTGGCTCTGAACAATGTGGGGGCACCTTGGCTAGTGCCAGGGTGCCCTCACACTAAGTAACTTTGCACCTAACCTTTACCAGGTAAAGGTTAGACATATAGGTGACTTATAAGTTACTTAAGTGCAGTGAAAAATGGCTGTGAAATAACGTGGACGTTATTTCACTCAGGCTGCAGTGGCAGGCCTGTGTAAGAATTGTCAGAGCTCCCTATGGGTGGCAAAATAAATGCTGCAGCCCATAGGGATCTCCTGGAACCCCAATACCCTGGGTACCTCAGTACCATATACTAGGGAATTATAAGGGTGTTCCAGTAAGCCAATGTAAATTGGTAAAAATGGTCACTAGCCTGTCAGTGACAATTTGAAAGTAACTGGTTAGCAGAGCCTCAGTGAGACAGTTAGGCACCACACAGGGAACATATACATGCACACCTATGAGCACTGGGGCCCTGTGTGACAGGGTCCCAGTGACACATACATATAGGCCACAAACCTATGAGCACTGGGGTCCTGACCAGCAGGATCCCAGTGACACATAACAAACATACTGAAAACATAGTGTTTTCACTATGAGCACTGAGGCCTGGCTTCAGGATCCCAGTGAGACAGTGAAAACAGTGACAAACACCCTGACATACACTCACAAACAGGCCAAAAGTGGGGGTAACAAGGCTAGAAAGAGGCTACCTTCTCACACTAAACCCCCGCCCTGTATAGCCCAAAAAAGACCATGGCATAAAATCAATAAGTGTAACCTTTCTCAGGCCCTGAAAGCGGGTTGGGCCCAAGCTAAGTTATTAGGAGGCTCTCACCTTGAGATTTTTGATTTGGGTTTGAAAAGGGCCATTGACGAGCTTGCACCTCTGGCCAGGATAAATGCTAATGGCCGACAGGTGCAGTCTGCACCCTGGTTTTCGGAGGAGTTGAAAGGTCTACAAAGAAATTATCGTAGGCAGGAGCGTAAATGGCTACTGAATAAATCCCATCTAGATAGAGGAAATCTTAGGGAAGCCCTGAGGAAGTATAAAGCAGCCATTAAGCTAGCAAAAACGTTGCATTTCTCTAAAGTAATTAGAGGAGCAATGAACTTGTCAAAAGAACTGTTTAATACAGTTCGAGCCTTAACATCTTCTTCATCAGCTGTCTCGCCGTTAGAAAATTGCCCTCAAATCTGTCAGTCAGTGGCGGATTTTTTCAATAATAAAATTACTAAATTGCTGACTAATTTTAGTCTCCCTCTCCCTGATTCCGAGGACATAGCTTCTTCGTGCTTGGCAAAACCATAAGTACTGGATAGCGTTCAACCTCTTTCTGTTAATAAAATCTGTGATTTTCTTATTGCTCTAAAATCAGGTGCACCCACAGATCTCTGTCCACCTCGTATCTTAAAGTTAGCCCCTCAGTTGGTGGCCGATGCCTTGGAACCTGTGTTTGCGGAGATTTAGCAGGAAGGGATTTTCCCGGCAGCTTGGAAGCAGGCCACAGTGATCCCTCTCATTAAAAAAACGGTAAAAGAAGTGACAGATCTTACTAACCTTCGCCTGATTTGTTTACTCCCGGGGTTGGCCAAAATATATGAAAAACATCTTAACTATGAGTTATCGGTTTTCCTTCAGGAGAATGGTAAACTGGACCCTTCCCAGCATGGGTTTCGGGGTGCTCATAGTACGGAAACTGCACTCATCTCTACGTCCGACATTATTCGTCGTAGAGGCGATTTGGGAGAAGGTTCGATCTTGGTCCTGTTAGACTTATCAGCAGCTTTTGATACTATTTCTCCTACTATTTTATGTAACCGGTTGGCCCAAGCTGGAGTGAGAGGGAAGGCCTGTCAGCTTCTCAGCTCTTTCCTCACGGATAGAACAATCACGGTGGCATGTGGTTATCACCGGGCTTCTCCCTTCCATCTACCGTGTGGCGTTCCGCAGGGATCTTTCCTTAGTCCGACACTCTTTAATTTATATATGGCGCCTTTGGCGAACCTGGTACAGTCATTTGGGGCCCAGATTGTTTCTGATGCAGACGATACGCAAATGATTGTGCCCATTTCTCACAATTGGGAGGACACTAAGGAGAATTTTCAACGCTGCATGTTAGCAATTAACAATTGGATGACTTGCAATTGGCTGAAACTTAATGGGGACAAGACAGTGATTTAGGTGGTCATTGCAACCTCGGCGGTCTTTTAAGAAGACCGCCGAGGGACCGCCGTGCGGAAGACTGCCAGTAGTGGCAGT
Source organism: Pleurodeles waltl (assembly GCF_031143425.1). Classification (NCBI taxonomy): domain Eukaryota; kingdom Metazoa; phylum Chordata; class Amphibia; order Caudata; family Salamandridae; genus Pleurodeles; species Pleurodeles waltl. The sequence goes on from NC_090445.1 coordinate 73,796,371, forward strand.
TTGCCGCTTGGCGTATTATGACCGTTGGCTGCCCTCCGTCGTTTTTCTGACGGAGAGCCGCCAACAGCCATAGTTGCGGGCGGGGGGGAAGTGGAGGTTGCTCCACCTCCACCACCACGCCAACAGAACACCGCCCAGCGAATCACGTCCTGTGATTCTGCGCGGCGGTGTTCTGTTGGCGGTGTGGTGTTGGCGGAGCTGCCCCCATGGCTCCCGTCCCCTCCTGGCAGATCGACGGAACAGGTAAGTCGATCGTCCGTTAGGGGAGGGGGGTGTTGTGTGGGTGCATGGGAGTGTGCGTCTGTGTATGTAGGGGGGTGTTTGAGTGCGTGTATGCTTGCTGGGGTGTTGCGTGTTTTGGAAATGAGTGCATGTCTGTCTGTATGTATGTCTGTATGGATGTGTGCGTGAATGTGGGTGTACGTGTCTCACTGTGTGTGTGGATGTTGGCATGTATGTCGGTGTGTGTGCGTGTATGTGTGTTGGCAGTGCCTGCGTGCGTGTCGGGTGTGTATGTGTAAGGTAATGTTGGGGGTCGGGGTGGGGAGGGGGGTCCTGTCACCTTTGGGGGGTGGCAAGGGTGGTGGGGGGTGTAGGGGAGGGAGTCGGGTGGGGGAGACCCCTATCAGTGCCAGGGAAGGAATTCCCTGGCACTGATAGTGCCTACCGCCATGGAAATCCACGGCGGTAAGCCGGGTCACAATACCAGCGGCAGTATTGTGACGGCCGCCGGGCTGGAGACCCAGGTCTCCAGTCCAGCGGCCATCTCCGCCCTGACAGGCGGAACGGAGAAGCGGCGGATGACCATGGCGGTAACCGCCATGGTCATAATACTAAAAAAAAGACCGCCAGCCTTTTGGCAGTCTTACCGCCGCTTTAACACCGTCCGCCAGGGTTGTAATGACCCCCTATGTGTTTTGGCTGTAACAACTCTCCTTGGTTGGTGGCCTCCCGTCTGTGGGGGCTGCCCGTCTCCCGTGCCTGCTGCAAAAAATTTAGGCATCATTTTCGATGATACTCTCTCTTTTAAGTTACAGATTAATCATATGGTCAAGGTCTGTTTTTGGATATTAAAAATACTCAAGAAAATTTTACATCTTCTAGAGGATGACTTAAAACGGCCAGTGGTCCTGGCGTTAGTCACTTCTAGATTGGATTATTGTAATTCGCTCCTGCTCAATGCAAATAAATCTTTAGATAAATTGCAGTCAATTCAGAATGCGGCAGCACACTTAACCTTGAATCTCCCTCAGTATATATCTGCCAATAGATGTGTTTCATCTTTACACTGGCTTCCGATCCAGAAGAGAATTATTTTTAAAACACTCTGTCTTACGCACAAAGCACTACAGTCGAGGGATGCGATTATTTGAAGTCTACTTTGTTTTTTTATCAACCTTTGAGACACCTGAGATCTTCCTCCAAATTTATGATCAAGGTGCCTCGCTGTAATAAGGCCAGATGGGGAGACCGGGCTTTTACGGTTGAAGCGGCTAGGCTTTGGAACAGCCTGCCCCTTTCACTGCGTCAAACAACGACTCATTTCTCCTCAGCCTCAAAACCTGGCTCTTCGCTAATTAGATTCTTTTGGTAGCCTGTGTTCTTTTTTCCTGTATCTCTGGTCTGACTAGCGCTTCGATGCTTTGGCCGGAATGCGCTCTACAAATAACCCCAATACAATACAATACAATACAATTTAACTGACTCAACTCCTTTTATCAAACCAATGTGTTTCCCAGAAAAAACCCAGACTTTTAAAATAACTATACCTTTAAGATCAGCTGGCAGATCTTGTACTGTAAATGTTAGATAGAAACTAATCAGAGGAAGATCTTTATTAACCCCTCGGGTGCCTTGGACGTAACGGTTACGTCCTGGGCAGCACCGCTCGGGTGCCCAGGACCCTCGGGGGAAGTGCTAGCGCTCCCCCTGAGGGCCTGCACCCCCCTCCCCTGGGCAGGGCTGGAAGGGGAATCGCTTCCCCTTCCACCCCTGTCCCCGACTCCTATGTGGCAATTGCGCGCTTACCTCATCAGAGGCTGCCCCACCGCGCTGGAAGCTGAGCTGCCAGCGCGGATCAGAAGAGAAATGCAAAAGAATTTCTCCTCCGATCAAGTGGAGGCAGCGAGAGAGGCATCAAAGGAAAAGAAAGGCCTTTCCTTTCCTTTGATGTCTCTCTCAGCATTTCTGCTGCCCGATCGTGAAGCGATCAGGCAGCAGAAATGCCTATTAGACACCAGGGAGTTTTTTTATGTTATTGTCATGAGGGGAGTGACCCCTTGGGCGAGGGTCGCTCTCCATGGGGGGCAAATTAATTTAAGGCCATTTCTGCCCCCCTGATTCTAATTAGGCCGATCTGCCGCCGAGAGGGGGGCAGAAACCACTAAACACTAGGGGGATTTTCTTTTTTTGTTTGTTTTATGTTTTTTTGATGTTGAGAGCGACCCCTTAGGCAAGGGTAGCTCCCCTGGTGGCAAAATTATCTTTAGTCCATTTCTGCCCCCCTTGGGGGCAGATCTGCCTATTTTTATTAGGCCAATCAGCCCCCAAGGGGGGCAGACACCACTAGACACCAGGGATTTTTTTTTTTAGATTTGGGGAGCGACCCCTAGTGGACAATTTTATTTTAGGCCATTTCTGCCTTCCTTAGGGGAAGAGCGGCCTATTGTAATTAGGCCGATCTGCCCCAGGAGGTGCAGAAACCTCTAGGCACCAGGCATCTTTTTATTTTTATTTTTTAGACATGGGGAGCGACCCCTTAGGCAAGGGTCGCTCTCCTAGTGGACAATTTTATTTTAGGCCATGTCTACCCACCTTGGGGGCAGATCGGCCTATTTTTATTAGACCAGAAACCACTAGAGACCAGGGATTTTTATTTTTTGTATCAATTTGACGCAAGGGGACCAACCCCTTAGACAAGGGTCGTTCCCCTGGGGGCAAATTTATTTTAGGCCATTTCTGCCCCCCCCCCCCCTTGGGGCAGATCGGCCTATTTTTGGAAGACCCATCTGCCCCCAAGGGGAGCAGAAAACCCACCAAAGACCAAGGAAGATTTCGTTTTTTCTAAAAAGAGGGTGGGGGAATGGCCATACCCCACCCAAATAAATGGGGCCAAAGATGTTCTGCCCACCTGTGGGCAGATGGGGCAATTATCCCCGATCCACTCCCCCGGAGGGCAGAAAGCCTACTAGATGCCAGGGAATTAAAAAAAAAAATTGTGGGGTGGTGACTACCAACCAGTATGGGCATGGTTATGCCCCCACCCCAACTGAAGAGGGTAACAGTTGTTTAGCTCTCCCCCGCACACTAAAACATCTTATCCCATGGCAAGCAAGAGGATTATTTTGGGTTTTGGGTTTACATTTGGGCCATGAGAGCTTGTCTAACTCTCAAAATCGTCCCATTTGGAGTGGTGAGGGCTGCACTTTTTGGACTTTGGGACGCTGCCATGTAGAGAAAATCACAAGACCTAGATACCTCTGAAAACTAAACATCTGGGTGAGTCCAGGGTGGTGTGCGTCACATAGACGCCACATCATGTTCTTAACCACAATGCCCTGCAAACCTTTGCTGGAAATAACACGTTTCTCACATTTTTGTGATGGAACTTTCTGGAAAATGGGGTATGTCCCAGTAAAATACCAAAATTGTGTTGAAAAAAGTGGTTTTGTGATTCAAGTCTGCCTGTTCCGAAAAACTGAGAAGATGGTGATTTTAGCACCGCAAACCCTTTGTTGATGCCATTTTCAGGGAAAAAACCACAAGCCTTCTTCTGCAGCCCTTCATCCCGTTTTGTTTTTAAAAACTTAATTTCTGCTGTATTTTAGCTCATTTCTTGGTCGCCTCAAGGGAAATCCACAAACTCTGGGTACCTCTAGAATCCCTTGGATGTTGGGAAAAAGGACACAAATTTGGCATGGATAGCTTATGTGGCCAAAAGTTATGAGGGCCTAAGTGTGAACTGCCCCAAATAGCCAAAAAAAAGGCCTGTCACCTGAGGGAGAAAAGGCCTGGCAGAAAGGGGTTAAGTGAATTAGCTAAGTCACATTCCACTGGCACAGGTGAATCATAGTCATCATCACTATTTGTCTGGATGGCAATCTCATCAATTGTACAGGTATCAAACATTTTGTTTTGTACAACAGGTCTCTTCCCAGTAAGGAAACTGGACTTGAATCACAAACTACAAATTTGTGTAAGCCTTCAAAAGTTCCAGTTTTAACAGGAATCAGTTCAGTGATTGGATTTGTCAGGAATTGATTTGCAACTCCCACAATCTGCACTGTTTCCCAGAAAGTGACACAATAGGAACTTTTGCAGTTCTGACTGTAGAGTGTGTAGCTCCTGTATCAACTACAAATGAAACCTGATGACCCATAACTTTCCGAGTTACATAAGGACCCTTTTCATCCACCTCCAATGAAGCTGCTAACACACATTCCTCTGCATCTGAACTTTCACTCATCAGCTCATCTTTGATTCATCTTCATTGTGCAATGTGAATTGTTGAACCGTTGGTTTATTTTGACTTTGACTTAATCTTTGACCTGTGTTCTGCTGAGGACGTCACCTGCTGCTGTTGTGCCATTGGAGCTTGCGGTATCGGCATCTGTTGGTGTGGAATCATTTGCATTTGAGGCTGGTGCTGCATTTGCTGTGGGACCCGAAAACGTGGCACCTGTAACTTGCAACTGGGAATTCTGATTTTGATTATTCATATTCTGGACAGTTAAATTTGGATCTCTTATTCTCGGACCTCTCAAATTTGGAAAACAATTGTTTTCATTCATCCTTGTAACAAACACCAACACTTTCCTATACCACCGTTGGAAACTTCGGTGTCCAATGCCAGAGGATCCCACAAGCGTGACAAGGTAACATCTTTTTCATTGCCTGAACATCACCTGGATTAACACTAGTATTCAAATCAAAGATGTATGAGGCTGGCCTGTTTTGTAGTGGGTACCTATGGTACTTACATCCTATACCAGGTCCAGTTATCCCTTATTAGTGAAATGTAGGCAGTATCTAGAAGCCAGGCTTAAGACCCTTTTCATCCACCTCCAATGAAGCTGCTAACACACATTCCTCTGCATCCGAACTTTCACTCATCAGCTCATCTTTGATTCATCTTCACTGTGCAATGTGAATTGTTGAACCGTTTGTTTATTTTGACTTTGACTTAATCTTTGACCTGTGTTCTGCTGAGGACGTCACCTGCTGCTGTTGTGCCATTGGAGCTTGCGGTATCGGCATCTGTTGGTGTGGAATCATTTGCATTTGAGGCTGGTGCTGCATTTGCTGTGGGACCCGAAAACGTGGCACCTGTAACTTGCAACTGGGAATTCTGATTTTGATTATTCATATTCTGGACAGTTAAATTTGGATCTCTTATTCTCGGACCTCTCAAATTTGGAAAACAATTGTTTTCATTCATCCTTGTAACAAACACCAACACTTTCCTATACCACCGTTGGACACTTCGGTTTCCAATGCCCGAGGATCCCACAAGCGTGACAAGGTAACATCTTTTTCATTGCCTGAACATCACCTGGATTAACACTAGTATTCAAATCAAAGATGTATGAGGCTGGCCTGTTTTGTAGTGGGTACCTATGGTACTTACATCCTATACCAGGTCCAGTTATCCCTTATTAGTGAAATGTAGGCAGTGTCTAGAAGCCAGGCTCTCTAGGTATAGCTGTAGCTGTAGCTGATCAACCAAGGCTTATCTAGGAGACATACAAAGCTCATGCAATACCATTTTAGCCACACAGTACTCACACACATGAAAGAAAATACTCAGTGTTACAAAAATAAAGGTACTTTATTTTAGTGACACAAATGCCAAAAATACCACAGAGCCTATACTCCCTTAGAAGGTAAGTAATACACAAATTATATACACTAGTAAGCAGAAATAGGCATAAAACAGTTCGAAAGCAGTGCAATTAGTGAAAATCACAATAGTTAGAAATGGGCCTAGGGGGAACACAAACCATATACTAAGGAAGTGGAATGCAAATATCGGTTACCCACCTAGGCAAGGTTAGTGTGTAGAGGGGCGCTGAAAGTATTAAAAAACACCAAAGGTAAGTACTAGAACCCACCCCTGAGCCCAGTAAATCGCAGTAACTTTCCTAGAGCACACAAGAACACAAGAAAGAAGATAATGCAAGAACCAGAAGAGACTGCAAGACTCCAACAGTAGATTCCTGGACCTGAAGACCTGTGGAAGAAGGAGACTAAGTCCAAGAAGCACAGAAGAGTCCAGGGAGAACAGGAGCCCCTGCTAACCCGGATGAAGGTGCACAAGAAGAACCACCAGTAAAGAACAACGGTCAGTACTGCACCCAAGAAGAGGGATGCGGGTTCCTGGTTGGTGCAGATGATGTCCCACACCAGATGGAGGATTGCAGTCTGGTTTGAGTCACTGGATTCTGCCAACAAGCCTTGTAACACGCAAAGCTAACACACGTTAGCGGGAAATAGCGCTGCCCGGGACCAGGAGGGACCTGGTGGACTCTACCCAGGAGGGGGAAGTCAGAGGGGGCTCTCAGAGAGCCCACAGAAAACCAGGCAGCGTGCACAGGAGTCCCACAGCATGGGGACAAACAAGGTGCAAAAAGAGGCCCATTCAGCATTACAACAAAAGATCCCACACCACCGGAAAACCACGCAGGAAGCTGTGCCTCGCAGGATAGAGTGCTGGGCTCCGGAGCTGCATGGTGCATGAAGAACTTCTTGGAAGGATGGCAACAAGCCGTGGCAACTGCAAAACACGCGATGCACAGGGGTACAGTCTTGCGTGGGGAGGCAAACTCTAACCTCCTCCAAAGTCGGACGTCAGGACCGCCTGGACCCCTTCAGTCCACCACCTGTGATGCAGGATGCAACCAACTCATCAAGAGAGAGGACCCACACAACTGGTCATTGTTGCAGAGAGGTGCCTGCTGAAGCAGGGGAGTGACTCCTTCACTCCAATGGAGATTCCTTTGTTCTTTTAGTGCAGGCTGAAGACAGGCTGTCCTCTCAGGATGCACGACTGGGAAACAGAGTTGCTGGCAGGAGCTGAAGATACAATGTTGCAGAAGTCGTCTTTGCTTCTTTGTTGCAGTTTGTAGAGTTCCTGGAGGGTCCAGATGCAGTTTACACCCTCTCCCTTTGGAAATAGGTGTTACAGGCTTGGGACGGGTAGCCTCCCCAAGCCACTTGAAATGCTTTGAAGGGCACATTTGGTGCCCTCCTTGCATAATTCAGTCTACACCGGTTCAGGGACCCTCAGTCCCTGCTCAGAGCTCCTCCACAGGGCCCCCTGTTTTTGCCATCTTGGATTCCAAGTTGGCATGGAACTTTGGGAGCATCTGAGTGGCCAGTGCCAGCAGGTGACGTCAGAGCCCTCCCCTGTTTAGCTGACCAATCCTCCTTACAGAGCTATTTATTTAGGGTATCACTCTTGGGTAGTTCCTGAGATTCGGGTAGGCCATGCAGAACGCATCCTTGCCAGCTAGAACCCCGTTAACCAACCGTTTGAAGGTAGTGAGGGCATTTTTCAATCCAAAGGGCATTACTCTAAACTGGTAATGTCCCTCAGGAGAAGAAAAAGCAGATCTCTCTTTAGACCCCTCAGTCAAGGCGATCTGCCAGTATCCTGATGTGAGATTAAAGGTACTAAGGAATTTGGCAGGCTTAGCCTGTCTATGAGCTCATCAGCTCGGGGAATGGGGGTGAGCGTCTGTCTTCGTGACAGAGTGGGAACCCCAGTAGTCCACGCAGAACCTAAGTTGTGGCTTTGCACCGGGAGCGGCAGCCTTGGGAACCAGCACCACTGGGCTGGACCAGGGACTGCTGGACTTCTCAGTCACCCCAAGAGCCAGCATCTTTGCAACTTCCTCCTTGATGCTAGTTCTCACTTTGTCTGACAACCTGTAAATTTTGTTCTTTACAAGAGGACTGCCTCCAGTGTCAATGTCATGGACACACAAGTGCGTGAGTATAGGCTCTACATTGCTTTTAATGCTGTCCCAAACACAGTACTAGACTCTGCTAGAACGAGTTTGCACCCAGAATACCTTCATTCACAGAGATGTCACCAGGCTATGGGAAGGATGAAGAGACAAATCACGTAAACAATATGGAAGGGTCAAGATCCTTTTACCTGTTTTCCTGGGAGAAAGGTCTACTGTCCATGTCCTGGAATAAGCTTCAATTGCCCTAATAACTGTGGTTATCCACTGAATCGTGTGCAGTGTATGTTATGAGTGGATCCATGTACTGTGTGTATGAGGTTGTCTGCAAAAGCCCAGTGCCTCAATCACAAGATAGTAGTTTTCTACATAAAGATGTAGGCTGGTCCGGTAACCCTCATTGTTGAAGCAGCCCCTGCTTGTTCCCTATGTTTCATATAACCACTGGTTCTCAAATCTAATTATTTTAAATGCATTATGGACTTTTTAGAAGGATATTAGCAGCATCGGGTGAGAGTCAGTGATGAAATATAAACAGAAGTGTAACGCTATTTGGTGCAAGGCTGGGAATAATCCTGGGAGTAGAGAGCAGCACCTCTTGTGCTTGAAAGATGAGGAGGTGGACAACATAACAAAATGGAGGATTTGCAACAAAATGAGGAATTCAGAGAAATCACAGTGTCCTTAGAAGAATTTAATGGGGCGCAGCAATAACAGCATATCTTCAGTCCTGGCAACCAGCAACTGACTGAAAAGAACCCATTAAACATTCAAACCATAAGTGTTCACAGCATAATGGGACATGAACCAGCCACCACACACATCATCTGAACCCACTAATTTTCTCTTATGTTCTTGTGACAGAAGCTAGAGTGGATGGTTTATATCACCTCTTCTAAAAACACCCACCAAGCCTCTATAACCCAAGAGGTCTACCCAACAGAAACCACCATACTATCCCTAACCTGTACCCTCCAACTCAAATATAGTGCAAATGCTCCACATTAGTAGATCTGAGTTGATGGAAGCAATGGTGAAAGAATAGAGCCTGGTATATTTGAAGAGTATTTGTTAGTCGCAGGAAGAGGATACTCTAGTATTTAACACAGCAGCCTAGTAGTGCATGCTATTGTTGAATTTTCTGTCACACAAACCAATAGCCGTAGTTTTCCCAATAGTGAGATACAATTGCAATTTCTGGTAATAAATCAATGTGTTTTCTTTTATCAAAAAGTACCCAAATGTCTTTAAATGAAGTAATAGTGAAAATGAAGACTAATGTTTATATTTCATGTGTTCTAAAATAGTGACTCTAGGGCTCAGATTCATGATTGATTGTTTAGGTTCAATTAGCACAAACTATGTTTCATCACTGATTTTTGTTATCATTGTCTGATGTCACTTCATGCTATCGGGTGAGATACCCAATGTTATTACTAGCAACTCATCTTTAATTCAATATATTCCAAACATTCTGAAGTGGAGGGAAAGGGGATGTCAGCCCCACAATTAATTTCATGCCCAGAAGCTCTGTTTCTTCATCAAACTCATGTCAATTTGAGTCCACTCAACTCTTGATGGCCCAGAAGTGGTAATTTGTGTTTGCTACTCATTGATATTGCACTGTTAGAGTGACTGAAACAGAGTATTATAGGATCTAGTTAGAACAGAGAAAGAGTTTGACCCTACTCCAATGGCAAAAGTCTAGCCTTAACTGCCAAGCCTGGTCCTCCCTGGACTGGAACACAAACAACCCAGGACCGATTTTCATCCTAGTTAGGGATCATCAGGAGATAACACATACCTGCATTATCCTTTCGGCATGGATTCAGACAAAAACTATGATGGAGGGGCGGGATTGGACAGCCATATCACAACCAGAATTACTGGCCTAAAGGAAACTAATAGCCTCATACCTTTCAATTTGGGGCTTATCTCAACCCCTGGTCCTGCCACTGTGGAGAGCGCTCCTTAGTCCATGGTCTGCGGTGGCCAGGATTGGCATGTGGCCTGAGTGATTACCAGTACCTGAGATTACCTCAAGCAGTCCATCATTCTCCTTCTTTATATACTGCCTTGTGCAAATGGCAGATCAAGTGGAGGAAGTGATGACTCTACAGTGCCCGAATGAAGACTTGGTCAAGGTTGAATCGGCACCAACTTGCAGTGACTGCGGACCATAAGTACCTCGTCTTCCAACGTCAATAACGCCAGAGGGAGTCAGATAGGATCCAAAGAGTGTGAGAATAGCCTTGTGGAACTCTTTGATCAGTTTCAGAGCATGGATGACCCCGGAAAGGTGGGTTGTGCCACGACAAGGAGCGTGATAGGAATCAAATTTGATTGACCATGCAAGCGAGATCAAGATGTATAGTGCATCCCCATGCCTTCTCAAGAGAGTGTGGTTGGCGGGAAGAGGACAAGTTCTGCTTAGATTCCTTGTGCTTTTTTTGGACTTGCTGGACAACTTTGATTGAGACGAAGACCAACCTCTGGAGCGACTTGTGGATCTGAAACAGGATTGAACTTTTGACTTGGACCAGTCTTGTCACAAAGCCTTCCGGTCTTTGGATTGATTGATGCACAATCACTACAGGCCTTTGAGTTGTGACTCGACAGGTAAATCTGATGGGGATCTGTCACAGACATTTGTTAGCAACAGTGCTTATAGGGCTTAAAACCTGTCTGATCCGAAGGTGACATTTCTCTTGCACACTGAAAATTGGCACAGAAACAAAAGAACTGACAGTGCACGAGCAGCACCTCTGCATGTCCTTTCTAGACCAGAATGGCATCAGTGCGAAGCTGCATGGCTCCACCTACCACCACGCAGAGGTACTGCTGAAAAGTTTCTGGACCAGTCTGGTGCTTGTAGAATATTCAACAACAAGAAGGGCACCCCAATAGAAAAATAGGACTGGGGAGAACAAATCACAATACAAAAAATGTCCCTAGAACACTCTGGGTACCTGGAGAAGGAATCCCAGGTGCCTGAGAAAAGAGAGTCTCAATGGTACAACAGATACAAGGATATATAAATATATCTAATATAAATAGTTAATATTAAATTTATTGAATGATATACATATTCACCAACCTTATTTTACCTAAAAGGTACAACAAACTGATAATTAAGTCAAATACAGAACCTGGAAAAAGTGCATAACCTAAAAGTCAATAATCACACTCATACTAGTTCACTCATACCAAATTAAAAAATGTGGCAAGGACCCAACATGATATAAAAGGCCCAGCATGAATCATACTACAGGGAACAAGTGTACTACCACAAGCGGGCCAACCAGTCTCGCCAGGAGTACTACAGCAAAATAATGCTAAATAATTGTCCTAATACACAGACTCAGATGTCCCAAGAGGGTCCTTCATGAAGACTATATTGTATTTTCAATCCAACTTTCTTGTATTTGATTCTTCTTCTTTTATATATGTCCTTTGTTCCTTCTTTCTGTTGAAAGGATAAGGTAATTGTAGTATAGAATGTATTACGTAGAAATACCAATGCTGATCCAGAGAGGTGTCCTTCTCTTACATAGCAGGGCCGACTTACGTTTCGGTGAAAAGTGGCCCAGTCGGGTCACTCACCTTTATCAGGGCACAAACAGTTGACAGAAATAAAATAATTCCAGGGAAATATCGAATATTCACATGATCTATATTTCGTAAATATAAAAACACAAAATGAGTGTATCTCTAATCTTGAGACCTCCTAATATATTATATTAAAAAGAGAAAGAAAAGAAAAAAGAAAGAGAAAGGCCGGCAAAAAGAAAAAAAAAGAAAAAAGAAGAAAGAAAGAAAATGGTGAGTTCCAATATCACCATCGCATGTGATACTCATGCAGGAAAAAGAAAAAGGAGTGTGTCCTCAAACCACTGTATGGGGAGTGTGATCTCATACTGCTAAATCATGAATAGAGAAAGAGTGTTCTTCTTGGTTTAAATAAGCGTGCTCTTAGTGGTTTATCTCAAAGGAGTAGGTCATCCAAGGGGTGATCTCTTTATTAATACCGATGGGCTCTCTATTTGAAAGTTAGTATGAAAGAATGACAATTCCTTACTTTAAAGCAAGAGGACTGTTGGAATTTCTATCATTAGTCTCCACCGAGAGTAATCCCTCTCTTGCCGTTTTGTTAATCAAAAAATGCCTAAACAAAATCAAACATATTCATTAAATTATAAAAGCGTATGTAACTACTAAACTTCAGAAACTATGGCTGGGAGGACCAAGCCCCCGATGTCTCCTGGAGTAACTAAAAAGTACCAGGTAACTCGATATATTTCCTCTCCCTTACCTTATATTACTGCAGTTGCCAGATTCAGAAGCGTTGCGCCTCTATCATGCACCTATTCGAAGTACAACCTCCGTAAGTGACTACTCCATAAACACACTTGTCAGCACTAATGGTGCGAGAAAGCAGATACCAGCGCTTACTGCATATATAGCCAAAAATGAGGGGCTGCAAACATCCCTTGTATTGTTGACGCTGCCAAGGCAGAAGTTTTCACAGTCCCAATGATATTGTCTAGGCTATATCAAGAAGAGGAACGCTGACGGCTAACAAGATTCCCATGTTAGTCCGAACTTTAGTATAAATTGAATGCGGGCAGTCAAAACAGACGATGGACACCAGGCTGGCATAGGGGGGGGAAGTGTCATAAAATATCAACCAGAGTGAGCGCCATTTTGGAATGAATATGCTTCTACTGTATGATTAGCACAAAAGAAGGGCAAAGCCAAAACCCACCCTAACGAGGGACACAATACTGAGGAAAGATAATGCCACGAATGCAAATTAAGTGACAATCCATCAAGGGAGAGTATCCAGAACATACTGAAGAGTGGGGTTCATATTGAAATACCAAATTAGAGCCCACTATCTATCCTGGGACATCAAAAAATCAGACGAAAAATAACCCAAGCAGGAAACAATAAATATATATAGATGTTTAAAAATATATTTTCCTAACACATAAGCATAATGCATATGCTGTACCTTGTGGTGGAGGACATAAAGACCAATGCACCTTCACTAAAGGAAAATGTATTCTGTCATTCAATCCTTTATTTACCATATCGAAAAAGTAAACCCAAAAGACTTCCCTTTTCTTTCTACATTTGTCCTGATCGCCATATAATGGAGTAATTTTTTCTAGGATGGTCCATTGACGTTCTCTTTCCTGATGCTGTTTTTCTATGCAATGGCCAACTAAAGGGGCTTGGAGGCGTTTGTTCCTAATTGCTGACTTGTGTTTGCTAAAATTGAGCCTCGGGGGGGAAGAGGAGGAACGAGGAGTTCCCCCCCGGGGTTTTTGGGAGAGGTGGCACGACCCGCGACGCAGTTGGGCGTCCGGGGTGCCAATTAGGGTGGGTGGGCTATGGTATTTAGCCGGACATTTTGTGGCCTCAGGCACCATTTTGGAAAAGGTGACCTGGTGGCCAGGGCTCTGTCAGTGGCTCCGTGTTTCTTTTGCACGTAGTCGGTGGATTGGTGCGTTTCTTGACCAGTTAGTGAGCGTTGTTGTAAGGCAGCCCAGGTGGCTCCAATAGTACGGGGACCGGTCGCTCTGGGGCCTGCTGGGACTACAATAAGGGACTGTGTACCAGGGAGTATTGTAAGTTTCGGCATGAATGTTCCAAGTGCGGGGGCCGGCATCCAGTCCCATCATGTGGCGGGCAGCAGAGTTCCAGTGGCTCGGGGGGAGCCCAAAGTGGGTGTCCGGGTAATGGCTATGGCGGGAGAGAGGGGCAGCACCGGCGGCAAGGAGTTGCAGGTAAGGGCTCTTACGCCGGTTAAAGTGGACCGCCTAGAATTTTATTTGGCAGGTTATGACAGGCTGGGAGACGCGGAGTTGTTGGTGCGGGGCTTTCGCAAAGGTTTTCGGTTGGGTTATCAGGGCCCACGGGTGCGTCGGTGGGTGGAAAATTTGCGGTCCGTTCGTGGTAAAGAGGAATTGGTCCAGGGAAAATTGCAAAAAGAAGTGCGTGAGGGATGCATGGCGGGTCCTTTTTCGGTTTGGCCCCTGAAAAACCTCATTGTGTCGCCTATTGGCGTTGTCCCTAAAAAAGAAAGGGGGCAGTTCCGGTTAACTCATCACTTGTCTAGGCCGGAAGGAGCGTCAGTCAACGATTTCATTCCAGAGGACTTCACCAAGGTGTCCTATGCGTCGGTGGATGTGGCGGTCGATATGGTGGAGCAGTTGGGCCCTGGGGCCTTGATGGCAAAAACCGACATTAAGTCGGCATTTCGGCTCCTTCCAGTTCACCTGGAGGATTTTGAGCTGTTGGGCATCCAGTTTCAAGGAAGCTGGTATGTTGACAAGGCATTGCCTATGGGGTGCTCCAGCTCGTGTGCGCTGTTTGAGCGATTTAGTACTGCTCTACAGTGGATTTTCAGGAGAATTACGGGTCACCAATGGGTAACACACTACTTGGATGACTTTTTTTCGCGGCGCCGGCAGACAGCCCGCTTTGTGCGGCGGTGCTGGGCTGGTTTGTTAAAATCATGGGAGACCTGGGTGTGCCCCTGGCTCCTGAGAAGACAGTGGGGCCAGGTACGGCGCTGTCATTTTTGGGGATCGAGCTGGATACGGTGGCAGGCATGGCCAGGGTGCCGGCCGATAAAAAAGCGGACCTGGTAATGCGGATTTCCGGAATGTTGGACAGGCGCAAGGTCACGGTGTGGCACGTACAAGTGCTGTTGGGTCACTTGAATTTTGCTTGTAGAGTGATGCGAGCGGGACGGACATTCTGCAGGCGACTTTCTCTGGCGTTATCGGGGCATGCCCTCCCACACCATCATGTGCAGTTGAAGGTGGGGGTGCGTGAGGATTTGCGCAAGTGGGCCAGGCTCTTGGAATCATTTAATGGCATTCCCCTGAGGGTGTGGCGTGATTGTGAATGGGACGTGCAGCTCTTTTCTGACGCAGCGGGGTCATCGGGGTTCGGTCTGTACTGGGCAGGGGCATTGGTGCGCAGAAGAATGGCCGAGTGAATGGAAGCATGGGGGTCGCAGCATCGCGTTTTTGGAGCTTTTTCCGCTGATAATAGCGGTTTGCTTGTGGGGTGCGGAGTTTCGGCACTCGCGGGTGCTTTTTCGGGTAGACAACATGGCGGTGGTGCAGATGGTTAATCGTCAGTCTGCGCGCGAGGCCGGGGTATTGCAGCTAATGCGCATATTTGTCCTGCAATGCTTGCGGAATGACATACATTTTAGAGCGAGACACGTTCCGGGTGTGAATAATGACATCGCTGATGCTTTGTCTCGTTCTCAGTGGGAGCGGTTCCATGGATTAACCACGGGCGTGGCGCTGAGAAGAATTCGCATGCCGGAAGCGCTGTGGAGAGTAGGCAATTCCGGATGCTACGACTGGTTATGAACTCTTTGGCACCGTCCACACGGCGGGCATATGTGAAAGCATGGGAAGAGTTCCTGGGATCCGGGGCGCGGTGATGGGTGAGGCAGGAAGAGGTCGTGGAGGATGTAGTACTATTTATTATGGATTGTATTGGGAAAGGGCACTCCAGAGTCACGATTTCGGGTAAGTTGTCGGCATTGGGTTTTATGGGGAAACTCTTTTGGAGTTACCCTCCCTTGGCAGGGGAACTGGGTATTAGGATCCTTCAGGGCTGGGAAAAATTGTTGAGGGTGACGGGGCGTGTGCGTCAGCCAATATCTCTGGCGATTTTAAAGAGGTTGCTACTAGTTCTGGAAGATATTTGCTATAATGGGCATGAGACCCTACTTTTCAGAACATTGATGTTGTGGCTGTTTTTTGGGGATTTTCGTGTTTCGGAGTTGCTGGGCTTGCCGGGGCGGCCAGGCATTCAATGGGGAGATGTACAACCGGCGGTAGAGGGGTTGGCGCTGCGCGTTCGGCGCTCAAAAACAGATCAAAAAGGTGTGGGGGTCACGGTACTCCTCAGGCGTTATCCGGTCAGGTTCATTTGCCCTGTTTTTTGGGGGGACCAATTGCGTGCAGAGTCTGCGTCTTCGGCCGGACAGGTTTTTTGTCATGCGGATGGTCGGAGGGTATCCGCAGCACAGCTCCTAGCAGTTTTACGGAAAGGGTTGGCCGGTCTTGGGTTGGATGCTGCAAGTTTTGGGACGCATTCTTTCCGGATCGGGGTGGCTACAGAAGCAGGGAACAAGGGTTGGGGTAGAGAGGAACTGATGGCTCTGGGGAGGTGGAGATCCAATTGTTTTAGGCGATACGTGCGGGGATGGGATTTTTAAGGAGTGTGGGACGTGGATGGGTGTGTTGTGTGGCTTCATGTCTTTTTTCTTTTTCAGGTGTGGTCCTGGGGCCAGAAGCGGACTACCTTGCAATATGGGTGATTGGTCATTCGTTTGTAAAATGGGCCCAGCAACAGGCTCGACGGACTGCTCTCGGGGATAACCTGGGTTTTGATTCAGCGCGCTACCGGGTTACTTGGATCGGAAAAGGGGGGATGAAGTGGAATGAGCTTTTGCCTCGCCTACAGAACACAATGGGGAGGGGACATTGTCCAGATTTACTCTGCATTCATCTGGGGGAGAATGATCTAGTAAGAACCACAGGGTTAAACCTCTTGAAAGTAATGAAGGGGGATTTACAGATTTAGGTAGATCAGTGGAAGGGTGCCATGTTATGTTTACGGCCTTTGTTCTGCGGCGGGTGTGGAGAGGAGCTAGGAAGCCAGGGGCTATAGAGAGGGCTAGGCGTAAACTCAACAAAGAGATGAAAGGTTTTTGCTTAGGGCGCGGAGTGACTTTTTTGGAGCATGCAGACTTAAGGTTCGAGGATGCTGAGTTTTTCAGGGACGCCGGGGTGCATTTGTCTTTCGTAGGGATGGAGCTGTACCTATTGCAATTGAGGGAGCAAATGAAAGTGTTACTAAGGGAGCCCTAAAGGGGGGGGCAGAAAAAGTCGGGCCTTTTTCTGGTGGCGGGGACAGCTGCAGGGCAGCTATTAAAAGCTCGGGAGGAGGACGGAGTTGGCAGGGCAATTCAGGACGGGAAGGAGCATTAATTAGACAGGGACAGGCAGGAGACTGCTCATTAGCGGACAGGTTCAAAGAAGCAGTAGGACGGGACAAAAGTAAAGGAGACAAGAGGAAGGAAAAGACAGGACGAGAGTAAGGGAGGAGGGATCGGGGTAGGGGAGGGGGAGGGGCGGGGACAGGTGATTCGATGTCTAGTGAGGTTTTAGTTTTGTAAGGCAAAGGCCAGGCGGGGTAGGTTTAGGGGCACCTGTTCCAATAAAGCGGCCTTTTACACACAACGAACGAGTCGTGGTTCGGTCACTCTCTCCCAATGGGGCCTCGGTGGGGAAGAGGAGGAATGAGGAGTTCCCCCCCGGGGTTTTTGGGAGAGGTGGCACGACCTGCGACGCGGTTGGGCGTCCGGGGTGCCAATTAGGGTGGGTGGGCTATGGTATTTAGCCAGACATTTTGTGGCCTCAGGCACCATTTTGGAAAAGGTGACCTGGTGGCCAGGGCTCTGTCAGTGGCTCCGTGTTTCTTTTACCGCCCTCCCTCCCTCTGCCAGGTTGGGTTTGTTGGAGCAGGTGTCCTTTATGGGGGTAGGTTGTCGCTTGGGACAGGTGCGTGCCGCAGCAGGGACAGCTGCAGGGCAGCTATTAAAAGCTCAGGTGGAGGACGGAGTTGGCAGGGCAATTCAGGTATTAGGATGGGAAGGAGCATTAATTAGACAGGGACAGGCAGGAGACTGCTCATTAGCGGACAGGTTCAAAGAAGCGGGTAGGACGGGACAAAAGTAAAGAAGACAAGAGGAAGGAAAAGACAGGATGAGAGTAAGGGGGGAGGGATCAGGGTAGGGGAGGGGGAGGGGTGGGGACAGGTGATTCGATGTCTAGTGAGGTTTTAGTTTTGTAAGGCAAAGGCCAGGCGGGGTAGGTTTAAGGGCACCTGTTCCAATAAAGCGGCCTTTTACACACATAAAGAACGAGTCGTGGTTTGGTCACACTCTCCCAACGAACTCTGAACTGGCGCCCCGTTTCTCCTTTATATCCTAGATAGCAATATGCATATAATGCAATAAATGGCATTACAGCTTTGGCAATTTGTCATATTTTTTAGATATATTGTTTTATTATTGTATTCAAAGGAGTCTGAGACTATAGCTTGAACACAAGCATGACAGATGCCACATTGATGACTGCCTAGTACAGGTCGGTTCCCTGTGATGCTTTTTTGAATGAATGTATTTTGGCACCTAAGCCGTGATTGTACCAATTTGTCTCTAAGATAAGAGTTTCTTTTGAATGCAAACATTGGTCTCAGGAGTGGAGCATCATCCTCATTAGTGTTCAAGATATTCCAATTGGTGTTAATTATTCGTTGTATCTTGTTAATGTTGGAGTGTCTAATGACACATACACTCCTAGTCTGTTCTTTTTTCTGGTGTGATTCCAGTAAAATATCGAGATTATAGTATTTTGCCCTTTTATAAGCATCCCTTATGACCCTGTAAGGATAACCTCTCTGTAGGAAGTTCACTTTCATTTTCGCGGCTTTCTTATCATATTCAGTTAAACTTCTACAATTCCTTTGAATTCTAAGGAATTGACTGAATGGAATACTCTGTAGTTGGCTACTAGGGTGATAACTATTGAAATGTAGTAATGTATTTTTAACTGTAGGTTTTTTGTATAGAGTCACTTGGAGATGTTCTCTTTCCTCAAAAATCAGAATATCCAAAAACTCTATCATGTGATTACTGAAATTGGAAGTAAATTTAAGGTTATTGTCACAGAGATTTAATTCTATGAATTCTAGTAGTTGTTCCTCCTCTCCTTCCCATATGAAAAATATGTCATCAATGTACCGCTCCAATTGGAGATATTTTCAAAGAAAGGGTCAATTTCGTTATATATGTATTTTCTTTCAAAGTGGCCCATATATATATTCACCACACTGGGAGCACAGGCAGCTCCCATGCTAACCCCTTTGTCTGCTTGAATATTTCTCCATCAAATTCAAAGATATTGTTTCTTAATACTATATCCAGACAACTCATTATGAAATCAACAGGGACATCAGTAGTTTCTTCCATAAGCACCTGTCCAACCGCATTATAGGCTGCTTCCTGTGGAATATTGGTGCTTAGCGCCTCAATATCTAATGTAACTAAAAAGGCTCTGTCGAGATTGTCCTGTGTCTTTTATGTAGGAAGGGAATCTGGTAACCAGCGGTTTAAGGAAAAATCAATATATTTAGATAAAGGTTCAGTCGCCTTTTCACAGGGTTTGTGAATATGTATATAATTCAATAAATGTAATATTAACTATTTATACCAGATATGTCCTTGTATCTGCTGTATCATTGAGACTCTCTTGTCTCAGGCACCTGGTATTCCTTCTCTAGGTACCCAGAGTGTTCTAGGGACATTTTTTTGTATTGTGGCTTGTAGAATATTCAAAAGGTGAGGAACCTGCAACTAGAAGTAGCTATCAGAAAGCCAGTAGCACCGGGACCCTAGCGAAAATCCTTTAAGGATTAATATTTGTTTGAGACAGAAACTCACTGATTCTGCCACCCCAGAACTTCAGCAAGCCTTCCAGTTAAGACTTGAAACTTCTGAACACATGGGGTAAGTGAATGTGAGTGCGAGACACCTCCCGCCCTCTATTCATGAGGGCTACTAGATGGATAACTGTTGAACCCTTATTTTCCCTTTTACCCTACCTCCTCCATGGGATGAGCTACAGCACAAGGCTAGCAGACATATTTACATGTTTCCGAGAATGCATGTACCTGGGAGCAAGAAAAAAAGAACAGCCCCTGGCAAAAGGGACTTTTGCTCATGCCGTAGATCACCACTATGTAAAAAAGCACATGCAGGTTTCTGAAACAGGGGGCATGACTCACTTTCAAAGATGTAAACAAGTCCTTTCCAAAGGAAGGTACCTTTGCTCTAGAGTGCTTAAACAACCTAAGAAGGAGATTAAGGGATCCTACAAATAACAGACAGTGAGCAATTGCAAGTAAATATAAAAATAAGTGAGTCTCAAAGCATGGAGTGAAACATCGGCAAGAGAACACAGTACTGAATTAGCCATTTCAGGATCGTGGTTAAGGATGAGCTACTGCTGCCCAACCTCCTCCTTGTTTCCGAAATAAAAGATTTATTAGAACCAGAGGAAGGGAAGAATGTGAATATATTTCGAATCCCGTAATTGATCTGTCTGCATACAATAGACTGGACCAAAATCTCTACATCTAAACAGAATAAAGGATAACCACCTGCAGGTTATCTAGGTAGCCAAAAAAAAGTGTATTTGAGAGATATTCTGGCATTGCCCGTGGGCACATGAAGCGATAGGTGCTGTTTTTATGCAAGGATTGCAACCAAAGACAAGGAACAGGTTGGTACTATCTCTTTTGGGCAGCAAATGAAGGGGTTAGCCGAACAGTGATCAATAACTGCACGTCTGTGCAAAAGAAAAACAAATACATCAAAACACGTCTTTAAAGATGTAAACTATGTAACAGATGATAAAAGGGCGAGGAAGAGGTAAAAAAAGCAGATTGGGGAAGAGGGAAGGGATCACATTTGGGAGGGGGAGAAAGACCAGGGTAAGTCACAGCCCCCTCCAGGGGTAATCAGTTTGGTCATTGGAAATGTGACTGCCCTACTTTCATCTCTAGTGCTGCTCTGCAATCAGATGTTCCTGCATTCACCCAATAACGCAGGCTCAGTACTCAGAACATTAGGCGACAACTCACCCTTGAATGCCTCGATTTTGGCTAATCAAAATGGCCCATCCATAAAGCATGCAATTAAGAATAAACCTACCACTTATTTAATTGACTTCCTAAGGGCTTGTCTATTGGTGCAGGTGCCATTTCAAGAGCTATGTCCCACATCACATTAATGATCCTGTTTTATCACTTTAAGTCCTACAACCAACTGACATGTTTTACAGTTGTGTCCAAATCCTCCTGAAAATCAATTAGATTGAGATTTGTTGTGAAAACTGAATTACAGTGTGTGCTACACATCCAACGGGGTATCTCTTAACGTTCCCAAGCAAAATGAAGGATTGTCTGTGCTATGCGAATGAGGGTGGGGTGGGGGTTTGGAGGATAACTAAACCTTGTAATGTGCCATTATCTGAGGAATTCCTCAAACAATGGCCTTCATCTTTGTGGTCCAGGCATGATAATGATATAGGATGTTTGCTCTCAGCTGATTATGTTAAGAATACAGATAATACTTGGATGAAATGACCTCATATCCCATCAAAGCTTTCCTCAAGCAAGGACTCTAAGGCTCTCCATTACAAATCTGTCAGAATAGAGTGGGATATTTACGACACATGTGGTAAATACCATTATCCCAGGGTGACATATTTAAGTCTGGTAAATACCTCCTCTTCAGAGTTTTCAAGTAGAAACAATGCCTAACTTGGAAAATCAGTATTTAACAGCCCAAATTCTACATTTTAGCTTTTTTTCCAGGCATTTTGTCCTAGTAAATGGTGGCAGGTTTCACCTAGCAGAATGTATCAGGGGAAAACTGTGAAATCATGATAATTATCACACTACTCATAATACCAGTCACTGTGCAAACAAATACAACTATTACCCTACGCACCTGTCCCTATAATGCTGCCAGAAAACATCACCCCTCAACTGATCCCCTTACGCCCTTCTTTACAGGACAGGTGGGTGTGAAAAATGCCATACTACTGTCTACCACTATGGGGGGGGTTGCCACTGGGTGCACTCACCACAAAATGGTGACTGCCAGCCCCAAAATGGATGAATTTAAACTGTTGGGCTACATCCTTTAACAGATGTAGCCCAAAGTAGCCCAGTCCTCTGTACTGCGATATCCCTTCCCCCAACACCCCCAAAGAAAGACAAACCTATTGGTCGACTGTCCCCCAAAACCCTATTGTCACAAAGTTAATAACACTCCCCGACCATAGAGAAGGAGGATGCTGCACCTCAGGTGCAGAATGCAGAAAAAATACTTTATTGCCCGGCGTGGGCTGCCATTTGCTCCCCTGCGTTCCTACTGTGGACTTCATTTCTTTATAAATTGAGTGAGTTTTCCTTTTGCAGTTGGAAGATTTTTTTTATTTACCATGCTGAAACACACCATTGTTTTTTAAAATACGCACCTTATGAGTAGTCTTCATGAAGTGTGAGGCAAGACTTCTTATCTTGCACCAGCTCCTAAGCCAAGAGAATTTTTTGCATTTTACCATTGGAAAGGCCAGAAGGAAAGGAAAACCTAAGCACACAGCTTCCCACTACTTGGTTTTCAACACATTGCTGTGCATTGTGCGAACTTGCACTGTTCCCAGGCACTGATCACCCATCCCAAATACTGGCAACCGGGAGATAATGTGATTTCCCTTACATCACATGATGCATTTCGGTCAAGTGTCAGAGTCGAGATTGTAGTCGCCCCGACCTCCGGGCACCAATGTCAGTAAGTTAGACTCCAAACCACGTTTCTAGCTTCTATCATTTATGTTTATTTTGTTGATGGCTTCACTCCTTTCCCCATTTTGCACAGTCAGCTGCCTTCTGTTTAATTTCATAATTCAATAAACAAAAGGCATTTTTGTTTCCAGTCCCTGGCCACACTGCCTCATTTATGGCTGTTTGCTAGCTCTCCGTGTGAGCGCCTCCGAGTCCTGACTAACTTCAGCGGGCACGAGCAGTGAGAAGGACACTTTTCACTGAGAATGTGATGTGTATTATCAGTAGAAATCTTGATTTGCTCCCATGCAACAAGAAAAGCCGCTGTTTCCTAGATAATTAAATGTGTGCTGTGCTCAGTAATCATGTCTCGATGTATATTCAGTGGTTGGCTGCCCCAGCAAATATTTAGGGTACCAGCCGCCACTGGTTTGGCAGACGGGATACTCCGGCTAAATGTGGCAGAGATTCTATCCTTAGTATTACAAGTGACACAGGCTGTAATGCACTCACAATATGGCGGACAGAATATTAGCCACGTTTGTGATGTAGTATCCATCCACCACACTCTAAAAAGGCCCATTAGTTTGCAATGTGAGTCCCTCTAACATTCCTATACTACAAAGAAGGCATGTGTGATGCAGTAGCTGACTGACTGGGCCAAAATCTTTGTTCAGAAATGAGTACCAGCTGGGGATGATGTGATGATTATAAAGCTGTCCTGTACTTTTCATGCTTTGACCTGGCCTTCTCCAGTTTCTCTCTTGAGGTGCCAGAGACTGGGTCTATAATGAAACATATATGCAATGGTAGAGGATGATTTATTGTATCTTCTAATCAATGTACTGGAGAAGGTCTAATTCTCCTTTTTAAATTTAGTTGGTTGAATAAACAGATTTAAACCAAGGAGATTGCAATTTTGTAGATATTCAGTATCTTAAAAGAAACTTAAGATAGATGTGTTGTGCACTGGCAGATGCACATAAGGCAGTGAGATCCATGGCAGGTAAGGAGGGATGTCAAAATATGTCAGGGAAGCTCGAGTGGAGGGATGGGAGGTGTTGGAGTGTGTAGTTTTAAAGCAATATTAATACAAAGCTTGAAATGTAATGTGTGATAAAACTGCATAGAAAATGTGTTAACATAGAAAAATAATGCACGCGTTTAAAATGTGCCCACGGGAGTGGCTATCAATGTATACGAAAACTAATGAAAAGGCTTATTAATTGTGAATTAATATGCAATAATGTTTGAATTTGTATTAGTATATCATATTTAAGGTTATATGTTAAGAGTTTGCTTTATTAAAGCAAAAGGGCTTTAACTTAGCAAGGGCTTGGGCCTAGCTGCCTGGTCTCATATTTGAATTGTTTTTTCTAACGTGTAGTGTGCTGCTTTTCCTGAAGTACACGAAGCTGTACTTTTCCAGAAGTTATGTGTGTGTAACCGTAGTAAATTCTTTCTCATGAGAACGGACTTGCTCAAGGCGATGTTCATGCTATGTACAACAGTGTAATTCTTAACAGATGCAAGGTTAACTTTCCTAGGCGAAGACAATGAAGACACTGACTGGAGCACAAAGTGTAACATTTTCTACCTGACATTCCAACCGTTGAAGACGTCAATAACCTGGACTAATTTGTGACACGAGAACTGTGAACTGTGGAAAATTCGAGCAGGGAACTTACCTTGCTATTGGACAGAGATACAGATGCACCAAATATTATCCAATGAGGAATCAGGGAATAGTTAGACAGTTTTGATATAACGGCATGACCCAGGGAGAACTGGGAGCTTTTTGCCATTCCTTTTGCCATGAGACTTTTGCTAGAAGACCTTTGCCAGTTGCCATACTTTAGTTTAGTTGTCCTGTCACCTTAAACCATCCTCTACCTATCTTTTGCTTGATATTATCTTCTCCTCCATCTGAGGGAAGTAATCTGTTCCTTAGCTATGCTATCTTGAGACTTTGTCCCGTCCTACTTTGCCTGATGCTGATGAACTGATGTCCTGAGGACGAAGACTGACGCTGCGTGCTGATATGTTGGATTGGTAACTATCTGATTAAAATTGTAATTGTCTGTTTGCCTTTTCTTTCTAGGTACCAACTGCTAATTTTGATAGAGGCCTTAGTTGAGATGTTTTCTAAATTTGTGTTCACTAAAATGTTTTGCATGAAGCCCAACATGCTAATGCTAATTTGAGGTTAGTTAAGGTGTTCACTAATATCCGTTGCAAATAGACAAATGACTGAGTTCTTGCTTTGTTGAATCGTGTACTAATGAGACTCTGCTAAGTTGATTCATATTAATGATGTCCTTAAATTCTGAATGAATATAATCCATGCATTGATTTAGTTGTGCTCTGATTGCTAAATCAATAGTGTTTTCTGATGTGTTTATTGTTATTGAGATTAATAAACATGAGATTAGATTGTTACTAATAGGGAAATACATATCCTAACACTTAATTAAACTGGTGTGGTTATTCATGACTGAAAGGTCATGGTGTGTTCAATTATTGATTCTTATTGATTGTTTATTGATTAGTGATAGTCATTATTGATTTGTGTACTGATTTGTTGATTAAATGATGGCAAGAAAATATTTCGTACTGGGAAGTCTCCAAACGCGGTCCAAAGGTTTGCCGACCTAAACGCGTCTCCTTGTAAGTTTACTTATTAAGGCTCTGACGCGCTAACAGTTTTTGGTAGCAGTGCGGATGGTTTGGCCCTTTGGGGCCCCAGTACAAAAGGTCAACAGTTTTGGTAGAGATTGATGGGTTTGGTCCTTTGAGGTTCTGGTACGGATGGTACAAGGTGAAGTGGTTTGGTGGTAGCCAAGGTGTACCGAATAAAATTGGGTTTTTGCGGGTTTTTCTTTTCAATGATGCAAATTGGAGAGATGATGTGTCCCTAAGTCCCAAATGACTTTCCCGGAATCTCAGAGCTTGCTGGAGGGAGTTTGAGTATGTTCTCGGCGTTCTAGTGATAGTGTGAATGAAGTAGGTTTTGCGCTTGCACAGCTTATGCAAATCGCAGTGAATTGTGATGTTTGTGAGGATTTTAGGCCAAATAATGATGTTTTAGTAGGAGTGGGCGTACTCCGCAGTATGAGAGTAGGGAAGTCGGCGAACTTCATGTGAGTGTTGCGCTTTGTGCTCAAAAATTGTCCACGTGGTTGTTGATGATGTACGGACCCTGCGTGGTCTAAGACTCCGGAGTATACTGATAAGTGTATGAGACGCTTGGTTTATGTTGTAATTTGTGCAGTTTAATAAGGCAATAGTGAAGTCGACCGGGTCGCGATTGAGTCAAAGTGAGCAAATGAAAACTTCGATGGAGATTTGGCGAGTTCTAAAGTGCACTAGAACAATAATCCATTGACAAGTCGAGAGTAGAATTTGCGGGTCAAATTGTGCAGGCGAGTGCTGGAGCTGAGGAGAGAGTAGCGGCCGAGGCTAAACGAAATTTCTGTAAAGTTCTGAAGTGATTGTGTTACCTTTCCTGTAGTAAACAAGCAAAGTTGAGTTTTAATTATTGGTTGGTGCTCGCAATATATTCCATTAGTTTTGTGTGAATCGAGAGTGGGAATACAAGCCGCAAGACTTTGCCAGCCGCAGTACGTGTGAGTGTGACGTCATTGGAGTCGCGCTGGGATAGGTTGGATAGTGAGAAGGGTCGCGCACAGATTGGCAGCCGTCCGTGAGAGGCAACTGGTTGAGAAGATAGGCAAAGAGAATTCTGGGAATTAAAGTCACTTCCTGATTTGAGTTTGAACAAAATAAAAGACGTAAAGATGACATTTTTCAAGGCTTTAAAGAGCGCTTTGGGAGAGATGTATATATTACCGCATGTGTAGGGGAGTTTACACCGGCTTATATTGTAATCGAGGAAAAGGGTATCGCACCATGCCTTTGGCTAAAGCAATGGTGCAAAGTGACGGAGAAACACTGGAGCTTAGCATTTCCTGTAAATGGAACGTTCAATCTGAGGATTTTGGAGAATCTGCGGATGGCACTATGGGGGTCATTCTGACCTCGGCGGTAAAAGGCGCTTACCGCCGGTCAGAAGACCCCCATAACACCGCCGCGGCCGCGGTAAACCGCCACGGTCATTCTGACCCGCAACTGGCAAACCGCCAAAAACCCGACATCCACAAAAGTCCGCCACACCAAAGGTCAGCGAAAAACTGGCGATGACCAAACCTCCACCGTCACTCCAACAGAAATACGCCCCTGCCATTACGACCCACGAATCCACGCGGCGGTCTTTCAACCGCGGTATTCCATTGGCGGTACACACCACCGCGGTCAAAATACACACACCCTTACAAAACACAACCACATTGGACAATTTGAAACACACACACCTGATACACATACAAACAACACTCCCACACATCCAATACATTATAAAACACACACACACATCACCCACAAACCCCTTCGAAAAATAAAAATCGACAGAAAGCCAGAGAGAGACAGCACTGCTTATACAACACCATCACACAGAGGCAAACCACACCATCACCCACACAATATCCACGCACAAAACACCATACATCACCACACTCATCAACACATACACCAACCCACACCCCATCCACATCACCCTATGGCACCCCAAAGACACCCCCGGTTCTCAGACGCCGAACTCCGGGTCATAGTGGAGGAAATAGTTCAGGTAGAGCCCCAGCTCTTCGGGACACAGGTGCAGCACACCACCATTGCCAGGAAGATGGAGCTATGGCAAAGGATAGTCGACAGGGTCAACGCTGTGGGACAGCATACACGAAATCGGGATGACATCAGGAAGCGGTGGAACAACCTACGGGGGAAGGTGCGTTCCATGGTATCAAGGCACAACATTGCGGTGCAGAAGACTGGCGGCGGACCCCCACCTACTCCCCCAGAATTTACAGCATGGGAGGAGCAAGTCTTGCACATCCTGCATCCTGAGGGCCTCGCAGGAGTATCTGGAGGAATGGACTCTGGTAAGTCAAATCTTAACTACTTCTTCCCACCCCCACCCCACCTGCATGCCAGCACATACCCCCACCCCCGCCCCCATCACACCTACTCCCTGCAAATGGCTCACCATCACAACCCACCCATCCCAACACCAAGACCTGCATGCGTCCACAAAGCATGGACACCCATCACCAAAGCATGCCCACTGCACATACACATCTCCCCCACAAGCCACCCTCACAAAAGGCCACACACAGGAATGCCAGCCCTGGGGTACACGGGCACCCACCCATTGACCGATATGGAGCATACTGAAGCAATAACCATACCTCTATACCCCTGCAGGACCCGAACGCCACCACACCACCCAGGAGGGTCCAGAAATGTCCATCCCACCCCCAGAAGAGGCCCCCAGTGATGACAGCAGCTGTGTCTCCCTGGACCCGGATGACCAGCCTGGACCATCGGGGACCTCGGGACAGTCGGTTCCCCTCACACAGCCACAGGCCACAGCAGACCCAACCCCCTCTGGGAACACCAGCACAGCTCCCACCCAGCGGGCCCATGCCTCTGTCTCCAGAACACGTCAATCAGCGGTGTGTCCACCACTACAGGGCACCCAGGGTAACCCACCACCCCAACAACAACAGGGACCTGGGGGCAGTGGTAGTGGGCACATGGTCCAGGGGACGGAGGCACCTGGAAACAGGGGAACTGGGAGGGCTGCTGTGCGACAGGGGGGGGGACAGGCCCAGGGAACCCACTCTCCACGAGGCCCTCACTTCCATCATGGGAGCATACCACCACTCCCAGGAGACGATGGCGACGGTACTGGCCAGGTTCCAGGTGATCCAGGTACTGCAGGAGCAACAGTACATAGGGTTCAGGGAAGAACTTAGAAGCATCAGTTCCGCAATGGGCACCATCGTAGGGGCACTCAACCTGATTGTCACCACATTGCGGGACCATGTGGCACCACAAAAGGCCCCTGTCACTAGCATGGACCAAGAACAGGCAACCACCTCCGCCGGCGCTAGTGGACAGGAGGCCCCCACACAACAACAGGCTACCAGAACCCCACCTCCTGCAGAAGAAGAACCACCCCGCAAGCGGGGCCTGAGATCTCGGAAGAAGACAGAGTAGGATGTCAAGACCCCCGCCAGCAAAGGATACCCCCTGATGTCATCCCACCGTCCCACATTGTCACCCTGTCCAACCTTTAACTGCCCCTGCTCCACCTTTCACAGGCATATGGACAATGCACCTGTGAGACTGAAAAGCTGGACTCTGCCATGGACATTCCTCCACCATCACCCATCACCGATTTCCCACCATGTCCCTAAATTCAGATTTTTAATAAAAACACTTATTGCACACAAAAAACTGGAGGCTGCCTGTATTGTGAACAAATGTATTGAACATAATGCTGCCAAAATGTCCAGTTACACAGTGATGAAAACATACCAATGTCACACAGCTGTAGTCCATGGGGAAACAAAGCAGAGGTCACGCAGTGGGGGCCACATTGCTGAAGTTGGAAAGGAAAGTCACAACTCAGTTAACATACATTGGGGGAATAGGCCAGACAGTAGAGAGGCAGGAGATTGTAAGTAATTGTAAAATGCCGGTGTTGAATCTTACCTGTGTGTTATTGAAAATACTGTAGTATCACTCTGTCCCTGTTGTCTGTGTCGTCCCCGTCGTCTTCCTCCTCTTCACTCTCCACAGGTTCCACCGCTGCCACAACACCACCATCTGGACCATCCTCCTGCAGGAAAGGCACCTGGCGTCGCAAAGCCAGGTTGTGAAGCATACAGCAGGCCACGATGATATGACACACCTTCTTTGGTGAGTACATTAGGGATCCACCTGTCATATGCAGGCACCTAAACCTGGCCTTCAAGAGGCCGAAGGTCCGCTCAATCACCCTCCTAGTACGCCCATGGGCCTCATTGTACCGTTCCTCTGCCCTGGTCCTGGGATTCCTTACTGGGGTCAGTAGCCACGACAGGTTGGGGTAACCAGAGTCACCTATTAGCCACACACGGTGTCTCTGAAGTAGTTCCATCACGTAAGGGATGCTGCTATTTCGCATGATGTACACGTCATGCACTGACCCCGGGTACTTGGCATTGACATGGGAAATGTACTGGTCTGCCAAACAGACCACCTGGACATTCATCGAATGATAACTTTTTCTGTTCCTGTACACCTGTTCACTTCCTCTGGGGGGTACCAAAGCCACATGGGTCCCATCAATGGCACCAATGACGTTGGGAATATGTCCAAGGGTATAGAAATCACCCTTCACTGTAGCCAAATCCTCCACCTCAGGGAAAACAATGTAGCTCCGCATGTATTTCATCAGGGCAGACAACACTCTGGACAACACCTTTGAAAACATAGGCTGAGACATCCCAGATGAAATGGCCACTGTTGATTGAAATGACCCACCAAAAATGGAGTACTGACAGAACCTGCACTAGAGGGGGGATCCCTGTGGGTTGGCGGATGGGTGACATCAGGTCTGGCTCCAGCTGGGCACACAGTTCCTGTATAGTGGCACGGTCAATTCTGTATGTCAGTATGACATGTCGTTCTTCCATTGTCGACAGGTCCACCAGCGGTCTGTACACGGGAACAGCCCTCCATCTCCTCACAAGTCCCTGTGGACGGTGCCTAGGAAGGACAACATGGAGCACAGAGTCAATCAACCCACAGGTACGTTCAGACAGCTTTCACTGTACACGATTCTCTATGCATTGAATGGCTTGTATGAGTGGCAATGCAAGGCCTAGGCCTGTGTGACGCAGTTGAAAAGAAGCCATGTGGGCCATTGAAATGGCGGCTGCCTGACCTGTGAAGTGTGACAATGTGATGTGAGGTCATTGCGCTGGCGTGGCACACCGTGGCGGTAGGCGGTCGAAGACCGCGGTGCAAAGCCGCATTGGTTAACATTGAACCCTATGGGTTTCAGGAGCCAATGAGGATGTGTGCCGGCGGTCGCGGTACGCACCGCCGCGGTACGCACCGCCGCGGGCATGACCGCCATTTTCTATCTGCTTAATCACTCGAGACCTCATCATCCACAGGAGAGGACCTATACTGCAAGTGCTGCTGTGACCTCGGTCTGGAAGTGACAATGGCTGCTGCGACTGGGGAAAGGGCCCCTGCCTTCACTTCAGAAGAGTTGGAGAAACTAGTGGATGGGGTCCTCCCCCAGTATGCGCTACTCTACGGTCCTCCAGACCAACAGGTGAGTACACTGGGACCATGCTTAGTGGGCAATGCCTGGGTTGAGTGGGGTGAATGAACGATGGTGGGGAGGGGAGCGAATGAGGAATGCATCGCACGACAGATGAGAGCATGTGCCACATGGCAAGGTTGGGGAGGGGGGGCCACTCACATCGACCATGCAGAAAAGTGAT
Source organism: Pleurodeles waltl (assembly GCF_031143425.1). Taxonomy (NCBI): domain Eukaryota; kingdom Metazoa; phylum Chordata; class Amphibia; order Caudata; family Salamandridae; genus Pleurodeles; species Pleurodeles waltl. Next base: position 73,827,194 of record NC_090445.1, read on the forward strand.
GATGTTTCTTTTCCCACCCTGTACATGTCACATAGGTCAGCGCCCATCAGAAGATCGAGATTTGGCGTGCCATCGCCAAGGACGTCCGGGCCCTGGGGGTCCACAACAGACGGGGCACCCACTGCCGCAAGAGGTGGGAGGACATCCGCCGCGGGAGCAGAAAGACCGCCGAGGCTCTGCTGGGGATGGCCTCCCAACGTAGGAGGGGTGCCAGTCGTACCTTGACCCCCCTGATGTCCCGGATCCTGGCAGTGGCCTACCCCGATTTGGATGGGCACGTGAGAACATCACAGCAGACACAAGGGGGTGAGTAGCAGCACATTCTGCTATCTTTGCGCGCAGTGGAGGTGCCTGGGTGGGGAGGAGGGCTGTGGGTATCCCTATGCCAGGGCGATTTCTGTAGGGCTAGGTCCCTCCGTGAGGCATGGCCCTGTGCCCCTGATCCCCACCTCTGTAGGGTGCCTAGTACAGCTATTCATGGCCCTGTGTCATCTATGTGTGCAGTTGTCGTCCATAGGCTTGTAGGCCATGTCCCACTGATTGAGTAGTGTACCCCAAGTGCGCGGCGTAGTGTAGTGGGCTACTGTGTCTGTCCTCTCCGCCAACGGTGTCCCCAATGCATGCACTCAACATGTCTTTCTTTCTTCCCCCCCCCCCCTTTTTTTGGTCTTCCTGTTCATGTGTGCATTAGCATCATCAGGCGGAGGAGAAGTGGCATCGGCGCACGAGGGAGCTGCATCTCACATGGCCCCGGAGGGCCATGCAACCGACTCAGAGTACACCAGTGAGACGGAGGGCGAGGGGAGCTCCACAACGGGGACCCGTGGAGACGTCAGCGACACAGACACGTCCTCGGAAGGGAGCTCCCTTGGGGTGGCGGCAACATCCGTGCCCACCGCTAAAACAGGTACAGCCGCCACCCAGCGCACCAGCTCCGCCCTCCCAGCAGCCCCTCAGTGTTCGCCCCGTGCCCGCTCGGCCAGGAAGCCTGCCATCTCCTTCGCCCCAGGCACCTCAGGCCCTGCCCCAGTTACCCCTGCTGCCCTCAGTGAGGAGGTCATTGACCTCCTCAGGACCATCATTGTTGGGCAGTCTACCCTTTTGAATGCCATCCAGGGTGTAGAAAGGGAGGTGCATCGGAGCAATGCATACCTGGAGGGCATTAATTCGGGTCAGGCTGCCCATCAGCGATCGTTCAACGCTCTGGCCTCAGCACTGACGGCAGCCATTGTCCCTGTCTCCAGCCTCCCTCCTCCAACTCCCTCCACCCAGTCCCACTCCCCTGTTCCTCTGCCTATCCCATCCACACCTACAGACCAGCCTGCACACACCTCAACACCCAAGGGCAGCTCATCCAGACATAAGCACCACACATCCCACAAGCATTCACCCAAGCAACATCCACATGCAGACATGCCAACAGCCACTGCCTCCTCTGTGTCCCCCTCCTCCTCGTCTCCCTCCTCCCTCCCTGTGACGTCTCCACTCACACCTGCATGCACACCACCATCAGCCAGTACGTCCATCACCAGCACACCCTCCAGAACAGTCCGCACACATGCAGTCACCACCCCCACTGCCATTTACACGTCCCCTGTGTCCTCTCCCAGTGTGTCTGTCACCCCCTCTTCCAAACCACACAAACGCAGGCAGCCACCCACCCAACAGCCATCCACCTCACGACAGCCTCCGTCACAAGCACCTGCACCCATAGACAGCACACTTGACTCTCCTACAACCACATCCTCTTCCTCCACTCCCATACCCAGTACACCTACCCGTCCCTCTCTTTCAAAATTGCTATTCCTTTCCAACCTTGACCTCTTTCCAACAACTGACCCACCCCCTCCATCTCGTAAGAGTCCAAAGAGCACTTCAGCCACCACCAGCCCTGCATCTACTAGGACCATAGTTCAGGGCTATTGGAGTCCACCAGCTCCTAGGGCAGGAACATCGGCCAGCAGCAAGGGGACAGCCAGCCCACCCCCTGGGAAGAGGACAAAAAAAGTGAAGGGCCGGCGCGACAGGCCTGAGACGGCTGCCCCCAAGGACACTAGCCATGCCCCGTCACCTGGCACATCCACAAAGGGAGGCAAGGGCCCCAGAGATTCTGCGAAGGAGGGCAAGGGCAGCAGGGCGGACAAGTCCGGCAGCAGGCGAGCTGCCCAGGAGGGCCCCACCAGCCCCATTCCGGGTGTGATGGAGGACACCCACGGGCCCAGGACTCCAGCACAGGAGGGCCCCGCAAGCGAGAGGTCGGATGGCGACTGAGCGGAAAATATTGGCCAGGTCTGGTTCCCTAGGAACACAAGACAAGCACCGCTGAACAGGGCCCCGCCAAGACAAGCACCGCTGAACAGGGCCCGCCGTGAGAAGCACCACTGAACAGGGCCCCGCCAAGACAAGCACCGCTGAACAGGGCCCGGCGTGAGAAGCACTGCTGAACAGGGCCCCGCCAAGACAAGCACCGCTGAACAGGGCCCACCGTGAGAAGCACCGCTGAACAGGGCCCGCCGTGAGAAGCACCGCTGAACAGGGCCCCGCCAAGACAAGCACCGCTGAACAGGGCCCGCCGTGAGAAGCACCGCTGAACAGGGCCCGCCAAGACAAGCACCGCTGAACAGGGCCCCGCCGTGAGAAGCACCGCTGAACAGGGCCCGCCGTGAGAAGCACCGCTGAACAGGGCCCGCCGTGAGAAGCACCGCTGAACAGGGCCCCGCTAAGACAAGCACCGCTGAACAGGGCCCGCCGTGAGAAGCACCGCTGAACAGGGCCCGCCGTGAGAAGCACCGCTGAACAGGGCCCCGCCAAGACAAGCACCGCTGAACAGGGCCCGCCGTGAGAAGCACCGCTGAACAGGGCCCGCCGTGAGAAGCACCGCTGAACAGGGCCCGCCAAGACAAGCACCGCTGAACAGGGCCCGCCGTGAGAAGCACCGCTGAACAGGGCCCGCCGTGAGAAGCACCGCTGAACAGGGCCCCGCCAAGACAAGCACCGCTGAACAGGGCCCCGCCAAGACAAGCACTGCTGAACAGGGCCCGCCGTGAGCAGCACTGCTGAACAGGGCCCGCCGTGAGAAGCACCGCTCCGCTGGGCCCTTCCTGTCAAGCACCGCTCCGCTGGGCCCTTCATCTCAAGCACCGCTCCGCTGGGCCCTTCCAGTCAAGCACCGCTCCGCTGGGCTCTTCCTGTCAAGCACCGCTCCGCTGGGCCCTTCATCTCAAGCACCGCTCCGCTGGGCCCTTCCTGTCAAGCACCGCTCCGCTGGGCCCTTCCTCTCAAGCACCGCTCCGCTGGGCACCGCCATCTCTGAACTGCTCCGCTGGGCCCTTCCTCTCAAGCACCGCTGCACTGGGCCCTTCATCTCAAGCACCGCTCCGCTGGGCACCGCCATCTCTGAACTGCTCCGCTGGGCCCTTCCTCTCAAGCACCGCTCCGCTGGGCCCTTCCTCTCAAGCACCGCTCCGCTGGGCACCGCCGTCTCTGAACTGCTCTGCTGGGCCCTTCCTCTCAAGCACCGCTCCGCTGGGCACCGCCGTCTCTGAACTGCTCCGCTGGGCCCTTCCTGTCAAGCACCGCTGCACTGGGCACTTCATCTCAAGCACCGCTCCGCTGGGCCCTTCATCTCAAGCACCGCTCCGCTGGGCCCTTCATCTCAAGCACCGCTGGCCCATTGGCAGGGCCGGATCTGTGTCGGGCAGGGCTTCACGAAGCACTCTGGCCACCATGCCTCCTCCATGACCAGTGGAGTCTGTTATCCACCTGATGGACTGTGGCTTTGCACTTCCCAGGATGTAACAGTGGGCAAACCACCCACTGTAGAGACTTGTGAGACTGTGTCTTTGCACTCCCGAGGATGCAGCAGTGGGCAAACCACCCACTGTAGAGACTTGTGAGACTGTGGCTTTGCACTCCCCAGGATGGTCCAGTGGGCAACCCACCCACTGTAGAGACTTGTGAGACTGTGGCTTTGCACTCCCCAGGATGCAGCAGTGGGCAAACCACCCACTGTAGAGACTTGTGAGACTGTGGCTTTGCACTCCCCAGGATGCAGCAGTGGGCAAACCACCCACTGTAGAGACTTGTGAGACTGTGGCTTTGCACTCCCCAGGATGGTACAGTGGGCATGGAGGCCCCCTCGTGGATCTGGCGTCGTGGACTCATGTGGCTGAGGTGCCCCCCTTTCCCTTCTCCCTGAGGTGCCTGTAGTTTTTTTATCTGATGCCCCAGCAGTGTTCTCTCCAATGGAATCTGGTCTCGTGTGTGGGCTTTGCCCATGTGTTTATGCACATTGGCCCACGAACAATGGCAGGTTGCCAAAATGTGCCGGACTTTTGCCCGATGTATATATTGTAAATGATGTGATTTATTTTATTTATATATTTCATAATTCACATAAGTTAAAATTTGCTATAATATACTTCAATTTTAATGATCAATTATTTTTGTCTTTGAATTATTCCGTGGGGTTTGGGGGGGTCACGGTAACTTGTTACTCTGCATTGTTGTGTGGGTATTTGGGGCGGGGGCGTGTATCGCGTATGTGTGTGCCCGTAACCTTTTCTCCTCCCCCTTCCCCTGTGTCGTAGGTGCAGTACTCACCATTGTCGTCTGCACCGGCATTCGTGCTCCTGGTAGAGGAGCAGGTAGACAATAGCTGGTAGGATGTTTAATTCGGGTTCCATGCTGTCCAGATTCCTTTTGGAGTGTGTAGAGGTGAGCGTTTTCCCGTTCGTAGTCTGTCTCCGGCGTGTTTTTATCGGCGGGGCTACCGCCACGGAAAAGGTGGCGGATTGGTGAGTTGTGATAGGGTGGGCGGTACATTGTCTGCCGCCTGCCTGTTGGCGGTGACCGCCGCGCTGTTTGTTTGTCCCGCCGTGGCGGTCGGAGTGTTAAAGTGGCGGGCTGTGTTAGCGGTTCCCGCCAGGGTCAGAATTCAATTTTTTTTACCGCCTGCCTGTTGGCGGGTTGGCCGCCGCTTTAACACCAACCGCCAGGGTTGGAATGACCCCCTATATGATCTGAAGCCACCTCCGAGACCATCACATTTTGAGGCGTTAGCAATTTGGGAGCTAATGGCAAGACAGCAACAGCAACAGAAATTTGAGAGGAGAATAAGGAGAGCAGAAAAGACACTAGCAGAGGCTAGATGGGATAGCGTACAGAGGTTGTGGAAGAAGGAGACAATAGACGGAGTTAAGCTGTTTCCAGCGATAGCTCAAGAGGGTGAAGACAAAGGGGGGAAAGCTACCCGTAAGATGGACGAAAGTCCTTCCAGAGACAAAGAAGCTAAAAACTCCTCGATAGAGGTAGAGGACTCAGACGATGATGAGTTCCTTAATCAGTTACTGCATGATCGTCCACCGCCATATGCAATAGACGAAAATAGACCAGGTACTAGTACATCTCCTACAGGTTTGACACAAGAGAAGGTGACAATGAATCCGTCACAGGTTAGTCCTGTCTCGACACAAGACCCGATGCAGAGTAGTCTTGGTATGCCCACCGCACAGGTGATGCAACCTCAGTTGCAACCACCACAGGTTCAGAGGCTTTACCCTGATGTACCCATTTTAGAGACTACCACTAATCTGATGGTGCTGACAGAGCCAGTATACGGGAGACCAAAGTTGATTCAGGCTGAACCTACTCCAACTTTACTGCCCCAGGTGCAGCCGCAAATGATACCGAGATACACTTCGGTCACAGGACCGCAGTCAGACATGTCACCAGTGATGAGTCAGAATATGGGAGTTAGTCTTCCACAGGTTTTGGGAAACAGACAGACACCAGATGCCATATCTTTGCCTATTACGGTTGGTCCACCAGTACCATTGTATGCGCAGGCGAAGCCTAGTGTATGCGATCAAGGGGTAATGACACAAAACACGACAAAAGGAGGGTTCGTAGGAGGCCCTCAAGGGACGATTCCAGTGGAACCGACATTTGACGGATCGAGATCCTTGTTAGATTTCAGTCCGATTGGGAATACCAAACATTTGAAGGGAAGTTACAGATTAGATTTGAACCAAAAGATTTTGAACACATGAGGTCTACTGGGATGAAAGCCCACATCAAAGAGATACTGCAAAGTGCACACGTTTGGGGAGCCTTAGAGAAGTGGGAAGGCAGATGGGCGAAAAAAAGAGACAAAAGGAAGAGTGATTGCATAGAACAGTCAGCTAAAACGTTACCGGATACAAGCACTGTAAGGATGTTACCAATGAGAGAAACCGCCGGGGGGGGGGTTCTTGTCCATGTACCGTGGACTAGAGGTGATATTCTGTCATTTACGAATGATTGCCCCAGGCTGAGGAAGAAACCAACAGAGTGGTATCAGCAGACGGACAGGTTTGTGAAGCTTGCAAAGTGTCTTTGGGAAGACCTGAATACTCTTTTTGAGATAACAGTTCTGGCTGATTTGTGGATTGAGTGCAAAAGGAGCATAGATTGGCCGACTGAGGAACCAGCAAGGGACAGAAGCACAGGTGCGCCGTCTCCTGGTGTGATGAAGTATTATTATAAATTGATTGAGTTTCTGAAAGTGAGAGTTTCGCCCAAGTATATTGATTGGCAGAGGATTGATCGAACGGCCCAGGAAGCTAAGGAGTCGATACATGCCTATTATGAGAGGTTGTTGAAAGCGTTCAAACATTACAGTTGCACAGAGGTTATTGAGGCGAAGGACATGATTCACCTTGTGTTCAGATTCGTAGAAGGGTTGAGACCTGAGATTGGCAAGATGATTAAGAATCATTTGATTTGCTGGCAAGCAAAGCCGATTGATGAGGTGTTGCAATATGCGAAGTACTGTAGTGACGAGATTGAGTTGAAGCAGAGAAAGTTGAAGGAGAAAGCGATGGTGATGCAAATTAAGGCAGCACAGACAGGGATGCAGGGAGGTTTTCTGCAGCTGATGGTACAGCAGCCATAGGGAAATGGGATGTTTCAAGCGCAGGTGAGAGGTAGAGGTCGTGGAGGTATTGTGAACTGCGGTCCAGACTTGAACACTGTAGTAGTTCAAAACGATGCACAGGGAATGAAGAAACTGTTACCTTGTCATGCTTGCGGGGTCATTGGACACTGGAAGCGGGAGTGCCTAATGATGGTGCAGGATGGTGTTGTTCAACAAAGCAATGATGTCAGTTCATTTCAAAATGTGAGAGGACCGAGATTTAGCGGTCATAATCCAAATTTTCAGAATAATGTGAATCAGATGCAGGGTTTTCAATCCATGCAGCAGGTGCAAATGCCACGTATGCAAACAATGCAGATACAACCAATGCAACAGCAGATCCCCATGGTACCTAGACAGCAAATGCAAGTGCCTATAGCCCCAATGGAACAGCAACAGGTGATGCTTCCTCAACAGGTCACAGGTCAAAGAATGAGTCAAAATAACACAGTACAACAGTACCCATTGCTTGGGGAGAATAGAATAAACAATGAATGGTGGGATGAAAGTTCAGACGGGGAAGAGTGCAGGCTTGCAGCATCCTTAGAGGTAGATCAGAGAGGACCCTATGTTCAGGGGAAGGTTATGGGTCACAAGGTTTCATTCTTGGTTGACACAGGAGCTACACGCTCTACAGTCAGAAGTGCAGAGGTTCCAAAACTGCCCCTTTCGGGAAAAACAGTTAAGGTAGTAGGAGTAGCAAACCAACTCCTGACTAACCCGATTACAGATCCGGTTCAGGTTGAGCTTGGCACTCTCCAAGGATTGCACAGATTTGTGGTTTGCGATTCAAGTCCCATATCCCTACTGGGAAGAGACTTATTGTGCAAGACGAGGTGTTCAATCACCTGTTCGAATGATGGAATTGAGGTCCAGACAAACAGTGACGATGAAGGGGAGGAACATGTTCCAGAGCCTGAAACTGAGACCACAGATGAGGAATATCCTCTGATTAACTTCTTTCAGATGTTCACAGTGGCTGATCTTCCTGCAGACTTACAGGGAACAGTTAAAGAGAAGGTGTGGGATTTGATAGGGAAAGAAGTAGGGCTGATAAAAGGAGTAGAGCCTTTCAAACTCAGTGTGAAGCCTAATGCTGTGTTTCCACAGATACCGCAGTATCATATGGTGCAAGATGTCCTTATAAAGGTTGCGCAGATCATTGCAGATTTTGTGAAACAGGGAGTCTTGAATGAGGTATTGAGCAGTCCATGTAATTCACCAATAATGGGACTGAGAAAGCATTGTGGGAAAGTTTGGATTGTCCAAGATTTGAGAAAGATCAATGACATAGTGGTGAAATGTTGCCTAGTGGTACCAAATCATAGCTGTGATTATGTTCCAGATTCCATGTGATGTGGAATGGTTCACAGTAATTGATCTGTCACAAGCGTTCTTTTCTGTGCCTCTTCATGAGGACAGCCAGTTTCTCTTCTGTTTTAAATTCTTGGACAAGGTCTACAGTTGGTGTTGAATTCCTCAAGGGTTTTCGTAATCACCTTCTATATTCAACCAAATACTAAAGAAGAACTTGGAGTCATTGGAGCTGCCTTTCCAATCGACTCTAGTGCAGTACATTGATGATTTGTTGATTGCGTCCAAAACAAGGGACGACTGCAAGTATGATTCCATTGCCTTACTGAATCATTTGGGAAAGAATGGGATCAAGGTGTCCCCCAAGAAATTGCAATGCTGTCAGAAAGAGGTGAAGTATTTGGGTCATCAAATTGAGAAAGGGTCGAGGAAGTTATCCAGGGAGAGAATAACTGCAGTGTTACAGATGAATCCCCCGACAACACGGAGAGATGTTAGAATGTTTCTAGGAATGGTGGATTACTGTCGTCAGTGGATCCCGAATTTTTCAGTTATCTCCAAGCCATTGGTGAGGCTGACGGTCAAGGATGGTCCTGATGCTATAGTTTTGGGAGAGAAAGAAATGAAAGCTTTTACTGAGTTAAGGGAGAGCATGTGCAGGGGTCCAGCTTTAGGTATGCCTGATTACACAAAGTCTTTTGTTCTGTTTTGTCATGAACGAGATGCATGTTCTTTGTCTCTCTTGGCACAGGTCCATGGAGGTGTAAACCGACCAGTAGCATATTTTTCAGCTACTTTGGACCCAGTTGCAGCAGCCTTACCAGGTTGTCTGCGTGCAGTAGCAGCAGTTGGAAAAAGCCTCACACAGTGTGAAGGCATAGTGATGGGACATCCTAGAACTGTCATGGTCCCTCATTCAGTTGAGATCCTCTTGACACGCACCAAAACACAGCACATGACAAATGCAAGATTGACCAAATATGAAACGATTATATTGGGGTCACCAAATGTAACATTGAAGAGATGTACAGTGTTGAACCCGGCAACTTTGCTTCCAAATGAAAATACAGAAGTTGAAAATATGGTAGATGTAGAACATGACTGTCTTGAGGGAACAGAAATGTGCACCAAAACGAGACCTGACATTAAAGATACCCAGTTGAAAGAGAATGATCAAATTATCTATTTATATATGCGGTATGCAAAATTTCTGGTATCATGGAAGCGTCTTGGCTTCAAGGAGTGTATTCCGCTCAAGTAGCTGAGCTGGTAGCTCTTACCAAGGCTTGCCATGTCTCTGCTCAGATGAGAGTCACTATCTATACTGACAGTCGGCATGGATTTGGAATTGTTCATGATTTTGGCCAACTATGGTCACAGAGGGATTATTTGACCTCTTCTGGTTCGCCAGTGAAAAATGATGAAAGAATAAAGGAGTTGTTGCATGCGATTCAGTTACCTCATGAAATTGCCGTGGTGAAAGGCAGTGCACACACAAATTCACAAGACTTTGTTTCAATGGGGAATGGATATGCAGGTCAAGTCGCAAGGTTTTGCGCATTGAACTGTATATCATTCAAGGATCAATGGGGATTGTTACCTGAAAAAGAAAATGAGACATGCACAGGTTACGCATTGAGGGTGATTGACACGTTAGAAGAGTTGAAATTGTTGCAGGACCGTGCCAGCAAAGAATAGAAGTGTTCTTGGGTTAGGATGCAATGCATACAAAGACCAGATAATTTGTGGGTTTCAGACGAGGGGGAAATGGTTTTGCCGAACAGTCTTTTGTAACAGTTTGCAAGGTTTATCAATGAACATTGAGCAGAAGTTGCATTGTAGTTACCGCCCTGAAGCATCAGGACTAGTGGAACAGATGAATGGTACTTTGAAATCAAGAATGGCAAAAATGTGTGCAGACATGAATTTGAAATGTCCCGACGCATTGCCTTTAGTGTTAATGTCAATGAGAAATACACCTAACAAGAAGACAGGATTGTCTCCACATGAGATTCTCATGGGTCGAGCTATGAGACTTTCCGCAGTGCCTGCGAATGCTCTTGTGAATATCACGGATGATATGGTGTTGGACTACTGCAAAGGTCTGGCTGATGTGGTCCGCTCCTTTTCTCACCAGGTGGAAGCTACCACCCTGCCACCGATTCATGATCCAGGAAACAACCTGAAAGCTGGTGATTGGGTTGTCATCAAGAAACACGTAAGGAAGACTTGCTTGGAGCCTCATTGGAAGGGACCTTACCAAGTGATACTAACGACTACTACAGCTGTGAAGTGTGCAGCAGTTCCGAACTGGATCCATGCCAATCACACGAAAAAGGTGATGTGTCCAACTGATGAGGAAGTTGAGTTGTTGAAAGTACCAACAACAGACAAGGAAGTCTCAGGGTCGGAGAGTGATCGAAGGGGAACTGAGACAGAAGGAGAGCCCGTGAGGACGGTTTGGTCACTCCAGTAAGAAACGTGGGAGAAGGTATCCAGAGGGGTGATGGTGAGCCTATCTCAACTGAGGCAGCAGGGGAGCCTAGTCAGAGGGATGCTCTCCCAGAAGCAGACGATTCTGAGAATGAGCAAGAGCACTTGACAGACCCAGAAGGCGAAGGAGTTGACGCTGAAGAGAGTCAAGGTGTCCAGACTCCTCCTGAGCAGATTGCAGGTCCATCAAGCAAAAACACCAAAGAGCAAGGAGGAGGAGCAGGGCTGCCACAGGAAAGATCAAAGACCAAAGAGACACTGGCAGGAGACAAGTGGCCAGAGTCACAAGTAAAGAGGAGAGAAGTGGTTGTCGAAGGTGCAATAGAGGAAGAAGTAGACACCACAAGGAGAGAATATCTAAGTGAAGGAGAGTTGCAAGGTGATCGCAAGTTGAAAAGGGAGAGTAGCAAATAGAAGGTACGCAGGTCCTGAATGGGCGTATGCAACTACAGCTGAATGGCAACAGGAGTTCTTGTCGTTTTGTTTTGATTGAGAAGTCCCAGGTCAATACTTTGGTACCAGAATCTAGCTGAAGAGACTGAATTTGGTGTAAAGGTTTGAGCAAAATTTGAGATAGAGATAAGAGAATGAGAATTTACTGGATGAGACTTTAAAAACCTTAACTGACTTTTGAAACCTGATTTTGACAAGCTGCTAACCTGAATTGACAAGGGATCCGGGGAGTGAGATTGCAAGCTGTAAATAATTGCTGAAGGAAGACGTGCTTGTTTTGACTTTGTTGCTGTTGTTTTAAGATTAACCATCCTCCACTTTCTGATTCTTTACAGATCATGGCTGATACTAGGCAGGAGAATAGAGGGAGTAGGCGATATAAATGTCTGGCTGTTGGCTTAGGTATCTGGTGTGTAATATTGATTGTGGTTGTGACTGTGGGTATGACACTAATGGATAAGAGTGGGACTAATAATGCTTCAGTTCCTGAACCTACTACTGTACTAACAGCTTTGGAGAGGTTTGAGCTAGATGAGAGATACTTCCATGAGGGAACTAACGCAAAGGGGGAACTTTCCTCAAATGTTTTTTATTGCTTGCTGAGTGACTATGTAGAGACAATGGATGCCAAGGATTGTTTTGTGTGTACACAGATTCCTACTTCTGTACAAGAGGGGGGTTACCTATCATAGTTTGCCCCTTACATATGGGATAAGTTGTAGTCTGTTACTAACAAGGTTTTATAACCAGGAAGATATTCAATACTTCTATTCTAACCATAAATTTGTGCTTTCTTATGTGCCTATAATAGAGGATTTGAGTGATGTAGCTAGATATTATAGTATAAAGTTAGTTAAGGGATTCTTTGAGCCGAAATTGACAATTAGTACATCTTATGCTCACCGCAATAATTTGACATGCTTGCTTACACCTGTAGAGAAGAGCTTTTTAGATCACACAGATGATAGAAGGAGGGCTTTAAAGGGCGAATTAGAAAAAGGATTACAGCAGCAAGCTTTTGCTAGTAATGAAGCCTATGGTGCAATTAGAGAGCAGGGGAAAGTAGCTTTAGATGCATTACACATATGGAAGCTTTGTATATCTAGGCCGAAAACATATTATGACAATGTGTTTGTGGGAATGAGTGAACGTAAGCATGTGTTTGTGTTTCAGAGTAAATGGACGTTCATGTTAAATGGACAGGATCCAGCGATTCCTGGGATATACTATATATGTGGGCATAATGCTTATTACCGTCTTCCAAGGGGATGGTATGGGACATGTTATTTGGGGGATAGTTTTCCCAAAGATATACCAACTTGATGACTTAAAGAAGTTTCCGAGATTGTCTGAATTACATCGTACTAGACAGAAAAGTGAGACCGCTGCTGGTGTTGTGGGTGACATATTTGGGGCGATAATTTCTTCAGTGGGAGTTATTTTGAACTCAATAAAGATTCGAAAGTTGTCTACTATTGTGGATAACATGCTGACAAATTTTTCAGGAGCTATACTCCTAACGGACACTGAACTTGCTGCGGAGAGGGCTATGACTCTTCAAAACAGGCTTGCTTTAGACATTCTTTTAGCGAAAAATGGCAGAGTTTGTAGGATGCTTAATGAGCGTCATTGTTGCGCATATATATACCAGATAATAGTAATGAGATTAGAAGTATGCTTACTAACTTGACTAAGGATAGTACAGATTTGAAGGAATTGAAAGAACCTGGTGGTTGGGAAAAGATTGGAAAGGGTTTTGCTTCAGTGGGGAATTGGCTTAGCAACATTTGGCATGGGCTATTATCTAAAATAATACTATTATTGATTGTTATAGCTTGTTTGTTTGGATTGCGGGTGCCATGTAAAATTATCAAAAGAATAAAATGTAATAAGTCGAAAAATAATAAGAGGAGAGAAGAAAAAGACAAAGAAAAATTGTTTAGGGAAAAATCAAAGGGGAAGCCAATACTTGAAGAGATTAGAATGACAGAATTTTAACTGATGGAAAATCTGTCGGGGAAAGATTTGTGTGATGACAAGAGTCATCAGAGGAGGGATTGTTGGAGTGTGTAGTTTTAAAGCAATATTAATACGAAGCTTGAAATGTAATGTGTGATAAAACTGCATAGAAAATGTGTTAACATAGAAAATAATGCACATGTTTAAAATGTGCCCACAGGGAGTGGCTACCAATGTATACGTAAACTAATGAAAAGGCTTAATAATTCTGAATTATTATGCAATTATGTTTGAATTTGTATTAGTATATCATACTTAAGGTTATATGTTAAGAGTTTGCTTTATTAAAGCAAAAGGGCTTTAACTTAGCAAGGGCTTGGGCTTAGCTGCCTGGCCTCATATTTGAATTGCTTTTTTTAACGTGTAGTGTGCTGCCTTTCCTGAAGGACACGAAGCTGTACTTTTCCAGAAGTTATGTGTGTGTAACCGTAGTAAATTCTTTCTCATGAGAACCGACTTGCTCAAGGCGATGTTCTTGCTAAATGCAACAGTGTAATTCGTAACAGGTGCAAGGTTAACTTTCCTAGGCAAAGACAATGAAGACACTGACTGGAGCACAAAGTGTAACATTTTCTACCTGACATTCCAACCGTTGAAGACGTCAATAACCTGGACCATCCGTGACATGAGAACTGTGAACTGTGGAAAATTCTAGCAGGGGACTTACTTTGCTATTGGACAGAGATACAGATGCACCAAATATTATCCAAGGAATCAGGGAATAGTTAGAAAGTTTTAATATAACGGCATGACCCAGGGAGAACTGGGAGCTTTTTGCCATTCCTTTTGCCATGAGACTTTTGCTAGAAGACTTTGCCAGTTGCCATACTTTAGTTTAGTTGTCCTGTCACCTTAAACCATCCTATACCTATCTTTTGCTTGATATTATCTTCTCCTCCATCTGAGGGAAGTAATCCGTTACTTAGCTATGCTATTTTGAGACTTTGCCCCGTCCTACTTTGCCTGATGCTGATGAACTGATGTCCTGAGGACAAAGAATGACGCTGCTTGCTGATCTGTTGGATTGGTAACTATCTGATGCAAATTGTAATTGTCTGTTTGCCTTTTCTTTCTAGGTACCAACTGCTATTTTGATAGAGGCCTCAGTTTAGATGTTTTCTAAATTCGTGTTCACTAAAATGTTTTGCATGAAGCCCAACATGCTAATGCTAATTTGAGGTTAAAGTGTTCACTAATATCTGTTGCAAATCGACAAATGACTGAGTTCTTGCTTTGTTGAATCATGTACTAATGAGACTCTGCTAAGTTAATTCATATTAATGATGTGCTTAAATTCGGAAGGAATATAATCCATGCATTGATTTAGTTGTGCTCTGATTGCTAAATCGATAGTGTTTTCTGATGTGTTTATTGTTATTGAGATTAATAAACATGAGATTAGATTGTTACTAATAGGGAAATAAATATCCTAACACTTAATTAAACTGGTGTGGTTATTCATGACTGAAAGGTCAAGGTGTGTTCAATTACTGATTCTTATTGATTGTTTATTGATTAGTGATTGTCATTATTGATTTGTGTACTGATTTATTGATTAAATGATGCAAGAAAATATTTCGTACTGGGAAGTCTCCAAGCGCTGTCCAAAGGTTTGTCGACCTAAACGCGTCTCTTTGTAAGTTTACTTATTAAGGCTCTGACGCGCTAACAGAGGTGAGGGCCTTTACAGACACAGCAGGAAAATTGATCCTTCCTAGGTGCTAAATGATCCCCTTAGAAAATAACAAACATGTTAATTCCCTTTGGTAACAGTCTTGATATCACCTGCCCATTTTTTTTCTCACACCATCAGAGGCAGAGATAAGGCTGACAGAGAATGATAGAAATTGCAGTGTATCAAAACTAACTTGTGAGCTTATTAAAAGTCACATAACCACACCTCAGAACGTGGAAGCGGTTGCGTATGAGGAGGAATCTGCAGGTAGATGGAGTATCAGCAGAAATATTAATGATAAACGTACTTTTTTTGTCTGATGAATAGTTCTACTTATAGATTCCTTACCACTAGAGTCATTACGCAAGCAGTACCTTCCAGGTGGTGGATCTGAGAATATGGTAAAACCTAAGACAAAGAAGTCCTGCAAGAAATATCTGTACAAATGGTCATCTTTGCAGACTTTGGGATTGAGGCAGTAATGCCTAGTGAAAAGGTAGACGTAAGCCCATGCTGCAGCTCAGCAAATATCCCACACAAGATGACCCTGCAACAGCAACACAAAAGCAACCTTGATTGGTGGAATGGACCCTGATGGTCTTGTGGGGCTCCTTGTTCTTGGAGGTAGAATATTTTAATATGTAAAATGATCCAATGGAACAAGAAAAATACATATTTTACATTATTGATAACAGTGCTCCTAGATCCAAGGGGTGAGCTGAACTATTCAGTGTCTTTATAATTATTGAGACCCATTAAGAAAAACCATGTCTGAAGTGACGCTTTTTGGGGGGAAGAAATATCAATTTTCTTCATAAGAAAGGGTTTCTCTATCGAATGGTAAATTCCCTTTACCAGCACGTTTTTTGTTGACCTACTTCTCTGTCTAGTCTATGTACTGCCATGGGCCTGATCAATGGGCGAGACCTGCAGCCACCCCATGCACCTACTGCCCTTAGCCATAGTATGAGCATGGTCCTATGCAGCTGCCTTGCTCACAAGCCTTTTTTTTGGCCATCACTCACACACAGGCCCTCCAAGCCAAGACCATACTCTGCACAACCTACGGCCCTACAGCCAGTTGTAGCTTCACCCAGTCCCCTACTGGCTGTAATGGTTTCAACATTTTCTGTACACAAACATCAACTACAGACACTTTAAATACAATCATATTCAGGCTTTTTGTAAATCCCTCATTTGTTGCTGCGCTTGATGGTGCTTCTTGCAAATAAAGTTTACAAAAAGTTATTGGATGGAATCCTTGCCTAATTCTCAGTTTATGATTTCTTTTGCATACTATGCTACCTTATATTATACCCAGACATTTGCAAATCAGCCCTGGTCCTACTCCAGTAGACACATTCTAGCCTGAACTGACAAGTCAAGCCCCCTTCAAACCAGAATGCAAGCAAGCCAGGACTGGTCTTTCAAGTAAAGCGCATTTGTACTGTTCTCTAGTTTCAAATGTGGTTCAAATGCGCCTCCATCACCTCTTGGCCCCAAGTTTTTTTTTTCCATTATGCACATTAGAGAACAGTTTAGAAAATTGAGAATTTTAAGTGCTTCAGCTAATCATATTTGTATTTGCCATTCATACACTATTCTTGAACAGGCACTCTTTTCTCAAACAAACACTCATTTTTTTAACGCATTTACAACTTGAAAACTCATGAGCAGCTTTGCACTATATCCGAGTTAATGTATATCTTTATAACAAGTTTTAATTAATTTAATTCAGATGTTTTGGTGAGCAGACAGCAAATGTTCTTACTGGACTTGAAAAAAGAAAATGATTCTTTTGATCTCTCCTTTACTATTACTTCCCCGGCTGCGTCGGCCTGAAACTTGTTACAACAAAACTAAGCAAGTCACCCTACGGATTCATCAAAGTTACCAGCAAATCAAAAAGGCCTTTTCAATGGAAAGTGGACATAACCATAACTACAGAGTGATATACGTATGCATATGAATTTATTAAAACAACCAACGTCTGATGTAACTTTTGAAGTGCACCTCATTGCTCAGTATTGATTTGTTTAATCATGTATTGAAGTTGCAATCATTTCTTAAACAAAAATCTTATACAAAGGAAGATCTGCAGTCTTTAGCAGATGTACTTTCTTCAGATGGATCCTTTACAAATGCCCGATTTTGTGAATAGTAACCTTCAATACACCGGTTTTGATAGGTGCCATTTTCTCTTCTGCAAAAACATGAAAAACAAAATATACTGAGGTTAACATGTTAAAAGCATTTGAAGGAAGAGAGCTTTCATTTATTTTTTACCTTCTAATGTTTACACTATGTGGTGCAGAGACTCTCTCAATTTCCAAACAGGATAAAGGGGCTTTCTGGTTCTGTCACAATGTACTCACATTTATTAGTCCTATAAATTAGAGTACACTGTTCCAAACTGCTCTGACCTCCTGGGGGACCTGGGGTCTCAGGAGCAAGAGCCCTCAAGCATCACATGGATGACTAGCATCATCATCAGGAAATGCTCCTCACCAGGCCGGCACTGCAACGCCTGGCGGGCTCCCCGAGGGGGGCTCTTATGCCGTGCTGTTCTACTTAATTAAGCGTGATAACCTACAGAGTAGATGAGGGTTGGAGAGAACAGAAGAAAGAGTTAAAATGGGTTATTCATCCCGCCAAAACATCATAATTTTAATCAGTATGGGGTTGATGAAGACCAAGACTACCCCTCCAAAGTAGTGAACCAGGCACGTAAGAGAGCTAGAAATAACAACAGGGACGCCTTACTCACAACTATTGAGAAGACACATCAGACTAGACTATCATGTGTTCCCACCTATACACCATTGTCTAATTCGATCAAGAGATTGCTAAGTAAACGATGGCCAATACGCACAAGACCCCTTTTTGCATTCAAACGCACAGCTAATATCAAGGACATTGTAGTGCATACCCGACCACGACCATCAAGTGAAGTATTGAGTCAAAGGACGCTCTGGGATCTCCCCCCAGTTGAGGGTCATCATCCTTGTGGCACGTGTAATGTATGTCCTTTCACTAGACACTTAAAAATGTTGCAGTTAAACCCCATAGGTACTTGGCACCTTAAGAAACACACTAATTGCAACACAAAAAACTGCATCTACATGATTTTATGCCCCTGTGACTTGCGTTTTATCGGCATTATGATGTTTTGGCGGGATGAATAACCAATTTTAACTCTTTCTTCTGTTCTCTCCAACCCTAATCTACTCTGTAGGTTATCACGCTTAATTAAGTAGAACAGCACGGCATAAGAGCCCCCCTCGGGGAGCCCGCCAGGCGTTGCAGTGCCGGCCTGGTGAGGAGCATTTCCCGATGATGATGCTAGTCATCCATGTGATGCTTGAGGGCTCTTGCTCCTGAGACCCCAGGTCCCCCAGGAGGTCAGAGCAGTTTGGAACAGTGTACTCTAATTTATAGGACTAATAAATGTAAGTACATTGTGACAGAACCAGAAAGCCCCTTTATCCTTGGGAGTAGTTGGGAGACTGTACACTGGACCATATATTCTCCCGGTCCCTCCAACCCCCCTCACATTTATTAGACCATAAGAATTTTGGGAGTTCTATTAAGACCAAGACAACATATTGGGAAGGATCTGAACTTGTTATTATAGTTTTGTTTAGCTGTATTCAAGTTAATATCCTAATAAGGCCCTCATTACGAATTTGGTTGATTTTTTGGGGGTGGGATACTGGAGGGTATCACACACTTAATTCCGTAGTTTATTGTTTTCTCCCCTGAATAGGAAATAAACACACGCTCCCAGAGATACCGGGTCCTTCACCACAATACTGAGCTGCTATAAACACAGAGTCAATCTCTAATGATACCGGGCCACTTAATACCAAACCACTGATATAAAGGTACCATTGATAACACTAATGGAAATGTTACTTATTTGTTATTTCATTTCTCCATCGTGGGAATCTTGAAGGAAGTCAAAAACAGCTATGGAACTCACAATACTCCTGTGTGTACACAACAGAATGGTACTGTCACTAAGGTAACATTCCCAATGTAATGTAATGTTTGGAGACAAAGTGCACAAAGTTCCCAATAAAAGGGTCTTTTGATAGAAATGTTTTTTTTTTTTTTCAAAATACCTATTTCTTTTCATGAAATAAATAATGTGACTGTGTCGCTAAACTGGCCCTTAGTTAAATACAATGTCTAGGATGACACATGAGATCGTTTGAAACATCTCAGTGGCATTTGTGGACATCCTAACCACCTGAGAAGATTTGGCCAACAATAATAATTCACAATACTGCACGAGAAGAGTGTGTCCTTGAATGGCCAAAATGTTTGGTGCCTATCTCCCTGCATCACATTTCCTATCTCTCTCTTTTGAGCCGACATACAATGGTAAGAGTGTTACTGCTACTTGGTCCATAGACGTTCTCTAATGGTGATCTCAACAAGCTCTCAATTGTGCCTATAATGGCTTCTCAACAACAGCTATTTTGCCTTCATGGCGCTCTGCAGCACCTTCTCCCCTGTGCATAAAAGTTTCAGTAGCGCACTCATGTCTGTGCCTAGATCGGCTTCACACAGTAGCTGCCTTCAGAGCCGGGCACTACTATGGCACTTTGTGCATTTAGAGACCAAAAAATATATCACCAGGTAACGGCATCTCCCCAACAATAACGATTTTACAATAAGCATGACAAAACAAACATTTACAAAGCCAGAAGCGTAGCAGCCAGCATTGCACCTATTGGCTTTCTCAATGGTTTCTGTGGTCATCTCTTAACTGGCCTTCACCTGTCCTTTTAAGTCTGGCAAAGACATAGCTTTAGCTGCCTTGCCAGCCTCCTGTAATCAAGCAATATTCACGTAAAACATACATATAAATACATATAGTAAAGCTCTTCATCAACTGGTCTGTTTGTCTGTGATACATATTTTGCTTCCGCCCACCACAGCATACAGCACATGGGAATGGGTCAGCCCACTTCCGCCAGTGCCTATTTCTTTACATTCCTTACCCTCTTTGATTTGTTTATTCATCTTTGTGTATTTAAATTATGTTTTGCAGTCGCAGTGATTCAAAGCTAATAGCAACTTTTCTTTGCATGAAAAAGAAGGATATTTCCCTGTGATATTCACTGGAACTACAATAGGTATACTTGTACATCTGCCTAATATGAAACACTCACACTGCTCTATTGTGGTTGTTTCTTTTAAATTAAAACTTTTATTGCTATATTTATGGCGTCAGGTTTAGTCAGCTACATGTTTTCTTTTTTGTTCCTTATTTCTGTGGCATATGGTTGAAATAAAAAAAGAAAGAAAAATACAAAACGCACCAGTTTATCAATGCAAGACCTATTGGCTTTGCCTATGCTTATTTTTCTAGAGCTGCCTAATGACGCCATGTCATATGTGACATTGTCATCCAATGTTGACTTTTTAGCCAATGTCACTTGGAGCTCTTTTCTTTCATCCTGTAAAACAAACATAAATGCCCCATAATGGAATTTTCTGGCAGGTCTTCCAAAAATGTCACACAAGACATTTCGCAGCTACCCTGTTTCATTCCTCCTCATGTCTGCTCGCTCTTCGCACTCCTTCCTAGATAAGTAACATTAAGTCACAGCGCCAAATGGTGTTGCATCAGGCAGCTTTCCAAGACTGACTCCGTCATTCCCTCACAGTTTATGAGGGAAGAAGACCCTTGGGCACCGAAGCTCAGTCCCTCTTCTCCAGAAGCCGGAGTGTGTTTGTTGTTCATTTCCTCAACTGTTCCCTACAGTGCACAGGTTACATTACAGAAGGTCGGATATTTCAGGTCTTTAACCTGGTTTCATAGTCGGGCAGATGTGGTGATAGCGCCGCACTCACTGTGATACTACTACTCATTTGTAATAATGACATTACCCGCAGTAAGCTTCCCTGAAGGTAGAGACAGTAAGTTACATTATACACAGCTCCTTTACCTGGTTACACCGCTCTCTCACCCGAGCTGCAGTCTCCTCACTCCCGTCCTGTCACCGGCAGGATCCGCAGCGCCCCCGCGTTCCTCCCTCCCTCGTTGAGTCCTGGACAGAAGAAGGGCCGCAGGGTGGGGGGGAAGGAGGCCCCGGAGAAGGTGAAGAGCAGAGACCGGTCATCCACATTGTACAGCGAGAGCCTGCCCGCCTCATAGTCCAGGAAGAGACCCACAGCCCCGAGGGGCGCACGGGGGGTCAGGAGGGTGGAGGGGACAGTGAGAGCTTCGTATTCACCATCTCTGAGCCACACTGTCCAGTATCCCTTCTCAGGTGATGCTGTGATCTTCCCTTTCCTGGTCACAGCCTCGTCACACACACCCAGGTCCCAGCCCGTCTTGTCCCCCACCTCCACCTCCCAGTAATGCCGCCCTGAGCTCAGCCTCTCTCTCCCCAGGACAATGACGGTATGATTGAATCTCAAGGGGGTGTCGGGCAGGTCCTGTTCTCTGTCTCTGTGCCTCACGCTCCTTCCGTCCTCGGACAGGATGAGGCACCGATGCGCAGTGTCAGGATCCAGGGTCACCGCAGCTGCAAGACACAGAAGCAGAGGTCAGAGCTCAGCAACCAATGATCACATTAGTAATTACAGCCCCCCAGCCACTGACCGCCCACAGACACGGACTCACAACACCTCAGTCCTGTATCCATCCACATTCCTACCAATGAATCATTCAGTCCTCGCACTTCTCCTCGCCTCTTTCTTTACCAGAAACACAATGCTCTGGAGCTGGTGAAACAAAACACACAATCCAGCCCTGGAGGGGACAGTGAACGGCTCTCTGTGGCCCTGCACTGCCGGGCTCTGCAGTACCCGGTTCTCGGTTCCTGGTTCTAGACTGCTGGCTCTAACATTGTGGGAAACGTTTCATATCACAAGAATTACAGAATAAGAAAAGTAATCAAAAGGGTTCTCGATGTAATCAGCACAAGTAACTGATTTAAAGAAATCCCGCTAATGGTTGGATTTATAGAAGTACATTATAAAGAATGTTTAACAATGGGAACCCCTCAGCCCACAACCCCCGTCTTCCCACCACCATCCAAACATTCCATCCAATGTCCCCTCTTTATCAGTGAAATAACCTCCCTGTCCACCTACAGCCATAAGCACCTTCAGGCCGGCTCTGTGCTGGACTCTGCTATACAGCTGCTCATGAATAAAAGGGCTTTTGTTTAAAAACGGAAAACAAACATAGGGGAGAAATATGGAGAAGCAAAATCTGTGGGAAAAATGTCACAAACAGAGACGTCCACGTGGAAATAGCTTCCTCCAGTTTATACAACTTTATTTCATTTTATTATTTCACCGACTGAAATGCAACGTTCCTTGCTATTTACTTCTGAGTTGAGCTTCCTTGGTGGATTTTTAATGCAAATTCAATCACAACGCTAGAAACATCATTTTAAGGGGACAATCGAAAGCTCCCCCACATCTGACACTTTTTCAAGCAGACCTGGTTTATTATGAGTCAGATGCAAGGTTTTAAAACTTACCAGATCTGAATCACACAATATGAGATTATTTCAGTGTGATAATGCAAGCAGGGCACCTCTCATACAGCAAAGCAGCATAGAGCGTTGTATTCTAAGAGTGGGTTGTGGGGTCCGCCTGAGACCCGACCAAGGGAACCAGAATGGGGGTTCTCAACAGTAGAAACTTGAACAGAGAGTGGTTTACTGCGCAGAGCAGAGCACCGGTGAGGTTGTGTAAAGAAATCTGGGAGGCAGTGGCCATTGTAAGGCGTTGAGGGTTGTGCAAAGTGGAGGGTCGAGGCTGTGCAGTGATTGCACTGCCGTGTAGGGAATGAGGCTGGCCCATTGGACTATGCAGTGTAATAATTGGGGCTGTGCAGATTGCACTATGCTGTGCAAGGATTGAGACTGTGCAGGGATTGGGCTATGCAGTGTAAGGATTGGGGCTGTGCCGGTTGCACTATGCTGTGCAAGGACTGAGACTGTGCAGGGATTGGCTATGCAGTGTAAGGATTGGGGCTGTGCAGGGATTGGACTATGCTGTGTAACGGCTGAGACTGTGCAGAGAATGGACTATGCAGTGTAAGGATTGGGGCTGTGAAGATTGAACTATGCTGTGTAAGGACTGAGACTGTGCAGGGACTATGCAGTGTAAGGATTGGGGCTGTGAAGATTGAACTATGCTGTTTAAGAACTGAGGGTGTGCACAGCTTGAACTATGCAGTGCAGGGATTAAGAATGTGCAGGGATTGGACAATGACGTGTAAGGGCTGAGGCTGTGCAGAGACTAGACTATGCTGTGCAGAGAATGAGCCAGTGCAGAGATTGGACTATGGTGTGCAGAGATGGTGGTTGTGCAGAGATTGGACTATACTGTGTAGGGATTTATGCTCTGCAGCTTTGACTGTGCTGTGTAGGGGCTGATCAGTGTAGATATTGGACTATGCTTTGCAGGAATTGAGGGTGTGCAAAGTCTGGACTATGGTGTCTAAGGACTGCGGCCGTGCAGATTGGTCTATGCTCTGTAGGGAG
Source organism: Pleurodeles waltl (assembly GCF_031143425.1). Taxonomy (NCBI): domain Eukaryota; kingdom Metazoa; phylum Chordata; class Amphibia; order Caudata; family Salamandridae; genus Pleurodeles; species Pleurodeles waltl. The sequence continues at coordinate 73,850,622 of NC_090445.1, forward strand.
CAAAAGCATGCAGAGATTGGACTATGCTGTGCAAAGACTGAGCTGTGCAGATTGGACAATGTTGTGCAGGGATTGAGGTAGTGCAAAGATAGGGGCAAAGGCAATGCAGAGATTGGACTATGCTGTGTAAAGATTGAGGGTGTGCAGAGACTGGACACTGCTATAAAGGGATTGGGTTGTGTGTAGAATGGAGTGTGCTCTGTAGGGATTGAGGCTATGCAGAGACTGGACTATGCTGTGTAGAGATTGAGGCTTTCCAGACAAAGGACTGTGCTGTGCAGAGACTGAGCAGGGTTTGGACTCTGCTGTGTACAGATTGGGGCTGTGCAGACTGGACGATGCTGTGTAGCGATTGAGGGTGTGCAGAAGTTGGATTATGCTGTTCAGGGATTGAGGCTCTGCAGGCACCAGACTATGCTGTGTGTAGAATGGCGAGATGAGCTCAGAGTGACGAACATGCCAGAGTGGAGAGGGCTCAGCTCTGAGTAGAGGACTGTGCAAAGTGCCAAGGGCTGTGCAGACTGTGGAGATTTGTACACTGAAGAAGTGGGCAGGGGTTTGAGGGCTTTGTATTCATTTATTTGCAGTTTTTATAAAGAGCGAACAAGCCCCGAAATTGTACCTGAGTGGGTTACATAGCAACAGTTACTACTGCATTCAAGCAATTTATTAAAGAACAGATGTACGGGTTACGAAGTCCAGCAACAAATTACACAATTATCGAGTTTAAACAGACGTCTTATACATGAACAGAATTAGTGACTCATCTAGATATGCGGTGGCTGTAAAGCAAATCACAAAAATTAAAGAGGAAACAACCTCGGTGGCGAACATCACAGTTGTTGAGAAAAAACAAGTTCCTAATTAATTTCACTGGTTGTGATTGGTTTAAAGCCCAGGCTGGAGAACCTGGTGTCTGAGATGATCACGCCCTGTGGCATGAGGCCTGCCACCAATAAGAGAACTAATGAGTGGTCCAGGTAAATGTGAAATGAGTCAGGTGGTCTCAGACTGTAGGAAAGTACCAGCTTGCCTGGCATGTTACCCCCATATTTCACTGTATATATGTTGTTTTAGTTGTATGTGTCACTGGGACCCTGCCAGCCAGGGCCCCAGTGCTCATAAGTGTGCCCTGTATGTGTTACCTGTGTTATGACTAACTGTCTCACTGAGGCTCTGCTATCCAGAACCTCAGTGGTTATGCTCTCTCATTTTCTTTCCAAATTGTCACTAACAGGCTAGTGACCAATTTCACCAATTTACATTGGCATATTGGAACACCCTTATAATTCCCTAGTATATGGTACTGAGGTACCCAGGGTATTGGGGTTCCAGGAGATCCCTATGGGCTGCAGCATTTCTTGTGCCACCCATAGGGAGATCTGACAATTCTTACACAGGCCTGCCAGTGCAGCCTGAGTGAAATAACGTCCACGTTATTTCACAGCCATTTACCACTGCACTTAAGTAACTTATAAGTCACCTATATGTCTAACCTTTACCTGGTAAAGGTTGGGTGCTAAGTTACTTAGTGTGTGGGCACCCTGGCACTAGCCAAGGTGCTCTCACATTGTTCAGGGCAAATTCCCCGGACTTTGTGAGTGCAGGGACACCATTACACACGTGCACTATACATATGTCACGGCATATGTATAGCGCCACAATGGTAACTCCGAACATGGCCATGTAACATGTCTAGGATCATGGAATTGTCCCCCCAATGCCATTCAGGCATTGGGGAGACAATTCCATGATCCCCTGAGTCTCTAGCTCAGACCCGGGTACTGCCAAACTACCTTTCCCAGGGTTTCACTGTAGCTGCTGCTGCTGCCAACCCCTCAGACAGGTTTCTGCCCTCCTGGGGTCCAGCCAGGCTTGGCCCAGGAAGGCAGAACAAAGGACTTCCTCAGAGAGAGGGTGTTACACCCTCTCCCTTTGGAAAAAGGTGTCAGGGCTGGGGAGGAGTAGCCTCCCCTAGCCTCTGGAAATGCTTTGATGGGCACAGATGGTGCCCATCTCTGCATAAGCCAGTCTACACCGGTTCAGGGATCCCCCAGCCCTGCTCTGGCGCAAAACTGGACAAAGGAAAGGGGAGTGACCACTCCCCTGACCTGCACCTCCCCTGGGAGGTGTCCAGAGCTCCTCCAGTGTGCTCCAGACCTCTGCTATCTTGGAAACAGAGGTGCTGCTGGCACACTGGACTCCTCTGAGTGGCCAGTGCCAGCAGGTGACGTCAGAGACTCCTTCTGATAGGCTCCTCCAGGTGTTGCTAGCCTATCCTCTCTCCTAAGTAGCCAAACCTCCTTTTCTGGCTATTTAGGGTCTCTGCTTTGGGGAATTCTTTAGATAACGAATGCAAGAGCTCATCAGAGTTCCTCTGCATCTCTCTCTTCACCTTCTGCCAAGGAATCGACTGCTGACTGCTCTGGAGGCCTGGAAAACTGCAACAAAGTAGCAAAGACGACTACTGCGACCTTGTAACGCTGATCCTGCCGCCTTCTCAACTGTTTTCCTGGTGGTGCATGCTGTGGGGGTAGTCTGCCTCCTCTCTGCACTAGAAGCTCCGAAGAAATCTCCTGTGGGTCGACGGAATCTTCCCCCTGCAACCGCAGGCACCAAAGAACTGCATCACCGGTCCTCTGGGTCTCCTCTCAACACAACAAGCGAGGTCCCTTGAACTCAGCAACTCTGTCTAAGTGACTTCCACAGTCCAGTGACTCTTTAGTCCAAGTTTGGTGGCGGTAAGTCTGAGCCTCCCCACGCTAGACTGCATTGCTGGGAACCGCGTGTTTTGCAGCTACTCCGGCTCCTGTGCACTCTTCCAGGATTTCCTTTGTGCACAGCCAAGCCTGGGTCCCCAGCACTCTAACCTGCAGTGCACAACCTCCTGAGTTGTCCTCAGGCGTCGTGGGACTCTCATTTGTGACTTCGGGTGAGCTCCGATTCACTCCACTTCGTAGTGCCTATTCCGGCACTTCTGCGGGTGCTGCTTGCTTCTGAGTGGGCTCTTTGTCTTGCTGGACGCCCCCTCTGTCTCCTCACGCAATTGGCGACATCCTGGTCCCTCCTGGGCCACAGCAGCATCCAAAAACCCTAACCACGACCTTTGCAGCTAGCAAGGCTTGTTGGCGGTCTTTCTGCACGAAAACACCTTTGCACGACTCTTCACGACGTGGGACATCCATCCTCCAAAGGGGAAGTTTCTAGCCCTTGTCGTTCAGAATCCACAGCTTCTACCATCCGGTGGCAGCTTCTTTGCACCCACAGCTGGCATTTCCTGGGCATCTGCCCACTCCCGACTTGATCGTGACTTTTGGACTTGGTCCCCTTGTTCCACAGGTACTCTCGTCTGGAAATCCATTGTTGTTGCATTGCTGGTGTTGGTCTTTCCTGCAGAATTCCCCTATCATGACTTCTGTGCTCTTTGGGGAACTTAGGTGCACTTTGCACCCACTTTTCAGGGTCTTGGGGTGGGCTATTTTTCTAACCCTCACTGTTTTCTTACAGTCCCAGCGACCCTCTACAAGGTCACATAGGTTTGGGGTCCATTCGTGGTTCGCATTCCACTTCCAGAGTATATGGTTTGTGTTGCCCCTATCCCTATGGGCCCCCATTGCATTCTATTGTGACTATACATTGTTTGCACTGTTTTCTATTGCTATTACTGCATATTTTGGTATTGTGTACATATATCTTGTGTATATTTGCTATCCTCATACTGAGGGTACTCACTGAGATACTTTGGCATATTGTCATAAAAATAAAGTACCTTTATTTTTAGTATATCTGTGTATTGTGTTTTCTTATGATATTGTGCATATGACACTAGTGGTACTGTAGGAGCTTCACTCGTCTCCTAGTTCAGCCTAAGCTGCTCTGCTAAGCTACCTTTTCTATCAGCCTAAGCTGCTAAACACCCCTCTACACTAATAAGGGATACCTGGGCCTGGTGCAAATTGTAAGTACCCCTTGGTACTCACTACAAGCCAGTCCAGCCTCCTACACATACCCACTTGTGATGTGTGTGCGCGACATATTCGGGGATTAGTGCACCTAATCACAAAATATTCTTATTGCTTTGGAAACTGAACTGATTTTGCCTCAGACCTTGGGGAGTCCTTTTATTACCCATTCTCCAGAGCAAAGAAGGTGTAGAAAATGATTGGGCAGGCTATCACATTCTACTCCCGATGTGACTTATTAAGTTATTCATTCTCCATTAAAATACCCCTCCTGAGCATGCACCAAACACCCCAAAATAGGAATAACAGAAGAATGATCTCAAGAAATCGTCTTATGATTGACAATTTCTAACAAAACCCCTGATGCATTACTTCTTGGTTCATCTATATTTCCAAATATTTCCTACCCATTGTGTAATTTCTGGAGTAGTTTAAAGCAGAAACACTGAATCAGAGAATGAATAGGGGATCAGAAGAAGCAGTGGCTCTCAAAACTGACCATCCATTTGTGCCCCCTATAGCTGCCAAATTGATCCTTTGATGCAAAAGCAACAGAAGATGGACGGAATGCAGAACAAATCAAACATTCACCCCCAGTCACAGATCTGGGTTTAATTCATCTGTTTTTTTGCTTGTCATGCCATTCAAACTCAGACCCAGCCATATGCAAATCAGTCCAGCCCGAACTGCCAGGCCAAGTCCTCACTGGACCAGAAACAAGCATCCTGGGACCGGTTTCAGGGTATCACCCTTCATCAGCCAAGCTAGCTTGAATCTGGTGGCATAGCAAGGTCCTGTGCTCACTGTATCTCTACACTCCGGCAAAAATGTTCAGGTTAAGTGCTGAGAGCAATGACATGTTGTAATTCAGGGCCAGACAGGGAATACAAAGCAGCCCTGGCACATTTTGTCAGAACAGTCCCCATAGAGTACAAAGCTAGTGAGCCCGAGCACTACAATGGCAAACAGTACATTCTACCACACACTTTTCATTATATATTCACTTGCATTGGTTTGTAAAGCATAGTAAATGATGACCTTACAGAGCATCTTTATTGTGGCTCTTCAATGGTTCCTCCACCATCACTCTCTAACAGTGCCTCTCATCGTTCCATAGCCCCTTTCGTATATGTATTTCATTAATTATATAGCACCTCTCTCACCAGCACAGGGTGTTGGAGCACTTTACATGACACACACATACAGAGACAATGATCATACGTGTATCAATCAGTGTATAGAAAACGTTATATAAGACAAAGGGGACAACAAGGTGTAGGAGTCACATCTCATCCATACTGGCAGGAGTTTTTAAGAGTGCTTGGTCTGGGGAAGCAGAAACTCAGGATTCAGAACATAACATAGTAGTTAGGAGTGACATTACTAATAATTTATTTCTACCCAAACAAACCCTTTTTAGCAAAATTAGGATAATCAAAGACTGGGAAAAAATAACTTTCTAACCTGTACCATGCAGTTTGCATTCAGCTCTTTCAAGGTCCTAGTTCACGCTGCTGAATTATGAGTAACAAAAGGATCTCTGTGACAAAAGCAGTATCCCACTGAGCTATGCACAAAAAATACTGTTCTGTAATCCCCATAGCACACATTCCTATTAACCCTCTGAGCTACCTTAGATGGGTCAAAACTGCCCCTTGACAAAACCTCATCTCTCTCCAGCAGGTACATTAATCACCAGAGCTACCTTGGCACTTTTATTGTTGCCTGAAAACTGTTGGTTATACAAGGAACCGTTCAGTGTTTTCAAAACTGCTGCATGCGGCACTGCTACAAAACCAGCCCCCAAGTAAAAAAAAAGCATCCCCCACCCTTCCAGCCTCCCGGCGAAATGCCCAATGACCTGTACGGCCGGTCCAGTCTTGTTGTTATTTGCTTCCTCTCCAAAGGAATTGGCGCCCGCACTTTATTTGGCTGTCCGGCGATGGGTTTAGCAAGTCGGGTGAGCCCTCTGTATATGCGAACTGCTGGTAAGATCTTGATGTTTTAAACTTTGAATGTTTTTGTGTATGGTAGTCCGTGATGTGTGCATGGAGGAGAACTACACTAAGAGGGGGTTGTGCTGTAGATGGAGGGCTGTATAAAGAGCTGGGGCTGTGAAAAGAGAAGTAATGTACCGTGAGAGAAGTGATGTACCGTGAGAGAAGTGATGTACTGTGAGAGAAGTGATGTACCGTGAGAGAAGTGATGTACTGTGAGAGAAGTGATGTACTGTGAGAGAAGTGATGTACCGTGAGAGAAGTGATGTACCGTGAGAGAAGTGATGTACCGTGAGAGAAGTGATGTACCGTGAGAGAAGTGATGTACCGTGAGAGAAGTGATGTACCGTGAGAGAAGTGATGTACCGTGAGAGAAGTGATGTACCGTGAGAGAAGTGATGTACCGTGAGAGAAGTGATGCGCTGTGAGAGAAGTGATGGACTGTGAGAGAAGTGATGGACTGTGAGAGAAGTGATGCGCTGTGAGAGAAGTGATGGACTGTGAGAGAAGTGATGTACCGTGAGAGAAGTGATGTACCGTGAGAGAAGTGATGCACCGTGAGAGAAGTGATGTCCTGTGAGAGAAGTGATGGACTGTGAGAGAAGTGATGGACTGTGAGAGAAGTGATGCGCTGTGAGAGAAGTGATGCGCTGTGAGAGAAGTGATGCGCTGTGAGAGAAGTGATGCGCTGTGAGAGAAGTGATGTACCGTGAGAGAAGTGATGCACCGTGAGAGAAGTGATGCACCGTGAGAGAAGTGATGGACTGTGAGAGAAGTGATGGACTGTGAGAGAAGTGATGTACTGTGAGAGAAGTGATGTACCGTGAGAGAAGTGATGTACCGTGAGAGAAGTGATGTACTGTGAGAGAAGTGATGCACCGTGAGAGAAGTGATGCGCCGTGAGAGAAGTGATGCACTGTGAGAGAAGTGATGTACCGTGAGAGAAGTGATGTACCGTGAGAGAAGTGATGTACCGTGAGAGAAGTGATGCACCGTGAGAGAAGTGATGCACCGTGAGAGAAGTGATGCACCGTGAAGGAAGTGATGGACTGTGAGAGAAGTGATGGACTGTGAGAGAAGTGATGTACCGTGAGAGAAGTGATGTACCGTGAGAGAAGTGATGTACCGTGAGAGAAGTGATGTACTGTGAGAGAAGTGATGCACCGTGAGAGAAGTGATGCGCTGTGAGAGAAGTGATGCACTGTGAGAGAAGTGATGCACCGTGAGAGAAGTGATGTACCGTGAGAGAAGTGATGTCCTGTGAGAGAAGTGATGGACTGTGAGAGAAGTGATGGACTGTGAGAGAAGTGATGGACTGTGAGAGAAGTGATGCACCGTGAGAGAAGTGATGTACCATGAGAGAAGTGATGTACCGTGAGAGAAGTGATGTCCTGTGAGAGAAGTGATGTATTGTGAGAGAAGTGATGTACTGTGAGAGAAGTGATGTACCGTGAGAGAAGTGATGCGCTGTGAGAGAAGTGATGTACCGTGAGAGAAGTGATGTACTGTGAGAGAAGTGATGTACCGTGAGAGAAGTGATGTACCGTGAGAGAAGTGATGTACCGTGAGAGAAGTGATGCACCGTGAGAGAAGTGATGCACCGTGAGAGAAGTGATGCGCTGTGAGAGAAGTGATGCGCTTTGAGAGAAGTGATGCACCGTGAGAGAAGTGATGTACCGTGAGAGAAGTGATGTACTGTGAGAGAAGTGATGTACCGTGAGAGAAGTGATGTACCGTGAGAGAAGTGATGTACCGTGAGAGAAGTGATGTATTGTGAGAGAAGTGATGTACTGTGAGAGAAGTGATGTACTGTGAGAGAAGTGATGTACCGTGAGAGAAGTGATGTACCGTGAGAGAATTTATGTACTGTGAGAGAAGTGATGTACCGTGAGAGAAGTGATGTACCGTGAGAGAAGTGATGTGCTGTGAGAGAAGTGATGTACTGTGAGAGAAGTGATGTCCTGTGAGAGAAGTGATGTCCTGTGAGAGAAGTGATGTATTGTGAGAGAAGTGATGTACTGTGAGAGAAGTGATGTACTGTGAGAGAAGTGATGTCCTGTGAGAGAAGTGATGTCCTGTGAGAGAAGTGATGTCCTGTGAGAGAAGTGATGTATTGTGAGAGAAGTGATGTACTGTGAGAGAAGTGATGTCCTGTGAGAGAAGTGATGTCCTGTGAGAGAAGTGATGTCCTGTGAGAGAAGTGATGTACCGTGAGAGAAGTGATGTGCTGTGAGAGAAGTGATGTACTGTGAGAGAAGTGATGTCCTGTGAGAGAAGTGATGTATTGTGAGAGAAGTGATGTACTGTGAGAGAAGTGATGTATTGTGAGAGAAGTGATGTACTGTGAGAGAAGTGATGTACTGTGAGAGAAGTGATGTCCTGTGAGAGAAGTGATGTCCTGTGAGAGAAGGGCTGGGCAGTGTGCACCACTTGAAGGAAGGTGCACAGTGTTACACTGTGCATAGAGTTAGCCTGAGTATAGAGGACTGCAGACAGGGCGGAGCAGTGTAGGGCTGTGCAGAAAGTGGTTTGAGTTCTGCTCTTCCCAGTGGGTGTGCAGAGACTGGAGCTCTGTGTAGATGGCATCTAGAGAGTGGTGATTGTGCTGGGAGAGTAGGACTGCTTAGATGTTTGTGTAAGTAATGTGGGGGGCTATTCTGAAGGTGGTGAGATGCACAGAGGTGAGATATGCAGAGTGTAGGGAACTGCCATTATCACAGTGACAGCTCCCATTTTAGTCAGTCTGTTGTCATTCCACGCCTGCTTTGAGATTTTCTTTATCTTTAATAGAAAGTGTGAAGTTCTTAGACACACATGAAAAATACTGATTTCATGTCCGCCTGCTATCTATGCTGACATGTTGTGCTGTTTATAGTAGTGAACGCTGACATTACGTTATGCCCCCTTGCTGTATAGGATGCCAAACTTTTTATTGTTTATAATAATGGCTGCTTAAGGCCAATATGTGGCTAGAGCTGATGTATTCTACTCTGTTTTAGTTTAGACCTAGTGTCTCCAAGTCCTGTTTTATTTTATAAATATAATATAAAGCCAGTGGACAATTGCTATATAATCCCAGGTATTTGATTATTGATTGGGAGACATCGCCAGAGATCATGCCAGATTGTGGAGCCAACTACTCTCAAGGCATTGATTCTAGAACCCGTGCAGAAGATGTCCTTCACCCTCAAGTGTATATTTTCTTCCACGGCACAGTTCATTGTACCAGTAGAAGTCCCTGTTGTACCAGTAGAAGTCCCTGTTTCTAAGTGCTATCTTTGAGTATATTATTCATAAACAAAAGATTGTTTGGATTGCCACTATGTCCCTGAACTCACCTAGCACGACTGATAGTTCCCACAAAACTCTGCGTGCACAGGATTGCTCAGTGGGCGAGGGCTGCAGTCCAACTGGCTTTTCTAATTCAACGTTGAGGCCCTGAACTAAGTCCTTGCATCAGAGAGTGAGATTTCTGACCCCTTGGCTGTGGAACACCCCCGGTCGCATCAGGACTGGTGTGGGCGAAGCGCTATGTATTATAGGAAAGTTAAAACCGTGTGCTGCTTTTGGCTGGAAATGTAACAGCATTTAGCAATAGAATATAACACAATAGCATACACAAGGCAACATAAAACAAAACATAATGACACAACACAACAAACCAATTCATTCCTGTTCTGCTAAGCCTTTTCCCCTCCTGTGGTAAGCCTTTTTTGGTCTATTTGGGGTAGTTCGCACTTAGGGCCCCATAACGTTTTGTACATGTAAGCTAGCCACACCAATTTTGCGCCCTTGTTTTCCAGCATCCTAGGGATTCTAATGGCACCTTGAGTTTGTGGGTTCCCCTGGTGGGGACTGAGAAATTTGCCAAAACCTGGCAGAAAATTGTTTTTTAGGGGGAAAAATGGGAAGAAAGTGCTGCAGAAGAAAACATCTGCTTTTTTCTGCAAATGGCATCAATGAAAGGTTTGCAGTGCTAAACTCAGCATCTACCCAGCTTTCAGGAACAAAGTAGAAACAGAAAAACAAATGTTTCAACTCTATTTTGGCATTTTACTGGGACATACTCCAGTTTTCCTATTTTTTGTGCTTTCAACTTCCTTCCAGTTAGTGACAGAAATGGGTGTGAAACCAGTGGTGGATCCCAGAAAGCTGTACATTTCTGAAAAGTAGACAAAATTCTGAATTCAGCAACGGGTCATTTTTGTAGATCAGTCAAGGTTTTCCTATAGAAAGTAACAGTTGAAATTAAAATAAATATTTAAATTGAGTTGAACACCTTTTCCAACTATGGAGGATTTTCAAAAGAAATACACCATTACGTCTGCGGGACCATTTGTGTACCGGTGTAGGAAAGTAGCCTCTTTATAGCTTGGTTACCCCTACTTTTGACCTGTTTGGCAGTGTCTTTGACTGTGTTCACTGGGATCCTGCTAACCAGGACTCCAGTGACTGTGCGTTCGCCTCTAAATTTGGTTGCTGGTAACCTTTTATCCCCACAAGTGGCATACTGATGCCTCCATGTAAGTCCCTAGTATATGGTACCTAGGTACCCAGGACATTGGGGTTCCAGGGGATCCCTATGTAATGCAGCAGTTATTCTGCAACCCATAGGGAGCCAATGCAAAGGGTTCTGCAGGCCTGCCATTGCAGTCTCGTGAACCGGGTGCATACACCCGGTTTCACTACAGGTCAACGCACCAGGTCACTGTAAGTCACCCCTATGATAGGTCCTCTCAGCCCAGAGTGCAGGGTGCATGTATCTGTGTGTGAGGGCACCCTTGCACTAGCATTGGTGCCCCCACAACTCCAGCCCCATTTTACTGGACTTTATGAGTGCGGGGACGCCATTTTATATGTGTACTGGTCATAGGTCACCACCTATGTCCTCATAGGTCACCACCTATGTCCAGCTACATAATGGTAACTCAGGACCTGGGCATGTTTGGTATCAAACATGTTGGAATCATACCCCAGTGCTGTTGCAAGTCTTGTAAGTATGATTCCATGCACTCTGGGGGCTCCTTAGAGGACCCCCAGCATTGCTCCCACAAGTCTTACAGGGTTTTCCAAGACAGCCCAGCTGCGGCCACCCCTCAGACAGGTTTCTGCCCTGCTGCTGCTTGATCTGACCAAGCCCAGGAAGGCATAACAACGGATTTCCTTTGGGAGAGGGAGTTAACACCCTCTCCATTTGGAAATAGGTGTGACTGGCTTGGGAGGCATAGCCTCCCCATGCCACTGGCTTTGCTTTGAAGGGCACATTTGGTGACCTCCATGCATAAACCAGTCCACACCGGGTCAGGGACCCCCCAGTCCCTGCTCTGGCGCAAAACTGGACAATGGAAAGGGGAGTGACCACTCCCCTGTTCATCACCACCCCAGGGGTGGAGCCCAGAGCTCCTCCAGAGGGTCCCTGTGTTCTGCCGTCTTTATTCAAAGGTTGGCAGGGAATTCTAGGAGCATCTGAGTGTCCAGGCCAGGCAGGTGACGTCAGAGGCACCCTCTGATAGGTAGTCACCTAGTTAGGTGACCAAGCCCCCTCTGTGGGCTATTTAGGTTCTTCCTCTGGGGTGGGTCCTCAGATTCTGCTTGCAAGATTCCAGCAGGACTCCCCTGCAACCTCTGCTTCAACTTCTGACCTCTGGAACCGCGATTGGCCCCCTCAGGAACCTATAAGCTGCAGATTCACGAGGAAGACTCTTCTGCAACATTGTATGAGGAATTCCTGCCAGCTTTGCAACATTTCCCCGGCTGCGCATCCTCAGAAAACTGCAATTCCTCAGCCTACACAAGAAAAAGGAATCTCCCTTAGGGTGAAGGCATCACTCCCCTGTAACTACAAGTACCTGCCTGCAACGACGACCGGCTGCATGGATCTCCCCTCATCCTGAGTAGCGTGGGTCCTGTGTCACGGGTGGTGGTCCAGAGAGTCGCTCTTGGCCCTCTCTACCAGCTGTCACACTTTGGTGGTGGTAAGTCTTTTCCACTCCACCAAAGGCAGTATCCCTTGCATAGCATCCTTTGCAGCTGCCAAGGCTTGTTTGCTTCATCTCCAGGCAATGTGTAGCTCCAGCCCCCAGCACTCCCTCCTGCAACTCCTGGGCATCTGGATGGTCCTCTGACGACGTGGGAGCAACTTCTCTGGTGCTGCTTCTGTGACTTCTGTGTCCCTGTTCTGTGGGACACCTGTGGGTGCTGTCTCTCCTCCTGTGGGCCTTCTGCAATGCAGAGGGCCCCCTGTGACACCCTCCTGGGTAGAGTCCTCTTGGACATTGCTGGGCCCCGGCAGCACCCCTTTTCCTCCAACCGCGAGTTTGCCTTTGCCAAGGCTTGTTGGTGGAAATCCTTCACCGACACACATCTGCAATCCAGCTTCCACTGTGGGATACTTTTTGCATGCATCAGAAACTCTTCTCCAGCTTCTCTGCTGCAGTGCTGATCTGTCTTCTTTCTACCTCCACCAACTCCATAAGGTACCTCTGGGTGGTTAGTATCTCCTACTACCCCTGGACTCCACAGACAGTTCTGGACTTGGTTCCCTCTCTCCACAGGTCTCCATCTTCGTTATTCCACTGCTGGTTTCTTGCAGGCTGCTCTGGGTGTCTTCTGTTTCTTCTTTTCATCCTTTGGGGTGATTTTGGGGACATCCAGTGTTTTACTCCTGCATTCATGGTCGCTGGGGAGTAGTGTATTACTTACCTGTGTGGTTTCCTAGTTCTCCCAGCTCCCCTCTACACGATTTACTTATCTAGGTGGGGGCCCAGTGTTCGCATTCCACCTTCTTAAGCATATGGTTTGGGCTCCCCCTAGGGCTTCTATTGCACATTGCTATTTTACACAGTTTTATAACCTTTTTATGCCTCTTACTGTTTAATAGTGTATATATATATATATATATATATATATATATATATATATATATATAGTGTATTTACTTACCTCCTATTGGAAGGTTGCCTCTAGTATTTTCTGATACTGTTTTGAAAAATAAAGTACCTTTATATTTGTACAACCAAGCGTTTTCTTTCTTGTATGTAAGTATTGTGTAACTGTAGTGGTACTGCATGAACTTTGCATGTCTCCTAGGTAAGCCTTGGCTGCTCATCCACAGCTACCTCTAGAGAGCCTGGCTTCTAGACACTGCCTGCACTTCACTGAGAGGGGATCCCTGGACCTGGTATAAGTACCATAGGCACGCACCATACACCAGGCCAGCTTCCTACAACCGGGTGTCCAGCAATTCAGTTGGTAAAATCTAAAGAGTGAAAAATATTTATCAACGAATCCTATGTATTTCTGTAATGGGCACAAGCTATGGAGTTTAGAAGCAGTGGTTATTTGCACATCTATGAATTTGAGATTACCCACACCAGCATGTGAATTACAGGGCATTTCTCAAAATGACTTCTTTCTTACACACTGTCTTATATTTGGAATGGCCAAATGTAGAGAAAGACAATTGGCAATAACACTTTTTCTCCTATTATGTATTCCTCCTAGTCGCCCAATAAAAATGGTACCTCACTTGTGCGGCTAGTCCTACTGCCCGCCACAGGAAACACCTGAAAACACAACATGGGCACATAATTTTTCCACTGAAAACTGATGTGTTTTTTGCAAAGTGCCTAGCTGTATATTTTGGGCTCTAGCTCAGCCGGCACTTAAGGAAACCTAATAAAACTGTACATTTTTAAAAATTAAACACCTAGGGAAATCCAGGATGGGGTTATGTGTGGAGCTCTCACTAGGGGCCAGATGTATGAAAATTTTTTGCACTCGCAAACGGTGCGAATCGCAAAATTCGGCCGTTTGCGAGTGCAAAAAAGTGGTCTGCGATGCATGAAAGGCATTCACAGACCACAAATAAGAAATTGCTAAAATTGCAATTTCTTGCGTTGCGAACTGGTTTTGCGAGTCGCAGAATGGCATTTTGCACATGCAAAATACCATGAAATGAAACCAGGTGGTAACCTGGTACAAAATTTAAAAATGCATTTGAAATGCATTTTTAAATTGAACATGTAAAGCACACATGCCCTTTTGGCATGTGTGCACCTTACATGTTCCCCAAAACATTTTTGGGGTGCAGCAGAGGGGGCCTTAGGGCCCCAGCACCATGGGCATTTGCATTTCCAAAATTGCGATTTCTGAACCAGAAATCGCAATTTTGGAAATGCAAAAAATTCGAAGCTATGGGCCAACAGGCCCATAGCTGTGAATGGGGCCGGTATCGCAATTTGCGATTCGGTAATAGCATTTGCGATTTTTCAGAAATCGCTATTACCAAATCGCAAATGTGATACATGGCACTTTGCGAGTCGGAAATAGCGATTTCTTAAAAATCGCTATTTCCGACTCACAAAGGGCCATGATGATACATCTAGCCCTAGGTTCTGTAACCCAGAATCCTTTGCAAACCTCAACATTTGTCTAAAAACACAACTTTTCCTCACTTTTCTGTGATGGAAAGTTCTGAAATCCGAGGGGAACTACAAATTTCCTTCCACCCAGCATTCCCCCAAGTCTCCTGATAAAAATGTTACCTCACTTGTGTGGGTAGACCTAGTGCCCGTTACAAGAAACGCCCCAAAACGCAACATGGACACATCACATTTTTCCATGGAAAACTTGCGTTTTTTGCCAAGTGCCTGGCTGTGGATTTTGGGCTCTAGCTCAGCTGGCACTTAGGGAAACGTAGCAAACCTGTACATTTTATAAAACTAGACCCCCAGGGGAATCTAAGATGGGATGATTTATGTGGTTCTTGCCAGGTTCTGTTACCCAAAATCCCTTGAAAACCTCAAAATTGGTCTAAGAGGAAAATGTCACTTACCCAGTGTACATCTGTTCGTGGCATTAGTCGCTGCAGATCCACATGCTTTGCATAGTCCGCCCTCTGGTGTTGGGTCGGAGTGTTACAAGTTGTTTTTCTTCTAAGAAGTCTTTTCGAGTAACGAGACCGAGGGACTCCTCCTACTTTGGTTCCATTGCGCATGGGCGTCGACTCCATGTTAGATTGTTTTCCCCGCAGAGGGTGAGGTAGGAGTTGTGTATGCTAGTAATAGTGCCCATGCAATGGAATGAATACGTATGTACAAAATGAAGGTTAAAGTAATATATTTACAAATGTACAAATGTTGAAGACTACTTCTAAACGGCTACAGGTTCCCGGGGAGGCGGGTGGGCGCATGTGGATCTGCAGCGACTAATGCCACGAACAGATGTACACTGGGTGAGTGACATTTTCCGTTCGGTGGCATCTGTAGCTGCAGATGCACATGCTTTGCATAGACTAGTAAGCAGTTATCTCCCCAAAAGCGGTGGTTCAGCCTGTAGGAGTGGAAATAGTTTGAAATAAAGTTCTTAGTACAGCTTGACCTACTGTGGCTTGTTGTGCAGATAGCACGTCTACACAGTAGTGCTTAGTAAATGTGTGAGTCGTAGACCATGTTGCTGCCTTACATATTTCGTTCATTGGAATATTTCCTAGAAAGGCCATGGTAGCACCTTTCTTTCTGGTTGAGTGTGCCTTTGGAGTGATGGGCAGTTCTCTTTTTGCTTTAAGATAGCATGTTTGGATGCATTTTACTATCCATCTAGCAATACCTTGTTTTGAAATTGGATTTCCTGCATGAGGTTTTTGGAAGGCAATAAATAGTTGTTTTGTCTTCCTAATTTGTTTTGTCCTGTCAATGTAGTACATTAGTGCTCTCTTGATGTCTAACGTATGTAGTGCCCTTTCAGCTATTGAATCTGGCTGTGGGAAGAACACTGGTAATTCCACTGTTTGGTTTAAGTGGAACGGTGAGATAACCTTAGGTAGGAATTTTGGATTTGTTCTTAGAACCACTTTATTTTTGTGAATTTGAATAAAAGGTTCCTGTATGGTAAACGCCTGTATTTCACTTACTCTTCTTAGAGATGTGATGGCAATGAGAAATGCAACTTTCCACGTTAAGTATTGCATTTCACAAGAATGCATGGGTTCGAAAGGTGGACCCATGAGCCTTGTTAAAACAATGTTAAGGTTCCATGAAGGAACAGGTGGTGTCCTTGGTGGTATAATTCTTTTTAAGCCCTCCATAAACGCTTTAATGACAGGTATTCTAAATAGGGATGTTGAATGAGTAATCTGCAGGTAAGCAGATATTGCTGCGAGATGTATTTTTATGGAAGAGAAAGCTAGATTTGATTTCTGTAAATGTAGTAAATATCCTACTACATCTTTTGGAGATGCATGCAATGGTTGAATTTGATTATTATGACAGTAACAAACACATCTTTTCCATTTACTTGCATAGCAGTGCCTAGTGGATGGTCTCCTGGCTTGTTTTATGACTTCCATACACTCCTGAGTGAGATCTAAGTGTCCAAATTCTAGGATTTCAGGAGCCAAATTGCTAGATTCAGCGATGCTGGATTTGGATGCCTGATCTGTTGGTTGTGTTGTGTTAATCGATCTGGCCTGTTGGGTAGTTTGACATGAGGTACTACTGAAAGGTCTAGTAGTGTGGTATACCAAGGTTGTCTTGCCCATGTTGGTGCTACTAGTATGAGTTTGAGTTTGTTTTGACTCAATCTGTTTACTAGATATGGAAGGAGAGGGAGAGGGGGAAAAGCGTATGCAAATATCCCTGACCAATTCATCCATAGAGCATTGCCCTGGGATTGCCGGTGTGGGTACCTGGATGCGAAGTTTTGGCATTTTGCGTTTTCCTTTGTTGCAAATAGATCTATTTGAGGTGTTCCCCAAATTTGAAAGTAATTGTTCAGAATTTGGGGGTGAATTTCCCATTCGTGGACCAGTTAGTGATCCCGAGAGAGATTGTCTGCTAGTTGGTTCTGGATCCCTGGAATAAATTGTGCCATTAGGCGAATGTGGTTGCGAATTGCCCAATGCCATATTTTTTGAGTTAGGAGACACAACTGTGTCGAGTGTGTCCCCCCCTGTTTGTTTAAATAATACATTGTCGTCATGTTGTCTGTTTTGACAAGAATGTATTTGTGGGTTATCATGGGTTGGAATGCTTTCAACGCTAGAAATACTGCTAACAGTTCTAGGTGATGTATATGAAATTTTCTTTGATGTACGTCCCATTGTCCTTGGATGCTGTGTTGATTGAGGTGTGCTCCCCACCTTGTCATGGAAGCATCTGTTGTTATCACGTATTGTGGCACTGGGTCTTGGAAAGGCCGCCCTTTGTTTAAATTTGTACTGTTCCACCATAGAAGCGAGATGTATGTTTGGCGGTCTATCAACACCAGATCTAGTAGTTGACCCTGTGCATGTGACCATTGTGATGCTAGGCACTGTTGTAAGGGCCGCATGTGCAATCTTGCGTTTGGGACAATGGCTATGCATGAGGACATCATGCTTAGGAGTTTTAATACCATCTTTGCATGTATTTTTTGAGTTGGATACATAGCTTGTATCACCTTGTGAAAATGTTGAACCCTTTGTGGACTTGGAGTGGCTATCCCTTTTGTTGTGTTGATTGTCGCTCCTAAGTATTGCTGTGTCTGACACGGCAAAAGATGTGACTTTGCATAATTGATGGAGAAACCCAGTTTGTAAAGGGTTTGTATAACATAATCTGTGTGGTGTGAACACTTTGTTAGCGAGTTGGTCTTGATTAGCCAATCGTCTAGGTACGGGAACACATGTATTTGCTGCCTTCTGATGTGTGCAGCTACTACTGCTAGACACTTTGTAAAGACTCTTGGCGCTGTTGTTATTCCGAATGGCAGCACTTTGAATTGGTAATGAATTTCTTTGAATACGAACCTTAGGTATTTTCTGTGCGAGGGTTGTATCGGTATATGGAAATACGCATCTTTTAGATCTAATGTTGTCATGTAGTCTTGCTGTTTCAGCAGTGGGATTACGTCTTGTAATGTGACCATGTGAAAGTGGTCTGATTTGATGTAGGTGTTTAGTGTTCTGAGATCTAGTATTGGTCTTAGAGTTTGGTCCTTTTTGGGTATTAGAAAGTACAGTGAGTAAACTCCTGTGTTCTTTTGTGGACCTGGTACTAATTCTATTGCGTCTTTTTGAAGTAATGATTGAACTTCTAGTCCTAGAAGGTCTATATGCTGTTTGGACATATTGGCCCTCATTACAACCCTGGCGGTCGGTGTTAAAGCGGAGGCCATACCGCCGACAGGCTGGCGGTCCAAAAAATGGAATTCTGACCCTGGCGGTTACCGCCAACAGAGACCGCCGCTTCAACACTCTGACCGCCACGGCGGTACAAACAAACAGCCTGGCGGTCACCGCCAACAGGCCGGCGGGAGACAAAGTACCGCCTAGCCGATAACGACCCACCAATCCACCACCTTTTCCGGGGCGGGAGCCCCGCCGATAAAAACACGGCGGAAACAGACTACAAACGGGAAAACGCTCACCTCGACACACTCCACGCGGAATTCCGACAGCATGGAACCCAAGATCCAGGTCCTCCCAGCACTTCTCTTCCTGCTCCTCTTCCAGGAGCACGCCCGGCGGCGCGGAAGACATCGGTGAGTACTGCACCTACGAAACAGGGGAGGGAAAAAATTACGGCCACACACACACCCACCCCCACCCACCACAACACACACAACAATGCATAGCAATATATCACTGTCACAGACCCCAAACCCCCCCCTCCCCGAAAGAATGCAAAGACAAAAGGAATAGATGTCAAACTGTATGATATATTATAGATTGAAAAATAATAACTACAATAAATAAATAAACTATATACACAATATATACAGCTACGTGCAGTAGTCCATCAAATGTCCGTGGACCACGGGGTCCAATGCACATGGGCAAGGCCCATTCTCTAAACAAGATCACCACGGAGAGAACACTGCAGGGGCATCAGATTGTAAAAATACAGGCACCTCAGGGGGAAGGGAAGGGGGGGCACCTCAGCCACTTGAGTACACGACGCCAGATCCACGAGGGGCCTCCATGACCACTGTCCCATCCTGGGGAGTGCAAAGCCACAGTCCATACAGTGGGTGGCCTGCCCACTGGGCCATCCTGGGGAGTGCAAAGCCACAGTCCATACAGTCCATACAGTGGGTGGCCTGCCCACTGGGCCATCCTGGGGAGTGCAAAGCCACAGTCTCAACAGTCCATACAGTGGGTGGCCTGCCCACTGGGCCATCCTGGGGAGTGCAAAGCCACAGTCCATACAGTGGGTGGCCTGCCCACTGGGCCATCCTGGGGAGTGCAAAGCCACAGTCCATACAGTCCATACAGTGGGTGGCCTGCCCACTGGGCCATCCTGGGGAGTGCAAAGCCACAGTCCATACAGTCCATACAGTGGGTGGCCTGCCCACTGGGCCATCCTGGGGAGTGAAAAGCCACAGTCCATACAGTCCATAACAGACTCCACTGGCACTGGAGGAGGCATGTTGCCCAGAGGACATCCTGCAGCCCTGCCCGAGACAGATCCTGCCCTGCCACGTCTGCCAAAGGGCCAGCGGTGCTTGACTTGAAGGGCCTTGTTCAGCGGTGCTTGCCCAGTTCAGCGGTGCTTGCCCAGTTCAGCGGTTCTTGTCACGGCGGTCCCCAGCGGAGCGGTGCTGGAGACGGCGGGGCCCTGTTCAGTGGTGCTTGCCCAGCTCAGCGGTTCTTGTCACGGCGGTCCCCAGCGGAGCGGTGCTGGAGACGGCGGGGCCCTGTTCAGCGGTGCTTGCCCTGTTCAGCGGTGCTTGCCCTGTTCAGCGGTGCTTGTCACGGCGGTCCCCAGCGGAGCGGTGCTGGAGACGGTGGGGCCCTGTTCAGCGGTGCTTGCCCAGTTCAGCGGTTCTTGCCCAGTTCAGCGGTGCTTGCCCTGTTCAGCGGTTCTTGTCACAGCGGTCCCCAGCGGAGCGGTGCTGGAGACGGCGGGGCCCTGTTCAGCGGTTCTTGAGACGGCGGTCCCCAGCGGAGCGGTGCTGGTGACGGCGGGGCCCTGTTCAGCGGTGCTTGCCCTGTTCAGCGGTGCTTGCCCAGTTCAGCGGTGCTTGCCCAGTTCAGCGGTGCTTGCCCTGTTCAGCGGTGCTTGCCCTGTTCAGCGGTGCTTGTCACGGCGGTCCCCAGGGGAGCGGTGCTGAAGACGGCGGGGCCCTGTTCAGCGGTGCTTGCCCAGTTCAGCGGTGCTTGCCCAGTTCAGCGGTTCTTGTCACGGCGATCCCCAGCGGAGCGGTGCTGGAGACGGCGGGGCCCTGTTCAGCGGTTCTTGAGACGGCGGTCCCCAGCGGAGCGGTGCTGGAGACGGCGGGGCCCTGTTCAGCGGTTCTTGAGACGGCGGTCCCGAGCGGAGCGGTGCTGGAGACAGCGGGGCCCTGTTCAGCGGTTCTTGAGACGGCGGTCCCCAGCGGAGCGGTGCTGGAGACGGCGGGGCCCTGTTCAGCGGTGCTTGAGACGGCGGTCGTTCCATGGCCATCTGCCCATTGGCTGGTGGTGCCCTCCTGGGCAGCGGGGATGGGGCTCCTTCAATGCCCACCTGGGCTGTGGGTTGTGGGGCCCTCCTGGGCAGCTGGGCTGGGTCCACCCTGGGCAGCGGCAATGGTGGTGGTGGGGTCCTCCTGGGCAGCTGGGCTGGGGCCACCCTGGGCAGCGGGCCTGCTGCCTGACATCTCCGCCCTGCTGCCCTTGCCCTCCTTGCCTGTGGGTTTGTGGCCCTTTCCTCCCTTTGGAGCTGTGGCATGTGACGGTGGCAGGGTAGTGTCCTTGTGGGCTGGGGACTCAGGGCTCCTGCACCGGCCCTTCCCTCTTCTGCTCCTCTTCCCAGGGGGTGGGCTGCCTGTCCCCTTGCTGCTGTGCGAGGATCCGGACCTGGGAGCTGGGGGACTCCAAAACCCCTGTACCTTTTTCAAGGGTGCTGCAGGGCTGGTGGTGGCTGAGGTGCTCTTTTTACTCCTACCTGATGGAGGGGGTGGGTCAGTGGTGGGAAAGAGGTCAAGGTTGGAAAGGAAAAGTATTTTAGAAAGACAGGGACGGGTAGGAGTAGTGGGAATGGGAGTGGAGGAAGAGGATGCGGTTGTAGGAGAGTCAAGTGTGCTGTCTTTGGGTGCAGGTGCTTGTGCTGGAGGCTGTCGTGAGGTGGATGGCTGTTGGGTGGGTGGCTGCCTGCGTTTGTGTGCTTTGGAAGAGGGGGTGACAGACACACTGGGAGAGGACACAGGGGACGTGTAAATGGTAGTGGGGGTGGTGACTGCACGTGTGCGGACTGTACTGGAGGGTGTGCTGGTGATGGAAACACTGGCTGATGGTGGGGTGCATGAAGGTGTGAGTGTAGACGTCACAGGGAGGGAGGAGGGAGACGAGGAGGTGGGGGACACAGAGGTGGTAGTGACTGTTGGCATGTCTGCATCTGGATGTTGCTTGGGTGAATGCTTGCGTGACCTGTGGTGCTTATGTTTGGGTGAGCTGCTCTTGGGTGTTGAGGTGTGTGCAGGCTGGTCAGATGGTGTGGGTGGGACAGGCAGAGGAACAGGAGACTGGGAGGAGGGAGTTAGTAGAGGGAGGCTGGAGACAGGGACAATGGCTGCCGTCAGTGCTGAGGCCAGAGCGTTGAACGATCGCTGATGGGCAGCCTGACCCGAATGAATGCCCTCCAGGTACGCATTGCTGCGATGAACCTCCCTCTCCACCCCCTGGATGGCATTCAAAAGGGTAGACTGCCCAACAATGAGCGTTCGGAGGAGGTCAATGACCTCCTCACTGAGGGCAGCAGGGGTAACAGGGGCAGGGCCTGAGGTGCCTGGGGCGAAGGAGATGCCCGCCTTGGTGTGCGAGCGGGCACGGGGCGAACGCTGAGGGGCTGCTGGGAGGGCGGAGCTGGTGCGCTGGGTGGCGGCTGTACCTGTAGGTGCGGGGGGCACGGATGTTGCCGCCACCGCAAGGGAGCTCCCTTCCGAGGACGTGTCCGTGTCGCTGCGGTCTCCAGTTGTCCCCATTGTGGAGCTCCCCTCGCCCTCCGTCTCACTGGTCTAGTCTGACTCTGTGGTATGGCCCTCCTGGGCCATGTGAGATGCAGCTCCCTCCTGCCCCGATGCCACTTCTCCTCCGCCTGATGATGCTGATGCACACATGCACAGAAAGACAAACAAAAAGGGGGGTTGGGGGGAGAGAGAAAAAAAGAAATTTCGGTGCATGGATTACCGCCTCCGTTGGCGGACATGACAGACACAGATGCCCCCTGCACTATGTCGCGCACTTGGGGTCCGCTACGCAACCCGTGGGACATGCCCTACACGCCTAGAGATGACAGCTGCACAGATAGATGACACAGGCCCAGGGATGGCTGTACTGGCACACTACTGAGGGGGGTGGGTGGGGACACAGGGGCTTACGGAGGGGCCTAGCCTACAGATTTCGCCCTGGCCTAGGGGGACCCACAGCCCTCCTCCCCCACCCAGACACCTCCACTGCGCGCCAACATAGCAGATTGTGCTTGTACTCACCCCCTTGTGTCTGCTGTGCTGCCCTCACGCACCCATCCAATTCAGGGTAGGCCACCGCCAGGATCCGGAACATCAGGGGGGTCAATTGACGGCTGGCACCCGCCTACGTTGGGAGGACATCCCCAGCAGAGACTCGGCGGTCTACTTGGTCCCGCGGCGGATGTCCTCCCACCTCTTGCGGCAGTGGGTGCCCCGTCGATGGTGGACCCCCAGGGTCCGGATGTCCTTGGCGATGGCACGCCAAATCCCGATTTTCTGATGGGCGCTGACCTATGTGACACGTACAGGGAGAGAGAAATACAAAGTTCAAGTTTGTCTGCGTTATCGTTGCCAGTCGCCCCCCGCCCCCCAACCCCGCCATGTCACCCCCCGCCCGCCAACCCCGCCATGTGCCCCCCAACCCCGCCATGTCGCCCCTCGCCCCCCAACCCCGCCATGTCGCCCCCCGCCCGCCAACCCCGCCATGTGCCCCCCAACCCCGCCATGTCGCCCGCCAACCCCGCCATGTGCCCCCCAACCCCGCCATGTCGCCCGCCAACCCCGCCATGTGCCCCCCAACCCCGCCATGTGCCCGCCAAACCCCAACCCCGCCAGTGGCCCAAATCCGTATTTAGATTTACTTACTTGTTGGTCTGGAGGACCGTAGAGTAGCGCATACTGGGGGAGGACCCCATCCACAAGTTTCTCCAGTGAAGGCAGGGGCCCTTTCCCCAGTCGCAGCAGCCATTGTCCCTTCCAGACCGAGGTCACAGCAGCACTTGCAGTATAGGTCCTCTCCTGTGGAAGATCAGGTCTCGAGTGATTAAGTAGATAGAAAATGGCGGTCACGCCCGCGGCGGTGCGTACTGCGGCGGTGCGTACCGCCACCGCCGGCGCCCTTGGCTCCTGAAACCCATAGGCTTCAATGTTATCCAATGCGGCTTCGACGCCGCGGTCTTCGCCCGCCGACCGCCGCGGTGTGCCACGCCAGCGCATTTACCTCACATCCCATTGTCCCACTTCACAGGTCAGGCAGCCGCCATTTCAAGGGCCCACATGGCTTAATTTCTACTGCGTCACACAGGCCTAGGCCTTGCATAGCCACTCATACAAGCCATTCTCTGCATACACAATGGTTTACTGTGCAAGGTGTGAGAACGTACCTGTGGGTTGCTTGACTCTGTGCTCCATGCTGTCCTTCCTAGGCACCGTCCGCTGGGTCTTGCGAGGAGAAGGAGGAATCCTCCGGTGTACAGACCGCTGGTGGACCTGTCGACAATGGAAGAACACCACGTTATACTGACCTACCGGCTTGACCGTGCCACTATACATGAACTGTGTGCCCAGCTGGAGCCAGACCTGATGTCCCCCATCCGGCAACCCACAGGGATTCCCCCTCTGGTGCAGGTCCTGTCAGTCCTCCATTTTTTGGCAAGTGGGTCATTTCAGTCAACAGTGGCCATTTCTTCAGGGATGTCCCAGCCTATGTTTTCCAAAGTGTTATCCAGAGTGTTGTCTGCCCTGATGAAATACATGAGGAGCTACATAATTTTCCCTGAGGTGGGCGAGTTGGCTACAGTGAAGGGTGATTTCTATGCCCTTGGACATATCCCCAACATCATTGGTGCCATTGATGGGACCCATGTGGCTTTGGTTCCCCCAAGAGAAAGTGAACAGGTGTACAGGAACAGAAAAAGTTACCATTCGATGAACGTCCAGGTGGTGTGTTTGGCTGACCAGTACATCTCCCATGTAAATGCCAAGTTCCCTGGGTCAGTGCATGACGCCTACATCCTAAGGAATAGCAGCATCCCTTACGTGATGGAACAGCTAGAGAGACACTGTGTATGGCTATTGGGGGACTCTGGTTACCCCAACCTTTCCTGGCTATTGACCCCAGTGAGGAATCCCAGGACCAGGGCAGAGGAACGGTACAATGAGGCCCATGGGCAGACTAGGAGGGTGATCGAACGCACCTTTGGCGTCCTGAAGGCCAGGTTTAGGTGCCTGCATATGACAGGTGGATCCCTAATGTACTCACCCAAGAAGGTGTGTCACATCATCGTGGCCTTCTGCATGCTTCACAACCTGGCTTTGCGACGCCAGGTGCCTTTCCTGCAGGAGGATGGACCAGATGGTGGTGTTGTGGCAGCTGTGGAACCTGTGGAGAGTGAAGAGGAGGAAGACGACGGGGACGAAACAGACAACAGGGACAGAGTGATAGCACAATACTTCCATTGACACACAGGTAATAATCACAATCTTTTTTTTATCAATTACTTCTACTCTCCTGCCTCCCTACTGCCTGTCGCTTTGCCTCAGTGTATGTTGACTGAGTTGTGGCTTTTCCCTTCCAATTTCAGATCTGTGGCCCCCACTGCGTGTCCTCTGGTTCATTTCCCCATGGACTACAGCTGTGTGGCAACGGTTTGTTGGCATCACTATGTACATAAATATTTTGGCCCTGTCATGTCTGATACATACTTTAAAAATTACAGCCTGACTCATGATCGTTTTGTGTAATAATTAAGTTTATTAAAGTGCTCAAAATGGGATGGGTGGTTTCAATAGGGTGGGGGCTATGGTGAAGGAATGTCCGTGGCAGAGTCCAGAGTGACAGTCACACAGGTTTGTGTCCATAGGCCTGTGGAGAGATGGAGCAGGGGCAGCTAAAGGTTGGACAGGGTGACAATGTGGGACAGTGGGATGACATCAGGGGGTATCCTTTGCTGGCGGGGGTCTTGACATCCTACTCTGTCTTCTTGCGAGATCTCAGGGCCCTCTTGCGGGGTGGTTCTTCTTCTGCAGGAGGTTGGGTTCTGGTGGGCTGCTTTGGTGCGGGGGCCTCCTGTCCACTAGCGCCGGCGGAGGTGGTTGGCTGTTGTTGTACGAGGCTAGTGGCAGGGGCCCTTTGTGGTTGTACAGTGTCCGTCCTGGTGGTGATGAGTTCCTGCAGCAGCCCTACCATGGTGGCCAGGGTGGTGTTGATGGCTCGGATGTCCTCCCTGAAGCCCCTATACTGTTCCTCCTGCAGTACCTGGATCTCCTGGAACCTGGCCAGTACCGTCGCCATCGTCTCCTGGGAGCGGTTGTATGCTCCCATGATGGTGGTGAGGGCCTCGTGGAGAGTGGGTTCCCTGCCCCCCCCCCCCCCCCCCCCTGTCCCACAGCAGCCCTCCCAGTTCCCGTGTTATCCTGGGCCTCTGTCCCCTGGACGGTGTGCCCACTACCACTGCCCCCAGGTCCCTGTTGTTGTTGGGGTGGTGGGTCAACCTGGGTGCCCTGTAGTGGTAGACACACCACTGATTGACGCGTCCTGGAGACAGAGGCATGGGCCCGCTGGGTGGGAGCTGTGCTGGTGTTCCCAGAGGGGGTTGGGTCTTGTGTGGCCCGTGGCTGTGTGAGGGGAACCGACTGTCCCGAGGTCCCCGATGCTCCGGGCTGGTCATCAGGCTCCAGGGAGACAGAGCTACTGTCATCACTGATGGCCTCTTCTGGGGGTGGGGTGGAGATATCTGGACCCTCCGTGGCGGTGTGTAGGCGTTCGGGTCCTGCAGGGGTATAGAGGTATGGTTATTGTTTCAGTGTGTGCCATCTCGGTGAATGTGTAGGGTCCCGTGTAGCCCAGTGCTGGCATTCCTGTGTGGGGGCATTAGTGAGGGTGGCTTGTGGGGGAGATGTGTGTGTGCATTGGGCATGCCTTGGTGATGGGTGTCCATGCTTTGTGTACGCATGCAGGGCTAGGTGTTGGGCATGGGTGGGTTGAGATGGTGATACATTAGCAGGGAGTGGGTGTGATGGGGTGGGGGTGGGGGTGAGGGTGGGGGTGAGGTTGGGGGTATGTTTTGGCATGCAGGTGGGGTGGGGGGGGGGGGAAGTAGTATTGAAGATTTGGCTTACCAGAGTCCATCCCTCCGCCGACTCCTGCGAGGCCGTCAGGATGCAGGATGTTCAAGACTTCCTCCTCCCATGTTGTAAATTGTGGGGGTTGAGGTGGGGGTCCTCCGCCAGTCTTGTGCACGGCGATGTTGTGGCAGGATACCATGGAACGCACCTTCCCCCGTAGGTCATTCCATCGCTTCCTGATGTCCTCCCTATTCCTGGGGTGCTGTCCCACAGCGTTGACCCTGTCGACTATCCTCTGCCATAGCTCCATCTTCCTGGCTATGGTGGTGTGTTGGACTTGACTGCCGAAAAGCTGGGGCTCCACTTGAACGATTTCCTCCACCATGACCCTGAGTTCTTCGTCAGAGAAGCGGGGTGTCTTTGGGGTGCCATGGTGTGTATGATGTGTGGGGTGGAGTATGTGTTGTTAAGTGTGTTGATTGTGGTGGTGTGTGTTGTTTGGTGCTAGGTGATAGTGTGGGTGATGGTGTAGTGTGCCTCTGTGTGATGGGGTTATCAGTAGCTGTGCAGTGTCTCTGGCCTTCTTTCTGAATTTTTTGGTCGTAGGGGTTTGTGGGTGATGTGGGTGTGTGTTTTATATAGTATTGTGTGTGTGGGAGTGGTGTGTGTATGTGTTTCAGGTGTGTGTCTTTCAAATAGTCCAATGTTGGTGTGTTTTGTTCGTTTGTGTGTATTCTGACCGCGGCGGTGTGTACCGCCAAAGGAATACCGCGTTTGAAAGACCGCCGCGTGGATTCGTGGGTCGTAATGGCATGGGCGTATTTCTGTTGGCGTGACGGTGGAGGTTTGGACATCTCCACTTTTCCGCCGCCCACTGGTGTGGCGGGCTTGGGTTGCTGTCGGATTTTTGGCGGTTTGGCCTTTGCGGGTCAGAATGACCGTGGCGGTTGACCGCGACCGCGGCGGTGTTACGGCGGTCTTCTGACCGGCGGTAAGCGCCTTTTACCGCCGAGGTCGGAATGAGGCCCATTGTGTGTTTTCGGTGGGACGTTTGGAGGGAGTTGGAGAAATTCTATGCAATAACCATGTTGGATAATTGCTAAGATCCAAGTGTCTGTTGTAATTTCCTCCCAAGATTTGTAGAACTGGCTTAGTCTTCCCCCCACTGGTGTTGTGTGGAGGGGTTGAGTGACCTGTGAGTCACTGCTTGTTTTGAGGGGTTTTTGAACTTTGAAATTTTCCCCGGTTTCTTGGGAATTGGCCCCCTCTGTATTGGCCCCGAAAGCCTCCCCTTTGGTATTGCCCCTGGTAGGTAGGCGGTGTTGTTTGTGAGGTGCTGGCTTGTGTGGCTTGACCTCGAAACCCCCCTCTGAAAGTAGTTTTACGAAATGTGCCAAATGTGCCTCTGCCCTGCGGGGAATAGAGTGCGCCCATGGCTTTAGCTGTATCAGTGTCTTTCTTTAATTTTTCAATTGCAGTGTCCACCTCTGGGCCAAACAATTGTTGTTCATTGAACGGCATGTTGAGCACTGCCTGTTGTATCTCAGGTTTGAAGCCGGATGTGCGCAGCCATGCATGCCTTCTTATTGTTACAGCAGTATTTATTGTTCTTGCCGCTGTATCTGCTGCATCCATGGAAGAACGGATTTGGTTGTTGGATATATTCTGTCCCTCTTCAACCACTTGTTTTGCCTGTTTCTGGAATTCTTTGGGGAGGTGCTCGATGAGATGCTGCATCTCGTCCCAATGGGCTCTGTCATATCTCGCTAGCAGTGCTTGCGAGTTTGCGATGCGCCATTGATTTGCAGCTTGCACTGCAACCCTTTTCCCCGCTGCATCAAACTTGCGGCTCTCCTTGTCAGGAGGTGGTGCGTCGCCTGATGTGTGTGAGTTGGCTCTTTTCCGAGCTGCTCCTACGACAACTGAATCTGGGGTCAGTTGTGATGTAATAAAAGCAGGGTCTGTGGGCGGTGCCTTGTATTTTTTCTCCACCCTTGGAGTTATTGCCCTGCTTTTTACTGGCTCCTTAAAAATTTGTGTAGCGTGCCTTAGCATCCCCGGGAGCATAGGAAGGCTTTGGTAATTGCTATGGGTGGAGGACAGGGTGTTAAAGAGGAAGTCATCCTCGATAGGCTCTGAATGTAGCGACACATTATGGAACTCTGCTGCCCTAGCTACCACCTGTGCGTATGCCGTACTGTCCTCAGGTGGTGAGGGCTTAGTGGGGTACGACTCAGGGCTATTGTCTGATACTGGAGCGTCATAGAGATCCCATGCGTCCTGATCATCTTGGCTCATGGTGGTATAAGCTGGTGATTGTGGCGGAGTCTGTGCCGGCGATATAGGAGTTGCCGGTGGTGGAGAGGGTGGTGGAGTTACCTTCTTTACCACTTTTGCTTGTGGTGTTGTTTCTTGTTGTTGGAAAACTAGTTTCCTCTTTCTTCTGATTGGGGGAAGTGTGCTGATCTTCCCTGTACCACTGTGTATATAGATCCGCTTTTGTGTGTGATCTACATCCGTTGTTTGTAGTTCCTCCTCAAATCTATGTTTTTGTAGTTGGGAGGACAGTGATTGTTCCTCTGTGTAGGAACTGGTTTTCGGTTCGGTTGCTGGGCGTTTTGCCACCGAAACCGTGTCTTTTGTTGTTTTCGGCTCAGACGATATTTTCCTCTTTTTCGGTGTCGTACCTTCTCGGTGTCGACCCTCTTCGGTGCCGCTATCTTTGTGCTGAGCAACTTCGGTGCCGCTGTCTCGGTGCCGTGCAGCTTCGGTGCCGCTGTCTCGGTGTCGACCCTTCTGTGAGGCACTTTCTCGGTCCCGAGATTGCTGCGTGCCTGTGTCTCGGCCTGAGTCGGACGACCTTGTCCCGAGCTCGCCCTTTTTCGGTGCCGATGGACGGTCACCTACTTTATGGGTTGAGCCATGGCCTGTTGGCAGTGGCGTCCCCTGGGCTTTATCTGTTTTTGCGTGTGATGCTTGTTTCGACGTCTTACTCACGGTTTCTTTGACGTCGAATTCTTCGGAATCCGATTCGTGGATGGAGAATGTTTCTTCTTCTCCCTCCTCCTCGAACCGTCGTTGTCCTGTCGGCGTGGACGCCATCTGCAACCTTCTGGCTCTTCGGTCTCGGAGCGTTTTTCTTGACCGAAACGCTCGACAGGCCTCACACGTCTCTTCTTTGTGCTCGGGTGACAGGCACAAGTTACAGACCAAATGTTGGTCTGTATAGGGATATTTACTGTGGCATTTAGGACAGAACCGGAACGGGGTCCGTTCCATTAGTTGCACGCGGTCGGGCCGACCAGGCCCCGACGGGGGATCGAAAATACCCCAAAGGGCTACCGGAGCTCTTCAAGATTCGGTGTCGATTCTAGTTTAACACGATACCGAACGAAACAATACCGACGAATTTTCCGTTGATTCTGACTATCTTTCCGACCCGAAACACGGAGCGAAAAGGAACACGTCCGAACCCGATGGCGGAAAAAAAACAATCTAACATGGAGTCGACGCCCATGCGCAATGGAACCAAAGTAGGAGGAGTCCCTCGGTCTCATGACTCGAAAAGACTTCTTCGAAGAAAAACAACTTGTAACACTCCGACCCAACACCAGAGGGCGGACTATGCAAAGCATGTGCATCTGCAGCTACAGATGCCACCGAACACACATTTTCCTCATATTTCTGAGATGGAAAGTTCTGGAAAAAAGTGAGCCACAAACTTCCTTCCACTCAGCATTCCCCCAAGGCTCCTTATAAAAATGGTACCTCCCTTGTGTAGGTAAGCCTAGTGCCTGTGACAGAAAACAGCCCAAAACCTTTTGTGAAGACATCAAAATAATCTATCACAAAACAACCTGGTTTTGCAAGGGGGTAACTTGCATTTTTGGTGCGGGGCTCGGCGGCCACCAAGGGCAATACAGTTCTGAAAACTAGGCCCAATGGGGAGCCTAGAGAGGTGTGGCTTGCATAGATTCTCCAAAATTTAATTACCCGGAATCCCCTGCATAACCGGTGGGCAGCCTCTATCCCTCTATTGTTTTTTTTTTTAATTCCCTGGCATCTAGTGGTTGGTCTGTATCAGGGGTAATCCCCATCTGCCACCCCAGGGGGGAACATAAAGACTGTGGCCCTTATTTTTTGGGGGGAGGGGCATTGCCTTGCTCATTCTGGGTGGCCCAGCTCGACATTAACAAAAGAAAATAGTGCCTGATGTCTGGTGGGCTTTCTGCCACCCCAGGGGGATGGGGTGGCAAATCGGTGGTAATAACTCCCATCTGCCTCCTGCCTCCTGGGGTAGGGGGCAGAAATACTGTGCCTGTTTTGTGTTTGGAATGGGTGGGGCACTGCGATGACCATTTTGGGCAGCCCCCACCTCTATGTATTTTTTTAAAAAAAGCCTAGTGGGCTTTCTGCCCCCGGGGTGGGGGGGCAGATCGGGAAAGACTTGGGTCCATGGTGGGCAGCCTTCACCCCTCTTTTATTTAAAAAACAAAAAAAAAAAATCCTTTGCGACTAGTAGGCTTTCTGCCCCCCCCCCCCCCCCCCTGGGCTTTCTGCCCCCCACCCCCCCAAGGGCAGATTGGGGCCCATTATCACCGTCTGGGAGGGCAGAAAGACAAAACATGCACCAAAAAGGGGCGGGGGTGGGGACGGGTGGGGTAGCAGAAGCCCTTTCCCAAGGGGCCGCTCTCCCATCCCCATTAGGGATGGCCCTCCTGCGGTGAACTCCAAGTAGCGATCCACTTGTGAGGGTTACCATTTGAAAGGGAAGATTCTCCCCTTTCCAACGCTACCTCTCCAGTCTGGATTGGTGCTCAGGGAGGTGAGATAGCCCCCTGAGCACTGATGCAGAGAAAGTGAAATGATCGGTTCATTTCACTTTCATATTCAGAGAAATTACATCAGCATGCTACACGCATTAACGTAATTTCCCTGAAGACACAGAAACGACATTGGGAGGTGGGGAAGCATTCACCCACCTCCCGAGGCCGTTTCTCTCCAAAGGAAATACCGCTGGTGCCTGCACCAGAGGGATTTCCAGTGCTGTGCACGTCGGACGGCCCCGTCTGTACGACACACACACACGCACCAATGTGTCGGATGGCCAGGGCCATCCAATGCATCGAAGGGGTTAAAACAGAATGAAACACAACAACCACATTACAAAACAATAACATCACATTGCAGTAATGCAACACAAAAACAAGGCAGCACAAAAAAACAGAACACATCACCACCACAACAAAATGCCACACAACAAATAGGCATAAACATTAATGTCACACATTGAGATATCCAGATATGTGCATTCACAATTCAGTGGTAGATGATGTTTGTACTAAACAATGCCTTAACCTACCACCAAGGACATGAAATAGCATCAGTAAAAACGTTTTGTTATTTGGCCCCAGGGCTCTAATGGCGGGGATGACAGTTTTTAATCTATGAGCTCCATGAACCAGTCACCATAGGTCTAGCAGTGGTACAGACACCAGCATCAGTGCATACCCCAGCAGCAGTGTAAAGCCCAACAATGCTACAGACCCCAGATGTGCTACAGACCCCCGCAGCTGTGCAGACATCAGCAGTTCTGTAGAACCCAACAGCGATGCAGATCCCTGAAGTGCTTCAGAACCCTGCAGTGCTCCACACCCCACAAGCAGTGAAGGCCCCAAGCCGTGCTTAAGACCCCAGCATTAATGCTGATCCCAGCAGCACTACAGATCCTAATACTACTTCAGATTCCAGCAGCACTACCGAACCCAGCAGTGCTACAGACTGCAGCAACGGTGCAGTCCCAGCAACGGTGCAAACCTCAGCAGCAGACCTCAGCAGCAGTACAAACAGCAGCAGAACTACTGATCCCAGCAGCACTACAGATCCTAATACTACTTCAGATTCCAGCAGCACTACCGAACCCAGCAGTGCTACAGACTGCAGCAACGGTGCAGTCCCAGCAACGGTGCAAACCTCAGCAGCAGACCTCAGCAGCAGTACAAACAGCAGCAGAACTACTGATCCCAGAAGCACTACAGAATACAGACGTGCTACAGACCCCAGCAGGGATAAAGAGCTCAGCAACAATGCAGAGCTTAACAGTGGTGCAGAATTCAGTAGCACTATAGACCCCAGCAAGCAGTGGTGGCTTTAGGGTGGTGCAATCGGTGTCGCCACACCACACAACATGCTCAAGTGGGCGTTCTTTGTATAACAGGCAGCAGCGAGATTAGAGTAGTCTGCAGAGATCCTTCTGTGCATGGCATTTTTTCAGGGGATAATTACAATGTCATGCTGATTAATGCACTTGACGGAGCCCATTTGTCTTCTCATACTAACCACAGAAGATCTAAAAAAGGTCTTGGATCAGAGAGGTTCAGCAGCACTTATACTTTTAGAATGAAGTGAAGCCTTCGATACAGTGGCCCATTTAACTTTATGCAAGAGCCTGGAAGAGGTTGGCATCACTGGTAAGGCTCTCAGCTGGCTCATTTCTAGAGATCAGGAGTCTCCAGGTGAAGGAGGGGCCTTTTTAATCCAAGACACATCAGCGTGTGGAGTGCCGCAGGGATGTTCCCTCTGCCCCTCACTTATGTTTATGTCCGCCCACTAGCCGATATTATCTGCACATCTGGGTTCACCATGGTGTCCTATGCAGATGACACCCAGAATTGTTGTTTCCTTTTCACCTAACGTCGAGCTAGTATCAGTAAAGCTCTCCACCTGTCTGGAACGGGTCTCTAGTTGGATGGCGGCCAGTTCCCTCAAATTGAATGGGGAAAAGACCAAAGTCATGATTGTGGGCAACAATCCCTCCCTATGGGATCAACTCCTATGCCTTTAATCTTAGGGGACCGACCCCTTCCAAAACCTTAAGTTAAGAGCCCAGGAGTGGTCCTGGACAAAGATTTATCCATGGCTTCTTAGTCCAAGAAAGTTTGAGGTCATGCTCTGGCCTGTTAAGGGCCCTAAGGAAAACAAATTAAATTGCTCCAGCTGAAAACTAGAAGGATAGTCATCCAAGGAGTTATCCTATCATGCCTGGGCTATGGCAATTCCCTGTTTCTAAGTAGCCCTTCTTATGTCATAAAGAAATTACAAGTCATTCAGAATGCCACATCACGTGTGCTGCTAGGTCTTTCCATTGCCTACCTATAGCCAAAAGGGTACAATCCAAAGCTTTATGTATTGCACATAAGCTGAAATACTCAGCCAACGGTAACATCCTCCGGCACCTTGTTATCCGATATAAAGCTGCTAGAGAGCTTAGATTCCCAGAATCAGAAAAGCTAAAGATGGAGGCCGCTCCTTTGCATATAAGACTGCCAGACTATGGACATCCCTCCCTCTTGATCTCAGAGTAAATAACAATCAGTTAATCTTCTCGAAACAGCTGAAAACGTATCAGTTTGTCTAAAATTGTGTCACAACTGAGTTCCTTTCAGCGTTGGGAAGCCTGGTCCTAGACAGCTATGCGCTCTATAAAACTTAGACTTAGACATACTTTTGACTGGTGATAAAGTAGCGTATAGGGCTAATGTTCCTGCTACAAAGCTCAACGACTAACATGCAGATCCCAGATTACTGTACAGCCCACAAACAAACTAGTAAAGTTTTAAACTTTGTCAAAGCATAGAATGTCGTCATGGATGGACTTGCCTGGGCACTATATCTTAGTAGATGTGGTGCTGTTGTGCGCTGTCTTTTTAATATAGTGCAGTGCAGCAACTCTGGTTACTGTGCATTCCGAAAACTTAGTAAATGTGCCCCTTTGTTTCTGCAGGCCAAGCACTTTTAACATACAGTGCCTACAACTATGGATGACATGTGACTCCTCCACCTTGTAGTCCTCTTTGTCTTAAGTAGCATTTCCTATGCATTGATTTACACACTTCTATGAATCACTGTTTGTGATGTAAAGTGCTCTGACAGTCTACACTGGAATGAGTAGCGCTATGAAAAAATAAATGTGAGAAAGGGGCTAAGGTGAGATACGGAGCACCAATGCACGGTGATAGTGAGGGAATCTGTGAAGAAGGAGGTCATTGGGAGGTGCTGGAAAAATATTGTCCCACATGGCACCCCCAACGTTAAGGTGCCAGCAGCACTACAGATCCCCCCACCAATACAAAACCCAGAAGTGCTACAGACAACCAGCAGTGGTGCAGCCCTCAGTAGAGGTGCAGACCAAGGCAATGCTACAAATCCCGGCAGCTGTGCAGGCTCCAGCAAGAAGGGCACAGACTGTAGCAGCAATATGTATCCCAGCAGTACCGCAGATCCCAGAAGAGGCACGGGCCCAAGCAGCACTACTAATTACAATACTAGCCGTGCTGCAGATCCCAGAAGCACTGAAGATTCCAGCAGTGGCACAGACCACAGCAGCACTACTGATCCCAGCAGTGGTGCAGATCCCAACAGCAGTACAGATTCCAGCAGCTGTGCAGACCCCAGCAGTGGTGCAGATCACAGCAGAAGTCCAGACCTTAGCAGAATACAGACTGCAACAGAGGTGCAGATCCAAGCAAGGGTGCAGATCCCAGCAGTGGTGCAGAACCTAGAAGCAATGAAAAACCCAGCAATGGCACAGACCACAGCAGAGTTACAGACACCCTGGAGCAGTGCTCACTGTCTGTTCTCTCCCAAAATGCTGCTGCATGTTCTGATGTGTTCTACTGCCAAAGCATGAATAATACCAAGCAAGACAAATAGAGTCCATCTGACTAACAGCAGAGGCACTCTGACTTGCTGCACATTGTTACTAAAGAAATGATATCAAATGAATGCACAGAGACCCTTAGATGCAGCTTATTGAAAACACCCACATAACAAGAAGAAATGAAAGAGAATTAAGAAGTGAGGAAACCAAAATGAAGGACAATCTGTAGTTACCTGCAAAGCGACGGGCCCATCTCCACTCTAGAAGACAAATATAGAAAATTAAAACAGTATAAACACATATGGAAAATGCACAAATGTGGATCTACTGTCAGGGTTTACAATTAAAAATATATATTTTCTGTGGAAATGGTCTGAAATCTAATTCATTAAAAAGCAGTTACCCTTACCCCTCACCAATACTTCAGTCCCAAACTCCAACTGATTCCCCATTAGTCAAATCCTAACTAATCCATACATTTAAACTAGTCTACTTCTATTATTGTTAGTCTTTTGCCCCATGTGAATAAATCTCTGCCAACTAGAAAGTAAGATTCCAATCAATAAGAGGCTTGTTTACTTTAGCGCGTCTCATCAGCATCCTGGGCCACGGCGCTGCTTCAAATGTGTGCGTGCAGATGCGCGGCTGCTCCTTAGCACGCTGGCTGGCCGCCGGGCCGTATGGGTCAGTCCTTGAATTCCCTATTTTTTTGTTTGGCCATTGAAGCAGCCACATGGGCTTATCTATGTCCTTTGCCGCCAACATATAAATCAAAGGCAGAATGTCATTCGAGATCCTGTGCATCAATAACAAGTGTCTGAAAGGCGGTAGAACTACACCCCTTCAGGATAAGGTTCATCGCTCGCTCCATCGCTCGTCACTTAATCCAACTAAACCTCAAAGTGGTTTCTGGAACCAGGTGCAAGAGCAGAGGAGACAGACACTTTGCTGCCACAACCCAAGCCTCTAGAATAGACTCCCACCGGATGTCTGCGCCCAAGTCTCATGATCTGCAGAGCAAAATAACACAGTCTTATTTAACTCCCAGTAATCACCCGGTAAGTAGGCAGTCTTGTACCGAACTGCTTAAGTCAGTATAAGTTGCAACAATGCCATTAGTTCTTGGAAAATGGACCTCTTACATAAAGTGAGGTTATTGTAACTTCAAATACCATGCCTAGAACACAAGTGGTTTGAAAATCTGTATTCTATAGTCCTGTGAGCTGCTTTTCAGATACTTCACAGTTGACAGCATACAGAAAAATGAAGTGACAACGGAGAGTCTAATCTGAAGACTGGATCCCATATCCAAAGTCCTACAATTGCAGTACACAAAATAATAAACATGCACAAAGATATCTTTTTATGTAGTTCCGAGATAATACATTCTTTTGATGTCCTGAGGTACATAAACTACTAAGAATATGAATATGGATGTTCTAACTATTGTCTGGGATGATAGGACTAGACACACTGTCTCTGCCCAACTGGCTGGCATGTGCAGCTAACATATTATACCACTGTCCTGGCCTGGTGCCTGAGAGGCTTATGACGATTCCCAAAGTGTGGGCAGAAGAAAGCACCAGGACAGACCAGGACACTAGCCAGATGTAGGAAGGCTTTTGCGCCTCGCAAACGGCGAAAAACACCGTTTGCGAGGCGCAAAAGCCCTTATGCGATGCAGAATCACATTTTGCGAGTCGGTACCGACTCGCAAAATGTGATTCCGACTCGCAAATAGGAAGGGGTGTTCCCTTCCTATTTGCGATCGCATCGCGATGTAGAGTTGATTTGTGACCGCGAA
This sequence comes from Pleurodeles waltl, assembly GCF_031143425.1. NCBI lineage: Eukaryota > Metazoa > Chordata > Amphibia > Caudata > Salamandridae > Pleurodeles > Pleurodeles waltl. Next base: position 73,887,318 of record NC_090445.1, read on the forward strand.
AGCGGACGCAAATCAACTCGCAGTTACCATCCACTTGAAGTGGATGGTAACTCATTCGCAAACAGGAAGGGGTCCCCATGGGACCCCTTCCCCTTTGTGAATGCAAACAAAAATATTTTTTCAGAGCAGGCAGTGGTCCTATGGACCACTGCCTACTCTGAAAAAACCGAAACAAATGGTTTCGTTTCTTTTTCTATTTGCAGCTCGTTTTCCTTTAAGGAAAACGGGCTGCAAAAATAAAAATAAAAACTGCTTCATTAAGAAAGCAGTCACGGACATGGTGGTCTGCTGTCCCCAGCAGGCCACCATCCCCGTGAGTGCCTAGACTCGCTATGGGGTCGCACACTGCGACCCCATAGCGAGTCGCAGAAGGTGTCTGAGACACCTTTCTGCATTTCCTTTTGCGAGTTGCAAATTACGAGTCGCTGGGACTCGCAATTTGCAACTTGCAAAAGGAAACCTACGTACATCTGGCCCTAAGTACCTTTGATAACTATCTTTCTGGTGGATACTCTACCTACCCGCAGATTCCTCACCTTAAAATTCTTCCCCAGGTGCCATACTGGATCTAGGAAATTTGCAACAGTCTTCCAGCACCAAAAGGTGGCAACATGGCTCCAAGCCAACCCCTGCACCTCCCTGGATGTGAAGTCACAGAACCATTTATGGTGTGAACAGGAAGCCGAAATCGTTTCTCTGCCCTTTTCCGTGTGCCTTTATAGGTAGAGACAAACCAAACAAGCGTAAAGAAATGCAATGCACAATACCAGCACTGTAACCACTCCTCAGTTGCAGGTGGATTGATAAGAAATCTGCTTGTAGATACAGCAGCCACCAGAAAGTTTGTTACTAAAAATAAGTAAGTTTTTCATTTAAGCCAAGGGATCTGCGAGGGACCTGCAGATCCATCATCTCATGAATCAAAAGACAAGCAGTGCACTCTGGAGAAAGGTCTCAGGAGAGGAAGTAAGTTATCTAACCAACCGACCCTGGGCACTGGCACGCAGGAAGTCCATCGTGAAAGACGCAACTGGATAGAAGATAGACAGGTAGGAGCCTAAACAGCCGAACCCAAGGAACACACCCCTGCACTCCTCTGAACAGTAACAGCCATAACTTAGAAGTCCTAAGAGAAAAAGAGTCAGACACTTCGACAGTAACGACCAGATGAAATAGTCAGGTAGATGATCAGCAGATGGCGTCAGCAAACCAACAACAAAGCAACGGTTACCTAAAGGGAAGGAAAGCAGAACATTCAAAACCCCAACCGTTCTGAATCAGAAGGCAATGGCAACCACAATCACTACTTCCAGGTATGACACATCACTAGCAGGGAGCCCTGTCATGCTAACGGAAGGAAGCAACCAACAAATAAATCTGAATCATCGTCTGGACAAAGTTTCAGACATGAAGTATACCAGCAGAAAGGAGAGCCAGAAAGCAACAAGGAAAGAAATATGTAAACTGCTAGATCCTCAAACATTCAACAGAGCCAGGAGAGTCAAGGGTGTTTGCAATGTGCAGGCAGAGTCCGCAATCCTGCACATAGCAAGCAACAACTAGGTAGCTGAGTCAAGATAACTGCTCACTCCAATGCAAAAGAGCCAAGTGTAGGCTGAACTCATCCCCTTCCCCTCACCCCCATCTCTGAGCCAAGGACAACAGCAAAGAGAGACAAACAAATGGGAAATGGAACCAGCTACCATGGCCGGTCCTACAATGTGACAGCAGCATCATCCACCAAACTCTTTAAAAAAAGCAGTTTGAACTCTGAAAATCCACTCCATCACTTCCACGAGGTGAAGCAAGTCGGAAGACATAAATCAAGAACGATAGGCAACAGAACCAAACTAAAGCTGCCTCTGAAGTAAAAGCAAATCAGCACTGTCCTGCCTGACGTTACATTAAAACTGTAGCAGTCATCAATTAGAACTGCCCAGGTTTACCACAGAGGAAAGCCAAGAAGACTTAAAATCAGTGACCAGAAGGCAACAAGTGACTAGGCAGGGGTGAGGGAGCCCGGTAACGGGTAAGCAGCACTCCACAAACCAAACCAGAACTAGCACGTCACATCCTTCCACTGTAGCCAGACAGAATATGCTGAAGGATAAAACTAGTAGTACCAGGGACACGATTGAAGAAGAGCACTAAACTCAGAACAGCAATCATCTGCCCAGTCATTTACCTCAACAGGGCAGAATAACAGAAGACACAAACCCTGGTACAGGACCCCAAGGAGGTCACTCCTTATCAACAGCTGGCCACAAATGTAAGTATACCATGAGGGGAGTGGGACTGCATAACCTGGGAAGCAAGCCAAACTATGGCACCTTATTCCAGCCCAAGTAGATGTGACCTCCTGCAGAAACCTCTACCAGAATTAGGGCACTGCCTCCAAGAACATGAGTAACAAGACTGATACATACTTTTTACAGCCACAACACACGAGTACAGGTGCATTTGACCGGTGCAAATGAATGAGAAAATCCAGAAGAAGGGGCACAGAAGATCTTTAAGGGACTCCGCAAGACACTCCTTATCAGCACTGGATAATGGATGAAGGTTTTCTTAATGTTCAACTGAATTGCATCTTCTATGCATCTCTTGAACAACCATCAGCCTCTAGCATTCTGTATAGAAGTCAGAAACTGGGAAGGAATATGTCAGTGTGGACCCCTCTAACATTTGCTCAGCTCCTGCTGAGCGGCCTTGAAGGGTCAATCCAGCAAGGCTCTCTGTGCAACCATTGGAACACCAAACCTGGCATAAAGGCCAGAGATATGGTGCACTTTAGGCTTTGCTTTATGAGGGCAAAATTATTTCAAGCATCAGGGCATAAGTGTATAATTTAATGATTAGTCCACCAAAGAAGTTCACACTCTGAGGGGAAATAAAGCCAATTAATAATATCCACCATATGCTGGGAGCTTTATAAACAGTTTGGGTGGATATCTGCAGATGCTTTCTGCCTAAAGCCAACGAGGCAAGCTACTGAAAGGAGGGTGATGGGACGGCTCTCCTCTAAATCTGGCGTCATGACTATTTGAGAGATGTAGTGCAATGTCCTTATTATTTATAGGAACTGAAGTCAGGAATCACTTGGTATAGCAGTGGTGGCTGGTGAACTTCAGAGGGTGCATAAACAGACGTGTATAGCATTAAATTACAATATATGATGTTGGGGATGCCTATTCTTTACATACTTTATAATCCTGCCATATCATAAAGAGGGTGGGTCTGATTTAACAACTTTTCTGTCTATATTATGCCAATGGCAATTGTTTCAAAATGTGTTACTTTTTCCTAATGTAAACTCAGTTTACTATGCATTAGTTTTTCCGTAACGTAGCACAGGTTAGCAGCTGCAGATGTCTTAAGTTAGTCTTGAAACAACTTTGACTCGGTTCTCTCCACAGCCAAGAATCATTACAGCCCACTGTCACTTAGTTCAAGCAGGCATTAACACTTTTGTTTCAACTTCACAGCACTTGTGTTTTTTCATTTCATCGTAGACTTCACAAGCGCTAGTCATTGCCGTCGATTCTCCAAAAACGAGCTTGTATCTTCAAAATTAGCCGTGATGCTGCGCTTTGAATGATCTGCAAGCGATGCAGCAAGCAAGCCAGTAGACCCAGGTACAGACTATTTGCACAGCCTAGCTTGGAAGTAACCAAGGCATGGATGATGGTCCTCTGATTGTCCTCAAGAACCAGATGGAACATCTTTCTGAGAGATTTTAACGTAAGGAAACAACTTAGAATCAAATTTGAAGCCTAGATTTCTTACTGATGTGAAAGTGAAGTCCTGCACCATACAAGTCCAATGTCATTGCCTCACACCTGTACCTCGAGGCTGTGCCTGGCTGCCCAGTCTTCATTAGAAGAAGAATTCAGGCAGAAAGGCATTCATCAATTCCATTTAATATGCTTACACTCAGAGTTACATTAATTAAAAAGACAATGTTGTGGCAAATTAAGCGAGGCGGCGGAGCACCAAGTCCTATTCCAGAAAGCCCTACTGTGGTATAGGGTGAGTTATGCATCCTTTGTTTGACTGATATTAACTTTTATTGTACATTCTGTCAATTAAACAAGTTTTGCCTAAGATGACAGCAGCGGGAGTTAAGTCTGTCACTGAACTAACTGTATTGCAAAAGGACACTAGTCAAATCATCAATTTGTTTGGCGTGGGGCTTTGTGGTGTGCTGTTTTCTGGGGTGGGACTTGGTCCTGTATAATCCATCTGCCCTAAATGAGGAACTTTGACTCCATTGCGCCATATAGCACATAATTACCATTACAGTGCGGGAAGTTTGTGGTCTTGGCCCGGGCACCGTGTCAAGAGCAGGCCCATTTGCGGCAGTCAGAGGCTAGGCAGGGCCACCCCTCTTGGTTTTTTGTTTTGAAGTCTCTGGTGAGTACTTGTCATTTATTGGGTAATGGGAAAACGCAAAATGGCTGGTGGCGGTGCTGTCCCCCGCAAACTGACCAGCATTGACACCATGCTGGAGTGTGTTATCGGGGTGGTGACAAATGCAATTGATTTAACTGAAAGAAGTTTGTTGGTGGGCCGGGTAGCTTCGTCAATGGAGGGGGAACACCATAAAGGGCCTGCTTTGGACGTTCTTGAGGTGTCGGGGGGGGGGGGGGGGGGCAGAGGTGGCCAAACTCTTGTATGTATCAGTGCCCCATTTAGGAGCTAGAAGGGGCAGCCGAGGAGGGCTCTCGCTCCCTTCTTAAGAGAGGGGTGGGATCGGAGATCATAGTCCATCCCCCAGTTTATTTTTACCCCCCGGAAGGAGGTCCTTTGGGAAGTAGGACGAATGGTAATTGTCCTGCTCTAAGGAGGGCAGTGCTACCCATCAACAGGTGGTCACCCATCCCCCTGGAAACTGGAACCAGATTTTAACCGCTGGAGGGCCTAGAAGGGTTGGATTGACAATCCCAGGATACTGGCGCTCCTAAAGAGCAAGGAGTAATTCTTACAGCCTCCGACTGCGAGCATTCTTTGCTGGTTAAAATTTATTGCTGGAATATATTAGGGTTGGGGAACAAGAAACGTGATGTAGCATGGTTGAGGGAAATCAGGGGGTATGATATTGTGGGTTTGCAGGAGACTTGGGACACTGAGGGAAACTTTTTCCTTCACGGCTATATAACTTTGTCAGGTCCAGCTATGTCGTCTCTGATGGGTGGAGCAAGGGGAGGACTACTTATCTTGGTTAACCTTGACTTAAAATGTTTTCTTTGGGTTTTGTATCAGAGGCTCAGAATTTGGTGGTAGTAAGATTGGATTTGGAGGGAGGACTAAGCATTTATTTGCTTAACTTTTACAACTACTTAGAGCGGAATTCAACTACCGAACATTTAATTACTTTAGGTGCAGCCCTACAGTCCATTAGGTCAAACCACCAAGGCCTATTTCCCCTGATCCTTATGGGAGATTTCAACATGCACCCGTCCCCTTAATTGTTATTTAAACAAATACTCCAAAGAGGGAGATATTGAGGGGTGGCCCCATTTTGTGCATTCGTCTGAAGGCTGTTTTCTCAAAGAGATCCTGGCTGATTTTAATTTAGGTCAAGCTGTAGTGAGCCCTGAAGGGCTCTCTGCTCCTACCCTTCAAGGGTCGGGGTTTTAATACTACTATTGATTATGTCTTTGTTTCATTGGCTCTCCTTATTCATAGCGTAGATTTGATTTTCCATTAGTCTGCCAGATTAATTGGTGTCCCCAGCAGCAGGGTCCAGGGGAGTTAGGTCCTTTTGAGCAAGAATATTTTGCCTCAGGATAAAGGATGGAGAATAAAATGAAGTAGGGTGTCATCCAAGGCCTTTTTGGAACCTCTTCTGTAGCTTGGAAAGTGACATTAGACTTTGCCGGAGTGCCCTGGAGGAGGACGAGTGGTTTTGAAGGTCTTTGACAGGATTTATAAAAAGATTGACGGACAGTTTAGGGTTACCAAGAGGCAGTCACATTTGGTAGGGGAAAGGTGGTTTAATTCTGACTGCTCTAAGGCACTTCAGAATTTGAAAACGGTACTGAAAAGAGAACCAAGAAATAAGGCAGATATAGCTCAGGCTAGGAAAGTTTATAAATTTGCCACCCAAGCGTGAAATCAGGGGATTAGGGAATAGGTTTGGGATGATTGTCAAACCCACAGATTTTGAGTAATAGTGCCTCCTTTTGGGAAATAATGAATTTTCCCTTCTTTTCTGGAAAGTTGAATTAGTCAACTGAATTTTTTAACCGGGCAGCTGAGTGGGTAAAACACTTTGCTGGGGTTTATTGGAACCAAGTGAGGTGTATGACCTGACCAGAGTGTGGGCAGGGTAAGGGGGAGTTTTTATGAGGTTTGGAGGAGGTGGAGAAGGCAGTTGACGTCATGTCAAATAATAAGGCCCCCGTCGAGATTGGGTCCCGTCAAAATTATTCAGTCACCATGTGAGTCGATGAGTTAAAACCACTGTATTTAACACAGCTTAGCGTGTGGGCCCTCCTAATTCATGGCTAAGTTGTATGATTATCCCAGTGTATAGAAAAGGGGATAAATTAGACCCAAAGGCCCTCATTACGACTTTGGTGGGTTTTCTCAAAGACCGTTGAGCTGGCGGCCGCCAGAACACCGCAGTGGTGGCAGTAATCCGCCCGCCCTATTACAACTCACAAATATCAAATCGCCACAATACAGTTACAAATCAGACATCGCCAGGCTGAACGACAGCTGCAGAGAGGGGGTCCCACCACACACACCGCCACACCAGAAAAAAAGACGGCCCTCCTTATTACGACCCACAAATCCGCACACCAGTCTTAGCACAGCGGTAATCCATTGGCGGTCCGGACCGTGGCAGTCAAAATGGAACCACCACTACAACACAACACCACATTGGGTAATTTGAATACCCCACACCTGATACACATACACACTATATCCCCCCACACACACCACTATAAAACACACACAACCCACACTCCTTAGCTATGACAAACAACTACCATACATTGCACGACCACTCTGAAGATCGCACTGCACACAGACATCACAGACACCTGCTTACCTCTCATGCATCACACTTCACTTAAAATACTTTTCACTCACACACATCACACTCACCATGTCCCGACAAAAGCACCCCCGTTTCAACGATGATGAACTAAGGACCATGGTGGACAAATCTTCCTACCTTGTGTGCTCTGCAGATGTACTCACCAATGGCGTCTTCATCGGCGTTAGTCGTCATGGAGGAGGAAGGCGAAGAAGAGCGCAGAGTCGTCTGTGTCCCAGAAGGTGATGGGTCCTTTTATACTTGCTGTTTCCGCCAGGCTTTGAGTGGCAGTCGTACCGCCTCAGAAATAGTGGCGGTCTGCAGAGTCGTAATAGGATGGGCAGTGAAGTGGCTGTTGCCGGGCTGGAGATGGCAACCGCCGTCGGCGGCGGTCAGACCGCACTGGCGGTTCTGGCTGCAAACTGGCTATGTTTCAGTGGGATTAAAATGCCTGCAACGCCGGCCTGGTGGCAGTCCGACCATGCCCCCTAAACACTGCATGTAATATATATGTCACCCCTCTAACAGGCCTTACAGCCCAAAGACAGGGGGCATTATATTGCCTGTGAGGGCATAACTGCACAAGCAGATATGTGACCAGGGAAGCCATTAAATACATGTGCTGGACACTGGTCAATACGAGTCCCCCACCTACGTGATGGCTTCACTGAAGATAGGGATGTCTGATATCAAACATCTCGTATTGGTGAACCCACACTAATGCCAGTGGTGGATTCACCAATGTAAGCACACAGAGGGCACCTTAGAGGTACCCTCTGAAAACCTACCTTCTACTAGCGTGTTCACTGACTGGCTCAAACCAATGCAGCCACCCTATACTGAGGTCTGGCCCTCTATGGTGACAGCCAATGCTCTCGGAGGCCCAGGACAAAGGCCTGCCCTGGGCGGAGCAGCTAATACCTCATCCAGGCAGAATGGACATTCCAGGGCAGGGAGCTTCACAGGCCTAGCCGGCTTTTTAATGTGACCCAGGGCCCTCCAGAGATGACCCACCCCCCTGTCCAGACCCCACTTTTGGCAGCAAGATAAGCGGGAAAATTAGAGTAGGAGATGTGCCCACTTCATGCCAATCCCACCCCTAAGGTGGACGAGCTGAAGTGGACACCACCTTTTAAATTCCTCCATCTTAGTTTGGAAGGAATTAGGCCACTAGGGTCAGGGTTATGTCCACTTCACAACAGAAATGGTCATAAAAAGGGTGTACTCACCCTAATGGTGGGCAGTACATTGGCTACGGCCTGGCATTCCCTGTAACACCCCTAAATTGAGTATTTAGGTGGCCCTCCTGAGCCCAAGAACTAAGATTCTGATTACCGAAGAAGAAAGGGACAAAGAAGAGTTGCACCGTGCAGTGGAGGAGAAAAGAAGCAGCTGACCTGGTACCAGTCCCTCCGGCCTGTCTGCACTCTTCAAAGGACTCTGCACCAGAAGGCACCTGGTCCTGCAGCTCAACCTCCAGAGAGTCGGGAGAACTGCCTGCCTTTGAAAAAGACTCAAGACTCCCGTGAGCAGCGACCTGCTCTCCAGCCAACTTCAAGAACAGGACTCTTCTGAGCCTCCTGAACCACAAGGCCCCTACACCTGAAGTCACCACTGCACCCGTCGTCCACGACCCGAGGTGAGACTGACCACCGGAGCCAACAAGATTCAACAGTTGTCAAGAGTCCGAGTCCACTGTGGTTTCACCCCTCTTGGGCTCCCTGAAGATGCCTGCAGCCTCTGCACGCAAGCCTCCTCTCCAGCAGCCTCTGAGGTGAGAGAAACCTGACGCCTAAAGTAACCATTGTACCCGTCACCACTGGCTCGAATGGAAGCGGGCCTCTTGTGTCAACAACATCCCCCAGCACTCCTGAGCTTGAGTCCACTGTGGTTGCACCCCTCCTGGACTCCTTGACGATGCCTGCAGCCTCAGACTACAGGACCCCCCCCAACAGCAAGTGCTCCAGGACAAAGGAAACCTGATGCCAAAGGTACACCTACGTCCCCCAGCATCTTGTGTTGGTGACCTACCTATTGGTTGCCCCCAGCTGGTCCTCCCAGTCCAAGCCAGCAGCCTAAAACCACAGGGACCACCTAAGTCTCCAAGATTGGTCCAGTGAGTCGTCAATAAGTGCTTGTTTTGCTGAATGTGTTTTCCTCCCACAGGTTAACATTGAAGAACTCTGAAAATTGCAGTGTGTAAATTTTTTAAAGTGAAAAGTATGTATGCTGAAAAAAGTACTTACCTTATAACGAAGTTCTTTGGTTCAAACATTATATAAAAATGTATTTTTCTAAATTGGTCTCAGATTTATTCTTTGAGTGTGTCTCACATTTATTGCCTCTGTGAGTACATCAAATGCTTAATAAGACTCCTTGATAAGCTTAACTGCACACCCACACTGCCACAAAATAGAGCATTAGACCCGTCTACTTTTGCCTCTGAAAAAAACAACTGGGGATACACTGGACACTCTGCATAGTGTACTTCTTTTTAGTGCACCATATAGGGAGCAAGCTTTCTACATAACTGCATACATTTTATTACCAGCATTGAAGCTCTTTAATAGGTTGGGACTTGCCAACTAAATAGATCGGTGAGCCGATAGATATAGACATTCACAGTTTACTGGACAGTCTTCAAAGTTAACACTAATGGCAAGTTTGTGGTTTCTCACCCAATGATTCAATTATCGTTATCTGCAGGTCCACTTCCTCTTCCTCTTCCTCATCCTCCTCCACCTCCACCTCCACCTCCGTCTCCTCTTTTTTCTCCATTAAAGTATAGGAATTAGTTTGCTGAGGTTTAATATTTTCATACCTTGGAAAGAGACAAGTGGAGATGATATGAAATTCCCATATACTCAGAAGATACGGGTAGGAGAGGAATCATGCACTGAGTGAGACAAATATGAAGAAATAAAAAAAGAGATTATAAGGATTATTCACGATGAGGCAAATCAAGAATCGAATACCAAGACACAAGCAAAAAGAGATGTATATGGTATTTCTATAGCACAATCCTAGCCAAAAGGCAGCGGAGCGTGGTACTTGATCAAAGAAAGAATAAAGTCAATGAGGAAAAGGAGCATACAGAGATATTGTTCCAGATCTTGGGTGCATTTATGGAGAACACTTGCTGCCTTGTGTTTTTTTTTTTTTTTTTTTTACACTTTTTAATCTGCAGTCTGATGGTGTCCTGATATGGGAGTGCTGAGATCCAGCAGAAATGATGAGCTTCTCTGCAAGATTGGGGTGGGGTTGTTGGTTGTGATATGAGATAAATAGGGATTGTAAGACCTCTGATTGTAAAGGAACAGACAAGGAGTTCACCTAGGTCTATTGAATAAGCAGAGAGATCTCCCAAAGCAAAGTGTCTGACTGGGATCCTATACTGTCAAATAAAGAAAGGAGATGCACCATAGAATAGCCCCCCCCACACCTTCCCACCATGCCAGAAACCTGGGCATCATCTTGGACACCAACCTCACCATGAGACATCAAATCAACACTGTCACCTTTGTCTGCTTTCACATACCAGAATGCACAGAAAAACTGTCAAATGGCTCCCTCATGACAACAGAAAGACCATCACCCAGGCCCTCATCACAAGCAGACTGGGCTACGGTAACACCTTCTACTAGGGCATCTCTGCCCGCCTGCGGCACCAGCTGAAGACCATCCAAAACGCCGCACCCAGACTAGTACTCAACCTTCCTCGCCATATGCACATCACACCTCACCTCCTACAACTTAACTGCCTCCCCATCCAGAAACACTGCCAGTTCAAATGCTCACCTATGCCTACAAGGCACTGCACAACCACCCTCAACCCCCGACCACACTTCATTCAATCAACCAGGAAACTCCACTCTGCATCACTCGCACACACACCCTGCATCCATAGAAGCAAGACAGGAAGCAGGGATTTCTCTTAATTGGCAGCCAAATCCTGGAACAACCTCTCCCAGCACATTAGGACAGGCACTTTGCTTATGGAATTCTGCAAGAAACGGAAAACCTGGATCTTCGAGTGAACCATCTTGCATAGCCTGTACCTACTCAGAGCCTGGACACCCTCATGAGTTGCACGTTTGCTCTTTACAAATCCAAATTACATTACAAAGATAAGGAAAGGACAAATAATGTATATGGTGGGGAAAATCAAACTGTCAATTGTACTGTACAACACTAAATATGTTCATGATTTATGTGATATATAGTAAATGTGAGTAACTAATATACCAACGCGCTGAAAGTTACACAGTAAGAAAAAGGAACATTAAAAAACTGACTAATATTACTGTTAATAACTTGTCATTATATAGCACATTATATCCCCCTTCTAAGTGCTGTACAAATTAGGGTTATAACCCATTGTAATTATATTTAATTTCCCAATGTCAGAAGGAGGGAAGTATGAGTCTGCAGGTCTTTAGAATACTGTATGGTTCAGCAGCAACCATCCAACCCAGTAAGCCATACAATGAGTATTAAAATACTGCTTTATAATATATAATATGCAAATTAAGATGAAAAACAGAATCCAAGAAGGGGATATTAAAGTAGAAAAGAGAAAAATTAAAGAGTTAAAGAAAAAACAAAGGCAAAAGATAGACTAGAAACAAAGAAAAAGAGTGGAGTATAAATAAAGGGCAAAAAAGACAGACATAAAAAAAACAATCTATACAATAAGCAAAAAGTAAGGTATGGACCACATTAAGAGAACAGAAATTAGTGCATGAAAGTACAGGAAAAGCCAAACAGCAAAAATAACATACAAACAAGAGGCACATACAGGAGAATTTAAAATATAATCTAAACTGATAGAGGAAACTATGAAAAAATAAAGGAACATTACAAAAGGAAAAATAAACAAAGGGGAAATAAATGGCAAAAAATGAATAAGACGATGAAGAAAACAAAACAAATATAGAGGAAGGCAAAATTATAAAAAAATAAATATAAAGAAAAAACTATGATCCTACATCTCCTCGTTGAATAGCGTGTTTCCAAATCAGCATGGTCGCTTTGCTTTTCGCACCTAATTAGAATATTCTGAGCTATTGGAAAATGGGCTTACACGAGGGCAAAAACACATAAAGAAGACTGCAGTATGACAGAATTAATGTTAAAGACTCCTCTTTATTTTATATGGTTATCTGTCAACTAAGATAATCGTACCTGCTCAAAACGATCTTCGCATCCTGGGGAGTGAAAGAAACAGATCAACATGTGACAACAGAGTTTACGTTCAAAGTAAAATTAACATTTAAAAGAAGTTACTCACATATGTACTTATTACAGATAACTATATAGAAATATAAACAAATATGTTAATAATTAACACACATTTCTATTTCTGACCTTCGCAGATAAAGCATCAAGCAGTTACTTGATTACCCGTTAATGCATTCAATTCAATTCATAAAGCTTTATTCGGCACATATAAATGACCATGAAAGCAACAGTACATATTTACAAAGACATTGCAATTAAAACTTACAGTTATTAATTATAGTTAATGGCTCATTGAGTAATTCATAAATATATAGAATGCATAATAAAATACATTAAAAACTCATGCTTTTCCTGGAATTGATGCACTGATTTAAAAAGGTGGCAGTATAAAAACAAATATCTGCCGATTGCAGATTAAAAATTAAAGCCATAGCATGTTTAACTGTACGTGTTCCGTATCTAACAAACAGAGGTTTCAAAAATACTATACGAAAACATGTATACAGTTTACAGAACAGCAGAAGGTGCACAGTGCTCTGTGTAGATACATTATCGCACCTACATGGCCCAATCGGGTGTTTCTTAATATTTGGATGGGCTACTAGACAATGTGCCATCCCAAATCTTAGTCTGGTTAGCACAAATTTATGTGAATTCCTAGTCACCATAGTTAGGTAAGATGGAAAACCCTCCATTAGATTGTATCTATTATAAAAAATGACGGAGGACAATGATCCGGCTATGATTGCTCGTTTCCTTTCTGCGTAAGTTAGAAATATACTTTTCATTTCTAGTTTGGAGATCGTGGTTGCTGCACTAGGATTATTTAAAATATTCAGATTAAAAATGTCTGAAAAACAGACAACAACATATTTAACCCAGGGAATATCTCGATATTTATCCAAACGTAAGCAATCCTCAACAATAGTTCTGTTAAGTAGCTTCTCATCGCCAAGCCAAAAAGACCGCCAGATCATCAATGGTCTAAGTGATATCAGATCAGTTAAATAATTAATGGCTAATTCGCGATGGCTTAATTCAGTTGAGGCAGAGATGGGCAAAAACAGGAGCTTTTTTAAAAACATATTTTCCTCCAACTGTAAGTTGTAGGTACAGCTATAACCTCATACTCCTGCCCCATACAGAGCAATAGTCACACATCTAGCTTGGTAAATCTTGTGCATATCCCTGGTTCGACGATCCCCAAGTTTTGCAGCAAATCTAAAAATACCATAAGCATTTTTTGCCATTTTATTCCGGATGTTATTAAATTCATTGTTCCATTTCCTGTCGTTAGAGAAGGTAATACCTAGGTAACAAAATTTATCCACCTGTTGCACCTTTTCGCCGTCTATAAAAAGGGCATTTAACATTTTGGCTTTAGCTCCGCAGGTCATTGTATGCGTTTTTCCCTTACTGATTACTAGTTTTCTATCTTTAATAAAGGAGGAAAAACTATCCATTAGTCGTTATAATCCGACAGGTGTTCGAGAGAGTAAAACAGCGTCGTCGGCATATAGTAACACCGGCACCGGAACACCGTTGATCTGAGGAGCATCAGCATTAACCTTTTTTAAAATATCATCAATTCCATTAATAAATAAAATAAATAAAAGAGGAGCCAGAACACAACCCTGTCTAATTCCTCGTGTAACACAGATTTTTGGAGTACATTCTCCTCTGGTTCCAAAACGTACGTTGGTTTTCAATTTCTCGTATAACCTAGCGAGGAAAAAGATTATGCCTTCTGGGGCTCCTAAATTTAACAGAGTTGGCCATAAAATGGAATGATCTACCATATCGAATGCGCTGCTCAGGTCAGCAAAACAAAGATACAGGGAACCAGGTTTCGCTTCAGTATACTTCCCGATCAGTAGATCAAGATTGATGCACTGGTCGAGCGTACCTCGTCCCTTCCTAAAACCATACTGGCTATCAGCCAGTATGCTATCCTGCTCAACCCATTCCTCAAATCTTACTAACATCACTCTACTCATAACCTTGACTGAAGAGTCAAGGAGAGAGATCGGGCGGTAATTCTTAGCGTCAGATCTACTTCCCTTTTTATGAATTGGCACAATGATTGATTCACCCCAAGTTACAGGGGCCTCGGCACACACAGCAACGTTAAAAACAATGGTTAAAAGGGGGCCCCAGACATCTGGCGCAGCTTTATAAACGTCTATAGGTACCCCGTCCGGACCCTGAGCTTTCCCCCCTTTGCTAGCTCGTATACCATGTTTAACCTCACTAACGGATATATCCAAAGGCAGAGTAGGCCACTTATTGGGACTAGGATCATTGACTTTATCAGAGTCAAAAATGCTGGAGAAATGTGCAATCCAACCATCACTAGAAACATTAGAAGTCAACTGTGGTGTTTTTTCATCCCTTAAAAAAGGCGAGTTGACCGTGGCCCAAAATAATGTACAATTTGATAATTCAGCAGCTTGGTTGAGGGAATCCCAAGCCTGTTGCTGCAGTTCACCCTTCCTCTGTTTGAGCGCACATTCATATTTCATTCTTAATTTATTTACCAGTTTTTTGTCCCTGGGCCTCGCTGCTAAAGCCTGTTTGAGGCTAGTTAGTGCAGAAGTACAAAGGTGATTGAACCATCTCGGTCCGTTCCTACTTTGCCTACTATTGCAACTGGTAAACTTGGCATCAATAGCTTTATTAATTTGGTTAAAACAATATAAAACCCTCTCAGAGTCAGATCTATTTTTTAAAATAGAGGCAATGTCCAGCAGGCTCTCATTAATTATGGAGCTAGTTAAATCATCGGCTCTTTCACCAATCCATTTTAGCCTAACACCGTTAGTCCTATGTGGTTCTACATTAGAAATAATAATTCCCACATCCACCGAACTACCGGTCCAAAGGGTAGTGTCCAAAATAATACGGTTGTGGTCACTCAGGGTAGTTACTTCAATTCTTGGTGGTTCACAGTAAGAACTAATATTAGAAGATGTGATCACATGGTCAATGACCGAGCTAGTGTGCCAATTTTTAAAAGTGGGAATGGGTAAACCATTAACATCTTTACAGCACTCCACTATTTCTAGGTCATAGCAGCCCATAAACTTATGCAGTGCTTCCCCATAACTGTTATGTCCAAAATGCGGGACATCCCAGCCGGCACTGTTAGTAACCCCACAAACCCTTTGTGTAGACAAATCGCACAGAGTAGTATTGAAATCCCCTACCCAGATGAAGTCAAATACAACATTCTGTTCCAGACATAGATTTTCGACAGCGCCGGCTAAGTCTGTTACTACTTTGACCCGGGTAACATCAAAAATGTTATTATAATAATTAATCAATAAAACATTATGGTCTTTGTCATCCACAAGCCAGAGGATCTGCACAAGGTCCCCTACAGGTATATACTTTTTAACCACAATAGGACGACAGATCGTTACAAGTATAAGGAGACCGCCTTTCGCTCTACCTATACCACCTCCCAACGCCGGTAAATTGTAAGAAACGAATCCCTCATAGTTAACATCATCTTTACACCATGTTTCTTGAAGACATAAAATGTCATGGGCATTAACAAACGTTAACCATCCCGGGTCCCTCTCCTTTGATTTCAGCCCTGCCACATTCCAACAAACAATAGAAATAGTATCCTTACCCCTAACACAATTACTATCAGGCACCATACCATTGTTTCGTCCCCAATTCGCAATCTGGTTTGAATAGCTTATGTCCCCACAACCGGGCGGTGCCCTTATATCCACCGCCAATTCAATTTCTGTATTGTTGGGCAACTCTTGGGCCATGGTATTGTCTATACCGATATCCACACAGGGCATAATAATCACCTGGGGTAAGAACTGCCCTCCCTCATTAAGTCAATCATTTGTATCCAGAGAACTTAGGGGTTGAAACCGGTTTTGCATTGAAATATCAGGGTATAGCCTGTGTGTAGCAGGGCATAATCTGCTACCTCTACTCCCATTAGGGGCATTATTATGATGGCTGTAAAAGAAAGCAAGCGAGCGGACACACACATTATTATCAGTAATTGGTAATGAGGCAGCTTTTAATAATACAGTGGCAGCATGTTGGGGGTGTTTAAAGTTTATAATGACACAGTCACCACTAAAACTTTTCTTAGAGCTCCCTATCCAATCTACCCTTCTGGTAGTCAAGACTTGATCTGAGAGTTCAGTTGGAAATCCACAATGCCTGTGCATCCAGGAAACGGTTTTATTTTTTAAAGACTCGTGGGTTTCCTGATGGTTCCCCTTTACAACAGGGGGAACATTAGCTAAAACTACCACATATGGTGCGCAATCAGGAGGGAGATTAATGGCGCGCCTTCGCCTTACCTCAGTCCAATCCTCTTTTCTATCAGGTATTAAAACAACCTGGCTATCATTACAGGCTAAGGGCTGTGCTGTCGAGTAGTTTTGTACAACATTCCTACTAGTATCAAAACCTGTAACATCACCGGGGGGAGCAACCTGAGTATCATGATTGTTTATTGTTATTGGGGCTGACACACTATCTGCTTCCACCAGTGTTTTTTTGAGGAGATCGCCTAATCTATTAACCTCCGCGGTTAGCTGATCAATTTTTACCATAAGAGGTTTGACAATACCCTGAATCTTTGAGTCAATAATACTTACTAAGTTATTTGTTTTTTCTGCATCTAGTTTAACGTCGTCGATATTTGCCGTATTATCCTCATCCTTATCTGGATTCTTGAGGGGGCTAACTAATCTTTTTTTTGCGGGCCGAGCACCCCCACGTTTAGTCTGGGTCTTTCTACATGCTCTAACCACTCTGGGTAGTGGGGTGGGTGGGTGTTGCACTATGGGATCAGTAGAAGCCTCTAGATCGACTAAAGTAGAAGTATTCTGCATAATCATTTCCCTATCAGGAACACCGGAATTAGTGCAGACACTACTACTGTCATCCAGAGCCAATGGAGCAGGTGAAAGTTGCACACTAGATAATGGGGGGGGGGGCTGCTAAGCCCTAGGGATTGTCTCCTCTCGCAATTAATTTTACTAACAATCTTCACTAAATAATTATCCAATGTCTGGGGTATAGAGGGGACTTTTTGCTTTGACATGCTTAGCAGTCACAAATTATCACTTTTAAAATCGAATAAGGCTTTTCCCAATTACGCACAGATAATAAGATGATAAGGGCTGCTTGAAAATATAAATAAAAGGCCGGTTAGCCTCTTGAGGGCCCCGCTCCCCCGCTCCCCTAATGAAACACGAAGCACCCCAGTCCTTACTGGAAACAGAACCTGAGTGTCGCTTGGGATATCAGTCCTTGCGGGCTACGATGATCCCTTACAGGCCTCCGGAGCGTGCCGGTGGTACCGAGTCCTTTACGAGATGCCGGGCTCAAACCCTCAGTCCTTCTGGGGAGCCAGGCGTCCGTGTTGAGCGGACTGAGTGCCGTCAGTCCGAAAGTCCGAAGTCCGAAAAGTCCAAAAGTCCAAAAGGGATGCGGGCACAGACAACTCAGTCCTTTCCGGTTATCCGGGGAATTGGGTCAGTCCTTTTCCCTCTGCGAGTCTCCGCATGTATCCTAATTTACGGTTCCCTGTCTTCCTTTTCCCGCTCTCACGCTCCAGCGGGCAATGTCGGCAATGTCGGCGGCTTCTTCCTGAACGTCACCTTGGGCAGCTGCTTGGGCTAAAAAGGGATGCAAGG
Organism: Pleurodeles waltl; assembly: GCF_031143425.1. Lineage (NCBI taxonomy): Eukaryota > Metazoa > Chordata > Amphibia > Caudata > Salamandridae > Pleurodeles > Pleurodeles waltl. The sequence continues at coordinate 73,905,288 of NC_090445.1, forward strand.
ATCGGTGCGGCCTACCGTGAGTTGTGCGGCCTATGGGCCCCCGAGACCCGGCACAGGCACGGTCCTTTACGAGGCCTCTCGCAGGCCGCCGGCTTATCCTTCCGTCCCCTTGCGCCGGGCGCTGGAAGGCGAAACTGGTTGCTCCGGCGACGTTTTGGTCTTCTCTTGGTAGCAGCAAATGGCGGCTATCTGTCTGTCACAGGCGCGGAGTTTCCAAGGCTGGCAGGGCGGCGCGTCACAATGACTGTGGCAGTCTATTCCCCCCCGTAGAGGGCACCTCTCCCTGCACTGGGTTTACGTTGGGCTCTGCGGCGGGCACGGAACCTCTTCCGGGCTAGGGGCTCACCTGCACTACCACAGGGGAGTGCGCCATGGCGGCGGTGTGTTTCTACGGCCCTCAGCTCCTCGGCAGTGCGGTCACTCCCGGCCCTTGCCCTTGCTCCGCCGAGACTAGCCTTCTCCCCGGCTGCTCCTCAGGAAGGAGCGGGTGAGGCCTCGGGAGGGTGGGGAGTGGTTCGTAAAGGCACAGAGTACCCTCCAGCAGTCGTTGCCCGTAGCAGTCCCCCGGTCTCGTACCTGGGCGGCAGGGCGTGCGGGCACTAGCAGGCACTAGCAGGCGCTCGTCGCCCCGAGGAGCCCTCCCTCGGCCGGCAGCAGCGCGGGGAAGGAACCCTGCCTTCTCCTCCACGGCAGAGCCTGTCACGCCGTCAGAGCCTGCTTCCCACTGGTGCTGCCTCCACTGACCCGGAACCGCATTCAATCTAATAGAGCTCTACAATAATCGTAAAGAACACCACTATAACAAAAGTGATAAATGATCCTTCCTGAAGATAAGATTAGACCACATACATAAAGATCAGATGATTAAGTAAATTCTAAATACTTCACAATCAGTTTCCTAGCTTCTCCAGGACCCTTGGACTCAGTATGGAGCAGGGGACCTCTATCTCTGGGCACAGGAGCGGCCACTGATAGCGGTGCATTAATGCATGTGGAATCTATACCCTTCAATGCCTCTCCATGTGAACCCCTCACAATACTGCTACTTTTTTGTTCCTTGAAAGTTTCTTCGCCACTCCATAATCTTGTCTAGCATGGCACATGAAAGTCAACAGGAACGGATGCTATTAGTGTTAGAAATTGGGTCTCTAGCTGGCACAGGTATGTACCCTGTCCAAGTAGGGACCACAATCCTAGTCAGGGTAAGTCAGATACACAACCTAAATTAACCTGTGTTCACTTTCTAGTAGCTTTGGACAAAGCAGGCAGGCTTAAGTTAGAAGGCAATGTGTAAGGTTGTTTGTGCAACACACACATGCAGCAATGCAATAACACCACAAAAAGGACTCCACACTGATTTAGAAAAATAGGTCGTTTTTATCTAATAAAAATATGACCAAAACAGTACAAATCCAATTGTTATAAGAACTGTTTACTCTTTTGCAGTGCTTTAGACAAGTTACTGAACTCAAGTAATGCAGAGAGAATTGAGAAATGCTTGCTCATCTCTTAGAAATGATACGGTAAAATCCTCAGCTGCTAGCGTGTCTCTTAGAAATTATATGACAAAATCCTCTGCTGTGCTTCACTCCAGAGAGAGACTGGGTTTGAATTAGAGCAGTGGGGAGAAATGCAGAGTCAGGTTGAAGGTATTCAGCACCCTGGCAGGCACTTCGTGCTGTGCTGAGAGGAGAAAGGCCATCCAGTCTGTGGCCGGTACTGCCGTCATACTTTGGGGAGTGCACTACGGCTTTTGGTGTTGACATGAGCGCGAGGGAGGGGTGGAAAAGGCTGTACAGAATGTAGTGAAGCGATTACTGCCAGCGGCGCAATATGCTGCCATGAGATGATCCGGCCCCCGGATCCGTCTGTACCTATGGGAAGGCTGCTATCACTGCCAAGTGTTGAATACGCTGTGAGGCGCCCATGCAGCTCTCATTGATTGGGGAGGAGGAGGTGTTCTCTTCTCTGGTCAGGTCACAGCTTCACGTGCACACACTGTGCTGGTTGCAGGAACACACCCAGTAGTCCAATGAGCTCCAGCAAGGAGACAATTGTCGCTCAGGAGAAGTTGGTGCACCACTGCTGATGAGAGAGGTGCATGGGGCAAGGTCTTTGATGTCCCAGGGACCTTGCAAAGAACAGGGGGTAAGCCAAAATGCCCTTGGAGTCACCCTGGAATTAGGTATAGTTTAGTAGTCCTTTAGCAGGACACAACAGGGCAGAGCAGCAGTTCCTGGGATCAGTTATATCTGGCAGAGTGGTGATCCTGGCACACATCAGTCTCAACTCCAGCAGAGTTTCCTTGAATTCAGAAATATACTAATTTTAGTGTGTCAGTGACCTTGTACTTTAGAAAGTGTCTTTGATGGTGGGGATGACTTCAAAAGAATTGTGTGAAGTGCACAGGCACCCCTTTCAGCTCAGCCCCAACTTCAGACTATCAGTGGGGGGTAATCAGCCCCTTGTGTGGACTCTGGTCACTACCATTTCAGATGGAGGTGGGAGCCCTTCCAAACATCCTCCCCAGGAAGACCCATCAGTAAGCAGATGAATGCAGATGCAGTTGACTATCCTGTGTTGTGGTTGTCTGAAGTGAATGCACATGTGTAGCTGTCACCTAGCCCTGGACAGATGTGTACTGGAGATAGGCTGCAGGCACACAGGACAGTGAGGGCAAATGAAATGCCCACTTTTTAAAAGTGGCATTTCAAAACTAGCAATGATAAATTCTCTTTACTGATAAAGCTGAATTTATCATGACCATTACAACGGTACAAAACATGATGCAGCTACTCCTCTCAGGTCAGGAATTAAAGCTTAAAAGTATCACAAGGAATTTCCAATGCTGGCCTATGAAAGGGGCAGGCCTCACAGTTACGAAAAACATCTATGGGAGTATTACCATCATATGAACGGTTTAAAAGTACATGTCCTGCCTTTTACTTACATGGCACCCTGCCCTATGTGCTATCTAGGGCCCACTTTAGGTGTGACTTATATGTAAGAAAAGGGGAGTTTAAGGCTTGGTAAGATGCTTTAAATGCCAAGTCGGAGAGGCAGTGAGGCTGCACACACAGGCTCTGCAGTAGCAACCCTGAGACATGTTCACAGGGCTATCTGAGTGGGGGGCACATTCAATGCTGCAGGCCCCCTAGTAGCATTTACTTTAAAGACCCTGGGTATATGGTATACCACTTTACAAGGGACTTACATGTAAATTAAATAAGCTGATTGTGGATACACCAATGTTACCATGTTTTTAGGGAGAAGCACAAGCACTTTAGCACTGGTTAGCAATGATAAAGTGCTCAGAGTCCTAAGGCCATCAAAAAGTTACAGCAACAAAACAGGCAGGAAAAGGCAACGAAGTCTGGGGCAAGCCCACCTTGAGGATACCTGGTCTACCAATTACCACAATCAATGCCTCTATGAGAAAAGGCATTGTGCTAAAAGCAATGAAATGAGCAAGAGTGACATAACTTCTTAGACAAACTAAACTAGTTGCCCCACCCAACATACTCAACATCCAACTCAGTTCACATTCTTGCACGAAAACAGTCTACTGAGCCACCGTGGTGGTCAGTCAAGGTCCCTGTAGTGAAACACTTGGCCGCTTGGCTTCACTCTACAGTGCAGGAGCCCTGGGAGTAGAGCTGCCAGGTTCTGAAGCAGGTGGACCACTGGTGTAACCAGGATGGAGACTAATCCGTCTCTGCTATGGGTATACCCATCTGACGGTCCGAAAGACTAGTGGCCGTCGGAGACTGACCTCTATATTTGAATCTAATTTAGATGGCCCGATGTACAGGTCAGTCTTCACGCCCGTCACTGCCAGGGAAACCCTGCCAGTAAGGGCCAGTGAAAACTGCTCTATGCTTACCTCACCATCTAAGAGAATTCCATGGTGAGGGGAGCATTTTTTTCCAAAAAGAAAGTTCCATCTTAGGAAAAAAAGACCAATAAGTCTGACGGAGTTTGACAGAGCTACGATTCAAACTTTAATTTAAAAAAGCACGCACAGGAACCGCTGTGACAGCGGGTCCTGCAAATGCTTGTAAAATGACCGCCTGCTTGGTGATCATGTCTTAATTTGGTAGGCAGATTACCCTCCACCTGGCGGACATTAAATCCTCCGCCAGGTTGAAGGAGAACACTCAGTCTGCCAAAACATAAACCGGACCAAGAGTTTCATTATCTGGAGATATGGGTTGTTTAAAGATATACCAGATAACAAAAAAAGGTGAATAATATTGGTAAAGACATCCTCTCAACTTCAGAATGCAATGCTCCTCCAGTGCCCAGCTGTGTTACAAGTAAGAGTGTCAATATCCTGTGTCTCTGTTTTATCTCTTATCCAAATTCCTTTTCCCTGGGTTTACTTCTAACCAACTTATTACTTTGTGTATATTTTGTAGTGGGTTCAGAGAGTTACGGAAGCATACAATGCTCCCGCTAGGTCTGGCTTACAATATTGTTACTTTCTGACACTAATGAAGGTATGCTGATCTTCTTGTGCTGTAGAATTATAATCTTTTCTAACCTTCAATAACTCCACATCCTGCTGCTGACACTTCAATTCTATCTCAGTAATCCAACTTCTTAGGACAAATTGCTGTTCTTCTAATTTCGTTACTGTTTCTTTGATGCTCTGCAGACTTTTCTTCTCTTCCTCCTCCAAGTTGCTGAGGTGACGAGATTTTTCCTTCTCCAGAAATGTCTGGAGCTCCTCAAACTCACTAGTGATTTCCTCTCTCTGGCTCTTGAACTTGATCTGCAACACAAAAATAAATCATATATTCACAATGCTACCACCTCAGAAATATGTAATACATTTATCAAGTGACTCTGGGACTGACATTGGGTTTTTTGTCAGTCACTAGATTGAGGGCCAACATATATGTCATACCAGAGACAGAGGTGTCCAGCAGGACAGCAACAGGCATAGTATTTTTGTGCTTCACATGGACATCTCATGTACTACTATTTGATGTCTTTCTAGAACAAAGGTATAGTATTGTTGTCTGTGAGAGAACAGAATTACTGTATTTAAGGTTTTATTAGAAATCTTTATGCGCAAGATGCAATTGTATCCTAGAACTAACCACCTGTCTTGAATTGCACTGTGGCTACACGGGGATGCTGATCTTAAGGCGCAGTAGTTGTCCATCTGGCGAAGAGATTCAGATCATGGTGGACACTGCAGCTTTTTAGCTGATAAAACGCCTTTAGCTTAAGCCTCCCTTACATGGGAGGGTGAAAGACAGATGTGGTGCCATGGCTGGAAACAGCAGATGTATTTACAGAGAAGTGTACTCCATATGTAACTTATGATGGCATTTTTGAGAGCCCCAAGTGCAATGGAGGAGAGACTGCAGTCCACAATTAATGTGACACTGCTTGGAAGCAGAGAAGGGGGTAATATTTTTAGTGACTTCAGTTTGTGAGAGAAAGATCTTGGTCAATTGAAATCCCATGATTTGGCATTGAACTGGAGTTGGGTCTGAAAGTCTGGTGAGAGATTTCTATCCACAGAATGTCTGATGCAATGGCAATCTGGTTCATCCAACAAGAGTACGAATATTGGAAAAGGGAAAAGTCCTTTTAGGGTGAAGTACATTTGGCTTTCATCAACATATACCAAGGTCAGTTGTACCGCTCTTGATACACACTTTACAATACATGATAAATACATTACAAGATAAAAACTGGCTCTAGATTGCTATCTGTTTCCTGAAAACCGCACAGCCTATGAATTTGCACAAATCCATGCCTGGCAAAACATCAGTGATATCACGGCAAGGAAAATATTTCTAACTACATGGGCGACAGTATGAATTCTCAGTCTAAACGTCCATGTACAATTCTATGCAATAGAAAAACCCTGAGCTCATGCTATGTGAAGCAAGCAGTAACTAACCTAATAGGTCCTGCACTTTAAAAGAGAGTGTGTGTGTTTTATTCATACTCCGCTTACAATACAGCACTTCAGGTTCCATATCAAGGAGCGTAACCCACAGCGAGGAGTAGTCTCTTTATTATTAAAGGTTGAACATCCCACCCCTGCACTATTTTCAGTCTTACTCCTGCAGGGAGCAGCCCAGGCAGTGCAGTGCCTACTCTGACCTCTACCCGTCACACCTGCATTCCAAAGTCAGAGAAGACACTGAGAATAGTTGTGTTTTATGCAGCTACTGCTTGCCATTCCTATTCCTATTTCTGTACTGCTGGAATACAGCATGTGTAAAACTCTGAGGCCTCTGGGAGTATAGCTTTCACAAAGTAAGGGTGGGCTACACTATGTCCGGTACTGCTTGGGCGACTGAAGTCCACCAATACCAGTGATCCGGGGTCACGTAAGGTCTTACAGTTTGGTGAATTCAACATGATAGAGACCATGATAGATCAACTATTTCCAAAGAACTGCAGGTCAAGGTGCTCTGCCCCATGTGTGTAAACATATCCAGACTGTGTGAAGTTTCACAGAAACCTGAAGAAGAAAGACCTCAAGAGGTTTCTGGGTAAAGGCCACTTACAGTGAATCCAGCAATGGCGGAGCCCCTCAGAGGCACCCCTCGATGGTGCACCCCAAAGAAATGATGGCTTCCTAGAATTTAGCAACAATGACATTTCAATCAGAAGCATTTTACTAATCAGCAATAGCCATTCACCTCACCTATCAATGAGAGAGGACTGGTTAACATATTTGACCTTAAACTAGACTGCCATCCCTTGTTACATGCGCACTCTTATTGGATTGTCAGTGTGGTTCTTTGATTTGAAAGAGTTGTTTCTACTTGACTCCTACAACAGGGACAAACACACTGGTGCCAAGTGTGTAGTCAAGATGTCAATTGTAACACAGCACAGCCCTCTGTGCTGTCACCCTGTGCACAGCGAAGTACTAAGTAGTTTTTATTAGTGTTGATCAATCTTGTTTTGAGTTTGTGTCTTTATTCTGTAGCAATAATACTTCTATGTTGATTGGTCAATGATTTTCAATAATCTTCATTATATTGCAGGGGTTTAAGAGACAATCTAAATATTGTAACAAAAAAATACCAACAATTCGGATTCTTCGCTTAACTGTCACCTCAAAGCATTTCAGGTGCCTCTCACCCTTTGTCAAGAAGACTCATTAGGCATTAGGTATAAATCTCCATATAAGTGTAACACATAATAAATCTCTTTAAAAATAATTCATTTATTTTCATGGAAAATAATATTGGTAAAGACATCCTCTCATGCTTATATAGGGAACATGACATTTTGTTTCATTGATAAATATATTTTTCTCAATAAAGTGTAAATATGTGCCTCATTTAGAGTGTGTACACATACCACAGTGTTTAAGAATTCTCTAATGCTGGAGCGCTCAGTGCTCTGTGTGGTACCACTGCCTATCGAGCCATAAGTCTTGTTGATCTCTCAAGATCTCTTGCGACAGGTCCCACAAAAGTAACTGGTAGAACCAGTGCAAATATGTTTTGGAGACTCTGGAGAGAATGTTGTACACTTCCTGCATGTGCGTGCGTGTACGTGTAAAAAGAACTAGACCTTCAACAGAGGACAGCTATTATATTGGATGTCAGAGTCTATAAAAACACGGCGTCTGATATTGTGGAAAGAACGGTCATACAGTATTGGCATTCACATGTGTTAGACCAGAGGTCTTCAAACTTTTTAAAGCTGCAATCCCAGCCCCCTTAGTGGGGAAAAAAAAAATCATCCGGCCCCTGCCCTGACTTTTTCCAGATTATTTTATTAAACTGGCAATGTTTAAATACATCTAGACTTATTTAAACATTGCAGCTAAGTTCTGCTACTGTTTCAAAAAAACAATCAAACACATGATGCCAAACACTATTCTGGCCAGGCAGGCCTTACTAATGCGTAAAGGTATCAACAGTGTGATTATTAGAAGTGGGTGCTTTGAAGAGCACTTGGCCTCCCTCCCCTTTTGACACGCCCCCAGCTTGGGTGTAAATGACAAAACGTGTAGGAGATGGACCATTACAGAGCCGTTTACTGCTTCTCATTTTTTTCAGCTTAAAACAAAGCCCTGTTGTCAGCATAATGCTTCTTTTCACCAGAGCCTGGCATACCCATCCCCCAAGATATCTCCCCCCCCAGAGGATCACTTTAGGGCCCCCCATTTAAAGTCCCCGTGTTGGACAGTATTCTTCAACTATACCAATTTGCCCAGTGCTCTTTGTATGTTGTCTGTGTGTGCCTACAGACTGTAAATCTTGCCTCTGGTCCAGATGCAACATATTTAACTTTGCCGCCACCAGCCAGGACTAGACCTGTGAGAAGCAGCATAAAAGGTGCAAGTGGAAGCTAGTCAGATAGCTGGCATAGGTCAGTCCTCGGAGTCCTGGTTGCACTACACAGTGAGGGTGATACCCTCTGAGGGGAAGGCAGGCTTGTGGGTCGGGCAGATCAAGGTGGGACAGAGTAACAAGGTAATACTGAGGTGGTTGTAAGGTTAAACCTAATCCTCCACCCCCTTCAAGGGCAAGCCACTAAGAACAGACATTGAACCATATGTCACACAGCACCTGTTAGAAATGACCATCTTAGGAATATGCACAGATTTTATTACAAGACCAAAGACTACTATTATGCTTTCTTTTCTTGTATTTATTTAAATAGCAGACAATATAACTACAGTTCCATCATGCTTAGAGAAAAGAAACTACAGTATGCAATCACAAAAGCAGAAATCCCATTATATAAGAGCAACCCTAAAATATTTAGACTGAGAGCAACAAGTCCTCTTCTTTCTGGTTGCAGTCAAGATAAGTACTTTAACATCCTTTACTTCCTAATATAATTTCATTGTTTTTATATTTCTGCTGTAGTTTGGTTAATAGATATTTTTGCCTGACTTTACCACTTGCTTAGTGCAGTCCAAATGTCACTCACGCACTTGCTGAGAGATATTCTGCTCAGGAGCCTTACTGAGCCACATACTTGCTCCTCCTTTGCACCCGCTCCTCAGCATGCTGCAGCCCTTCAATATCTCTCTTCCTCTGCAATGTGTCAAAAGGAAGCCGAGATATCAGGGGGTCTCTTCCTGGCTTCGGCAGCCCACAGAGCTTTGTTTCAGGAAGCCAGTCCCTTCGTCCTTGGCCTCCCTCCCTCCCGGCACCACGCACAGAGACTCACCAGTTGTTGGAGCCTGCCACTTCCTCCTTGATTTTCCACATGCAGTTCTCAACTGTGTAAATTTAAGACTGATCCTGTAATTGTTTTTTAAAAAACGCTTGGGTATTTAAACTGCCCAAATCTGTAGTAATTTATAAATTTCAAAACACATTAAATTCATCATAATTGACAATTTTATTGCCTCTGCAAGTCTTTTAGAACTTCAGTTGGTTTTATTTATAATGGAGTCAATTACTGAAGAACAGGTGGCTCAAATCATCAGAGACAATATACATTATTTTGTTAAAAGACTCTATACAGCAAGATGTCTCTGGTTCTCTGCCCAATATTTCTAAGACAACTGAAGGTTCTGTGCAAAACATTTGGCACAAGATGCTAACTCAAACGCTATTAGTTCAATTAAAAGGTTAAAAAATATAATTTAGAACAAATGGATAAACTCAAAGACTCTCCAAACTTAGAACCTCTCTGTCGAACTAAATTAAATTACTTATTCATGTTGTACAATCACATGATATGGATAAAGATGTGGGTGACATAGATACTGGACACAGATGCTCCAGAAAAAATTATTTGGCCTGGGCCTCTGGAGAAGAGGTGAAAAACTTTTCTTAATAGGCAAAACAAACCTTTGGATAAGAAATTGCGTAGCAGAATCCAGTCTGAATGTCCTTGTCACCTAATAACATAACAGCTACTTCCACAGTACATCAAAATATGCTGCTTTTTTTCACCAAATTTGGAACTGATCACAAAAAAGGAGCAGGTAAGTCATGGAAAAATTGGTAGCACAGGATTTTTGATTTTACTTGTCTTCTTACAGAAATTCTGGATCTATGAGAGGAAGCAGGATTTGAGGGCACACAAGTGGACCCTTTAACCTTAACCAATTGGGCACAGAGAGTGATGTGTATTTTAGGCAACGCCAATTCAGTTATGGGGCAAGAGCATACTCTTAAAGACGATCCATAAATTGGAAACTTTGGCAACTAAAGAAACGGGTCAGGGAGCTAATGGACTACTCTTTGGTATTGCCTTTATCAAAGAACTGAACCATATGTGGCTACTTTTGCATCAATAGATAATGTGCAGTCTTTCTTACAAAACATTTTTGGGCATCAGAATTTTGACAGGGCTAGAAAAATGGCAGGAGCATCTCTGCGGGCCATTATACCTCAAGAGGTGGAATCAACCAAACCAGAGTCTCCTTTGGATCGCAACAAGACCTCAAATGACAATCTTCCCCTCGGCCTGTCATCAGCTTTAAAACTTTCAACAATTACGTGATTTACCACCATTTAGAAAAAGAAACAATCCACATCAGGGATTCACTACAGGACAAAGACTGGATGGTACATTTAGATCTTCAGGATGCTTATCTACCGATTCTCTAATCATTCGGGAAACATCTACAATTTGAGGGAGACACATTTTTTCAGTTCAAAAGACTACCCTTCAGTCTTTCTTCGGCACCTTGCTGTCATAATGCACATGAGAGCACACCTAAGCTACTTTCTTCTTCTAGCTCAGGAAAACGTCTAATTGTTAACTAATCTAACAAATTTTGTGACTCTTTTCCAGAATCTGGGATTTCTTATCAACAAAGGCAAATCTCACACAACTCAATTTTTGCAGCTTCCAAAAGAACAGGTTTCTCTCATAAAAACATGCGTCATGTTTTAACTCGAACCAATTTATCTCTTAGTAAAAACAGTGGGTCTGCTATGATCTTCGATCCAGGCTAAATTGTTCACATTCCCTGCATTATTGAGCCTTTAAAAGTTTAAAAATGTGCTACCTCTGGAAGAGTCTCTCCTATTTCAATATTATTCAATTAGAGCAAGAGTCCTGTTCTGAACTTCAATGCTGGTTAGACCACTTAGAAACATGGCAAAGCAATTTTCTCTACAGCATCAGATCTTGTTTTAGAATCCATTGCAAGCTGGACTGGTTGTGGTTCATGATGTGGGCAGTTCTTGACTGGCGGCACATGGTCGCAAAAGGGTCATCATTGCCCATTAATTGTTGATGCCCGCAGACTCCTTTGCAAAAAAACACAAAAGTTGCTGTATACGCCTTTATATGGACAATCTCTCAGCAGTTGGGTATATAAACCGTCTGGGAAGTACAAGGTCAAGACCATTGGCCGAACTAGCCCAACAGGTTTGTGACTTCTACTTTCAAAACAAAATCTCAGTTTAGTCAGAATATCTACCAGAGTGTGTAAATACAAAGCAAATTGGTGATCTAGGTATCTTCAGTATGCCCGAAATGTTCTTCCTACAACTTTCAAAAAACATTTTCCCAATTCAGTCCCTTTGCAACAGACCTCTTTGATTATCATTTAAATACTTAACTTCCTTCTGTACAGTTGGAGACTAGATCCACAAGCTCTGGCAACAGACGCTTTCAACTAGGCTGATCTCTCCAGCTAAATTATACTTTTCCCCCTTGTGTAATAATATCTTGAGTTCTCCCCCAGTTCGATGACAAAAAGCCCACTTACTATTGATCACCCTGTTTTGGCAGGGTCAACCCTGGCTCCCTTTGGCCCTAGAACTATCAGTAAGCATACAGATCAGCCCTTTTCTATTCATATAACATTAGTGGTTCATTTTCTAACCACCCACAGAAAGGCATACAGGACGGTCAATACACACAGATCAGCAATATCAGGAGAGCATAAATATACAAGTGGAAGGTTAACCGGTGGGTGACTCACTTTGATATACCATCCTTTAAAGGAGGTAACATTTTCTAACCCTCCATCACCAAAATAAAATCTGTTGTTCTCCTAATTGTTTCTCAATTGGTCTGACAATACCTCTTTATCCCTGAAATTACTGTATGAATAAGTAATTGTCAGACTTAGATGTCTCTTCTGTTCAATATACCTCATTGGGTGTATATTACCAGGTTCGCAGAAGAACCAAAACATACTTAGAGCCTGATTTAGATCTCGGCGGACGGAATACTCTGGATATACAGTCTGCTGTATTATCCAGTTATATATCTTTGTAATACAACGGACGGGATATCCCATCAGCCAAGATCTAAATCAGGGCTTAGGCTCTCATTACGAGTGTGTCGGTCTTAAGACCGCCACGGGCCCGGTGGTGAAGAGCGCGTATTACGAGACTGAGCCAAACCGTCACAACGCCACCAGTACAGTCTGGCTGGAGGTGAGTACCTCCGGCTCGGCGGCAGCGGTAACAACGCCGACAGTATTATGACTCGGCAAACTGCCAGGCTTTCTGCAGTGGTCACCCCGCCATGAAAACCCTGGCAGCAAAGCACCCGACGCCAGGAATCCCCATTCTTGTCACCGGCACACACACCCCCACATGTCCACACACCTGGAAACACCCACTCCCACCCATCCACACACATGTAGACATCCCCAACCGCACGCATACTTCCAGACACCCCCACTCGCTCGCAAACATGCACTCAGCCACCCCCATTCACACACATACACGCACTCAGCACAGATGCCCCGACCCCTCTGCATACAAACACGCACTCCGACACACACCCTCCCGTCTGCTTCCATTCAGACACACACAGCCTCCATGCACAGATACATACACACATTCACGCACACCCATACTGCTACACATACACACACAACACCCCACCCTGTCTCGGAGAGGTGGCCGTCCAGGAGGGGATGGGTGTCCGCGCTTCCACCGCCAGAGCCGCACCACCGTTCAGGAAACCGCTGTACCGTATTATGTATCGTAATACAGTGGGCGGAGTCCTGTTGGTGTGGTGGTGGAAACGTCTTTCTTCTGCCGTCGGCCAGGCTGACCGTGTCAGATTTCCAATCCGACTTAACTCGTAATATGGCGGTCTTCTGGAAGCTGCGATATCAGTAGTCTTGCGAAATGAATGCTGAAGTCGTAAAGAGGGCCTTAATGTCTGTTTTCTATCCTCATAGCCGTCTCCAGCCTAAACAATGTGTTGGAAATCCTTTACAAGGATATATTGCTAAAATCAAAGGTTTGAGAATACTCTCCTTATTACAGCTATTGATTTCTTTTAGATCTCCTCACAATTCTGTTTCTTCACCTAACTTGACTCCCTGGCTCAAGTAGACCATGAATTTGGCAGGCATCTCATTTTTTGGAGTTCATTCTACTGAATGTGCCATGGCATCTAAAGCCATTTGGGCTGATATGGGTCTGGACGACATTCTCACATCTGTTGATTGGTCAAATGTTCCACATTTAAAACACTTTTTTGCAAGCCTATTTCTCTTGTCTCTAATTCAGTAGTTGCTATGCTTTTAAAGTAGCATAGTAGGAGCCCCCCGTCTTGTAATAAAAAGCAGAATTTCTTAGCTTTAATGAAAGAAAGAAAGTCTTGATTTTATTAAAGGCACAAGTATTAGCCAATCGCATTCAGATTTTAACCCTCACTTTCTTTCCTATAGTGCCTGTCTCAACCATAAACCAGACTGCTAAAAAGACTTCCAAACTGGAGATACCCTAGAAAGACACCATTATTCAACTCTTAATCAGTTCTTCTCTTATCACAGGGACTTTGGCGCTACAGGCAGTTCTTCTGCGCAGTCCCAGCATAGTCTTCTTCTTGAGGATTTCGCTAGAGGCCTTTTTAATCTACTAATGCCTTTAGCAATCGTTATGGTCCCTGTTCCTATATCACAAAGTTCTTGATCAGCTCCTGCAAAAACCAGGGACTTGCAGCTCCCAGTCAAGAGAAAATGTATACAGTTTTTCTTAAATGATTATTTGTTGCTTTTGTGACTGTAGTTTTTTCTCTAAGTATGATGGAACTGTGGTTTATCTTGGCTGTCATTTAAATGAATGTAAGACCAAGAAAGCAGAAAAGGAGCCTTTAAGTGCTTAATACAAAGCAGGACTCTTTCACAAAAGCTAATAAAATCTCTATTTTTGTCTTCTTTTGCTGAACTTGTTTTTTGTTGGCTATAGAACGCTCTATTTTACTCCAGTTAACCAGTGGTAAAGTGTTTGATCTCTTTTCCTCCCAAACATGGTATAATAGGTATAACCAATTAGTACATTTAATTTACTTGCAAGTCCCTAGTATAGAGTATTATATGTACCCAGGGCCTGTATGTTAAATGATAACAGGGAGCTGCAGCACTCATTCTGCTACCCATTAAAGCTGCACTGTAAAACATATCTCAGGCCTGCCAGTGCAGCATGTAGTGCAGTTTAAAACTGCCATTTTGGCCTGCAAACACACCTTTTGCCAGGCCTATACCTTTCTAAGGTAGTCTCTAAATGCCAGTAGGGCAGGGTGCATGATATTTAAAATGTAAGCTATATATATTTAATGTTTTACATGTCCTGGCAGTGAAATATCTCTAATGTCGTTCTTCGCTGTGTTAGGGCTGGCTCTCCTCTAGAATAACAGTGTTTTACCCTATTACATTTGATAAGTGCTAAATTCAGTTTGGGAGCAGTTAGAAAAATATTGCAAGGACTCATTGTAATACTAATTTAAACTCGAATTTAACTGTAAAGTAAGAAACAGCATTTCCAAAAAGTTGGCATTTCCCTGCGTAAAGTTTCTGGAGCCTTTCTGTGAGAGGCCAGCTACCCTTGGACTGTTGATGGCTCCTGCAATTGGAAATGTGTACTGTTTCCAGACACAGAACCGTGGTGTGCAGAGGTGTTGTTGTTCCCTTGGCAGGATGAGCTGGGAGCTGTACCCTGCTGTCTGAAGGACGAATGGAACTGCTTACCTTGCACCCAGGGCCCAGATGTGACTCCAAGGGTCAGTTGGCTGACCACCTGTTTGAGCTACCGGAATACAACAAGCTACAATAGGCCTTTTTCTGTAGCTGCCCAGCGGCAATTGGACCAGGACTTAATACTGCTGTTTGGTCTCGGTCTGACATTCTGTGAATCTCTTAGTGCCTCCTTTGAGGCACTGGTAGCTTTAAAAGTGTACTCCTGTGATGGACTGGGTTTTAAAGGACTAAAGACTGAAGGTACAATCTTAAACCAGGGTGAACCTGGTTAATGTATCAGACCCATGATCCGTTGCGGTCATTGTCTAATTGTGCATAGGTCTTTTTCTACCGCAACCATTGATTATCACTGGCACTTTGTGATTCTTGCCACTATTTCGCCTTAAAACCCAGAAAATTCATAACTCCAGTACAACCCACTGGAGTTTTGTCATTTTGGTATAATTTTGTTTATTACACTTTACTTTTTAATTCGGTTTGTGGTTTTTAGTATTGTATAATCTTTAGATACTCCATAAATACAATACACATTAGCTCTCAAGTTAAGCCTGTCTGCACTGTACCATCACTACCAGGGGGTTGAACTCAAGTTTATTTAGTGGCTTTTGTGCCTCACCCTGAAAAGAGTGTGATTATTATTTTTAAATGGGTTCTCACCCCTTCAATAAATAATCAATTTTTTTTTACACCCACTAGAGAGGCTTTAGACATCAATCGGAGTCGGATTGGGCCTGCTATTTGGGTACAGCTGAATCGGTAGCCTACCACATAGATATGAGCACAGCATGGTAGATATTTCACCTCTGTTCAGTATAGTTCTACACTTGTTCCAAACAAAGAGCTACCAACACCTTTGTGACTGATAAATGCTGACTGCTGCAACCATATTCACAGAGTATTAGACACCATTCATTTGTCCAACAAAATATGATTAATTGTTTAACATTTACTCCTTCATCAGCATTTTGCATGATGATAAAATAATTCCGGATTGGTTTGTTTCGTACTTTTAAAATCCAGTGCCAGTTAAGATTCCTTAAAACACGGATCGCAAACATATAGCTCAGGAGCTACTGGTAGCTCACCAGGACTCTGGAAGTAGCTCCCTGTAGTGCAGCCCAGAATAGGCAATTCAGAGTCTAGTCACTTTAAGAATGGTAATTCTTTATAGGTGAATTTAACAATATGCATGCTAAACTCCACATCTATGTACACCTCCACCACCAGAACCAGCTGGTCACTGATTGGATGAAGAAGAACTGCCTGCACCTGAACACAGACAAGATGGAAGTACTGATCTTTGGCAACAGCAGCAACAGATGGAACGACTCCTGGTGGCCATCAGACCTAGGACCCACACCCACTCCCATTGACCATGCCAGAAACTTCAGAATCATCATTGACAATAATTTCACCATGAAATCACAGATAAACGCTGTGTCCTCCGCCTCCTTCCTCACTTTGCACATGATACTTAAGATCTTCACGTGGCTACCTCTACATACGAGACGCACCATAACACAGGCCCTCATCACCAGCCGACTAGACTACAGTAATGCTCATCCTCGGCCTTCACCAACGAACCCACATCACACCCTACCTCAGGCAACTCCACTGGTTCCCCGTACAGAAGAGATGCCAATTCAAGCTGCTGACCTACGCACACAAGGCTCTGCACAACCAAGGACCCGCGTACATTAACCACCACCTGACCTTCCACCAACCATTGAGAAGACTATGCTCTGCCTCCCTTTAACTTGCCCACACTCCCCACATCTGCTTTGATAGAAGTGGAGGACACTCCTTCTCTCACGTTGCAGCAAAAGCCAGGAACAGCCTCCCCACACACCTCTGGACCATCACCTCACTTCCTGAACTCCGAGGGCCCTCAAGACCCGGCTGTTCAAATAAGCCTCCGGTACCTGCAAGCGCCTGGATACCCTAATGGGTGATTAGCCACGCTTTATAAATCCTGATTGATTGACCTATTATTTTCCAGATATATGCAGGCATGGAGTTAAGAGTAGTAAATCTATATTTACTTATACCTACATAATGTCGTGCTATTGCATTAGTCAAGATTCGGGATATGATATTTCGGTATGACAGATGATTACTACTAGTAATCCTGCAAGGTGTGGCCACTATATTGATTGTATTTGATGTTGTCACCACTGCAAAAATGGCCGTACACAATAGTAGCTTGGAACTATTTTCACTGATCAGAAGAAGGTTCCATTACAGAAAAGGATGGAGACTCCTGCCTTAAATGTAGTAATGCACTTTAATAATATCCTTGTTACCATCACCCCTTGAACTGTAGTCACCACCCCAAGAAGACAACTGAGCAAAATTAGGGATACAGTGGATCACCTTTACACATCCAAACAAAATCTCTGGAAAATCCCAGGGTTTTGAAGCAACATTATGCCTTTATATTAGCGGACGCTGCAGGTGATAGTTACAAAGCGCCGTCAGGAAGACCCTAATATAGGTATGGTCAACCCTTGATATGAATTCTGTGATCTTGTTGGAAACTTGAAAAGCAAGACAATGTATTGAGTACTTGTTCCACGCTACTGGTATTTTAGTTACTTTTCTCTTACCTCCACTTGTGTCACTTTCATCTCTTCTTTGCGATGCTGTTCTAGCACATCCTCCAGCTCTTTCTTCAAACAGTCTAGATAACTTTGAAACTTCTCCTAAAAGAAGAAGTTATATATTTTCAAAACCATAAACATATTGTGCAACTATCCTTCAGTGGTTGAGATGCATACTTTATATTTGTCTTTTAATAAAAGTGTCTGTTACTGCCAAAGGTACATAAAGATGCCTCTTGTATGTTATCAGAGCAATACACCTAAGGGCATGCTGCAAAGGCACGCTACCTGCGCAGTAACTTCTATGGCATGTCATCTTAGCAATACACCGGATGTTTTATCTGGGTAGTAATTCTGTAAGCCATACTCTCTGGGCAAACAACTCTCAGGATACGTTCTCCTGGGCAAGTAACTTATGATATTCATCGGAACAGTTTTTTTTTTTTTAAATACTGGCTTGTTCTTAGATGCCATACTGTGATGATTTCATATTTTTGGCATACAATGCTAATAATGGGCAATTTTAGGCACATGATTTCTCATGATGTGTAATCATTGGGAAATAACTGTTTCTACATGTACTATGGTGGATATATGTATGTTACTTGTGATATATATTTCTCCCAATTGGCCTCAATTTATAATTTCATTTAATGGCTGCAGCCGTTCATGTGACTTTAATGAAGATTCCTGATGTATTACATCTTTGTGAAATATTGGAGACAATATAATTAAATGTGATTTATTAGTAGGAATGGCTTTTGTGATAACTGTAGATCGGGGTTTTGTTGTTCTCTTACCCAATCTTTTTTGTTTACGCTTCGTTAGTGGCCGAGCATTACTATTACATATAAATTGTATATCACCAGGGCCAGTGTCTGTTATACTGTCGGTTTTTGGAAAAACTCTTTGCGCTCAACCCATCTATGATGGTTATATTTGCATAACATTGACTGATTGATTAATGTTTAGTGTGCTTGGGGTTTTCAAAGCTGGTCTGTCCTAAGAATGTATATTGCAATGTAATTCTACCTGATACTGGGTTTGACCCTTTCACTGTGATAAGTGGGTTTGTAGTGTTTCCATTAAATTTATATCTGATGGTTCGGTTAGGTTAATCTTAGTTGGCAGTATTCATGATGAGGCAGATAATGTCCCTGGGCTGTCACTTATTTTGAATTGTAATTGTTCCCACACATTTGGGACTAAGATGTCAGGTCTATTTTGTTCTTATATTTGTTATAAGGGATTGTAGGGCCTTGGGAAGTGTGCCAAATTTGTCAAAAAATGGGGAGCAAAAGACGTGTTAAATTGAACTTCTGTCTCTGTCCTTGCCCTTAACATAAAGTTGTTCAAGTTTGCCAGTATAATGTCACTCCCTGTGACAAAGATGGCCAGCACGGTTAGAAGGTTCATCTGGGTATCCAGCTTGTTGGATGGGTAACTTAAGGCCTCTACTGTTGACTGGAACATGACAAAAAATCCATAGTTGTCAAGTGCATGTCTGTGTAAAACAAAAAAAACAAAAAAGAAGGAGGCGGCTTGGGTATAATGTACCTTTTTACTTTGAAAATGTAGGAGATCATGGCTGTGTTCCTCTCTATAGTTTAAATTCAGATGAGTCTGAACGTTTTCTTGATTTTTTTGTTCCGGTCTGTCAGGATTTGGCTCAGATTTGCTGTGAATCTTGGTGGTAGTTTTCTGGGCACATGAAGGAAGTTGAACCCCAACAGAGCTGTCCTTTGTATGTCTGGTGTTTTCAGAATTCCTTGTGAATTCAGACAACTGAGTTGCTTTTCCATAAACTGGAACTATTACCAAGCAGTTTTAAAGATTCATGGACCCACTCGTACATCCAAAATGCTTTTCAGAGCATCTACTTTCAGATCACCTTCTTTCACTTGCTCTGTTGACCACATTGCTGAATGACGATCAGTTTCCAGCCCTGTGTGCTTGGTCTCATAATGGGGTCCTAGCTACCTAGCCAGTAGGGTTGTGGGGCTCGTGATTTCAACGCAAAGCAATGAGAAATTCTGGGATTCGAATATGGGACATTTTATAAAAAGTTGAAAATTGGTGGAGTTACAAGATCCCCTTGGCTCTGTTTGGAATAGTAACTAAGTATGGTTTAATGTGCTCATATTTAGATTTGCATCAGCTTGGGATTTTTTCCCTCTTGAGACTATTGTGGTCATGATTCTAGGTCTGCCTGATCTCCTTTTGCATTGCAAATAAAACGTTGCAGCCACCAACTTTTGCTGTCTTGTTATCCTAGATTGCATTGATACATTTTGATGAGTTTGTGTCTTGTTGATTGCTTTATATGCGGTCAGTTGCATAGCTCCAATGCTGTGGCCAGGTCCCCAATGTAGTAAATTGAACTCCAGTATAGAGAAAATGCTCTGAACACGCACTTTATAGACTCGTATTTCTCTAGTTCTGTTCTGTTCAAGATGACAGTGCGTAGTATAAGCCTAGTAAAGCCCGCAGCCACCCTGATGCCACCTGCGCACCTCCTCGACTCACTGAGGCACAGCAATGGATACTAGCCCCTCCCGGAGATGCCCAAACAGCCCCAAGGCTCACCCTCAATGGACTCACCAGAAACCTCTGCTCTGCCTTTGGGATCAAAGCGGTAGGCGTGTCCTGGTGCTGCAACTCCATGGGGCCCTTGGAAGTATAAATGTGCCGGAGTCCTGTGCTAATGACTGAACAAGTCCAGAGGCTTATCCAAAAAGGCGATCTGATCCTTGTTCATGTCCAAATCTTGTTGCTAATGAGACCCACTTACTTTGGAAACAAGTAATCATACCACAGTGACTGTGACCAGAACAGCTCTAGCACTGCTCCCAGGATGTGCCTACCTTCGAAAAGGGTCAAAGAAAAAGATGTTCCAGGACAACTCGTGGAGTCCCAGAACAACTGCAAATGAGCGCACAAAGGCTATGGCATTGTTCCAGCATGCGTCCCCCCTGGCCCTCCACCCCTAGAAATTACCGCAACCCCCCCACCCCTTCCCCTAAAACCACACCAACACCCCACCCTTGCCCCTAAAACTACCCCAACCCCCCACCTCGTCCCTAAAATTACCGCAACTCCCACCCTGCCCCCAAAACCTAAAACAACCCCCACCCCAGAAACCTAAAGTACCCCAACCCCCACCCCTAAAACCTAAAACCACCCCGCCCCTCAAATTACTCCGAGCCCCCGACCCTGCCCCTAAACCCCCCCAAGCCCCCACCCTGCCCCTAAAATTACCCGACCCCCCAACCCACCCCTAAAACCTAAAACCACCCCAGCCCCCACCCCTAAAACCCCAACCCATCCCTAAAACCTAAACTACCCCAACCCCCACCCCTAAAACCACCCCAACACCCCCACCCCTAAAACTAAAAATACCCCGACACCCCACCTCCGCCGCTAAAACTAAAACCCCGAACCCCACCCCTAAACTAAAAATACCCCAACCCCCCACTCCCGCCCCTAAAACTAAAACCCCAACTCCCCACCCCGCCCCTAAAACTAAAAATAACCCGACCCCCCACCCCCGCCCCTAAACCGCCCGACACCCCTCCCCTAAAACTAAAACCCCAACCCCTAAAACTAAAAATACCTCGACCTCCCACCCCTGCCCCTAAAACTAAAACCCCAACCCCGCCCCTAAAACTAAAAATACCCCAACCCGCCCCTAAAACTAAAAATACCCCGACCCCACACCCTGCCCCTAAAACTAAAACTAAAACCCCGATCCCACCCCGAAAACAAAAACCCCAAACCCATCCCCTTCTCCCCCACTTACCTGACCCGACCCCCCACCCCTGCCACTAAAACCCCAGCCCTCCCACCCCCGCCCCTAAAACTAAAACCCCAACCCCCCTCCCCCGTCCCAATTACTTGACTCGTCGCATCGTCCCCCTCAGCTGACTCTCTTGTTTGTGCTTAACCACGCATGTGCGTTGTTCAGCACATGCGTGGTTCAGGCACAAAACAACGAAGTTGTGGTTAACGAAAGCGTAGTTCCGCTTTCGTTGCCCGCGACTTTGTTGTTCCGGAGTCGGCCTTCAGGGTGTTTCCCAGGCTATGGTGATGCAGGTTCGGGTCTGAGAATCATCCTGCAAGCTCACATACTCCTATTGAGTTGATGACACCTTTTAATGCTCTGCATAATTAGGAATTCAATAACCAAAGCGTGATTTATTTTTATCAACGCATGTGCATTATTTGCATGCATTGTTGGAGGTGACCGCACTTACCTATTGTAAGCAGCACCCGAATTTAACAAATTATGCTAACTTTATTTGCTTGATTGCCACATTTGAAAGAATCACAACTCAAGATAACTGCTGAAAGGCCTGCACATTTAATTTGTGTATTTTGCGATTTTCATATCTTCCCTCTGCAGGTGCTGTATTTAAGATGCTATGTTAGCCAGTGAATACCAAATTGTTTTGTATTCCAAGACTGATAGTGATGTTCTCAGTCAGGAAGATGTGCCGTGATGGGAGAATGAATTGTTGGAAGAGCTGGTTGTACCCGACAGCCTGTCCAGTGATGCAACCAAAAACAAGAACATAGTAATGCATGGACTGTTCTGTTGTCCTGAGAAAAAGGGGCATTCACCTGCTCCCAGCTAGTGCTCATATTTGATTGGCCCATAAGAGTGGGAATGGACATTGATGTTGCAAAGAGAACTTTGTTGAATTTTATTACGTGTTCCTTAGACTACAGAAGGAGATGCTTTCCTGACTTCGAGCTGAGAGGACCTATATCTCTCTGCTGAATTTCCCTGACTGACTGTAAAGGTTTTATTCTTAAAAACTATTTTTCTATTGTCAGAGACCTTAATTCAGTTTCTGAAGCTGACATCTTACCTGTTTCCCCCACCTTAAGACCTCTTTCGACCTTCACCTGCTTTACTTAGAGTAGGGAACTTTCCCTTATGGAATCCATATGCGGGATATTCTGTATTCTTTATGTAGTTTTGGAAAATGTCTCATTCTTTGCTATGCTAAAATAAAGACTTCTAGATAATCTGAATTTATAACAAAATTGCTTGAGATTTAAATATTCTGATAACTACTGACTTGATGCATTAAAATTTTAACTCCTAAGTTTCTCTCCACGTCAATAAACAAAGGTCCGTACAACCAGCCAACCATGCCTCATACCATATTAAAACCACATTATACAACACCCTCTCACTCTCATATCTGGACCTTTTCGCATCGATAGAGAAGCACTGTGTGAAATACAGGAAATGCATATTGAGTGAACACAGTGGGAATACAGGGAGTGCAGAATTATTAGGCAAGTTGTATTTTTGAGGATTAATTCTATTATTGAACAACAACCATGTTCTCAATGAACCCAAAAAACTCATTAATATCAAAGCTGAATATTTTTGGAAGTAGTTTTTAGTTTGTTTTTAGTTTTAGCTATGTTAGGGGGATATCTGTGTGTGCAGGTGACTATTACTGTGCATAATTATTAGGCAACTTAACAAAAAACAAATATATACCCATTTCAATTATTTATTATTACCAGTGAAACCAATATAACATCTCAACATTCACAAATATACATTTCTGACATTCAAAAACAAAACAAAATCAAATCAGTGACCAATATAGCCACCTTTCTTTGCAAGGACACTCAAAAGCCTGCCATCCATGGATTCTGTCAGTGTTTTGATCTGTTCACCATCAACATTGCGTGCAGCAGCAACCACAGCCTCCCAGACACTGTTCAGAGAGGTGTACTGTTTTCCCTCCTTGTAAATCTCACATTTGATGATGGACCACAGGTTCTCAATGGGGTTCAGATCAGGTGAACAAGGAGGCCATGTCATTAGATTTCCTTCTTTTATACCCTTTCTTGCCAGCCACGCTGTGGAGTACTTGGACGCGTGTGATGGAGCATTGTCCTGCATGAAAATCATGTTTTTCTTGAAGTATGCAGACTTCTTCCTGTACCACTGCTTGAAGAAGGTGTCTACCAGGAACTGGCAGTAGGACTGGGAGTTGAGCTTGACTCCATCCTCAACCCGAAAAAGCCCCACAAGCTCATCTGATGATACCAGCCCAAACCAGTACTCCACCTCCACCTTGCTGGCGTCTGAGTCGGACTGGAGCTCTCTGCCCTTTACCAATCCAGCCACGGGCCCATCCATCTGGCCCATCAAGACTCACTCTCATTTCATCAGTCCATAAAACCTTAGAAAATCAGTCTTGAGATATTTCTTGGCCCAGTCGCTTGTGTGTCTTGTTCAGTGGTGGTCGTCTTTCAGCCTTTCTTACCTTGGCCATGTCTCTGAGTATTGCACACCTTGTGCTTTTGGGCACTCCAGTGATGTTGCAGCTCTGAAATATGGCCAAACTGGTGGCAAGTGGCATCGTGGCAGCTGCACGCTTGACTTTTCTCAGTTCATGGGCAGTTATTTTGCGCCTTGGTTTTTCCACACGCTTCTTGCGACCCTGTTGACTATTTTGAATGAAACACTTGATTGTTCGATGATCACGCTTCAGAAGCTTTGCAATTTTAAGAGTGCTGCATCCCTCTGCAAGATATCTCACTATTTTTGACTTTTCTGAGCCTGTCAAGTCCTTCTTTTGACCCATTTTGCCAAAGGAAAGGAAGTTGCCTAATAATTATGCACACCTGATATAGGGTGTTGATGTCATTAGACCACACCCCTTCTCATTACAGAGATGCACATCACCTAATATGCTTAATTGGTAGTAGGCTTTCGAGCCTATACAGCTTGAAATAAGACAACATGCATAAAGAGGATGATGTGGTCAAAATACTCATTTGCCTAATAATTCTGCACTCCCTGTATACTTTAGGAACTCTTAGAACTACGGTTACATTCAGTTTCTCCTCTTGTCAGAGGGGGGTCTCTTTTCTTTCTATATCATCGCTTTCCACTGCAGTACTGAGGTATTACAATGTGTTTGAGGTTTTTAAAGATTACACATAAATATATGTGTGTGTGTGTATATATATATATATATATATATATATATATATATATATATATATATATATACACATACACATATACACACACACACACACACGTTTCCTCTGCATCCACAGAGAATCTTGATACAGTGCAGGGACCCCCTTTTCTTCGTTTAGTGTGGATTTATTTCTATGGGTTTGTCCATCTGCGTGTGCCCTGAGGAAGGTGCGCATTTCTTTACTGCTTGGCACTGAAACCCGAGTGGGCACCTGCACACTCAACCCCTCTGGCCTATACTACAATTATTTTTCAAAAAGAAACTGCCATGTGTTGAATATATGTGTATTATGTTTGACTGCATAATATCATGTTAGTTGTGCAAAGGATGTCGAACAGAAGAAGAAGCTCAACGTAGTTATTTGATTAAAACAAATATTTAGAACATACACATAGTGAGGACTTTATGGCTATTCTGTATTAGTTCTTATTTTCCTGTGGTGTTGTATAATGTGGTTTTAATATGGTATGAGGTATGGTTGACATGCTGGAGTGTGAGCAAGAAAATGCATGTTTTTTAACGTATTGGGAGGAAGGGTCTTTATTGATATCACTGACTGTTTTGTTACTGTAAAAGAAAAAAAAGAAAATAAAGTAAAGTAAATTGAAAATGAATGGGTATCTCAAGCTATGATTATCATGTAAAAGAACTTGCCAGTTGCAGCTGTATTTGGAGGTGGGTTTTTGTTCCTTTTTTCCTGATTTAGTTTCCCTGCCCCGCTCCAATATTATTGTTTAGTCTTCAGGAAACCCTTGAGTCACGTATGTAGGTTTGTATGACTATTACACTCTGTTTCTGAGGTTGAAGAATCCCAGATCCATCAAGAGGTGGCGGAGCAGATGGTTCTGTTACTGAAGGCTAAAGAGCTGGAAAGGTCCAGAAATATGTAGAGTTTACTGGACATTACCCTTATCTCAAATCTGCCTATGTCCTCAAACTCCATGGCTCTACTTTGAAGACTGACGTGTTCTGGCGGTTCTGAGGGCATTTGCAGTGGTGGAGGAGTGGTATTAATAGGGTTGTGGGTCGCAATTGTTTATGTCAAGCTTGGGCTGTTGTGTTGAAGTTTTGTGTCATGCATAGTGGTGATGTTTGGGGCTTAATTGTGTGAATGTGTAGGAGCTTGGTGCTGAGCAGCTGACGGTGTTATTGGACTTGTCACAGTCCAAGATCCCAGGATAGATAAGAGTATATCACTGTTTGACTTGTCTGCTAAGGTTTGTGCAGTTTGGTACAGTTAAGGTAAGGATTGAAAACTAATTGTTGTGAATGTACTAATAGTGATATCGAGAGAGAGTTACTGCGCCTTTTTTGTGTGCGAATGATAACCTCAAACTTTTGCAGTTGGGCAGACATGAGTTATTTGTTAAATGTGCTTGCTTTAGAGACTGTAGGGGTTGAAAGTACCAAGAAATTGTAAAGGAGGGTAAGCCGTGCTGCGAAGAGTGAGGATTGGTCTGAAAACACAGCGCTGGTATAGGCGAGTTGGCCTAGGTACTGCGCTAGTAATGGCTATGTCATCATGTATCATGATGTGATATGTGTGCAGAGAGAGTCGCATGGGGATAGGATGCAAGTTCCAATCTGTATTGAATTGTGTTTGGAGTAAATTTGTTGCATATTTGAATTATGATGTGACTGCTGAATCGCTTTGACTATGTAATGTTGTACAGCCCAAAGATTTAATGAGCAGTGATGTATGAGTTCCCATCAAAGACGGCAAGGAAGCTCCACCGGAAGGTGCTCCAAGTGTTTACATGGACGCCACTGTAGGTCTCCACACGTTTAAGGCTTCGTCAATGGCACAAGATCACATAGAGAGAGAGAAGGGTCCTTGCAATTTCCCACATTATGGCACATTTAATTTGAGAGTCATTGAGAACTTGAGTATTGTATGGCACGAAGCCCCCGCCTAGACCAGAACAGTATGAGGCTTTGAATGCTTGGGAGCATGTGCTCATGCAAAAGGAAAAGGAGAAGTATCAGAATAAAGCTAAGAGAACACTTCGTAACTGTGCAGACGCTAAGTGGCTTGCGGAACAGCACATGTGTAGGAAATGTAGAGCTGAGGCTACTAGAATGTACCCGCATTAATAACTGAGAAACATAGAAAGAAAAGGACGCAGGAAGAGAAAGATGCAGACTCAGCAGAGAAGTCTAGTACCAATAGGGACTTTAGTGTTGACCTCCTAGACGGCCTACTGTCCTATCATCTATGACCCTATGATGCTGCCCAGCCCACTAACCAGGACGGTGCTACCAGTAGTTGTACTGCTGCGACAGCCCCTGTCGACCCAAAGGACCACCTCTGACCTTTCCCACTGTAATTGCACCTCTTGTGACAGCTATTACTGTGGCTGCTGCTGTTACTATACTGTCCCTGTTGCACCTGTTTTTTGGCCAATGTCTCCTGTCATGACAACACAAAAGTTGACTGTTCCCACTGTGCAGGCCACAATGACTAGTGCTCCAACGGCCACAGTTTCAATTCACATTCGTCAAAATCCACTGTATTTCTATCAGTGATATAATGCTTGCTGTGAACAGCTCCAATGCACACAACCTAAATTCAAGTTATTGTCATTATTCTGGCCCTCACAATAACTGGCTCCATGAAAGTGCCAAAGCTGCTATCACACTAAACGATTTCATCTAACAACCCCTTTCCTCCAGCAAAAGAATAAGGCCTGTCTCACCCTAACGCTCATCTACAGCACGCATACCTTGAACACTTTTAATAGTCCAGGTAGTCATTTCTAAAGAGTTGCACAAGGGAGTCTTACATTTTACTCTACTGTGTGATTATAAACCGCTGTGTGTCTGAAGTTTTTATATGTGTAGTATAAAGCAATAGTCTTCAAACTTTTTTAAGCCATGTCCAGCTCGAGTAAAAGTATTTATTTGGGGCCCTTAAAGTACAAGCTGATGTTCTCAAAATAATTCATAGCATGCAAAATACTGTAAGAAAGCTACATATTTTAGCAGGTTTAAAGTCACGCCCTGTAACAAATACATAAATGATTTGCACTAGTGCTTTTAAATTTGTTATAGTAAATGTATGTAGTGAAAAATGTATGAAGCCAGACAAACATTTCTAGTGACGGGAGTATATTAAAATAATTATCCAAGAAAAGATTCTTGTGTTTTTTTCGTAAAGTAAATCTTATATATACTTGAAATAGAAAATACATTTTAACCAGAGAAGTCAAAACATACAATGGACTTCATAGGGTGTGAAAGGAATTTTTTTTTTATTTACAAAAAAAAGTTTCCTTTTATCTTGCCATAATATGCCATGTAACTGCCAAATGTCCTGATGGTATATGTGAAAGTTTCAGCCAGTCCTGGCATTTCAACTGAAAAGAGCTAGTATTATGAAACATATGATCCAATCCGCACACATTTAAAGGCAAAACTACAAGTCCCACAATCCAATGTACTCCTAGTTAAAATACCTGGAGTGGTTGAAGGTGTTGCAGACACAAGCCCAATAGACAGCTCTGAAATAGAAATGTGGGGGTGCTGTAGCACTCCCCAATATATCTAAGCTGGAGTTCAGAAGGTGAATGAGCAATGAAGATGGCTTTACATTTGATTTTATCTTGTGACATTGGTGTGTGTTCAAACACAGAGGTCAAATGTCAGCCTATCTTATGCCAAATTGCTGTTAATTGTTTTTAACATGGAGATTGGCGTTTACTTTTTTTTTTTATCTTCCAACTACAGACTCGGACGATTTTGAATAGTGAATTATTCAACAATCTTGCTGATGTACAGAAAAATCTGTAGGTTGCCAATTTCATTATATTTTCTAACACACAACACAATTTAAATACATGTAAATTAGCAGTACGCATGACTCAAAATATAATCTGGAGTTCGGAAAGCACAAACTAAGCACTTAGTAATTCTTAAGTGTGATGAAAACAAAAATGTTAATAGGATCAAACCAAGATACTTGGCTTGGTGAAGCAGAAAGCAGAAATAAACCTGATATTCACACATTATTGTTTGCAGTACATACTTTTATCCGTAAACTGCATGAACGTGCAATTTTCGTGGCCATTTCAATTGAAAATATGCGGTCTTGAACTACAGTGCACTACCACACCATGCTTTAGTAATATATTTGCGACAATGTGCTTCAAAATGCACCACCAGCTACATATCACAACCTTGCCACTCCCCTGCTGAATAGGAGAGGCTCATTTTCTACACACGTTCTTTTTGTGATGTTCTTTTTCACAATTCCTATGGCTTTAGTAAAGACACATTGATGGGAGCACCTACAATTCTTCCAGCACCACTGAAGGAGAGTACTGTGGGAGGCGACTGTACACCTTCTCAATCTCCAGACTTATTGTACTGTTGCCGCGCTGCCAGAGGTATTCTTCCTGCCTCGGGATCAGAAACCACAAGCGCGCTGGTGAGACACCATAGCTTATCCCAACACTAGAAGTTGACTGGATCTTTGAACTCAGTGAGGAGTGTAGTAGTCAGATTCATTCAGTTTCAAATCAATCACATAAACAATTCTAAAGACCATGGACAATTTTAACACTTAAACTCCAAACTGAATAAAGTTTCAAAGCTTAATTACAATCCCAAAACCAATGTAACATATATGGTGCGCAAAACTAAGTTATCAACATACATCGTCCCCGGACATGACAACGACGGAGTCCAGATAGTCCCTCCCCCAACGCGTTGACAGCAGTTTCTTCTTTGACTATAACCCCCACAACAAAGTGGAGCCACATAGAAACTGCCAGTGGAACAGTGAATATGCCAGAAAGGTGGATAAATTATGATGTTATAACTACAAAACTGAAAATATAACATAGAATGCCCTTACGCTAGACTGAAGCTAGAGAACACAGTTCGCAAGTGGGGAGGATGTGTGGGTCCACAAGGAATCTGCAGCTAGTCTGTATCTCTACTAGATAAGACATTACCGAAGGTAAGTAACTTGTTCATCGGATAGTGACAACTAGCTGCATAATCCTTATCTTAGAATTAGATACCACAGCAATATCAACCCAGGAGGATTTTTGCGAACACATTTCAGCAGTCACACAATAAACAACTGGCCAACTAAGGAAGAGTAGACCAGGAACGAGACAAAGGTGAGAAAGATAGTGTAACTTACTCACAAAGAACAGATGACCTACACATCACCAGAGGATATGGAAAGTCATGGGCGTAAAAGAAATGTCCCTAAAAATGAACGTGGAGGTGACCACAACAGGTAGGACATGCAATGCTGCCAATAAATAGCCGAATGAAATGAGGAGTAAACATGTGAGAGATAGGCACCTAACACCTATCAAGGGACAAAATGTATAGAGTAATCTAGAAGGGAAGCTACAGAAAACCATGCTGTCACCAGAATGGCCAGTGGAAACTTTCAAGAAACAGCAGCATCACGCTGATATGGATGGAACTGAAAGCAGAGTATTTGTGTGCAGGAACACACAAAGAGAAAAGCAAAAGCAGAAAGCAAAAATATTTGAGGCACTGAAAGCCAGTAGACAGAACACCTCTGGTGTACTAATGACATACTACAAATGGGTAAAACAGAAGGACCAGGAAAAACCAGCCATAGAACCCATACAGAGGGATAGACTTGGAAGGACATGGATATGTCCAGCCAGAAAGTATCCAGAGAGAACATGTACATCATAAACAAAACAGAACACCATAGGAGGGATGTGAGCAGAACCCTTGATTGTAGATGGCATGACATCAAAGGTTAGAGACCTGAATATCGAGCCTTGCTTATAATGCAATAAAAAAAACATGACGAGAAAATGAAGGGGGGGAAATAAACATCCCTCAAAACCTATACGTCAACCAAAGATTAAACAAAGTCAGTAATCAAGGAAAACAGAAGGTGGAAGAACCATCCGCTCAGAGAAACCGACAGAAACAGTGCGGTACGGAACACCCAGAAATGCAAAGAGACACTCTTTGAGGAGAGTAATTCTAAAAGGAGCAAAAGCAACCAATGGAAGAAAACCGTTGAAGAAACAGAATCAACAGCGTAAGACCCAGGGTTGAACCAGGACAGATATAGTGAACCAAAGGTAGAGCAACAGTGGATGCTGCTCAACAAAGCATAAAAAGGTCAATTCCTGGAATGGAATCGAAATACTAGACCTTAGAAACCTGTCAGGTTAGAAAGGAAGACATATAATAAAAAGAGAAAAAAACATTCCCACCCCTGAGCTACAAGAAAGTCGCAATGCCAGGGGAGTAAGCCTACCGTGAAATATCTGTAATAGACGACAACAG
This sequence comes from Pleurodeles waltl, assembly GCF_031143425.1. Taxonomy (NCBI): domain Eukaryota; kingdom Metazoa; phylum Chordata; class Amphibia; order Caudata; family Salamandridae; genus Pleurodeles; species Pleurodeles waltl. The sequence goes on from NC_090445.1 coordinate 73,936,118, forward strand.
ATAAGAAAGAAGACACATACCGAAGGGGAAACAACCCTCCAAAAGGGTTACATAACTATTCATAAAAGACTAGGTGGGAAGAACACCCTATAGGAGCACTAGACATCTCCCTTGTGGGAGGAATGTAGGAAACGGCAAGATCCATTGCATAGATGTATGGTGATATAGAATTATAACCCAACCATAGTGGACTAATGGTTAGGAAAGAGTCCACAGAAGAAGCGGTAGATGACTAAAGGGAAAAAGGGTGTGTGAAAATGTCTGAGACATACGCAGAGAAAACCACACACATTATAGTATGAGTATCTGCAAGCCTGGACATGAACCCACCTCGACCTTGGATGTGGCATTGTCTGACTCCAGAGAAAGAATAACAGGGGTACCGAGGGAAGTCGTATGCGTCACAACTGCCGAGAACAGCATCGGAAGAGCGGAATCAAGTGCAGCCGATGGGGGCATAAGAGGCCTGCATCAGTGCCGATCCGACTCTGGAGTCAAAGTCGAGGGGCGTAACAGGCATCAAGGACTAAGCTGCCGGTGAAGGCCCTATCAGTGCACCCGCCGCCTCTTTAGGGCCCAAAGGCACTAAAGAGGGAGGTGAGGACCCCAAAATTGCATGCAAGGATGAGTAATAGTCCCACATTTGGGTCAGAGTCACCCGATGCCAGGATAAGGTGAAAGGGATTGACTCGGGCACAGACTCCTCCTCAGAATACCTGGGCAAGTCGGGCGATGACTTTGAGAGCGATCTCTCGGACGCGAAGAAGAAGATGCACTCTGACGCCTTTGTAAATCCTGTGAAGACTGCGATGCCCGCACCACTGGGAGCTTCATCCGCTGCTCCCGCAAGGACTTTGGCTTCAGTTGACGACAGGCGTCACAATTGTCAGCGTCGTGGTGAGTGCCAAGGCACCACATACAGACACAGTGGGGTCCGTGACCGACAACTGTCGAGCACAGGACCCACAGTTCTTAAAGCCTGAAGGCATATACGCTTTTCCCAACCCACAAAAAAATTCTATGAAAAGGGTAAAGGCCAAAAAAGGGCCAGAAGAACGGCTTCTCAGGATCAGCGTTGCTGCGCAGAAAAGAAGAAACTGACAACTGCATGTCGGGGGAGAGACTATATTGACTCCGTCGACGTCATGTCCGGGGACAACGTCGCTATGGAGTCGCTCATCACCCTCTACCAACGCACAGAGGTACTACTTAGGACAAAGTTTCCAGATACAGTCTGATGCCTGGAGGAGAATTCTAAGATAAGGAATCTGCGGCTAGCTGTCTCTATCAGGTATCAGATTTCCATGCAGATGATAGTGACATTAGTACATCATCAAAATACAACCTTTAACAATAAATTTCAAAGCTGGGCCATCTTTATTTCTAACATGAATTTGGACTTGCATGTGTGTGAGCGGGCTAACACATGTGGACAAAAGCTAAAAGGGAAAACACAAAAATAATTTGGAAAGAAATCATCTAACTAGGGTTATGTAAACTAGAAAGGAAATTAGAAACCACATTTAGTATTACCTCTCCTCATAGAACAGCAGACAGGAATGTTTCAACAAACATAACGGTCATCTTCTCACAACATTAGCATCAGGACATGTTCAGAGTTAGTTGGGAATATTAGTACTGAACAGCAATAGCAAATGGGACAATTAGGACAAGAAGAAATTCATAATAATATAAAGATTAAATACGGCAGAAGACTTTGAGAGAGACAGGAGGTGGAGATGACAGCAGCAACCTTCACCAAACATCAGCAGACACTGACAGACAACAATAGACTTGAGACAGGACTAGACTAACTTTAAGTTTCAAAGTCCCTCACTAATTAGAAATAATCGTGGACCTTTTGATTGGTCCTTCAGGTGGGCTCATCTTAGGCACAAGATTCAGCATCCAGTGGTGGCCGCTGACACCATGAAGTTTACAGCTATTCCAGATTTTCTCAGAGAAATTCATGACCATCTAGATGAAATCATGCAGTTCTGCCAAAACATGACATTTTCTAGTTAATTGTTGCATCGGGATCTTCTCTCACTGTACGCAGCATGGCCTAATAATTTCTCACATGAAAATTATAAGTTTTCTTTCTTGCTCGACAGCTAGGACAAATATTGTGAAATAGTTAACTTTGAAACATGTTCTTCGCCTTCAATACAATAGGGCATTCAATATCACGTCAGCCACCTAGGAACAAAATCATGTTAGAGGGAACAGAATCAGCAAGTAATTTTCCTCTACTGCTGTAAAATGAATCTCTAGACCTAGCCAAGTTAAGAAAGTCTAAATACACATTAATACAATGCACATAAATCCTATTGCGCACCTTACAATTTAATGCTGAATAAGCAACGCAAATTATTTCATTGCAAAAGTTATTTACGAGATATCACAACAGTTCAAACGTGCATTTTTTTTTCCCACACATGTAACTCGTGGTAATAATATCCATTTCAATCAATAGAAGTATGTTCATTTAATACTTCACTTCTAGTATTCATCTAGTAAAATACTTTTTGCATTATTTCATGTCAGCAGTTAACTCAAGTATTGATGCACAATATCTTCATGTTAAAACTTGATGTCCAAAGACGAATAGCGCCACATTGTCCACCATAATTAAAATGTGCACATTTTTCATTATCCTGGTTAAGTTTTCTGTTCGGCCTTTAAATGAAGGTTTGTAAGACACCATATGCCAACTTCTATGCCACTAATGTATTAGTAAAATTTGATCTCTATCACTATGCACAGGTTGTACTTCTCTGCAGCCTCTGTAATGGAGAAGCACTTTGTATCCTGTCTCAGACTCTGACTAGAAGCACACACCGTGTACTCTTGTGCAGCCTATCCAATGGGGGGTGTAGGAGGCTGGCCTGGCTTATAGTGAGTACCTTGTGGTACTTACACCCTGTGCCAGTTCCAGTTATCCCTTATTAGTACAATAGAGGTGTTTCTAGCAGCTTAGGCTGATAGAAGGTAGCTATGGCAAAGCTTAGGCTGAACTAGGAGACATGCAAAGCTCCTACTATACCACTTATATCATACAGCACAATATCAAAATAAAACACCATACTCAGAGTTACTAAAAATAAAAGGTACTTTATTTTTATGACAATATGCCACAAGTATCCCAGTGAGTACCCTCAGTAAGAAGGTAAGTAATATACACAAGATATATGTACACAAACCCAAAACAGGTAAGTAAAAGTAAGAAAAGTAATGCAGACAGTGTAGAATTACAATAGGATGCAATAGGCAAACATAGGTCTAGGCGCAACACAAACCATATACTCCAAAAGTGGAATGTGAATCACAAATGGACCCCAGACCTATGGGAGCTTGTAGAGGGTCGCTGGGACTGTAAGAAAACAGTCAGGGTGTCCAAGATACCCCACCCCAAGACCCTGAAAAGTAGGAGTAAAGTACCCCTACTACCCCAAAAGGACACAATAGTCGTGATAGGGGGATTCTGCAAGAACCACAAACACCAGCAAAGCACTGAAGACGGATTCCTGGACCTGAGGACCTGCAAGGCAAGGGGACCAAGTCCAAGAGTCGCAATAGTGTCCGGGGGGCAGGAGCCCAGGAAACCCCGGATGAAGGTGCAAGAAGGCTGCCTCCGGATGGAAGAAGCTTAGGATTTTGCAAAGAGAGCTAGGAACTTCTCCTTTGGAAGGAAGATGTCCCACTGCGTGCTGGAGGTTGCAGAAGTGTTTCCATGCAGAAATACCGCAAACAAGCCTTGCTAGCTGCAAGGCTGCTGGGGACCAGGAAGGACCAGGATGTCGCCCCTTGAAGGAGGAGACAGGGGGGGCGCCCAGCAACTCAGAGAGCCCCCACAGAAGCAGGCAGCACCCGCAGAAGTACCAGAACAGGCACTTAGAAGATTTGTGAACCGGGGCTGGCTCAGAGTCACAAGGGAGGGTCCCACGACATCGGAGTCCAACTCAGAGGGTTGAGCACTGCAGGACAGAGTGCTGGGGTCCCAGGCTAGGCTGTGCACGAAGGAATCCTTGGAGGAGTGCACAGAAGCCGGAGCAGCTGCAAATCACGCAGTACACAAGTTTGCAGTCTAGCGTGGTGAGGCAAGGACTTACCTCCACCAAACTTGGACTGAAGGATCACTGGACTGTGAGGGTCACTTGGATGGAGTTCCTGTGTTCCAGGGACCACGCTCGTCCGAATAAGAGGTGACCCAGAGGACTGGTGATGCAGTCTTTTGGTGCCTGTGTTAGCAGGGGGAAGATTCCGTCGACCCACTGGAGATTTCTTCTTGGCTTCCAGTGCAGGGTGAAGGCAGACAGCCCCCAGAGCATGCACCACCAGGAAACAGTTGAGAAAGCCGGCAGCATGAGGCGCTACAATGTTGCTGGTAGTTGTCTTGCTACTTTGTTGCGGTTTTGCAGGTGTCCTGGAGCAGTCAGCGGTCGATCCTTGGCAGAAGTCGAAGAGGGAAGAGCAGAGGAACTCTGGTGAGTTCTTGCATTCGTTATCTGAAGAATTCCCCAGAGGAGAGACCCTAAATAGCCAGAAAAGGAGGTTTGGCTACCAAGAAAGGAGGATTGGCTACCAAGAGAGATAAGAGCCTATCAGAGGGGGTCTCTGACGTCACCTGATGGCAGTGGCCACTCAGAGCAGTCCAGTGTGCCCCCAACACCTCTGTTTCCAAGATGGCAGAGGTCTGGGACACACTGGAGGAGCTCTGGGCACCTCCCCTGGGAAGTACTGGTCAGGGGAGTGGTCACTCCCCTTTCCTTTGTCCAGTTTTGCGCCAGAGCAGGGCTGGGGGATCCCTGAACCGGTGTAGACTGGCTTATGCAGAGATGGGCACCATCTCTGCCCATCAAAGCATTTCCAGAGGCTGGGGGAGACTACTCCTCCCCAGCCCTTCACACCTATTTTCAAAGGGAGAGGGTGTAACACCCTCTCTCAGAGGAAATCCTTTGTTCTGCCTTCCTGGGCTGGGGATGCCCAGACCCCAGGAGGGCAGAATCCTGTCTGAGGGGTTGGCAGCAGCAGCAGTTGCAGTGGAAACCCCGGAAAGGCAGTTTGGCAGTACCCGGGTGTGAGAAAGTAGCCTCTTTCTAGCCTTGTTACCCCCACTTTTGGCCTGTTTGTGAGTGTATGTCAGGGTGTTTCACTGTCTCACTGGGATCCTGCTAGCCAGGGCCCAGTGCTCATAGTGAAAACCCTATGTTTTCAGTATGTTTGTTATGTGTCACTGGGACCCTGCTAATCAGGACCCCAGTGCTCATAAGTTTGTGGCCTATATGTATGTGTTCCCTGTGTGGTGCCTAACGGTCTCACTGAGGCTCTGCTAACCAGAACCTCAGTGGTTATGCTCTCTCATTTCTTTCAATTTGTCACTAACAGGCTAGTGACCAATTTTACCAATTTACATTGGCTTACTGGAACACCCTTATAAATCCCTAGTATATGGTACTGAGGTACCCAGGGTATTGGGGTTCCAGGAGATCCCTATGGGCTGCAGCATTTCTTTTGCCACCCATAGGGAGCTCTGACAATTCTTACACAGGCCTGCCACTGCAGCCTGAGTGAAATAACGTCCACGTTATTTCACAGCCATTTTACACTGCACTTAAGTAACTTATAAGTCACCTATATGTCTAACCTTTACCTGGTAAAGGTTAGGTGCAAAGTTACTTAGTGTGAGGGCACCGTGGCACTAGCCAAGGTGCCCCCACATTGTTCAGGGCAAATTCCCCGGACTTTGTGAGTGCGGGGACACCATTACACGCGTGCACTACATATAGGTCACTACCTATATGTAGCTTCACAATGGTAACTCCGAATATGGCCATGTAACATGTCTATGATCATGGAATTGCCCCCTCTGTGCCATCCTGGCATAGTTGGCACAATCCCATGATCCCAGTGGTCTGTAGCACAGACCCTGGTACTGCCAAACTGCCTTTCCTGGGGTTTCACTGCAGCTGCTGCTGCTGCCAACCCCTCAGACAGGTTTCTGCCCTCCTGGGGTCAAGCCAGGCTTGTCCCAGGATGGCAGAACAAAGGACTTCCTCTGAGAGAGGGTGTTACAGCCTCTCCCTTTGGAAAATGGTGTGAAGGCAGGGGAGGGGTAGCCTCCCCCAGCCTCTGGAAATGCTTTCATGGGCACAGATGTGCCCAATTCTGCATAAGCTAGTCTACACCGGTTCAGGGGACCCCTTAGCCCTGCTCTGGCGCGAAACTGGACAAAGGAAAGGGGAGTGACCACTCCCCTGACCTGCACCTCCCCTGGGAGGTGTCCAGAGCTCCTCCAGTGTGCTCCAGACCTCTGCCATCTTGGAAACAGAGGTGCTGCTGGCACACTGGACTGCTCTGAGTGGCCAGTGCCACCAGGTGACGTCAGAGACTCCTTCTGATAGGCTCCTTCAGGTGTTAGTAGCCTATCCTCTCTCCTAGGCAGCCAAACCCTCTTTTCTGGCTATTTAGGGTCTCCGTCTCTGGGGAAACTTTAGATAACGAATGCAAGAGCTCATCAGAGTTCCTCTGCATCTCTCTCTTCACCTTCTGCCAAGGAATCGACTGCTGACCGCGCTGGAAGCCTGCAAAACTGCAACATAGTAGCAAAGACGACTACTGCAACTCTAACGCTGATCCTGCTGCCGCCTTCTCGACTGTTTTCCTGGTGGTGCATGCTGTGGGGGTAGTTTGCCTCCTCTCTGCACTAGAAGCTCCGAAGAAATCTCCCGTGGGTCGACGGAATCTTCCCCCTGCAACCGCAGGCACCAAAAAGCTGCATTACCGGTCCCTTGGGTCTCCTCTCAGCACGACGAGCGAGGTCCCTTGAATCCAGCAACTCTGTCCAAGTGACTCCCACAGTCCAGTGACTCTTCAGTCTAAGTTTGGTGGAGGTAAGTCCTTGCCTCCCCACGCCAGACTGCATTGTTGGAAACCGCGTCTTTTGCAACTACTCCGGCCCCTGTGCACTTCCGGCGGAAATCCTTTGTGCACAGCCAAGCCTGGGTCCACGGCACTCTAACCTGCATTGCACGACCTTCTAAGTTGGTCTCCGGCGACGTGGGACTCCTTTGTGTAACTTCGGGTCAGCACCGTTTCACGCATCCTCGTAGTGCCGGTTTCTGGCACTTCTCCGGGTGCTACCTGCTGCTGAGAGGGCTCCTTGTCTTGCTCGACGTCCCCTCTCTCTCCTGACGCAATTTGCGACATCCTGGTCCCTCCTGGGCCATAGCAGCATCCAAAAACGCTAAACGCACGATTTGCAGCTAGCAAGGCTTGTTGGCGTTCTTTCGGCGGGAAAACACTTCTGCACGACTCTCCACAGCGAGAGGGATCCGTCCACCAAAGGGGAAGTCTCTAGCCCTTTTCGTTCCTGCAGAAACCTCAGTTTCTCCTGTCCAGTAGAAGCTTCTTTGCACCCACAGCTGGCATTTCCTGGGCATCTGCCCATCTCCGACTTGCTTGTGACTTTTGGACTTGGTCCCCTTGTTCCACAGGTACCCTAGATTGGAAATCCACCGTTGTTGCATTGTTGGTTTGTGTCTTTCCTGCATTATTCCTCTATCACAACTTCTTTGTCTTCTGGGGAACTTCAGTGCACTTTGCACTCACTTTTCAGGGTCTTGGGGAGGGTTATTTTTCTAACTCTCACTATTTTCTAATAGTCCCAGCGACCCTCTACAAGGTCACATAGGTTTGGGGTCCATTCGTGGTTCGCATTCCACTTTTGGAGTATATGGTTTGTGTTGCCCCTATCCCTATGTGTCCCCATTGCATCCTATTGTAACTATACATTGTTTGCACTGTTTTCTAAGACTATACTGCATATTTTTGGTATTGTTTACATATAACTTGTGTATATTTGCTATCCTCTTACTGAGGGTACACTCTAAGATACTTTGGCATATTGTCATAAAAATAAAGTACCTTTATTTTTAGTATAACTGTATATTGTGTTTTCTTATGATATTGTGCAAATTACACTTGTGGTACTGTAGGAGCTTCACTCGTCTCCTAGTTCAGCCTAAGCTGCTCTGCTAAGCTACCATTATCTATCAGCCTATGCTGCTAGACACCCTATACACTAATAAGGGATAACTGGGCCTGGTGCAAGGTGCAAGTACCCCTTGGTACTCACTACAAGCCAGTCCAGCCTCCTACACCGGGTTCTGTGCTAGAGACCCAGGGGATCATGGAATTGTCCCCCCAATACCAGAATGGTATTGGGGTGACAATTCCATGATCTTAGACATGTTACATGGCCATGTTCGGAGTTACCATTATGACGCTATACATAGGTAGTGACCTATGTATAGTGCACGCGTGTAATGGTGTCCCCGCACTCACAAAGTCCAGGGAATTTGCCCTGAACGATGTGGGGCACCTTGGCTACTGCCAGGGTGCCCACACACTAAGTAACTTGGCACCCAACCTTCACCAAGTGAGGGTTAGACATATAAATGATTTATAAGTTACTTATGTGCAGTGAAAAATGGCTGTGAAATAACGTGGACGTTATTTCACTCAGGCTGCAGTGGCAGGCCTGTGTAAGAATTGTCTGAGCTCCCTATGGGTGGCAAAAAAAAATGCTGCAGCCCATAGGGATCTCCTGGAACCTCAATACCCTGGGTATCTAAGTACCATATACAAGGGGATTATATGGGTGTACCAGTGTGCCAATGAGAATTGGTAAATTTAGTCACTAACCTGCAGTGACAAATTTAAAAAGCAGAGAGATCATAAACACTGAGGTTCTGGTTAGCAGAGCCTCAGTGATACAGTTAGGCACCACACAGGGAACACATACAGGGCACATAATATGAGCACTGGGGTCCTGCCTAACAGGATCCCAGTGACACAAGGGCTAAAACATACATAAATACAGTGAAAATGGGGTAACAAGCCAGGCAAGGTGGTACTTTCCTGCAGGGGGCACAGTTAGGGTTGTCACTTTTCTCAGCAAAAAGCACTGCCCATTTGTTCAAGTTTTAGTACTGCAAAGGCCGGCACACACAACTTTATAGAAAACAGTCTGTGTTCATGGCCTTTCTGTCTTGTTTACTTTAATCAGTCTGGGATCATTACAGCAGCTGTGGAAAATATTCTAAAGTACTTTCTTCTTATAAATACTGGTTTTAGTGTGTACTGATAGGGAGTAATACAAATATACAGAAGGTATTTCCTTAATTTCTGTAGCAGTTGGGATATTTAAACATCAGTCGTGCCGGTACAAAAACGGTCAGTTAGCACAAAGCACAGTATGAGGCTGGGCTACCCATGCCTAAACCAATTGGAGACGTACCTTGTACTCCTGGGAAGCCTTACGAATGAACGCAGCATACAGCCTGTCCCAGCCTCAGACCCAGCTCTGTAGCACACATACCTTGTACTCCTGGGCAGCCTCGTACCATGTGGCCTGATCCCACCCCTGACCCATCTCTCTAGCACACATACTTTGTACTCCTGGGCAGCCTCTTGGTGTACCATGTGGCCCGGTTCCACCCCTGACCCAGCTCTGTAGCACACATACCTTGTACTCCTGGGCAGCCTCTTGGGGTACCGTGTGGCCTGGTTCCACCCCGACCCAGCTCTGTAGCACACATACCTTGTACTCCTGGGCAGCCTCTCGAATGGGGAGCACCGTGTGAGCCTTGTGATCACGTGACACGCTGCAGACCACACAGATGGGCTCCTGGTCATCCTCACAGAACAGTTTCAGTTTCTCTTCGTGTTCTCGGCACAGATTCGCCTCCTGGGGGGTCGCACTCGATACCTGAAGCTGTTTGGCGATTTCCACTACATTCGCCAGGTGCCTGAGTGGCCGGAATGTTTTACTTTGAGATATTTCCCTGCACTGAGGACAGGGGAAGTCTGTCTGCAGCCCCTCCCAGCACTGAGTGATACAGGACAGACAGAAGGTGTGTCCACACTCCACGAACACAGGGTCTGTGAAATATTCCAGACATATGGAGCAGGTGGCCTCGTCCTTCAGGCTCCGGAGATGGTTTGCTGCAGCCATGTTCCTGCCGGGGAGGGAGTGGGGCAGTTTAGTTTCGTTTCTCACAACTTTTGAACTGGGAGTGTCCGTCTCTCCTTCCTTCCACCCCCTCCCACTGCACAGATCTGCTGGGCGTGTCTGCAGCAGAAAAGGGAGTGTCTGTGGACGAACTAGGAAGTGTGCAGTAGAGTATAAGTGTCTGCCTTTAACCTGGGATTGTGCAGGAGAGCAAGGAGTGTCTGCGGCGGAGCTGGGAGTATCTCACCTGAGAGTGTCAGCAGCTTGCAATGTACGAAGCTGTACAGGGGGCGCCTGCGGGTGTGCAAGTCAGGCCCATGGCGTTATTGCGACGCAGGCGGCAACCATTTACCAGCCTCAAAAACCCCCAGGGTGTCCCAGTTCAGCCCAAGGCCGCGGATTATCCGTCAGGGACAGGAGACTCGGCCCCCCCCTCACATTCTGCAGGGGGCACCACCATGTGGGTTGCCACTGGATGTCTGCAGGTGACCAGAATGTTGGAGCCTGATGGGGGCGTCTGCATCTGGGAGTGCCCGAGTGTGCTGTGTCTCAGTGGAAGGGAATGGAACATGTTTATGAAAATGTAACGTTCACCCACGAGGACGTCATGTGTGACACCTTTTTACAGACTTGACCTTTACTGAACTGTGCCTTGCACGCTTGGATGGAATGGTAAAAGCAAAACTACAAGTCCCAGAATGCAAAACAATGTTAGCTAAAAGGTCAGCACAGGCCGAAAGTGTTATGTGTGGCGTGAGGTCACTTATCAGGCCTAGTTCCAAGTACCTACCCCTGAGGTGTGAGGGTGTCAGTGGCTGCAGCCTCTGCGCTGTGATCGCAGTGTCTGCCACTGAGATTGGAGTCGCAGCTGGAAGTATCAACAGGTTACTGGAAAGTGTCTTCAACTTGAAAATGGGAAACCAACAAAGCTCTTTCAAAGCCTATAGGTTGGGCTTATAACTGATGCTTCCATCCACGAAGATACTTATCCATCTGTACATACACCCAGGCACTCATGTCTGCATCCATACATTTATTCATCCACCAGTTGACTCAGTCTTGCAGTCACCCACTTACCCATTCAGAATAGCACACACACAACTCACAAATTAATGAAGAGGCCTAGTTTACTGTGCTGCAATTTTGTGAGGAGCGTGGGTGCTATCGGTAGTGCCTGCCTGCTTATCTGTGAGGGGTGTAAGTGCTGCCAGTTGTGTGTGGCTGCCACTCTTTAGGGTTTGTGAGACTGCTCCGGGTACAGTGTGACTCCTGGTCTGAGATGTGAGCGCGTTAATCTGTGAAGGATGTGAGAGTGCTCTCAGTAGTGTAAAATGTTGACACAGTTATCAGGGCTAAATAGGTATTTAGAGGCCACAGATGCATTCCTAGCTCCTGGGCTTAGCAGCCTGTGCCTACTCTGGTCTCGGCAGTGGTAACCAGCCACCCACCCACGAGAAGCGGTCCACATGTACCGCAAACACAATACCGCCCCACTCTCACCACAGAGAGAAAGCTCTCACTGCAGAGGAAAGAGCCCTGAGCACAGTAAGACCAGCACCTCCTGTTGTAGTACACCAGCATCTCTCCACAGCAGCGCCGAGTCCTGCTGAGCCTCTCACTAGACTCCCTCTCGGGGGCCACTTTGTGGAGCACCCGTACCAGTGCCACAGCCCACCACTGCGCTTCTAAATAACAGCGCAACCCAAAGAAGATGCACAGACCGGATCGACACACCTGTCAACCACTTGACTCAAAAATGCGGTTGAAGTCAGATATCTAGAGGGTGATTGAACTGTTGATGGGAATTAAGACAGTCATGAAAGGTGAGAGGTTGGTACATTCTGAGGAGGCTGCTCGTGACGCAGGGGTAGGAGGGACATTTAGGCCTCGTGAAAACCAAATGAGCTACAAAGAAACCGTTCTGGGGCCTGGCATCAATGTACCCATTGCGAGTGGTTAGAAAGTGTGCTGGGTGCGATGGCAGACACATCTTTGTAAACTTACCAGCCACCTATGTGTGGACGAAGGTGGACTCCCGAAAAGCTCATGGGAATCTGTGGCTGTTGCTATTATGGGACCAGCTAGGGAACCCCACAAGTATGTGATTTCTGTTATGAACACCTTTTCCCATTGGCCTGTCTTCAGGATTGTGGAAAGGGCTGGTGATCATGCAGTTCTAGGCTTCTTTCATGGGTGTTTATGAATGAGGGTTTGCCTGCAGTGTTACTCAGTGACAGTGATGTTCAGTTACATCCTCACAAGGTGAAAGCCTACTTGGGAGACTGGCAGTAAGAGCCACTCTCTGTATAATCCTAGTGCTGATGGCATGATTGAGAGATTTAAATGTGCTGATGGGTGCCATCCAGTTGGGTGTGAGGAGTAACATGAACTGAGAAGTCCTAGTTCTCAAGACTGTATAGATGTATATGATGACTGTCAATGAGGCCACTGGGTAAACGCTATTGGGAATAATGAGAGGGAGAAGTTCGAAAACTTAACGACTGGATGTTTAAAGCTTTTTGTAACATTAGTTGATGGATATAGTGAGAGTCAGATTTAAGGCGGCACATGACAAATATAAGCGCTATTATGACTGTATGACTAACACTAGAAAGCCTTGTAAGGTACACAAGGGTGAGAGTCAGTTTTAGGAACCCATGGAAGGGATTCAGGTTATGCACAATTCGGAATAGTTAAGCATTGGGAGAGTATGCAATCTCAAACACACAGCTGTGCGGCGTGGAAGTAACTGGACTGTTGTGGAGCTCTGAAGATTTGTGTAAATGCATGGCAGGGGTGGTTGTGGGGGGAGGATTTCTTTAAACTCTCTGTTGAGGCTTGTGGTGCTGGTCAAGAAGTGTGCTCCAGGGCATGAGGGGACAAAGTCTTAGTGTTAGACCTGGCATCATTGGCGTGGTTTCCCCTGTCCTTTTACCTCTGCTTCATGTGTTTTTGACTGTGTGCTGGTTTTGGTACTCTGGGCACTTAACCACTGCTGACCAGTGCTAAAGTGTAAGTGCACTCTGTGTAAATTGTATGTGTAATTGGCTTTTCCATGGTTGGCATATGTGATTTACTAGTAAGTCCCTATTAAAGGGCACTAGAGGTGCCCAGGGCCTGTAAATCAAATGCTACTAGTGGGCCTGCAGCACGGATTGTGCCACCCCACGAGTAGCCCTATAAACCTGGCTTAGACCTGTCACTGCAGTGTCTGTGTCTGCAATTTTAAATTCTCTTTTTGTACATGTAAGGCACCCCTAAGTCAGCCCCTAGGTAGCCCATGGGCAGGGTGCAGTGTATATTAAAGGTAGGAGATATACTGATGTGTTTTACATGTCTTGATAGTGAAATACTGCCAAATTCGTTTTTCACTATTGCAAGTCCTATCTCTCTCATAGGTTAACATTGGGACTGCCTTTAAAACTTTTTTTAAGTGCAGTTTCCCATTTGGAGCTGATTGAGATGTGGAATTTGGGGTCTCTGAAGTCACAATTTAAAAATACATTTTTTAGTAAAGTTGTTTTTTAGATTGTCAGTTTGAAAATGCCACTTTTAGAATGTGGGAATTTTCTTGCTTAATCATTCTGTGCCTCATTCTGCATGTGTATTCCATGTCTGGGTCAGACTGACCATTGGACAGTTTGTGAATCTCCACTAGACAGTGACACAAACGGAGCTGGGGTGTAGCCTGCATATCCTGATGAGTCTCCTGGGCTAGAGTGGGGAGGGAGGACCTGACACTTACAACTGAAAGGCCTGCCCTCACACAATGCAGTCTCCAACCCCATGGTGTGTGTCTGGGGCCAGGCCTGGGCAAGGCAGGATCTTGTGAACAACTTTCCTTTGAAGTTTGCCTACTTCAAAGGCAGAAAGGGGTATAAGTAGTGGACCCAAAACCCTGGAGTTTTAGATTACTTCTGGACCCAAGAGGAACCTTTGCAAGGAGAAGAGCTGGAGGAGGAGTACTGCCTCTTTGCCTGTGATTGTGCTTTGCTGGGTTGGCCTGCAGTTGCTGCTGCTGCCTGAAAGAGGACAAAGACTGTACTTTGTGGTTTATTCCTACTTGTGAAGTGTCTCCAAGGGCTTGGAATGAGTTTGCCTCCTGTTTTGAAGTTTCAGGGCCATTAACAACTTCCTCTGCCAGCACCTGGACTCTCTGCTGAGACTCCTACCCTGCCAAGTGGTGCCCACTCTAGTCCTTGGGCCATTGAAAGGTGAAGCTGGTGGAACCAAGACCGAAATCCATGCACAGGAGCCGTACGGGGAAAAATGTGATGCACCACCTGCAACGCAGCTGTAAAAACGATGCACTACCTGCATCGTGGCTGAGAAATCTACGCATCACCTGCATCGCGGCTGGCAGAACTACGCAACACCCGCTTGTGGTTGCTGAAATCAACGTAACCCCCATGCAGTGTGGTTCCTCATCACCATGCAACCGTATTTCGCATGCACCATGGCTGGGTGTCAAAGTCATTGTGAGCATGCACTGACCTGAGGTGACCACCCGGAAATCGCCGCATCGCTGACCCAACTGGAGAAGAAACGACGCACAGCCTCATTATGAGTAAGGAATGAACGCATCGCTGAGTTTTCTGACGCACGCTTGCCCACGTGGCTTTATTTTTTACGCAAACCAGATACTTTGTGGATACGCATCCATTGTTTTCTATGGAGTAAGACTCATTAATTTAAAAATTCATAACTTTACTTGCGTATGTTGGATTTTTGGTCTTGTTTGATTTAGATAAATATCGGCTATTTTTCTAAACTGGTGTGGTTTCCATTTGGTAGTGTTTTCACTGTATTACTGTGTGTGTTGGTACAAATACTTTACACATTGCCTTTGAGACACGCCTGGTTGGTTGTGCCAAGCTTCCCAGTGGGGTAAGCAGAGGTTATCTTAAGTGTGTATCCCCATTGCCCTGACTGGAGTGAGGGTCCCTGCTTGGACAGAGTGCCAACTGACTGCCAACCAGATACCTAATTTCTAACACTTAGTATGCGGGTAGAGTCAGCCGGGCAGTATAGATATTGGAGTAGACGAGAGCAGTACATGCATGCCTTCGAATACTGATTCTAGTAAGGTTGGCAAACAGGTGTTGTGTGATGGTAGTGAGATGTAGGAATCAAGCCTCATTGAACCTTAGCTGGCAGTAGAAGGAATAGAAGACCCCCCAAGTGGCGGAACGGTTATGTGTGTTGTGGTGACTGCAACAAGACTTTAGCCCAGGTGCCTTTATGTAGGGATCTTCTCTATTTGTAGCTATTTAAGAGTTTTTGTCAACATATATATTGTGACATGTATATAGTGTTGTGCTGATTTCACTTGTACCTTGTTATAAGGTTTTCTTCACTTATCACCCTTCACTGTTACTTGGTTCTTGGACTCTTGTTATTTAGATCTTACTAACCTGTGTCCTTGATCCTTAGAGACATCACCTCATGGTAGTATTTGCATGTTTCATTTCCACATTTTGCTTTTGTAGCCTCCTTCGCTATGTTTACTTTATTGTTTTCTTTTGTCAGAGGGAAGATGTGCAGTGTTGGCTCTTGACTACGTTCTAATGCTTCCACTCCATTTACAGAACCTTAGTAGCCCCCTAGATCAGAACAGGAGGTCTATGAGCTAAGATATGGATGTCCAGGGCGTCTACTACGATTATACTCATGGAACTTCATGCCGGCTCCTCTATTCATTGACACCACAAAAGCAGCACTACTGTGATCCCACTAAAGTGTACGGAAAATTAACACTTTTTAGGGTCGGCCGAGCAACTGCTCTGGCCTGTTGTAATCTCTCTGTGGGCTTTTAACCACGCCCTCACTTGCTATTCATTCTTTGCTGTGCTTGTTTTGAATGCTTCATTTTTATTGGTGCATTTTGTGAAATGTCCCTCATTTGTGTGCTGAGTTCCCTTCCAGGCGATTTAAGTAAATGAACATTTTTGTTGGCCATCACACTACGTCACTCTTCCTCCTGTTACAGCATGTGATGGCCCCTCCTCTGGTTTCAGTTTGCCTTTCATCCCAGCCGCGATCCTTTCTAGAGATTCACGCAGGGAGCCACTAACTCTCACGCTCACAGTGGCGCTTTGAATTGACTTGCTTATGTCAACTGTTTTACTTTTCATTTTCAATTTATGTGGCAAGAAAAGTCTAGATAGGAATTTACAACGCTAATAGCTCTAACTCGAGCAAACACAAGACCCATTGCATTGCAAATGCTTGTTTGGAGAATGATATTGGTTTGAAAAGAGGGTGATCCCGTTAAACTCTATGGAGGCATGTTGTGCATCAACAGGTGAACAGAAGTGAAAAGAGGGTAAAACCTGCCAAATGTGGGTGAATCGACAGGCACGATCTGAGAAGCAGCATGCCAGTGTCCCACAATGCATGCTTCAGCAGAGGACAAGTGTTTCCACATGATGGTAGGCCCGGCATAGAGCTGCCTATAACCATTGTGATTTGTTATGAATGTTGTGTGGGTCTGGGGACAAAAGCAGCACAGAGTGCATCAGACTAGGGAGATGCTCTTGTTGCTCAAGAACCTCTGAACCTATGAATGTACAAGCACAGTGGAGGGTAATTGGCGTACAAGGCACCTGTAAAAAATGAACCAGAGAGTAAACGCCCTGTACCTAACTAAGTCTGAACCTGAAAAGTCATACTTGTTGTGTCATTCATCATTAGGAGTCAGGAGAATGTTAGGGTCTTATCAAGAGCCAGAACAGTGTGTATTTGGTACATGTACTTCAAAGACAGACATTCTTGGTGACAATAACTAGGAGTTTTCGATGTGGATACCATCTTATGAGTAGGGAATCCAGAGTGCACCAAGCTGCATTTTACTGGCCCTGCTGCTGCTTCTGGCCCATGAAACATGATGTGATTTTGCAGTTTTGTCAGTAGTGATTGGCACTGCATCTGGTGAGCTTTTAGTGCCACAGTAGAGGATACTGTGCAGGTGGGCAATAGGAGGGAGGGTTTCCTTTGAGGCAGTGGGTAATAACAGTGCCCCTCTGCTGCAGTTCATTGAGTAATGTGGGAACTGATTCAGGAACATTTTAGGTAATCAAGGGTTACTCAGCTCTAATCATGACAACTGGCATACTTACTTGTGGGTTAACAGATGACTAGGTTCTCAAGGTCTAAGATGGCTCTCCTTAGTAGTGAGTTTATCCACTCTTTTTTAGAATGGCCTGGACAATGCATTGTGTGAGGGAGAACTCAACTCTTTTGAGAAGTGCTGTGCACGTTTCTACTAAGAGGGATCTCAAACATGGTATAATCTTCATAGGGGGGCCGCTTAGGGCTGAGAGGATGTACAAGAGGTCTGTAAGTATGGACATTTCAAAGACGACCACTAGGGTATGTTACTTTTTACAATGGATGGCCTTGTGGTGGGTTGCTTCCTGTTGGCAAATCTGGTTGCTCTTCTCTTTGATGTCCCATTGTATTGGATTTGTCTGTAAATGCCAACTGGATTATCATCTCATCAAATACTACCTTGTTATTTATCCTCGACTAGCAATACTTTGTCAGAATGTGGATTACATTAAGATATCATTACCTCATCACTAGTTGGTAACACTAACATCCCTAATCCTAACCCTCACATGCCAGCCCTTACTAGTGGTAATAACTGAATTATACTACTAGGTATTAAATTACAATTAAATAAATGCAATTTCAAAATGTACCTTTAGAAATTGGGTTTCTTGTTGGCAGAGATATGCACACAGTACAAGCAGGAACCACACTCCTAGTCAGGCTAAGTAAGATACACACTAAATGTTATCCTGTGCTCACCCTCTGGTAGCTTGGCACAGAGCATTCAGGCTAATCTAAAGAAGTAATGTGTAAAGTATTTGTGCAACACAACACTCAGTAACACAATGAAAACACCACAAGTAGACTCTGCATCAGGTTAGACAAATAGATAATAATTATACAAATAAATCAAGACCAAAATGACAAAAATCCAATAAGCAGAATTTTCTATATGAATTTTCAAAGAATAAAAAGTATTCTAGCGCTTAGAAGCAATTAGCGCCAATGGGGGTTATCTGGTCGCACTGGACTGAGGCAAAGTCCACAGTTCAGGCTGACTGCAATGGAGCGCAAGCATGCACTACAGCCATGTAGGTCTGGTGAACAGAGCACCCTGCTACTTGTCGCAACAGTGAGATGCAGGGTGCAGAGGAGCGAGCGATGCACCGAGCGATGTATCAATGTCGGGCCCGCAGTCAAGGTGATGCATTAATTTTTTTCACGCAGTGGTGGCGTTGCATCAGTTTGAAAGACGAAACGTCAAGTCAAGATTCATTGGTTACTAAGTGCGATGCATCGGTTTTCTCTGCGCAAATGGGATGAGTTGTTCTCTCGAAGTTGCTGCAATGGCAGTTCACCTCTGCGATCGTTCAGTGGACCAGGCACATGAGCAGGGGTAGAGACATTGATATCCCTGAGTCTCAAGCAACAGGAGGCAATGCAACAAGCCCTTGGAGATCACTTTGGGTGTAAGAGTCCAGCTCTTCCTCAGCAGTCCTTCAATATTAGCAGTTCAGCAGAGTAACAGTCCTTGATGCAGCACAGCAGTTCTTCTGACAGAGTCCAGTTGTCAGTCCTGAAGTGACTGATTTGGTTGGGTCACAGACCCAGTACATATACACAGTTGTGCCTTTGAAGTGGGGGGGAGACTTCAAAGAAGGCACTTTGAAGTGCACAGAAGCCCTTTCTTGGCAGTCATGGCTCCAGGCTATCATTAGTGGCAATGAGCCCTTTGTGTGGGAACAGGGCCCTGCCTATTCAGGTGTAAGAGTTAGTCATTTCCTCTCTTCCTACCCAGGAAGAACCATCAGAATTCAGGTGAATGCTTAGACACCACAAACCTCGCTGTGTTTGTGTCTGTCTAGAGGGAATGCAGAAAGCGTAGCTGTCACCTAGCCCAGACGTGTACTGGAGGCAGGCTGCAGGCACACAGAGCTATAAGAGCAGAGAAATGTCCACTTTCTAAAAGTGGCATATCTAAAATAGTAATATTAAATCCCACTTTACCAGTAAAGAAGATTTATCATTATCATTCCAAGGACATGATACATGACATAGCTCTCAATCAGGAATTACATCTTAAAGTGAAAGGAGGAATTCCCAATTTTAACTTGTGAGAGGATTAGGCCTCACAGTAGTTTCACTACCAGGGCATACAAAACTGAAAATTACAAGTCCTGCCTTTTACTTACACAGCACCCTGCCCCATGGGCTACTTAGGACCTATCTTGGGGTGACTTATGTATAGTAAAAGGGGAGTTTAAGGCTTAGCAAAGGGGTTTGAATGCCAAGTCAAATTGGCAATGAAACAGTCAGGCTGTGCAGTGGCAGACATGAGACATGTTTACAGGGCTATCTGTGTGAGTAGCAAAATCAGTGCTGTAGGCCCACCAGAAGCATTAAATTGACATGCCCTGGCTATATGGTGTACCAAATGACTTACAAGTAAATTATATATGCCAAACAGGTGTACACCAATTTGACCATGTTTAGGGGAGAAGCACATGCACTTTTGCACTGGTTAGCAGGGGTAAAGTGCTCAGAGTCCTGCGCCCTACAAAAAGATTCAGCAAAAAGAAGAGGTAAGTAGGCAAAAAGTTTGGAGGAAGACCACCCTAACACTGACAGGTCTAAGAAGTACACTTTATTCTAACTATAAACCTAACACAATATTCTAGCAGCACACCCCCTGACGTTCATAAAGTAAGCACCCCCAGGTTATTGCATAGAAAATGAATGTTTCATCAGCAAGGTTCCATATTTCATTTGAGGTTTTATTACATTTTTTTTCAATTGCCCATACAAAAGATGAAGCCAAAACGTCTCACCAATATGTGTTTCGTTTCTAAAGGATTTTTCCACTGAACTTTCTCAGGTCTATAACAGAGCTTAATTTGTAAATAAATATGTGCCGGTGCCCAAAGCTCTCCTCTGAAATATGTGGCTGCTGAGATTGAATGTGCAAGCACGGAATACTGAGTTAGCGTAATCCTGAAGCCAGCGCAGTCCTCTTTAATCCATTTACAGCCACTCCCTGCCCTTCAGCTCACTCTTGCAGCTTTCTGCCTTCTCCCTTTGTGACGCTTTTTCTTTTTTCTCTTCCTCCATCTTTCCCATATTTGTCTTTTCTTCTCAGTAAATAGTTGCAGCAGAAAATAAGTGCCGGCCCTCAAAAATAAGTGCCAGTGCCCAGCACCCGAAACCATCAACACAAATTAAGCACTGGTGTATAATCTATACTCTAATTAGTATATGTGGACTTCAACCACACCCATAAAGAAACCGTACTTCAAGGGGTCTTATAGCAAACTAGAGTAGACCTAATATGTCAATAGATAGATACAGAGTGGAATATTATTGATGTGGTTTGGGAGATATCTTGGAGATCATATTGATTGTCATGCAATGGAATGGATTGAGAGTCACACAGCAAAGGAAGATAGTAAATGTTATATAGATCACGTGTGAATGCTTCACAGCAAGAGTTTCACAAAGAGTTGTTTAGATTATATTGAAGCATTGACATACACTTGATTTAATGCACAAGATAATTTGATGTGAACGACACACATCTCAAGTAAAAGACCACAAGTGCCAGTACTCAAAGGAACTGGCAGTTTGTAAGTGAGTAGTACGTGAGAAGTGAAACGTTTCTGGCACTACATAAGTGAGTAGTAAAACGTGAATTGGTGTTTATGGTCTGGCTTGACAGTGCAGCTGTCACCAAACAATAAGGTGATCATCAATAGAAAGGGGCTTTTGAAACACCCCAACATATGTTTTGATTGGGATGAAGTTGTGTACTTCCACAAAACAGTACTCGCTCTCCACTGCCGCTGTGATCATTTTGTTTACTTATACCACTGCCGAAGCTGGAACTGTCAGGGACACACATAGGATATTGTAATGCTCTTAAAGTGTCTTGTATAACGAAACCATTGATATTGTTTTTCTCTGGCAGAAGCAAAGACGGGAGGAGGGCAGTGCTAGTTGCATTTTTAAGTCTGGCTTGACAGTGCAACTTTCACCTGTCTTTTTAACCTACACTAATATTATTCTACAGTTCTTTGCTGCCACACAAATATACATCTATTCCTGTGCTATTTACTTATAATGCTTCACATTACCATATGGGATTACTTTAAAGCCAGATCTGATGGCATTGCCAAGGCTTATGTTGTTAGTGAAATGCGAATATAAGTCTGTAGCATTGAGTTATGTAAAGGGAGCCCCTATGGTATTTAAAGATTCTTTTGTAGTTGTTGTTTTGAAGAACTTATTTCTATCAGTCCAGTGATGATAATTAGAGAATAAGTTTGAAAAGTTTTTCTTATCTCAACAGATATGATGGATTACTAGCTGTTATTCTTCTTAAGAAGGGGGTTCCCCCAAACGCCTTGAGACTTATATTGCTCTGTATGAATCCATTCATGCGAGGAGAGTAGAATATTAGCAATTTGGAACATATTAAAATAAATGCAAGCTAAGCTGTCTTGACTACTTACATTTTTTGGAAAAAACTGAATAGTTTTCCTTCTAAGGTGTGTGCTCTACTGGAAAGCTAACCACATTTACAATTGTTCCCAAGTACCTATGAGCAGAAGGGCAACTTTAGAGCTGCATTCCTAAACTATTGGAACAGCTTTTTAAAATCGAGTGTGGAGAAAGACTGTATAGATAACAGAGTACTACTTAAAAAGGTATAAAATATGCCAGAGGAAAACGTGTTGCATAAGGGCGCTGCTCTGTATGTCAGAGTATTGTTATTGTAATTAGGGAGGAGTTTGCCTGAGTAAAAGTAGTCCCATCAGAAATGTAGTCAGTCTGTCATGGTGCTGCAAGTACCATACATGTTCTTCCTATTTTTACAGGACATTTAGGTTATTCTTAATATGATAATGTGATTATTGGCCTAAAGTCAGTCTGCCAGCCTCGCAGCCCTCACTGCTTCCGGCCTCTGTCAGTGGGAAGGGTAGTCAGTCAGGACTCCATACCCTTGGCCTGAAGGATAGACGGCTTCACATCAACTAAATACTGTGCCGAGGGAGGTGCAGTTTCTGGGTGCCCAAAACTATAAAGATCTCCATCCAATCCCACCACACACCTTCCACCAGTCACAGGATGTCTCCGCCTTGCTCATTGGTTGTGAATACGTAAGGGCTTCTCTCCGGCGCTGCTGACCACCGGCTTCCGTTAGCAGGAGAGCCATGGATAGTACATTTTAATGTGACATTAAGACAGTTCAGTGGCATTCGGAGCAGGTGGGCACTCACACTCCTAAAATGGCGTTCACTTTAGGAGGTGGAGGCGGGGATTGTTTCTAAAACGTAGGTTGTGAATCAAGATACTCTGAAGCTTGCGGTGATCTGCCAGACTTCTGTCTGGTGGTTGTGAGGTGTGAAGACAGATCAGTGAGGGATCCTAAAGAGGTGCTGAGGGTGAGTGAGACAAAGCTAAATTCGGTGAATAGGGTGGCGTGTCATTGAAGGGTCTTTGGTATAAGGGAATGGTCTTAGGAAGGGGACAAGGTGTTAGTGTAATCACTTATTCAAGGTGTATGTCAAGATATCAACTATAAGAAAATTGCAATGACTGGGAGAGGTTAGAGCCGGAGTGTGATTTTAGCATTTTTTATAACACATTTTATTGTATTTATGATCTAGCCCATAACCAGTACAAACATCAAGCTCACGCCATGAGAGCCACAGTAAGAACATCGAGCAATACAGATAAGTTGCGCAGAATCATGCACAGTAGAGGAGATGACAGTCGCCACTATAGTCTCAACAGTCAGACTTCTTCATCCCTACACCTCCAGATTCGGTTGAATTTCTGTTGTGCGCCCCTCACCTTGTATGCCAATTTTTCAAGTGCTGTACATGAATCCATCCCTCAAAGCCTCTCTTGTATGGATGTGGCCTGCTTGTCTCTCCAGATCTTTCTTGCCCACCATTTATGCCGTTGTGAGGAGGGAGCAGAATGCTCTAGAGTCCCCCACACAGTCTATTATCCCCAATAACACAATTTTAGGGTCAAGTGCCAAAGGGATACCCACCCCATGGGCTGTTGACCAGAAGGCCTGCGCCCCTGGACATGTCCAGATAGCGTGGTAAAGGGTACCCGAGGTGGAACCTCGGCGTAGATAAGCTGGGTTGCAGGCCTATCCCATGCGCCAAAGAAGTTCAGGAGAGTAATAAATCTTATGGGAGTATTTGATTTGGACCAAGTGAAGACTTATTGATATCGCTAACATCCTCGCGCCATCTTTACGTCGACCCAGTCATCATAGTCTAGGGTTCCCACATCCTCCTCCCACCTGGACCTTAGTGCACCCAAGTGGTTGGGCATGTTTGTGGCCAAGGATTTGTAGAGCGGAGATAAACCACCATTGCCCAGCGGCCACTAACTTGCCTTCAAGCGGGTTGAATTCAGGAAGTGTTGTAAGCCTGTTTTTATAGTGCACTAAGGCATGTCGCACTTGCAGGTACCGGTAAAACTGGGAGGGATGAAAGCGGAAGTTGTCTACCAACTCTTGGAAGGACCTTATGTGGCCTTCCCTCGAGACATCTCCGAAGGTGGAGATGCCTATTAGGTCTCACAGTTGAAATCCGTCTAGCCTTGCAGTTTCAGCCAGCCACGTCTCATGCCACCGGGGGTGACTACCATGAATGTACAATGGCAGTGCATATGGTGAAGCGCTGAGTGGCAACAATTGATAGGGACCTGGGTTACCGATGGGAGAGGGTACCAGGGCCCCTGGCTGTATAACAAGGAGAGCAAATCATGGAGCAGAAGAAGCGTGATCTCCAGCCTATGAGCTGGGTCCCCTCTGCCCGGAACCGGTCGTCAATGGTGACAAGCTGCGAGGCCAAGTAATATAGACAAATGTCCGCCCAACCCAGCGTCATAAGCGGAGCGACAACACTTTGCGAAACACACCCTTGGGGTCTTCTAAGCCCGGAGAAAAGCAGTGATGTGCGACTGCAAATAAGTGAAGAGCGAGGGTGGTATCGCATAGGGGTAATGCTGCAGCACATATAGAAAGCTGGGAAGAGCCACCATCTTAAACAGGGCACCCCGGCCCACCATTGTCAGTGGCAGCTTGGACCACTCAGGCATATCTCTCCGCATTCAAGGCACTAAGAGGACAATATTAAGGTCCCAGTATCTTGGCTGGGATAGGGCAACCAACATGCCCAAATAATAGAAACTGTCACCCACTATCTTTAGCCGAGGATCCACCCAGTCTCTCGGCATCTCTCTGCAGACAGGTACCAGGGTAGATTTGGACCAGTTGACTCTTAGACCTGAGGCCATCCCATAGATCTCCAGAATCTCCATGAGTCTTAGTGGGTGCAGTGGGGCTCTTGGATGAAAATTAAGATATTGTCCGCGTACAGTGAGACTTGGTCTTCCTCTCCACCCTCCCAATCAAAGCCACTGACCCTGGCTTAATTTCGAATGAGCTCCTCCAAGGCACTCCATTTACTAACGAGCTCCATTACTAAAGCAAACAGCAAGGGTGAGAGGAGACAACCTTGGCGAGTGCACCTCTCAACCGGGAAGAGTGTGGAAAGGGCACTGTTGACTCAAACCTGACCCCACAGATCAGTATAGAGGATCGACACCCACCGGCAGAACCGGGGACTGGACCCCATCTTGTGGAGGACCGCACCAGATCGAATGCCCACTCTATATCTACCAGGAGTAGCCTTGCATCACACCTCAGCACCCCTGACGGGCCAGGGCTACATGGAGCCACTACAAACAGTAGCAGGTAATCCTTTGTGGCATTAAGCCATTCTGATCTGCATGCACTATCAAGCGGACAACAGCTGCAAGGAGGTGTGGCCAGCACCTTGGCCACGATTTTCACTTCCGGGTTGATAGGACACATAATCCCTTGGTGGCTTATCTGGTTTCCGGATGACCACATGGGTCGCTCAACTCAGGTCATGTGGGAGTAAGCCACTGAGGAGAGCCCCGTCATACGGTGCCATCGGGTGAGGTATTTAAAAAGGTGCCTTCCATTTATACAATTCGAGTGGGAACACACTGGGCCCGACACACTTCCCGAGGCCATGCTCAATATCCTGTGCTGGATTTCCTCAGCGATGAGCAGTTCATTGAGGTCTCTGCACTCCGAGGTCGATAATTTCCATACTGGGATGTCGAATATGAGGAGCAAGTATAGTTCCCCAGTGGGGGGTTCTCGGGCTGCATGGATGTCTTGGAAATAGGATAACAAACAACACGCCAAACAAGCCACCCCAGTTATATTCTCTTACTCCGAGGACCTCAATTTGGTAATCATAGTGGAGGGACAGTCAGCAGTAGCCAATCAATAAATGAACTTGCTTGCCTTGTCCCCCGTCTCGTAGACCCTGTCAATAGAATGGAGCCTTCTCAACTTCATGGAATCCCGCACTTTATGCCAGAAATATAGGCTCACCTGTGCCACCCTACACTGTTCTGCCTGCAAGAGAGGGGCCCCAGTAGTGCACTCGAGATCCCTGATCTCGTTCTCTAAGTGCTGCAGATCTGCCTCTCTACATCGCGTGCGATTCCTGATTGCAGAAAAGACCCAGCCTCTGGGGACCATCATGAATGCCTCCCAAAGCAGCACTGGGGAGTCCACAGAATCCTTGTTGAATTCAAAGTAGTCTATTATAGTCTACCTAATCACCTCCGTGAAGTCCGTGTCATGCAGCCACCATGCGTTCAGCCGCCCCATTCCCCTCTCGTTACAACCACCCCACCCACCAACAGTAGTAGTGGAGAATGGTCTGATAGTGTCCCGGGGAGAATGCAGGACTGAGCAGTCAGTCTTGTGTCTGAGGATGGGAGAAGAAAATAGTTGAGTCACGAAGACGTGTTGTGTAGGTACGAGTGATTGGGGACGAGTGTTGCAGCTCGGTGCGATGATGAAAGTGCCAAGCGTCCAATAAGCCAAGGGCATCTGCTTAGGATCTAAGCTGGTAGTTCGTAGGGCTCCCGGGGCAGACATCATATCCATCACAGGGTCCATTACAGTGTTAAAGTCGACCCCCGGTACAGTGAAACCAGGGACCGCTGCCATCAAAAACCTAGCCACTGCCTAAAGGGTCTCTCCTAGCAACTGTGGTGGCGCATACATGCTCCCAAGCGTCCATGCCGCTCCTCCATTTAGCAGGCCATAGTGGAGTACAAATCTCCCCAACTGATCATTGTGTACCTCACGGACCACAAACGGGAAAGCGCGTTGTAGTAAAATGGCCACCTCCCCTGGACCCTCTTGTGTACCACAAGTGATAAACTCAGGAGTAACTGTAGGTCCCAAAAAGAAGCACTGGGTCCCCAGGAAGTACATCTTTTTGAAAAAAACATTGACATTCCACATGACTTTCTTGTATTTCCCTATGTGACCTGCCATTATCGGATACCCCAGAGAGCTAGTAGGTGTGTGTATGCTCTTGCCAATAATTGGCTAGTGTGGGCCCTGCCATAGAGCTAGCTTAACTGAAAAATAAACATCTGAACACCTCAATGCGCCACCATTGATGCTGGAACAGCCCAAAACCTCCCTCAACCCTACACGACCCCCCTTGAAGCATCTGTCACGTTAGAAACAAAAACATAACTCCACAATAAAACACAAACCATCAGAGGGGTGAGGTCCTCCAACCCTCAGAAAAAGGACATATCGTTCTATTGTGATCCCTCCACTGGGAGTCCAGTGAGAGTCTGGTGAGTATGGTCACTTCTTCCCCCTCCGATTACACCTAAACCCTGGAGACCCTCTCTGCCAAGGCTGAGCGCTGCCTGCACGGGCTCTAAGGGGATGTTTCTTCTGATCTGTGGCAACGTCTGTCCTTTTTATGATGCTTAGGCAGGGGCTTAAATGCAGCTGCCACTGGGTCTCTGCAGGGGAGAGGGATTTCTCACACCCACAGGACTGGACACTCCTCAAGCCAGGCCCAGACACTCTCTGGAGTGTCGAAAAGCAAAGTCCGTTCTCTGTGGATGATCTTAAGGCATGCCGAGAACTGCAGCATATAGGTGATCCTCGTAGTGTGAAGCTTCTCCTTGACTGCCTGGAAGGTGCACCTCTATTGTTGTACTTTTAATGTGTAGTCAGGGAAAAGCATGATCTAAGGCCCCTCACCAAGCAGTTCACCTTTTTTTCTGGCCTCGTGGAGGAGTGTGTTCCTGACGACAGAGTTGAGAAACAGGGCAATGATCAGTCTGGGGGGAGCTCCCAGTGGCAGCATTGGTACCAGGGACTTGTAGGCCCTCTTCACCACAAAGTAAGCCGGAACAGCCTACAACAGAGTTGTCCTAAGCTGTGGGCAAAGTGTATAGTGGACCTTGGCCCCACCTTTCTAGGAGCCCCTTGGGAAAGTAATTGTGCACTCTCTACCACTCACTATTACTACCTTTACCACACACCCCTCCCTGGGTCTTTAATGCTGTCTCCATCTTTATTCAAAGTTTTTATCCTTCATAAACTTCACCTTTCTCTGATTCTCATCACTCTACCTCATGCCTTTCATCTCTTCCTTATCTCTCCATACCGAACTTCTTGACCTGTCTCTCCCCCCTCTTGACCTGTCTTTCACACCTTTTGCCCTATCTCTCACCCCTCTTGACCTGTCTCTCCCCCCTTGACCTGTCTTTCAACATCTTGACCTGTCTCTAACCCCTCTTGACCTGTCTCTCGCACCTCTTGACCTGTCTCTGACACCTATTGGCCTGTCTTTCACTCCTCTTGACCTGTGTCTCAGACCTCTTGACCTGTCTCTCACCCCTCTCACTACTCTCTGTACCATTCTCTCTAGCTTTCCACTGACTACCTCATCTCACTCTAGCTCAATTCTCTATTTCAGAATTATAGAGAAAAATCTGATTTCATGTGCTTCGATTCTCATTGGTTGAGCCTGAATGAGAATTGTGAAGGGGGTTTATTTGTTGTAATGACTATCCACCCATCAATTTTGTGTTGTCCGGAATTCTAAGATAGCACCTAGTTTACAACACAACAGGATGAAGCAATGAAGTTGTAGTCCAAAGTGTATGCATGAGTTTTTCGACTATTTTTTCCATGCATTTACTTATCTATGAAGGTTGTGCCACTATGATGCATTTGGGTTTTGTAGGGGGTTAATAAAACAAGGGTCCAGATGTTTTTTAAAACGTGAGTAGAGTACGGTTGAAGGCGACTCCTGGAAAAGTGCTCTGGAAAGCAGCTGTTGGAGCCAACAAAGCCCTAAAGAAGCGCTGTTTTGCTGGGGGTGTTGTAATGCTGCTTCAGATACAGCGGGGCTCTTCTCTGCCTTCCGGCGGAGACCGCTGGTGACGCCCCGCCTACACATCAGCCATTGTCATGGAGGTCTGCACTGGAGCTGCAGTGAAGGCCGCCAGCGTGCAGTGCTACAAGGACTTTCTGCCCCGGGCTGGCAGCAGTAATTGTGCCTGTTTAGAGATGCCTTGTGGTGGGGGTGGCAGCGGAAAAGGTGGTGCCCCTGTTGTGTTTCCAGGCCTTTGAGGCACAGACACCCTATACTGGCCCCACCGGACTGCTATCAGCAACCCAACGGGGGAGAGGTTCCTGGAGCCCACCTCCCCCCTGCTGTCTCAGGGGACCTGGCAGATAATTTTGAGACTCGGCTGTGGGGATCGCGCAC
Source organism: Pleurodeles waltl (assembly GCF_031143425.1). Taxonomy (NCBI): domain Eukaryota; kingdom Metazoa; phylum Chordata; class Amphibia; order Caudata; family Salamandridae; genus Pleurodeles; species Pleurodeles waltl. The sequence continues at coordinate 73,964,849 of NC_090445.1, forward strand.
ACGACTTGCTTTGGGGGACTCTGCTGTGATTACCCCCTGCTGCTGAACAGACTCTGATAACTGCTTGTCTGGGCTCTGGGCACTCCTGGCTGTGGTGGAACTTGAAATCTGAGCTGCTCCAGCATTGGGTCCTCGTTGCTGCCTTGGTGACCAACTTGAGTCTTGGCTGTCCCACTCATGAGAAGCTCCTGCTGCCTGTGGTGGTCTGGTGTGCCTGCTGCACCTGCAGATCCTCTTGAGGCAGGCCTGGAGGCACAGCAGTGTTCTTTTGGCTCTGAAGGCAGCAGGCGACTGGCGCTTCCGGGGTGAAGGGTGGGAGGAGAGGAGCATAGCGGCGGTGGCCCCGTGAGAGCAGCCTGCCCCATGACCACCACTAAAACGTTCTCTTGACCCGGACTCACCTTGTCATGGAAGTAGGTGTCTGTGCAGCCTTTGACATTTTCGTAGCGCTCCGAGACAAACAGCAGAAAACTTTGCTCTACCATTGTAGCTGACTCTCATCACAGGAGACAGCCTGGGCATTTCATAACTGGCACTGGTGGCCTGGTAGGAGCACACCTGGTGAGTAATGTGCCAGTGACTAAGAGGTCGGACTCTGACCATTGGCAAGGACAAGGCTGAAGCCCCGGTACAGGGGAAAATTGATAAGTTCACCAAGCCTGCTGCGAACAGGAAAGATGGTGGAGACGAGACTCTGCCGCCAGGCCCAATCCAGCCATAGCCCTTGGGGACGATATTGCAAGCTATACAGCACTATCTCTCTTCACTCTGGAGCAAGACAGGAGAACTGATTGTAGACCTCTTCCTGCTCCGCCAAGACCTCAACAGCACAGTGGAGGAGGTCACCAAAACAGTGAGACAGCTGTCTGAAGTCGAAGACACAACCACAACCACAACCTCTGGACCGATTTGGTGACACTCCGGCAATGAGTAGGCCTCCTAGAGTAGGCCAAGGGTAGGTCCAGAAGCAATAACAACCGCATAATGGGGATCCCAGAGGGCGCGGAGGGACCCCAGCCCACTGCCGACATGTTGGAATGGCTTCAATCCTTTTCTCCAGCCAGCCTCCCACCTGACACATAAAAACACAAGGAGGAAAAAAGGGAACACAAACACCACCCAGCCAGGTTTTGGGTTTCTGGGTTACAGCGCACTTCACTGTACATGGGATGGACAGCATCAAGAAAGATGTGAAAGTACAGCCCTGATGTACATAACTACATCATGCATGTCCCGCACATGCACATACACACATACATGGATTTATACTGACACATTTATTCACACACATGCACACAGACATTCACATCTCTCAGCCAGAGATTCCAGTGCCCTTGTGACTAGATTGCTTTAGATAACATAAAATGGTATAACAGAAAAATGACAACAGTATTTGTATTTTGCATTTTGTATTTATATATGGCATGCGTACCAGAGGTCTCTAGGTAAGAATGGTGGATGATTGGGGCTGCACAAAAACGTTAAATGAAATAATGTATGGATGCCCAGGATCATAGGTTCACTCTGTGGAACTTAACATTAAACGTAATGCCATGGTAGGGGAATATGGAACTTGAGGATATCACAACTTCTCTGAAAACCATTCCATCCCGCCCCTCCCCACTGATTAGGCCCACCCAACAAGGTGAATTTTTCATCAGCCACCGTGCCAGTAGGATGTGGAACACAAGGATTTCAGACACTTGTCTGAAAAAACAATGGACACTCCTCCAAACTTACATGAAACACCCATGGTCCAGATAACCATTAGGACGGTCCGAAGGTTGAAGACGTAGAGTGAGGGGATGGTGATGATCATGCTTCGGACCAGTATCAGATGCAAGCAACATCTGAGGAACATGAGCTTACCATCCTTTGCTACAGATGACTCCTATTATCATGGGGAAATTCATGCACACTGAATGAGATGAAGATCACCTCTTTGTAAAGTAGATCAAGAAAAAACTGAATCCATTGCTTCCGAAGCTAGATACTATTTTAAAACTGCCTTCTGAGAAGTTCAAGAACCCAGTTGAAATAAGTGCAGTGACCCCTCATGTAGAGCCTAAAGCAGGTTGGATACTCAGACTGTTGGATACATTAGAGGCATGTGGAGGCAGATTCAACCATAGACCACACAGTATAGAAATGCTGACTGAATCTGGCTGCAATGATGTTCAATCTTCATGCAATAAAGTAAGTGTTTGGAGGCTACAACATGTAAGATAGCCACAGCGGCCACCAGGAGTTGGCATTCTACAAACTAAGAAGCATTATTAAGCTGATATGACCAATTTCACTGTCACGAAATAGGAGATTAGATGCAACATCTATGAGACGCACATCCCAAGAATGTCATGTCTTGCCTGTCTTGCCTTTGGTCCCTTAGCCCCTCGATTGTCCTAAAATCACTGCCTCACAGTGTTTCACTCCCTCTAGTGTTCCAGAATTGTCCCAGTTATCCCTGCCCCTTGCTTTTCAGACCCTGAAAATTACTAATTTCAGTGGGCAGGCAGAGGAATTATGGAACACTCCTGCCCCACAAGTATGTTTGACCCCAGGATCCAGCATGAAAACCTTCTGAGAACATGCAAGATATCTTGGGTGTGGTCCTATTTAAACATTTCTCTGCTGTGAACCAATGTTGACTTTCATTTTTTTGTGCAGAAAGGAAACCTTAGTTCTTTAATCTTGTTTACACCTACCACTTTGACACGCCTCCCATCTTTTTGGTCTGTGATCTCTTGTGTCAATAATACCCTTCTTGTTTATCAGGAGTATTGGAATATTACAGCAGCTAACAGCAGGCACAAGAATCACTGGTTAATGAGTTCAGCAATGACAAGACAAATTCCAGCTTACATTTCAGGACAAAGTGGGTACTGGGCTATGTGTGCAATTGCTTTGAAGGGATCACCTTGATCTTAACAGGTTCACACAAAGCGGTGAACCATACATCATTTGCAACTGTTGTCGGTGGAGTTAAGGGAACTTTCTCAAGCAGATCATTCAATTCATCAGATCAGTTCATTCTGCAGGAGGCAGATATGACTCACACAGAAGTGACAAAACGATGTTGTTTTGCTAGGACAGACAACAGCAGATCAGTTTTGCCACTACCTACCTAACAGGTTTGCAGGGGATGTAGGCTTTAGTGAGAAGGTATGTTTATTGATGATGGGACCTAGTGTGACAGAGATATGCTCTGAGATATAATGGGGAATTTTCTGGTTGGAAGTGCCAACTGCATCAATGGAGAAGTGCAAGAGAGGTAAGAAAGGAAGTTCAGATGATTGAGAACAGATCATCTAGCACCCAGGCACAAAGTGGGCTTTCTATGAATAGTACGCTTCATGTAAGGGCCATTCAAATCAACTGGGCTTAAGATTCTTATGGCGCAGTCATTGCCTCTCGGGCTGTCTTAATACTGTTTTTGGGTCATTTTGACAAATTCTGGAGCATTGGATTGTACAAGGCTGCCTGGAGAAAGGTTCCCTTTTCAAATAACCTGATTGGCCACAATTAAAACACGAGTCACTTAGGACAGTTTGATAATCTCTCCTGCACCCACCCCCTCTGTGAACCCGGCCCCCGCTCACTGGTTACCCACTTGGTCTTCCTGTTCATATTCTTGGCCTCTCAAACCTCTTCCCTTCACAGTTTGTTGTATGAGCTGCATTTTTTAACACATCAAATTATTATACATATTAGATTCTTTCTTATATTCATGCACAGACAGTAATGATTTGCTATAGCGACCATTCAGCTAAAGTCTTTGTTTTCCATCCATTGCTAATCATCTGTAACTCACTATGCACCTTTGGTAGTAATCCCTGTATGAAGACGGCACCTACAGCTTGCCGAGCTAGGTCCTTAGGACGAGCAATACAAGAATATCATTCAAATACTTTCTTTAGCAAGCCTAAATAATCATCTGGTGATTCACCCTTATTTTGTTTGCGTTTTGAAATCTGAGTTGGATTTCTCTTGAGTTGGATCTATCTTGATCTTGACCAAATCTTTCTTTGCACCATTCAGAGCATCCTCATCCTATTTTGCCTATTGTCACCAATTATTCCTTTCTAAAATTCGATATCCCAACTCACTTGGACCCACCAATAACAACAGTGGCTTCACATCCACCCAAATTGACCTATATACTTCAAATACTGTTTGCAATTCTTCTTGGAACTGCTAGCGCATCTGGTCCTTAGTAAACTTACAAGGGGATGCGTATAGGTTGATGAACCTTTTAAGCGCATGGAGTATCCTAGTCATGCAGTGACCTGTAATCAATAACTAACATCAATAATCAAGAAACATTCTATAGGAAAACAGCTCAAAACCATCTACTCATGAATAACCACAACTCAGTAATGAGTTAAACAATATTTATTTCCCTATTGATTACAATTCTAAATAATCCTTTAGTTCAATCTTTATTCAATTTCACTCAATTATTATTTTGTTAATGAAAAACATCATAACATAACTTGAAGAAAACCATATGCATAATAGCATCTACACAATTCAAGAATATCAGCGTTAATAGCATATTTCAGCAACTAGTTTGTCAGTCAAGTCCAACTGTCAACATCATCCCTAACAGGCTACCTAGCCAAGATTAGCATCAGCATGTGGGACTTCATGCAAAAACATTTTAGAGAAAAACATTAATTTGGAAAAATCTATCTAAGTGAGAAATCTATAATCAGCGCAGTTGGTACCTAGAAGAAAAGGCACAAATTTGTCAGTCACATTTTCATAGCTACCTATCCAGGATGGATCAGCAAAAAGTAATTCTTCGTCTTCAGGTCATCAATTAGTCAGCCACGCATCAGACTCACAGAGCATGAGTCCAACGACGGAACCTCGGACAGCGTCTCCTGACGTCATCAATTCTCCCCTCGCATCTGCTGCTTTAGCCCCTTGTCATGACATTTTATTAGGGTCTCCCAGTCCATCCCCCTAATTCCTAATTGGTCAGTCAGTCAGTCAGCAGATATGACTTTGACCTATAATATTTGTTTACCAAATCTACTAATTTCAATATCAGTCTGTTCACAAGATGTGGATTGGTTCACCATACGATGTCCTCATCATCCGACTCTTCGGGTATCGAAATTGTTGCATGTTCCTCTTCAGTCAGTACCTTCATTGTTCAAGTCCTGGGAAAGTACATTTAGCCTGCCCTACACATAATTGTATCAAATTGTCTTCATCATCTCCTGTCCGCTGGTACATTGTAGAAAATTCTAACTAAGCAACTTTAACATCGGGTGGGTCAAGGCCAGTTGTGGCAGCTTCTTTGCAAACGTGATTATTGTTTCTGCTCTCTGTTGTGCGGGCCTAGGGAGACTAGGCCTTAAGTTCGGCTAAGTTAATACTACAATTAAAGTAAAACATAGGTTATACATTTCAATATGATATATTACTACATTTTTCTCATATATTTTTCATTATTTCATAAAGTTTCATTTATATTAGTACAATCTCGTACACATGGCGGTCGTACCCCGAGGGCACAATTTCAAACGTGCACATTATTTTCTCTACAATTAATTTCTCTACATATTTTCATTATTAATACACAAATACCATTAATCATTTTCTTAATTAGCATATCTGCTTCAACAGAACCTAGCAAGATTTTCTTGCATGGTAAGGAACTGTTTTTTATGTTTGTTAATTCAGACAGGGACCACGGGACAGGCACAATTACTCAGTCTCCAGGCCCAGACATTCCCTTAGAAGTAACAAAGGATTTGGGGGTTGGACGGGAGGGCTCCTGAGATATAGCATCATAGGAAGTTGGGGTATCTCTATAGTTCAGTTACTCCCCTGCCCTCCCCTCCCATTTCTGGGTGCAGCTGCAGATGTACCCTTGTTAAGCAGTTCACTCATTGGTAATAGGACTGCGTGTTTAGGACAGCAGTACCACTGAACGTGGGAGACTGAGTGCAACTTATGCCTCTTGATAGCTGTCGGCCTAAGCCTTGGCTAGCTTATAGTGCCTCACCCAAACCTGTTGGGGTGAAAGGCAATTACCTCAACATGACACTCTGAGTCCTCAGGGAAGCGTGGAAATAGATCATACTCCTTTCGATTGGTTACTCACACGTGCTAAACAGAAGATGCAAATGGATTTCAATGCTTTTATTGAAACAGTTGCATTCTGGTATAAGAAAAGGCATGTGCTGTGATAACAAGGCAGATGAAATAAAGCAAGGTAACCAACATTACAGTCAAAGTCATGAAAATAAACAACCCCACCATGTTGCGTGTTTCTAGATAGTCTAGAGATTCGTACCACACCCTATGTCTAGATCTGAGAGCATAGTAGTTGTAACCCTCTGCCTGTCCGGACCCAGGGAATTAGACCCAAACCCATACTTGAACTGAATAGCAGGGATCTGCCTGTTGTACAGATGGCAGTCCTCTTGGGAGGCTGAGAAGTCAGCGCCAGAAAAGCTGTCTGTAGTGTAGTACGCTTCCCACCATGATCATGACCGGAATGCCCTCTACCCTCCTTGGGCCTAAGTGTAGTTTATATAATGACCCATACATTTTTGCGACAACTGTTCTGATGTAATGCTGTCTCTTGGATATTGAAGCTGGCTGTTGGGCTCACAACACAAGTTAGCATGTCATGTACTGTATGCAACAGCTTTCGACAAGAAGTACAGATTACATGTGGTACAACGGCTAGTTAAATGTGCAGTGTGAACCTTGCCTTCCCAGAAGAAGCAGCTGATAAAATATGTAAAAGCAATTGCTAAAAACAGGCTTGTTAAAATATGAATGAAAATGCGTGTAAATGTAAACTAAGGCACAAGCCTTAAAACTAAGCTAAGACGGGACTGCCCAAGCCGAGTTCTAAAAGGGTCCTCATGACACCTTAAGTCACTTTCGCCAACATAGGAAAGCCAAGGACATCAAGAACATCCTCATCCTTCTTCTGTCACTGATATCTCGGTTATTTGACAGAATAAGTCATTAAAGAAGAGGTGGGCCATTGTGCCCACAGGAGCTAACCATGTCCGTAAGGTGACCGGTTTGGTATTAAATCTCTCCTGAGTCTGCTTTATTGCTTTGATCTGAGACTTGTGTTCACGCTTATTAATCTCAAACCAAATGTAGAAATATTTGCCATTGTTCTAGTTATATTTTAGAATCATTAAAATTGTTCCTCAAATTTGTCAGCTTTCTTGGTCGAAGGTACCGTTCTCCTGAAAGGGCCACTTTCCTTCTTCGCTAGTGAGTTCCATCCACTTTTTCATACAGCTGCATGTTTTTCCATGTTGGTTCTGCATAGCATGGACAGTAGTCCATTTTGCTGGGGGTTCTTTTTTGGATATTTTAGCCCCCATTTCTACTGATGCTTTGGAACACCAAAAGGGTCTGCCAGCCTTGTGCTGCAGCTCATCCAATAGAGGGAGGGACGGAGACAGGGAGGGTGATGGAAAGAAGGGGAAGGGAGACTCCTTTAGCAAGTTTCATATAACAAGGAGGGAGGGAGGGAAGCATCTCTCACCTGTTGACCTCCTTTCTTTCGGCCACCCTATAAAGCAATATCCAGCAAACTCAACAGAACGATAGTTGTGTTCCGACTTTTATTGTAGCTGCACTAATGCCCTCTCTCTGACCCAATTCTGCTGGTTAAGTGCTGGGCTATGCTCTGCCCCAGTTACCATTGGAGAATATCTTCCTTACTTGTGGCACCTGAGGTTGTCATGTGGAGTTTGGTCCAGCTCTCTTCAGACTGCAGGCCTAGAGTAGGTATTTCTTGGCCAATACCAGAATTGTCAAAGAAGAATCACTCTCTCCACTCACTCCAAGTCTTTAAACATGTTTATTACAAGAGCAAAGAAGTTAGTCATTGTGAGACAGAGCAATGTAGCTTTTACCCACAACATTATTGAGCATATAGTGCTACCTCCTCCCCAAATTGCATTTCCTATATATGATCTCGTCACATAGGCAATAGAAGATGTCACGTGATTAAGCAGAAACGTCAGGTAATAAAAGCTTAGGTTTCTCTTTATTCTACGCAGAGATCACCAAGAGAAAGTGAAACTAAAATACATTTCAAAAGATTTTCTGCTGAGCTAACTGAGTCATTTTGTGACGCAAAAGCAGCACAAACTTACAAAATACAATTATATTTTGTAAGTTTGTGCCACTTTTGCATGAAAAAACTACGCAAATGCGGCACTAAAAATGTATAAATATGGACCTAAGTTTCTCCCCCAAGTACGAGAGCCAAAACAAGGTTTGAATGCTTGCAGACAAGAAGGCCTTCACATCTTGGTATATGTGAGTACATTTTAAAAGCAGTTTCAAACAATAATTTTTAAGCAAAGCATCATCTGAAAACGTGATACAGAAACTGCATTCACACTGACATAAAGATTGTGCTATTGAGTTTCATAAATCTTTATTTGGTGAAAAAAATAATCATAAAAGAACATAACCTCACAATACAGACTTATCATACATAAAAACAGCATCAACACAAGGTAAAATTCATTACAGATAAAAATGATAAAAATCAGCAAGTGAGACCCCAATGAAATAACATTCCCCAAATCGCATAAATAAGATCATCAGATAGCAGCAATGTTGTTAATCAACCCTAGTGTATATCAGTCTCATAGCAGCTCCTAAAAAACAAGAAACTTAAACAATGATATGTTTATTTGGTAGAAAATGAAGGAACATGAGAACAGGTTGAAGTTGCTTAAAATTCAGGGATTTCCTCAAAGGCAAGATAAACATTTGCCTGGGTAACCATCAAAACATGTTGAGCGTCATGTGGAGACACATTCACAGCCACAAGGACCCAGCAATCTCAGAAAGGCTCCAACCACTAGGAGTAGCCTAGAGGTGATACAGCATGTTAAATCTAAATCTGGTCAATTATCTCTCCCCGTCACTGTGTACAATGGATAAATATGGTTCCATGGTCTGAACTCTTCTAAGCAGCATAGACCTCCGTACCATGGGTTTCATTAATTCTGACTGCTCTCTGCATAATGACTTGAGTTCCAGGAAATGGTCCCTCACCCACTTGAGTTCTCAGGTACACAGGTGCTGGGGGCTGAGGAATCAGTCCTCCCAAATCAAACTCTTCAAGCTATCCTTGATATATGCAATCCACGGGACTTTGCCAACATGGTCAAGAGACAAGCAGTGCATGAGGATCTGACAATTCAATTACAATTCCTTCCTAGTCCAGATCTTGATCCAACATGACAGTGGCCTAAGAGCAATCATGTAACGTATGTACTTAACACGTAGCTCATCATGCACACAAAATGGCGGGGGGCTTTGGGGGACCCACAACGCACACCTTCCCCGGTCTGGATATCTCAACTCTCGCATATCCCCAAACCTCACTACCATATAAGATCTTGGAGACACACTAGGCCAGATAAATCATGATTAGGGTACTGGGTGGCAAGGACCCCAATCTCTGAGCAAAACTAGCAACAGCAGCATTGGCCTTAGCAAACTCCACCCTCTTGTTAGAAATCAGGAGCTTCAGAATTCTGTTGCAGTCAAACAACACTTCAATGTAAGAAAAAGCCAAAGCTTTCGCCAGGGCATGAATATCCAAACTATACGTTTTGATGTATTATATCACTCTCTCACTAACATCACATACGATTTACTGAATCAGAATCAGATGTATTCATTTTTTTTGTTAAAAACATAAAAGCACATAATGTAAAATGACTAAAATAAATATTAAAACATCAATCAATTATTGCAACAACTAAGATATAAACTAACTCCCACTCTGTTTAAAATGGATCACCTTTCTTTGCCTTAAAATAGCCCATAAATACTTAGGCATGACATTGCAGATAAAATAGTTGGCAAGGATTGTAAAAACACATAAGCTGGGCGACATCGTACAAAATTCAAGGATGGTAATAGTGCATCTCTTTGTGCCTTATACAATTTACAGATACAAATTATATTAAATGTGATTTGAGCAGTTTCCTTATCACATAGACATCTTTCCAAGGCCATGTCCAGTCATTCATAGTTGGAAAGCTTACCAGATGATAAAAAATATGTGGTCTAAATCTGGTTAAAACAAATCAATGCTGGCCATTGTTCACCTCAGCTAAATACGGTTGCATGCCAAATGAGGTTAAAATCAGCAGATTTTTTAATACACTTGGCTTAAAAAGTGCTGCATATAGACTTAGGTGGTCATTCCAACCCTGGCGGTCGGTGTTAAAGCGGCGGCAAAACCGCCAACAGGCTGGCGGAAAAAAAAATTGAATTCCGACCCTGGCGGAAACCGCCAACAGAGACCGCCACATCAACACACCGCCTGCTACGGCGGTACAAACAAACAGCGCGGCGGTCCCCGCCAACAGACAGGCGGGAGTCAATGTACCGCCCACCCTATCACAACCTACCAATCCGCCACCTTTTCCGGGGCGGTAGCCCCGCCGATAAAAACACGGCGGAAACAGCCATTTCGAACAGAAACCGCTCACCTCCATACACCCCACGAAGAATCCGGACAGCATGGAACCCGAACTCCACATTCTCCCAGCGATAGTCTTCCTGCTCCTCTACCAGAAGCACGAACGCCGGCGCAGAAGACAACGGTGAGTACTGCACCTACGACACAGGGGAGGGAAAAAATTACGGGGACACACATACGCGACACACCCACCCCCACCCTCACCCACTACAACACACACATCAATGCATAGCAATACATCACAGTTACCCCCCCAAACCCCCCGGAAGAATGCAAAGACAAAAGGAAATGATTCAAAACATAGAAATATATTGCAACACAGCAATAAAATTATATACGCATCAAAAATTCTTATATACATAAATGTACAAGTCCGAGCATTGTAGCAGGCATTGTCCGTGGACCACTGGGCCCAAATCACATGGGCAAAGCCCACACAGGACACCTGACTCCAACGGAGAGAACACTGCAGGGGCATCAGATAGCAAAACTACTGGCACCTCTGGGGGAAGGGAAGGGGGGGCACCTCAGCCAGATGAGTCCACGACGCCAGAGCCATGAGGGGCCTCCATGGCCACTGTTCAATCCTGGGGAGTGCAAAGCCACAGTCTCACAAGTCCAGACAGTGGGTGGGCTGCCCACTGCTCAATCCTGGGGAGTGCCAAGCCACAGTCTCATAAGTCCAGACAGTGGGTGGGCTGCCCACTGCTCAATCCTGGGGAGTGCCAAGCCACAGTCTCACAAGTCCTGACAGTGGGTGGGCTGCCCACTGCTCAATCCTGGGGAGTGCCAAGCCACAGTCTCACAAGTCCTAACAGTGGGTGGGCTGCCCACTGCTCAATCCTGGGGAGTGCAAAGCCACAGTCTCACAAGTGGATAACAGTCTCCACTGGTTCTGGAGGGGGCCTGGTGCCCAGAGTGCCTCGTGCAGCCCTGCCCGACACAGATGCGGGCCAGCCCCTGCCGCTGCTTGAGATGAAGGGCCCAGTGTAGCGGTGCTTGAGACGGCGGTGCCCAGTTCGGCGGTGCCCAGTTCAGCGGTGCATGAGATGAAGGGCCCAGTGTGGGGGTGCTTGAGATGAAGGGCCCAGTTCAGCGGTGCTTGGGACGGCGGTGCCCAGTTCAGCGGTGCTTGAGATGAAGGGCCCAGTTCAGCGGTGCTTGAGATGAAGGGCCCAGTTCAGCGGTGCTTGAGATGGCGGTGCCCAGTTCAGCGGTGCTTGAGATGAAGGGCCCAGTTCAGCGGTGCTTGAGATGAAGGGCCCAGTTCAGCAGTTACGGCCATGGCGGGGAGGTTATTTGGCACCTGTCCTGTGGCTGGCGGGGCCCTCCTGCACATCTGTCCTGTGGCTGGCGGGGCCCTCCTGTGCAGCTGTGCCGGGGCTGTCGGTGGCCTCCTGCCCACCTGGGATGGGGCTTGCGGGGCCCTCCTGGCCAGCTGGGCTGATGGCGGTCTTGTCGGGCGTGCTGCCCTCCCCAGCCTTCCCTGATCGCCTGTGGCCCTTCCCCACCTTGGGCGGTGTGCCAGCTGGCTCCACACTCCCTGCCGGAGTCCTGGTAGGGGTTTTTGTCCCTGGTGTTTTCATCCTCTCGCGCCGGCCACTGCCTATCTTGGGATGCTTCTCCGGGGGTGGGCTGCCCGTGCCTTGGCTTCGAACCAAACTGGCTGGCCTGGAGGGTGGGGCACTCCACAGTCCATGGCAGACTGTGATGACAGGGGCCGGTTTTGTCGTGGCTGAGGTGCTGACTGTACCCCTATGACATGGACGGGGTGGTGGAGTTGTTGGAAAGAGGTTGAGTTTGGATAGGAAAAGCTTTTTAGGAGCAGTGGGACGGGTAGGTGTAGTGGGTATGGGAGTGGAGGAAGAGGTTGTGGTTGTAGGAGTTGGAAGTCTGGTGGCTTTGGGTGCAGGTGCTTGGGCTGGAGGCTGTCGTGAGGTGGATGGCTGTTGGGTGGGTGGCTGCCTGCGTTTGTGTATCTTGGAAGAGGGGGACACAGACACACTGGGAGTGCACACAGGGGTCTCTATAGTTCAGTTACTCCCCTGCCCTCCCCTCCCATTTCTGGGTGCAGCTGCAGATGTACCCTTGTTAAGCAGTTCACTCATTGGTAATAGGACTGCGTGTTTAGGACAGCAGTACCACTGAACGTGGGAGACTGAGTGCAACTTATGCCTCTTGATAGCTGTCGGCCTAAGCCTTGGCTAGCTTATAGTGCCTCACCCAAACCTGTTGGGGTGAAAGGCAATTACCTCAACATGACACTCTGAGTCCTCAGGGAAGCGTGGAAATAGATCATACTCCTTTCGATTGGTTACTCACACGTGCTAAACAGAAGATGCAAATGGATTTCAATGCTTTTATTGAAACAGTTGCATTCTGGTATAAGAAAAGGCATGTGCTGTGATAACAAGGCAGATGAAATAAAGCAAGGTAACCAACATTACAGTCAAAGTCATGAAAATAAACAACCCCACCATGTTGCATGTTTCTAGATAGTCTAGAGATTCGTACCACACCCTATGTCTAGATCTGAGAGCATAGTAGTTGTAACCCTCTGCCTGTCCGGACCCAGGGAATTAGACCCAAACCCATACTTGAACTGAATAGCAAGGATCTGCCTGTTGTACAGATGGCAGTCCTCTTGGGAGGCTGAGAAGTCAGCGCCAGAAAAGCTGTCTGTAGTGTAGTACGCTTCCCACCATGATCATGACCGGAATGCCCTCTACCCTCCTTGGGCCTAAGTGTAGTTTATATAATGACCCATACATTTTTGCGACAACTGTTCTGATGTAATGCTGTCTCTTGGATATTGAAGCTGGCTGTTGGGCTCACAACACAAGTTAGCATGTCATGTACTGTATGCAACAGCTTTCGACAAGAAGTACAGATTACATGTGGTACAACGGCTAGTTAAATGTGCAGTGTGAACCTTGCCTTCCCAGAAGAAGCAGCTGATAAAATATGTAAAAGCAATTGCTAAAAACAGGCTTGTTAAAATATGAATGAAAATGCGTGTAAATGTAAACTAAGGCACAAGCCTTAAAACTAAGCTAAGACGGGACTGCCCAAGCCGAGTTCTAAAAGGGTCCTCATGACACCTTAAGTCACTTTCGCCAACATAGGAAAGCCAAGGACATCAAGAACATCCTCATCCTTCTTCTGTCACTGATATCTCGGTTATTTGACAGAATAAGTCATTAAAGAAGAGGTGGGCCATTGTGCCCACAGGAGCTAACCATGTGCGTAAGGTGACCGGTTTGGTATTAAATCTCTCCTGAGTCTGCTTTATTGCTTTGATCTGAGACTTGTGTTCACGCTTATTAATCTCAAACCAAATGTAGAAATATTTGCCATTGTTCTAGTTATATTTTAGAATCATTAAAATTGTTCCTCAAATTTGTCAGCTTTCTTGGTCGAAGGTACCGTTCTCCTGAAAGGGCCACTTTCCTTCTTCGCTAGTGAGTTCCATCCACTTTTTCATACAGCTGCATGTTTTTCCATGTTGGTTCTGCATAGCATGGACAGTAGTCCATTTTGCTGGGGGTTCTTTTTTGGATATTTTAGCCCCCATTTCTACTGATGCTTTGGAACACCAAAAGGGTCTGCCAGCCTTGTGCTGCAGCTCATCCAATAGAGGGAGGGACGGAGACAGGGAGGGTGATGGAAAGAAGGGGAAGGGAGACTCCTTTAGCAAGTTTCATATAACAAGGAGGGAGGGAGGGAAGCATCTCTCACCTGTTGACCTCCTTTCTTTCGGCCAGCCTATAAAGCAATATCCAGCAAACTCAACAGAACGATAGTTGTGTTCCGACTTTTATTGTAGCTGCACTAATGCCCTCTCTCTGACCCAATTCTGCTGGTTAAGTGCTGGGCTATGCTCTGCCCCAGTTACCATTGGAGAATATCTTCCTTACTTGTGGCACCTGAGGTTGTCATGTGGAGTTTGGTCCAGCTCTCTTTAGACTGCAGGCCAAGAGTAGGTATTTCTTGGCCAATACCAGAATTGTCAAAGAAGAATCACTCTCTCCACTCACTCCAAGTCTTTAAACATGTTTATTACAAGAGCAAAGAAGTTAGTCATTGTGAGACAGAGCAATGTAGCTTTTACCCACAACATTATTGAGCATATAGTGCTACCTCCTCCCCAAATTGCATTTCCTATATATGATCTCGTCACATAGGCAATAGAAGATGTCACGTGATTAAGCAGAAACGTCAGGTAATAAAAGCTTAGGTTTCTCTTTATTCTACGCAGAGATCACCAAGAGAAAGTGAAACTAAAATACATTTCAAAAGATTTTCTGCTGAGCTAACTGAGTCATTTTGTGACGCAAAAGCAGCACAAACTTACAAAATACAATTATATTTTGTAAGTTTGTGCCACTTTTGCATGAAAAAACTACGCAAATGCGGCACTAAAAATGTATAAATATGGACCTAAGTTTCTCCCCCAAGTACGAGAGCCAAAACAAGGTTTGAATGCTTGCAGACAAGAAGGCCTTCACATCTTGGTATATGTGAGTACATTTTAAAAGCAGTTTCAAACAATAATTTTTAAGCAAAGCATCATCTGAAAACGTGATACAGAAACTGCATTCACACTGACATAAAGATTGTGCTATTGAGTTTCATAAATCTTTATTTGGTGAAAAAAATAATCATAAAAGAACATAACCTCACAATACAGACTTATCATACATAAAAACAGCATCAACACAAGGTAAAATTCATTACAGATAAAAATGATAAAAATCAGCAAGTGAGACCCCAATGAAATAACATTCCCCAAATCGCATAAATAAGATCATCAGATAGCAGCAATGTTGTTAATCAACCCTAGTGTACATCAGTCTCATAGCAGCTCCTAAAAAACAAGAAACTTAAACAATGATATGTTTATTTGGTAGAAAATGAAGGAACATGAGAACAGGTTGAAGTTGCTTAAAATTCAGGGATTTCCTCAAAGGCAAGATAAACATTTGCCTGGGTAACCCTCAAAACATCAAAACATGTTGAGCGTCATGTGGAGACACATTCACAGCCACAAGGACCCAGCAATCTCAGAAAGGCTCCAACCACTAGGAGTAGCCAAGAGGTGATACAGCATGTTAAATCTAAATCTGGTCAATTATCTCTCCCCGTCACTGTGTACAATGGATAAATATGGTTCCATGGTCTGAACTCTTCTAAGCAGCATAGACCTCCGTACCATGGGTTTCATTAATTCTGACTGCTCTCTGCATAATGACTTGAGTTCCAGGAAATGGTCCCTCACCCACTTGAGTTCTCAGGTACACAGGTGCTGGGGGCTGAGGAATCAGTCCTCCCAAATCAAACTCTTCAAGCTATCCTTGATATATGCAATCCACGGGACTTTGCCAACATGGTCAAGAGACAAGCAGTGCATGAGGATCTGACAATTCAATTACAATTCCTTCCTAGTCCAGATCTTGATCCAACATGACAGTGGCCTAAGAGCAATCATGTAACGTATGTACTTAACACCTAGCTCATCATGCACACAAAATGGCGGGGGGCTTTGGAGGACCCACAACGCACACCTTCCCCGGTCTGGATATCTCAACTCTCGCATATCCCCAAACCTCACTACCATATAAGATCTTGGAGACACACTAGGCCAGATAAATCATGATTAGGGTACTGGGTGGCAAGGACCCCAATCTCTGAGCAAAACTAGCAACAGCAGCATTGGCCTTAGCAAACTCCACCCTCTTGTTAGAAATCAGGAGCTTCAGAATTCTGTTGCAGTCAAACAACACTTCAATGTAAGAAAAAGCCAAAGCTTTCGCCAGGGCATGAATATCCAAACTATACGTTTTGATGTATTATATCACGCTCTCACTAACATCACATAAGATTTACTGAATCAGAATCAGATGTATTCATTTTTTTTGTTAAAAACATAAAAGCACATAATGTAAAATGACTAAAATAAATATTAAAACATCAATCAATTATTGCAACAACTAAGATATAAACTAACTCCCACTCTGTTTAAAATGGATCACCTTTCTTTGCCTTAAAATAGCCCATAAATACTTAGGCATGACATTGCAGATAAAATAGTTGGCAAGGATTGTAAAAACACATAAGCTGGGCGACATCGTACAAAATTCAAGGATGGTAATAGTGCATCTCTTTGTGCCTTATACAATTTACAGATACAAATTATATTAAATGTGATTTGAGCAGTTTCCTTATCACATAGACATCTTTCCAAGGCCATGTCCAGTCATTCATAGTTGGAAAGCTTACCAGATGATAAGAAATATGTGGTCTAAATCTTGTTAAACAAATCAATGCTGGCCATTGTTCACCTCAGCTAAATACGGTTGCATGCCAAATGAGGTTAAAATCAGCAGATTTTTTAATACACTTGGCTTAAAAAGTGCTGCATATAGACTTAGGTGGTCATTCCAACCCTGGCGGTCGGTGTTAAAGCGGCGGCAAAACCGCCAACAGGCTGGCGGAAAAAAAAATTGAATTCCGACCCTGGCGGAAACCGCCAACAGAGACCGCCACATCAACACACCGCCCGCCACGGCGGTACAAACAAACAGCGCGGCGGTCCCCGCCAACAGACAGGCGGGAGTCAATGTACCGCCCACCCTATCACAACCTACCAATCCGCCACCTTTTCCGGGGCGGTAGCCCCGCCGATAAAAACACGGCGGAAACAGCCATTTCGAACAGAAACCGCTCACCTCCATACACCCCACGAAGAATCCGGACAGCATGGAACCCGAACTCCACATTCTCCCAGCGATAGTCTTCCTGCTCCTCTACCAGAAGCACGAACGCCGGCGCAGAAGACAACGGTGAGTACTGCACCTACGACACAGGGGAGGGAAAAAATTACGGGGACACACATACGCGACACACCCACCCCCACCCTCACCCACTACAACACACACATCAATGCATAGCAATACATCACAGTTACCCCCCCAAACCCCCCGGAAGAATGCAAAGACAAAAGGAAATGATTCAAAACATAGAAATATATTGCAACACAGCAATAAAATTATATACGCATCAAAAATTCTTATATACATAAATGTACAAGTCCGAGCATTGTAGCAGGCATTGTCCGTGGACCACTGGGCCCAAATCACATGGGCAAAGCCCACACAGGACACCTGACTCCAACGGAGAGAACACTGCAGGGGCATCAGATAGCAAAACAACTGGCACCTCTGGGGGAAGGGAAGGGGGGGCACCTCAGCCAGATGAGTCCACGACGCCAGAGCCATGAGGGGCCTCCATGGCCACTGTTCAATCCTGGGGAGTGCAAAGCCACAGTCTCACAAGTCCAGACAGTGGGTGGGCTGCCCACTGCTCAATCCTGGGGAGTGCCAAGCCACAGTCTCATAAGTCCAGACAGTGGGTGGGCTGCCCACTGCTCAATCCTGGGGAGTGCCAAGCCACAGTCTCACAAGTCCTGACAGTGGGTGGGCTGCCCACTGCTCAATCCTGGGGAGTGCCAAGCCACAGTCTCACAAGTCCTAACAGTGGGTGGGCTGCCCACTGCTCAATCCTGGGGAGTGCAAAGCCACAGTCTCACAAGTGGATAACAGTCTCCACTGGTTCTGGAGGGGGCCTGGTGCCCAGAGTGCCTCGTGCAGCCCTGCCCGACACAGATGCGGGCCAGCCCCTGCCGCTGCTTGAGATGAAGGGCCCAGTGTAGCGGTGCTTGAGACGGCGGTGCCCAGTTCGGCGGTGCCCAGTTCAGCGGTGCATGAGATGAAGGGCCCAGTGTGGGGGTGCTTGAGATGAAGGGCCCAGTTCAGCGGTGCTTGAGACGGCGGTGCCCAGTTCAGCGGTGCTTGAGATGAAGGGCCCAGTTCAGCGGTGCTTGAGATGAAGGGCCCAGTTCAGCGGTGCTTGAGACGGCGGTGCCCAGTTCAGCGGTGCTTGAGACGGCGGTGCCCAGTGTAGCGGTGCTTGAGATGAAGGGCCCAGTTCAGCGGTGCTTGAGACGGCGGTGCCCAGTTCAGCAGTGCTTGAGACGGCGGTGCCCAGTGTAGCGGTGCTTGAGATGAAGGGCCCAGTTCAGCGGTTCTTGAGATGAAGGGCCCAGTTCAGCGGTGCTTGAGACGGCGGTGCCCAGTTCAGCGGTGCCTGAGATGAAGGGCCCAGTTCAGCGGTGCTTGAGACGGCGGTGCCTAGTTCAGCGGTGCTTGAGACGGCGGTGCCCAGTGTAGCAGTGCTTGAGATGAAGGGCCCAGTTCAGCGGTGCTTGAGACGGCGGTGCCCAGTGTAGCGGTGCTTGAGATGAAGGGCCCAGTTCAGCGGTGCTTGAGACGGCGGTGCCCAGTTCAGCGGTGCTTGAGATGAAGGGCCCAGTTCAGCGGTGCTTGAGACGGCGGTGCCCAGTTCAGCGGTGCTTGAGATGAAGGGCCCAGTTCAGCGGTGCTTGAGATGAAGGGCCCAGTTCAGCAGTTACGGCCATGGCGGGGAGGTTATTTGGCACCTGTCCTGTGGCTGGCGGGGCCCTCCTGCACATCTGTCCTGTGGCTGGCGGGGCCCTCCTGTGCAGCTGTGCCGGGGCTGTCGGTGGCCTCCTGCCCACCTGGGATGGGGCTTGCGGGGCCCTCCTGGCCAGCTGGGCTGATGGCGGTCTTGTCGGGCGTGCTGCCCTTCCCAGCCTTCCCTGATCGCCTGTGGCCCTTCCCCACCTTGGGCGGTGTGCCAGCTGGCTCCACACTCCCTGCCGGAGTCCTGGTAGGGGTTTTTGTCCCTGGTGTTTTCATCCTCTCGCGCCAGCCACTGCCTATCTTGGGATGCTTCTCCGGGGGTGGGCTGCCCGTGCCTTGGCTTCGAACCAAACTGGCTGGCCTGGAGGGTGGGGCACTCCACAGTCCATGGCAGACTGTGATGACAGGGGCCGGTTTTGTCGTGGCTGAGGTGCTGACTGTACCCCTATGACATGGACGGGGTGGGGGAGTTGTTGGAAAGAGGTTGAGTTTGGATAGGAAAAGCTTTTTAGGAGCAGTGGGACGGGTAGGTGTAGTGGGTATGGGAGTGGAGGAAGAGGTTGTGGTTGTAGGAGTTGGAAGTCTGGTGGCTTTGGGTGCAGGTGCTTGGGCTGGAGGCTGTCGTGAGGTGGATGGCTGTTGGGTGGGTGGCTGCCTGCGTTTGTGTATCTTGGAAGAGGGGGACACAGACACACTGGGAGAGGACACAGGGGACGTGTAAATGGCAATTAGGGTGGTGACTGCACGTGTGCGGGGGGTTCTGGTGTGTGTGCTGCTGAGGGACGTAGTGGCTGAAGATGTTGTGCATGCAGGTGTGAGTGGAGACGTCACAGGGAGGGAGGAGGGAGACGAGGAGGAGGGGGACACAGTGGAGGCAGTGCGTGTTGGTATGTCTGTATGTGGATGTTGCTTGTGTGAGTGCCTGTGTGATGTGTGGTGCTTATGTCTGGCTGAGCTTCCCTTGGGTGTTGAGGTGTGTGCAGGCTTGTCTGATGGTGTGTCTGGGATAGGCAGAGGTACAGGTGATAGGGTATGGGTGGGGGAAGTTGGAGGGGGGAGGCTAGAGACAGGGACAATGGCTGCCATCAGTGCCGAGGCCAGAGTCTGGAACGATCGCTGAAGGGCAGCCTGACCAGAATGAATGCCCTCCAGGTATGCATTACTCTGGTGCACCTCCCTTTCTACACCCTGGAAGGCATTCAAAATGGTAGACTGCCCAACAGTGACCGTCCTCGGGAGGTCAATGACCTCCTCACTGAGGGCAGCAGGGGTGACAGGGGCAGGGCCTGAGGTGCCTGGGGCGAAGGAGATGCCCACCTTCCTGGGTGAGCGGGCACGGGCCAAACGGTGAGGGGCTGCTGGGAGGGCGGTGCTGGTGCGGTGGGTGGCGGCTGTACCTGTTGTTGCGGGGGGCACAGATGTTGCCGCCACCACAAGCGAGCTTCCTTCAGAGGACGAGTCGGTGTCACTGATGTCTGCCCGAGTACCCGCTGTGGAGCTCGCCTCGCCCTCCGTCCCACTGGTGAATTCGGAGTCCGTTGCATGGCCCTCCATGGCCATGTGGGATGCAGCTCCCTCGTGCTCCGATGCCACTTCTCCTCCGCTTGATGATGCTAATGCACACATGAACAGGAAGACCACAAAAAGGGGTGGGTGGGAGAATAAAGACATGTTGAGTGCATGCATTGGCTACACCGTTGGTGGACAGGACAGACACAGAAGCCCCCTGCACTACGCCGCGCACTTGGGGTCCACTACTCAATCCGTGGGACATGGCCTACAAGCCTATGGACGACATCTGCACACATAGATGACACAGGGCCATGAATAGCTGTACTTGGCACCCTACTGAGGTGGGGGGCGGGGGCACAGTGCCATGCCTTACGGCGGGGCCTAGACTACAGAAATCGCCCTGGCCTAGGGATACCCACAGCCCTCCTCCCCCACGCAGACACCTCCACTGCGCGCAAAGTCAGCAGAATGAGGTTGTACTCACCCCCTTGTGTCTGCTGTGATGTCCTCACGCGCCCATCCAAATCGGGGTAGGCCACCGCCAGGATCCGGGACATCAGGGGGTCAAAGTTCGACTGGCACCCCTCCCACGTTGGGAGGCCATCCCCAGCTGAGCCTCTGCCGTCTTCCTGCTCCAGCGGCGGATGTCCTCCCATCTCTTCCGGCAGTGGGTGCCCCGTCTGTGGTGGACCCCCAGGGTCTGGACGTCCTTGGCGATGGCACGCCAAATATCGATCTTCTGGTGGGCGCTGACCTATATGAAATGTACAGGGAGAGAAGAATAGTCATCACCTTCTGCACCCTCAGTGTGAGTGGCCCCCCATCCCTACCCTTGCCATGTGGCACATGCTCTCACCGTCGTGTGATGCATGCCTCAATCGCTCCCCTCCCCCCCATCTTTCATCCACCCCACTCAACACAGGCATAGCCCATAAAGCATGCTCCCAGTGTATTTACCTGTTTGTCTGGAGGACCGTAGAGTAGCGCGTACTGGGGGAGGACCCCATCCACAAGTTTCTCCAACTCCTCCGCAGTGAAGGCAGGGGCCCTTTCCCCAGTCGCATGAGCCATTGTCTCTTCCAGACCGAGGTCACAGCAGCACTTGCAGTGTAGGTCCTCTCCTGTCGAAGATCAGGTATCGAGTGATTAAGCAGATAGAAAATGGCGTCACGCCCGCGGCGGTGCGTACCGCGGCAGTGCGTGCCGCGACCGCTGGCGCACATGGTCATTGGCTCCTGAGACCCTTAGGGTTCAATGTTAACCAATGCTGCTTTGCGTCGCGGTTTACGACCGCCTACCGCCACAGTGTGCAACGCAAGCGCATTTACCTCACATCCCATTGTCGCACTTTACAGGTCAGGCAGCTGCCATTTCAGGGGCCCACGTGGCTTACTTTTTACTGCGTCACACATACCTAGGCCTTGCATCAACACTCATACAAACCATTCAATGGATTGAGAATCGTGTTCTGTGCAAGCTGTGGTTACGTACCTGTGGGTTGATTGACTCTGTGCGCGCTGTTGTCCTTCATAGGCACCGTCCGCTGGGACATGCGAGGAGATGGAGGCATCCTCCGGTGTACAGACCGCTGATGGACCTGTCGACAATGGAGGAAAGACATGTCATACTGACATACAGGCTTGACTGTGCCACTATTCATGAACTGTGTGCCCAGCTGGAGCCAGACCTGATGTCAGCAATCCGCCAACCCACAGGAATCCCCCCTCAAGTGCAGGTGCTGTCAGTGCTCCATTTCCTAGCAAGTGGGTCATTTCAAACAACAGTGGCCATATCATCAGGGATGTCCCAGCCCATGTTTTCCAAGATGTTGTCTAGAGTGTTGTCTGCCCTGCTGAAACACATGCGGAGCTACATCGTTTTCCCTGAGGTGGGGGATTTGCCTACAGTGAAGGGTGATTTCTATGCCCTTGGACATATCCCCAACGTCATAGGTGCCATTGATGGGACCCATGTGGCTTTGGTCCCCCCCCACAGGAGTGAACAGGTGTACAGAAACAGGAAGAGTTAGCATTCCATGAAAGTGCAGATGGTGTGTTTGGCCGACCAGTACATCTCCCATGTTAATGCCAAGTTCCCTGGGTCTGTGCATGACACGTACATCATGCGGAATAGCAGCATCCCTTACGTGATGGGTCAACTCCAGAGGCACCGTGTGTGGCTAGTTGGTGACTCTGGTTACCCCAACCTGTTATGGCTACTGACCCCAGTGAGGAATCCCAGGACAAGGGCAGAGGAACGGTACAGTGAGGCCCATGGGCGAACTAGGAGGGTGATCGAGCGGACCTTCGGCCTCCTGAAGGCCAGGTTTAGGTGCCTCCATATGACAGGTGGATCCCTATTCTACTCACCAAAGAAGGTGTGCCAGATCATCATGGCCTGCTGTATGCTTCACAACTTGGCTTTGCGACGACAGGTGCCTTTTCTGCAGGAGGATGGTCCAGATGGTGGTGTTGTAGCAGCTGTGGAGCCTGTGGAGAGTGAAGACGAGGAAGGCGAAGAAGACGACATAGACAACAGGAACACAGTAATACAGCAGTATTTCCAATGACACACAGGTAAGAATACACACCGGTATATTACATATACTTAAAGACTACTACCTCTCTACTGTTTGTCCTTTTCACCCAGTGTATGGTAACTGAGTTGTGACTTTCCCTTCCAATTTCAGAGATGTGGACCCCACTGTGTGACATCTGCTTTGTTTCCCCATGGACTACAGCTGTGTGACATTGGTATTTTGGCATGACAATGTATATAAGCATTTTGGCACGGTAATGTCTAATACATTTGTTCAAAAACACAGCCAGACTCCAGATTGTTTTGTGCAATAACTGTGTTTATTACAGTGCTCTATATTGGTGGGTGGTTGCAAATTGGTGAGGGGTGATGGTGGAGGAATGTCCATGGCAGAGTCCAGACTATTAGTATCACAGGTGCATTGTCCAAATGCCTGTGGAAAGTGGAGCAGGGGCAGTTTAAGGATGGACAGGGTGACAATGTGGGACAGTGGGATGACAATCAGGGAGGTATCCTTTCCTGGCGGGGGTCTTGGCATCTTACTCTGTCTTCTTCCTGGATCTCAGGGCCCGCTTGCGGGGTGGTTCTCCTTCTGCTGGGGGTGGGATGCTGGTGGCCTGTTGGTCCTGTGGCGGGGCCTCCTGTCCACTAGCGCCGGCAGAGGTGGTAGGCAGTTCTTGGTCCATGCTAGTGTGAGGGGCCCTTTGTGGTGCCACAGTGTCCCGCAATGTGGTGACTACCAGATTCTGAGCCCCTACAATGGTGCCCAGGGCGGAACTGATGGTTCATAGTTCCTCCCTGAACCCCAAATACTGTTCCTCCTGCAGGAGCTGGATCTCCTGAAACCTGGCCAGTACCGTCTCCATCGTCTCCTGGGAATGATGGTAGGCTCCCATGATGGAGGAGAGGGCCTCGTGGAGAGTGGGTTCCCTGGGCCTGTCCCCCCCCTGTCGCACAGCAGCCCTCCCAGTTCCCCTGTTTCCCTAGGCCTCCGTCCCCTGGACCGTGTGCCCACTACCACTGCTCCCAGGTCCCTGTTGTTGTTGGGGTGGTGGGTTAACCTGGGTTCCCTGTAGTGGTGGACACACCGCTGATTGACGTGTCCTGGGGACAGAGATATGGGCCCACTGGGTGGGTGCTGTGCTGGCGATTTCCAGAGGGGGGAAGGTCTGCTGCGGCCTGTGGCTGTCTGAGGGGAACCGACTGTCCCGAGGTCCCCGATGGGCCGGGCTGGTCATCTAGATCCAGGGAGACAGAGCTGCTGTCATCACTGTGGGCCTCTTCTGGGGGTGGAGTGACATTTGTGGACCCTCCTGCGCGGTGATGTGGCGTTCGGGTCCTGCAGGGGTATAAAGGCATGATTATTGCATCTGTGTGTGGCATGGTGTGCAATGGGTGGGTGACCGTGTACCCCAGTACTTGCATTCCTGTGTGGGGGCTTTTGTGACGGTGGTTTTGGGGGGGAGGATGGGTATGTGCAGTGGGCATGCTTTGGTGATGGGTGTCCATGCTTTGTGGTTGCATGCAGGGCTTGGTGTTGGGATGGGTGGGTTGTGATGGTGAGACATTTGCAAGGAGTAGGAGTGATGGGGGTGAGGGTGGGGGTATGAGTTGGCATGCTGGTGGGGTGGGGGGATGAAGTAGTGAAGATGAGACTTACCAGAGTCTATTCCTCCAGATACTCCGCCGAGGCCCTCAGGATGCAGGATCGCCAAGACCTGCTCCTCCCATGTTGTAAATTTTGGGGGAGGAGGTGGGGGTCCGCCGCCAGTCCGCTGAACCGCAATGTTGTGCCTGGATACCATTGAACGCACCTTCCCACGTAGGTCGTTCCACCACTTCCTGATGTCATCCCGATTTCTTGGGTGCTGTCCCACAGCGTTCACCCTGTCCACTATTCTGCTCCATAGCTCCATCTTCCTGGCAATGGACGTCTGCTGCACCTGTGTCCCGAAGAGCTGTGGCTCAACCCGTATGATTTCCTCCACCATGACCCTGAGTTCATCCTCCGAAAACCTGGGGTGTCTTCACGGTGCCATGGGGTGGTGTAGGTGATGTGTGGGGTGGATTGTGTGGTGCTAAGTGTGGTGATGTGTATTGGTGTGTGGTGTGAAGTGCGTGGTAATATTGGTGGGTGATGGTAATATGCGCGTCTGGGTGCTCGGTTCTCTATTTCTCTGTGCGTGGTCTCGATTCTCTAGGAGTGGGGGTTTGTGGGTGCTGTGGGTGTGTGTTTTATATTTAATTGGGTGTGTGGGAGTGTTGTTTGTATGTGTATCAGGTGTGTGTATTTTGATTTGTCCAATGTGGCGGTGTTTTGGAGCAGTGTGTATATTTGGAGCGTGGCGGTGTGTACCGCCAATGGAATACCACGTTTGAAAGACCGCTGCGTGGATTCGTGGGTCGTGATAGTGTGGGCGTATTTCTGTTGGCGTGACGGTGGAGGTTTGTTTATCGCCAGTTTCTCGCTGGCCTTTGGTGTGGCGGACTTTTGTGGGTGTCTGTATTTTGGCGGTTTGCGTGTTGTGGGTCAGAATGACCGTGGCGGTTTACTGCGGCCGCGGCGGTATGTTGGCGGTCTTATGCACGGCGGTAAGCGCCTTATACCGCCAATGTTGGAATGACCCCCTTAGTTCTTCCAAATGTGACAATCATTCATTTTTCTGAGATTTCTTTGCAACAGTCTTTAGGAATTCAGGTTTATAAAAATAATCTTGATGCTTCAGTTCACTCATTAAGTTCTTAATAAATTCTAGCCATATAACTTTTCTTGCTTGAGTTGAGTTGATACAATCCCTAATAATGTCTTGATTAAGTCTTATGCACTCAGAACTCCATACTTTAAGCCATAGTAAGATAGGCTGAATCTAAAAAAAGAAAATAATAATAATCCAGCATGGCATACATAAAATGGACTGCTCGATGGAAGAGACAGAAAGATTTATCAGAAAGGCATTTTCTGTCAAGGCTGTCGACATACATTTAGCCTTATAAATGGTTAGTAACTCCCTAAGGGGTTTCTTTGCAGGCAAATTGTGTAAAGGTAACAAAAAACAATTGCAGCAAGCTCATAGACAAAGCACCATCTCAGTAAATACCTAGTGATTAGTAAGAACAAGTAAACATCAATACTGCTATTAAGCCTCCATGGGCATGCAACTTCACCAAAGCTCCTGCTGCAAGAAAGAGCCAAAACAAGGCTGAGATAGCCCCACTACAAGAAACTCAAAGGGCGGTGCACCACAATGTAAGCAAATACATAGTGTAAAGTAAAGGAGGAATCCAATGCTCTGGCAGTACAGATGAGCAATACTTCTTTTAATAATTCTTTGCAAGACCAATGTGTTAATTTCACACGGTTCCGTAGATGAAGCGTATAACAAATGAAACAGCCTTATGTTCTTGCAATTCTGTAGGCAAATTGGATGGTGTTATGAGTGAACAGCCAACGCGTTTCGCCCATTTGGAGGGCTTCTTCAGGGCTGTAATACAACATTAAACAAATATATGCACTATGTAGTCAATTCCCAAAAATATATATAGTGACAAAGATACGTGTAAAGTTCAAATTACAAAAGTGAATTGAGGAAAGACTACGTGCCGGCACATTAGAGAAAGCGATGCACCCGTGCACATATCAAGATAGACGTGATCCATATCGTGCAGAAAAAGCTTTTCAAAGGGGTGTGTCAGAAGCCAGCAGGTAAAATATTTGCATATTAAGTGTTATTAAGACTAATAGTAGTATTCATGTTGCAACAACAAGCAAAAGGATATATATAGAATATTAGTGTGTGTCGAGTGACAAGTAAAATCACAAAGGGAGGGAGCGCGTCTTGGTGAAAAGTTTGAAAGATGAGAGAGATAGAAATAAACATACCAAAATGGTGTCCAGTCAGTCACGGTAGTATAAAATGCAGCAATGTAAATGGAACCTAACAGAAGACCAAAAGATAACAAAAAAATATATAAGAAACCAAGGGGGGGAGAGAAAGATGGGAGCCGGACCACTTAATAATCTGAAAGTGTAATTGAAAACGAGGTAAAGGTTTGCTTGGGGCAATACCCTTAGTAATATACTTAGTCCCAGCTATCCATTGGAGAGGAATAAGTTAGACTGGCTTAGGAAACGTAGCCTGGGTTTTTTCAAGTGTGGTTCGTGTGCAGTTTGCAAATGGGCATGGAAGCCTAAGAATGAATTCAATGACAGTAGTGGTAACAAAGTGTCTATAAAATCACATAAAGACTGCAATACTAAGTTTGTGGTATATATGATCATTTGTAAATGTGATAAGATCTATGTTGGTAGCACAATACGCCCGTTAAAGGTTAGAATCTCTGAACACTGGAGGGCAATCAATCAAGAAGATGAACGTTATCCTATAGCATCTCACATGAGGACATGCAATGCACAGGCTGCTCATAAGATATTCAAATCTTTTGGTTTTGATCACTGTTAAGTCAACCCCCGTGGTGGAAACAGGGAATTACCCCTAAGGAGAAAGGAATCGCAATGGATTTTGAGATTGGGAGCTGTAGAACGAGGTCTCAATACGGACTACGAAATGGAGTACTTCTTAGGAGATAAATAATTAATATTCAGGGATCAAGTCTACAAATTGACAGGTGGGCAGTATTTTACATAATTTTGCACTTGATAGTCTGTCATTGTTAATTAGGGGTATAGGTACACGTAGGGTTATATAGATAGCACTTTAGTTTGGGCAGGATTTGAGATTTCGTAGTTTTAATAAGGATTAATAGATAATGCCTCCCCATGAACACAATTAGATATATCTGGGAAGCTCCCTGATGTAATCTCTAATGTCTACACTCATCAGAGATGTCTGTTAGAACACGGTAAAAGGGCAGAGCTTAAACAGTATACCGGGGGTCCTAGCAGAAGAGGCGACGTGGAGCCTCGGTGATAAAAGTAAAAATCTCGGACTAATAATGTCCATTTTCTCTTTTTTGTACTACAAGGAGCATACGGACGATAATAAGTATAGTCCCTCTTCACTTTCAATCACGGGACAGCTGTATAAAGCGTCACAAGCGGAGGAGTTTCGGCTTTGACACTCGTCAAGCGTACTCGCAAAGCGTGGCTTACTATAGCAATCGAAGGGTGAGTAGAAAGCGAGGGTATGAACCTCGGATATCTAATATTTAAATATACGCTTCAATTTAAGATTCTTACTCCCTTACATAGATGGGCTAATCGGATGTGTTTATATTCACCACAGGAGATAGTAATTACGGAAAATCTATTTCATTAATATCTCTGAGATACGGAGTGGTGGTAAGTTATAGGATGGCAATGATAGAGACACATTACACAATAATATAGCGGGGAGCTTGATAACTGAATATCTAACTTTACTTTAGCAGAAGTCCTTTTAAAGGGTGTGTAAATACAAGGAAATAATATCACTAATACAAACAACTGGAGACTTCTTGTAAGGTAGGGTTTGTTGCATGGATTTAATCTCACACTTAGGTTTTTTAAGGGAACTGGTCAGTAGATGGTGTGGAATCATCACTAATATGGTGGTATGGTTTTGGAATATGTTTGCCTATTAATGTGGCATTTTCAACACACACTAGTTTTTGCTCACCTGGACCATGATTGAGATGTATTATTAGATGAGTAGCATTTAATTTTATAAAAGAATGTCATTTGATTTGGTTTCCATTGCGTACATAATCTGATACAGAATACTGTGAAAATTAAAATAGGATGAAAATATAGGATATATTGTAACAGTGTCTATGATAATATTATTATAGGAGGTCCTGATGAAATCCAGGGGCACTCCCCGGATGAAACACGTGTTGACAGGACGGACATATCAATAGTGGACAGTTTTGAAATGGGACTGGATCGTGTTTGGATTTTTTGAATCATTTTGGATTTTCATTTGGAACTGTGAAGAAGTTAAGACTTTAATTCTGGAATATGGACCATTAAACACTCAACGTCATTAACAGAATAACCATAATAAGACATCTGTAATTCTGATTCTATGCACATATCTGATTATTTTGTTGTATATAATGGCTATCTTTTGAGATAATAATTTTGGAACTAATTTACCCATATCTTGTTTAATTTGTTTTGACTTATACACGTGTGCTAATACCTTGTCTTATGTTATAGGTAACGTTGAGTTACTCTGTTGGGGATATTGGAGGGTGTAACCCCAGTATTTGGCACTGTGTATTATAAGATGATTAAGAAGTAATACTATGAGGGTAGGAGCGCCTTTCACTCGTTAATCTTAACCCCCCCCTTGAATTTAAAGGGTTGCTTGCCAATCGAAAAAAACGCGCTCCAGAAATGAGTAAATGACCCGACATTATATGAGTAGTAGAAAGCCAAACAGAGCCAAAAAAACGTATGTGTTGAGACGGGCAAAATTGACCCTTGTAGAGAGATCAATAAAAACTTTCCTGATGTGCGCTCCAAAATAAAGTTACTCGGCCACGTGAATGACAATAAGCTAAAACTGAGGATCAAGCAGTGCAGGAGAATCCTTACCGGTGAAGCGGCGGTCCAACAGGAACCGTCAACGAGTAGAAATAACCCGGTCAGAATGACCGTATGAAGTAACATGATGCCGGCCCAAGTACAAAGCCGGTCTCTGAGGAGTACAACCGGAAGGAAAACTCTCGTTCCAGGTGACATAAAAATGGCACCCAGAACCCGGAAGTTCAATGAAAGAATGAGGCAAACTGAGACTAGAAATAAAGGAAGGACTATAACGACAGCCATCTTGGGGCTAGTAACGGAAAAGGATGCCAGCTACCACAAAAAATATAAAAACTATATTCCAATGTTTAAATACAAACAAAAATAGTGTAATGAGCACAGAAAGGAAGCGCATGTAAATAATAATTTAGGACAAGGAATATGTTAAACTGAATCAGGAATAAAACAAAAAAAAGGGGCAAGACTGATTGGATACCACCATGGAATGTGAATACACCAGAAACGATGTAAATAGTTACCAGGAAAGAGTAAAAAGGTGAATATGAAAAGGGGCAGGTAAGCCCAGGGAGAGTGATGTGACCATAAAGAAATTATTCAATGTGTTGGGTAGGCACTGTAATTGGTGGAAAAGGTGAAACTTAGAAAAAGTAAACAATAGAAAAATTGACCAATTAACATATGATGTTGATCAGGGCATAAAGCCATCTGGTCGTATGGAGAAGGAGAACATAGTTATGTAAAATAGGAACAAAGCAATATATACAATGAGACAGGTGGCCATTTTATAAAAACAAAGTCAATGAAGCATGATGCCAAATAAACCAGAATATTAAAGACATTGTTTTAAAGTGTTACAAACGAATAGCAAAATGAATACCACCCCCAACAGCACATTTGTGGTCATAGTAAAGAACAACTCACATTTCAAGCCGAATTTTCACACTAAAGAAAATAATGAAATTCATGATCAGTATTGAGGCCCAGTTCCACCGCTCGAAGGCGGGGGATCGAGGCTGCCTCCCTTTGACACAATGTCATTTCCCTACTTCCTCCTCTAGGATGAATAGGGACATGTTCAATACCATGAAACCAGATAATTGAATCATTGGGATGGACCGATGCTATGTGTGTTGCAAGTGGATAGTCAAAATCATGTTTTCTGATAGCTCGTAGATGTTCCTGTATTCGAAGTTTCAAAGGGCGTTTCGTGCTGCCCACATAGATTTTGTTACATACGCATCACAAAATATAAACAACAAATTTGGTATTACAATTGATGAAATGATTAAGTGAATCTCCTCGTGGTATTGTAACAAAAATCTTTAGTTTTGTCACGAACAAAGATGCAAATATTGCAATCATGGCAAGTGTAGAATCCTTTAGGTTTCATAGAAAGCGATGTGGTGGGACTAGGAGCAGAAATGTAGCTGGGACATAAATGGTCTCTAAGAGTTACTCCTCTACGATAGGTAATCTTGGGTGTATTTGATATGAGTCCTTTAAGGCCCGGGACCTCCGTCAATAAAGGGCAGTGATGTTTGAGAATTCTGAAGATGCCCTGGCTGTGGGCCGTGTAACGAGTCACAAAAGACAGGAAGTCTTTCTGGTTCTTGTTGTTCCCATGTGCTTTAACAGTCAGGGTATCTTTTCTGGGAGTATTCATAATGCGTTGAACGGCCTGTGATAAAATCTTGGCATTGTAGCCCCTGTTAGTGAATCTTTGGGTAGTATGTTGAATCTGAGTACAAAAATTGTCATTCGTGCTACAATTACGTCTGACACGTACCATTTCCCCAAATGGGATATTTTGAATAACAGAAACAAGGTGGGCACTGGTAGCGTGAAGGAGACTGTTGCATGTTGTGGATTTTCTAAACAGTACACTCTGTATGCTGTTCTGTTCTATAAAAAAAATCTGATGTCCAAAAAATCGATAGTATCTTTACTATAATGTAAACTGAGTTGCATATTGTAGGGGTTATTGTTAAGGAAGGCATGATACATAATAAGTTGATCAATGGTCCCATTCCATATGATGATGATGTTGTCAATGTATCTCCCCAAAAAAACAATAAAATCCGTCCAGGGCGAGGCATGTTTGCCCCAGGCGTGTATTTTTTCGTGCCAGCCCATGAACAAACAGGCATATGATGGGGCAAATGTCGAACCCATCGCCGTCCCTTGTGTCTGTTGGTACCATTCATTGTTGTACAAAAAATAGTTTTTAGACAGAATAATATCATTCATCTGGAGAAGCATCTGATTGTGTGCAAAACAATCAGCAGTCCTAGAATTGAGAAACATGGTAACAGCTTGTACCCCAAACGGTTTGCGTATACATGTGTATAGACTATTCACGTCCATAGTTACAAAAATAAGATCCTCAGACCAAGTAAAATCTTCAAATTTGTTAAGGATGTCTTTGCTATCCTGTATGAAAGAGGGTATGTTACTAACAAATTTCTGTAGATAAAAGTCCACATATTCAGATATTTTTTCTGTAGGAGAGTCTATCCCTGAAATGATAGGTCTTCCGGGAGGGAAGTTGCCGCCTTTATGTACCTTTGGAAGTGTATATATACAAGGAAATTTGTTTTTTTTTTACTGTGAGATATTTAAGTTCATCATCAGAAAGTAAACCTAGTTCATACCATCCCCACAGTTTGTTATTAATATACTTCGTCAAGCCACCAATAGGATTATATGTAAGATGTTTGTAACAAGTGGCATCTGACAATTGCCTATTAATTTCCTCCATGTAGTCCCTGCGGTTCATGACCACCACATTACCACATGCACCGCCCTTTGAGTTAATTGCGTAAAGCTGTAATCGTCTTCTGGAAATATAACTCACTGGTCTTAATCATTGTCAACCATGACCCAGCCTGGTCAACCATAATCCCAAAGTACAAAAAGGATTTAACATAATCAATTCTGGTGCCATTTATCATAGGAATATTAGATTTCTATATTGTTTTCCTGCACCTCTTGCTCTTATTCACTAGTAACCCTAGTTCCTCCATGTTGAATACAAATCGTGTTAATAACTGCTGTAATGCTAGAGGTGCACTGGCCATGAGCACGGCATCATCAGCACAAAGCAGGGCAGAAACAGGGTGGTGTCTTATTTGGGGCAAACATTTACAGTCAGCGCTTAACGTACCTCCCAAGCTGTTAATATATAGAGACAAAAACAGAAAAGGAGCCAAGACACAGACCTGCCTCACCCCCTCTTTATACTGAATAGCATTCACCCAATAATCTATACCTCACTCTTGCCCTACAACCATTGTACATTTGCCTACGAAATGTATGGTTGGTGGATCTACCCCGAGGTCCGTCATGATGGACCACAATTTATTATGAATTACACAATCAAAAGCGGCTGATAAATCAACAAAAGACAAGTATAAGTTCCCCTGTTTAATTATACAATATTTCTCTATCATCATCTTTAGATTGAAGCCCTGGTCAACAGTCCCCACTCTGACTTGAAACCCATACTGTAAATCAGATAAAATGTTCTTCTCTTGTGGCCAATCCTGCAGTCTTTCCAAAACAATGCGACCAGCAACTTTCACCAGGCAATCCAATAAAGAAATCGGCCGGTAACAAGTTGGACTATGCTGGTCAACCTTTTTAAAAATTGGCACAATAAGGGATTCTGACCACAATCCCAAACAACAACGTTACAACATACATTTAGAACTTGGGTAAGCAATGGTCCCCAGAGACTAGTGCTGACCTTAAATAAATCTACAGGAATAAAATCTGTTCCCAGCACCTTACCGCCTTTGCTAGCTTTTACCACAGTAATTACTTCCTCCAGAGTAAATATAAAGTTAATTGTAAAGTTGACAAGCGCAGAAGAACAGCTATCCAGTTCCTCAGTATCACCAGAGCATAGCCTAACAGTAGGGTTTGAATACATAGCAAAAAAATGTGAGAGCCAATCTGCCTCGCTAATCACAATTTACAGGTGTGTCCCTCATCTCAGCTAAGGTATGGAGAGTTAATCACATGCCAGAATGCAGCAGAGTCTTTACTAAGGCTGGACTCTTGCAGTTGATCCCACAGTTCCTCCTTCAACACCTTTCTCCTCTGATTCAGAACAAGCGTATAATTTTTAATGATCACTACATGCAATGTTATGGATAGTACATTTTTCAGTACTCGCAGCATGCCTGTTTGTAACTAAAATATAATCTAACACAGAGTTTCTTCCCTGACCGTTAAATGTGTACATAAATGAAACTGGCGGGTAGCAAATCTCATTAAAAAGGCCAAATCGAAGTTAAAAAGAAACTCATTAAATTTATCACCATAAAAAATGTGTGGAGTGTGAGTGCCCATCATTCTCACTCTTAGTTAGGCCACAAATCATTTCTGAACATTTAGAGCACAATTCAACATTATAATCCCCACCCCTCAGCAATACTACATCCTCATTAATCCCATTCCTAATAGCTTCAAAGTCTTTACTTAGTTGGCATAAAACTCATTTTACCTCCACCTTCTGAATATTATTATTATAAAAATTAGTTAATGCCAACACTCATGTAGCTGAGAATTCAACATTTACAATCTGATAAAAAATGTGTGCTGCCAACATGGTTATACCAGAAGCAGTCAGGTTATTTGAAATATAGGTACGAATTCCCCCCCTTCACTCTCCCAGAATTCAAAAGCGCAGCAGGTGTATGGAAGGTTCTATAACCATTTAAATTAATAGGGTTTACCACCCAGGTTTCTTGACAGCAGAGTATTTTGTAATTGCTTACAAAGTCAATATAGTCCACCATTGCAATCTTAGCCAACAAGACCGTCACGTTCCAAAATAATACCCTTGTCTTTGATATACCAGATACAACTCTGGTAACAGGAGGTTCTTCCAGGGAGCTGTGAATCAACCCTTTTGCATTTACTGAAATTAACCACAAGATCCAGACTAGCCATACAGGCTACAAACCTATTCAATAACAACTGTAAGCCGACGGCAGTCCTAGCCAGGAGGACCGCATCATCGGTGTAGAGCAGTGGTTCCCAACTTTTTGACGTCTGTGGACCCCCACTTTATCATTACTGGATCCCAAGGACCCCCATTGAATCATTATTGGAATCCGGGGATTCCCCCCTCACCCCCCACTGAGTCAGTACTGAAAGCTGGGGACTTAGGCCCTCATTACAACCTGGTTTCCGCCCGCCGGCCCAGCGGGGATCTCGGCCGCAACACAGGAGCCGGCTCCAAATGGAGCCGGCAGTGTTGCGGCTGTGCGACGGGTGCAGTTGCACCCATCGTGCTTTTCACTGTCTGCTATGCAGACAGTGAAAAGCTGCATGGGGCCGTGGCAGGGGGCCCCTGCACTGCCCATGCCAGGGGCCCAGTGACTCCCGGTTCAAACCACCATGAAAAGGCTGGCGGGAGGGGGACTCATAATCCCAAGGGGGATTTAAACCGCCGGGACTAAAGTGGCGGGAAGCCGCCAGTTCCGGCGGTGCGACCGTGGCGCTTCAGCTGCCGTCGTAATTCCCCTGGAAGCACCGCATTCTGTTGGCGGTGCTTCTGTCAAAACAGCCCTGACGGTCAAAGACCGTCAGGGTTGTAATGACCCCCTTAATCTGTTAATAATATTTCATTTTCTAAGCAGTCGCAGACCCCCTGGGGAGGCTTTGTGGACCCTCAGGGGTCCTCGGACCACAGGTTGGGAACCATTGGTGTAGAGTAGTACTGGGAGCCATCTTGTCCTCACCCTTGGACAGTCGGCCTCCACAGAAAGCAGGGCTTGCTCCAACCATTAACATAAAGAGTAAAGAAAAAGGGGGCAAGAACCCCCCACCTACTGGTGCTGAAAGGTTGAGAATATTGCACAGATACTATAGTGTGGGCGTGTAGATCTCTTAAAAGAAGGACAATATCCAAGTCCACCCCCACCCAGAGGAGCATGTGTCACAGCTTCTCACGGTTGACCCTATCAATGCGGACATTAAATCCATGAAGGCCAAGTGGACACACTCAGACCGAGCAACAGTATACTTGTTTATTATTAGATATAACTTCAAGCATTGTCAGGTCAGTTATAGATCTACCTGACCTCAAACCATCCCGTACCTCAGAGGCTATGATATTTTCATACTCCCACAACATCAGCCTCTCTAACAGCACCATTCCCAAAACCTTCACAACGGCATCAATCAAAGATATTGGACAAACATCTAGACATGTAGATTATCTTTGTCCCCCTTCTTAAAAACAGGGATGATAAAAGACAAGGTTAAGTTCCTCTATCTTTATCTAAGTCACAGCTGATTCAATAAATCTTATTGAACCATGTTCTGCCTCTGTTTGGCTTTGCATGTGTGAAACTAATGTAACTGAGAGAAATCCACCACGATTTCCTTGAGAATTCATCTTGTCACGCCCCCGGTTGCCACATATCATGCCTGCTCTTGGGCAGAGATGAGGTGCTGTTAGCTGGCCGAAAACAGATTAGGTCGACCACTGTCGCATGGTGTGGGATTGGACTCATTCCCCAAAATTCAGGTGATACTGCCGCCCAAATCTAGCAGCTTCATTAGGATAATGAGAGTCCACGTGACATGGCGCCACCAACGTTTGGTCAGTCACTGATTTTCGGATCCTCCTGAGTATCTCTGTCTCACTACGTGCTAAAGGCATCTCAATACTATATACAGAGATATCAATGGTATTGAAGATTTCCTCCTCAACTTGGTAGGTAGTACATATCCAACATTATCCAATGCTGTAGGTTGTTCAAGCTTGAACCTTAAAAGGATTAATCCCCATTTTTGGTGTCCTTATCCCTAAACAGGTATATCCACCATGGCAAACCCGCAACAGGTGGTACTTGAAGTAAACATGTGGCCTCCCCTCACTGCTCATTTCCTAATAAATGGCCTCACAGCCCTGGGGGTCCTGTAACATGTATTGGTGAGGCTCATCCAACCTACAGAACAGAAATATTCTACTCTTGGGTCAACTTTCCAGCATTCAATGGGAACACTAACAATTTCATCATTACACACTTGCTAACATACCTGCACAATACAGAGCATGTGCATACTTGGAGATACCTCTATCCTTTCAAGAACATATCAACTAGCTTGATGGCACCCTACCCCACACAGTACTACACGCTATGTTAGGTCTTCTGAGTAATGATGGCCCTACCTGGCCTTTATTGGCCACATATACACCACATCCTGATGCAGCCACCTTGGCGGTAGCTGAGGTTCGCCGCTTATACGTTGAGCTTACAGTGATATATAGACTATTAGTACAGTTTGTAATGCAAACATTAAATACTAACCCAGTTTGAGCTGCCCCAGCGCAGCCACACCAGTCATTAACCCTGCAACTGTACATTTTACCACGGGAAGAGATTCCCTTTTGGTTAGTTCAAAAAATGAATGCGCTGGAAGCAGTCTTTCCCTATACGGGACCTCATGATAAGCAAAGAATTCTCACTATGTGCCTGCCATTTAGGATGGATTCCACAGTAGATAACTGTAATACTTGGGGCACGGTATTTGCCACGCTTTATACTACCAGACAAGGTACACCGACACTTGCCAGTCTTCCAGAGGTGTTAAAACAAATTCAAGATCAATAAGTGGCTGCCCCGGCCCTGGAATTGGGGAGGCAATTAATGGGCAATTTTGCCACTGTATCTTCAATAATTTTAAGTAATCTTAAAGGGGAAGCAGTTGCACTAGCAGTAGGCATGCAGCTGCGGGATTTTCTTGTACAGGAACAAGAACGCGAGCTGCCGAAGATTATCTCCAAGACCTACTCAAGTATTGGTCGAAATAGTCTGGGAGCCAGACCTATTAAACCACAGTTACAGGGTAAATCGAATAAGGATTCTACCAAGAAAGCACCTGAGGGTTCTAAAAAATGCTGGGATAAACAAAAGCAAACACCTAAAAAAAGAAAGGAGAGAATCTCTGCATTCGGAGACCCCTCAAAACGCCAATCTCGTTTCTTTCAGGACTCACAGTATAAACGCATTATGAGTGGTGGGCAGTCAGAGCAGCAAACTGAATACGTGGAACTGAGAAAGGACTCACAGAGCTCATCAGAAGTTTCTGTTGAGAAAAAATAGAAACTTCCCCAACAAAAAACCCAATTCAAAAAGAAAAAAGTGGCAGTGATTTCTATATTTTAATTTTTTTATTTATAAGAGTTTTCTATAGCGCTAGCAAGACCGAGAGGGTAACAGAGCGCTTTACAACAGAACAGGAAATAAACATAAGCATAAACATAAGAGACACATAAGTCAAGAGTCAATTTTGTAAAATGGGGGTACAAGTGGGTTCTCAAGAATAGAAGGGAGGCAGTTCGGGGAAAGGAGGGTGGCGAGGGGGAGACCATTATTAATGAGAGGGGTGGTTTAGGAGGAAATCTTTCAGAAGTTTCTTAAAGGTCGGGTGGGAGGTGTTAGATCTGATGTGGATGGGTAAGGAGTTCCATATTCTCGGAGCGTTGTTAGAGAAGGAGCATGATCGAGTTTTTTGCTTGTTGGGTTTCGGAAGGAGGAGGAGGAGAGAGCTAGTGCTTCTCAAAGATCTAGTTTGACCAGCTTTCACTAGCTTGTTAGCGAGGTATTCAGGTTTCCCAGTGTGAAGGGCTTTATGAGTCAGGCAGGCAGTGCGGAACAGGCAGCGGGCCTCTATCGAGAGCCATTTCAGGTTCTTCAGGGCTGGGGAGATGTGGTCAAATTTGTTAGTTCCTGTCACTAGTCTAGCTGCTGCATGAAGAGTAGACCTCATAGGGGCGAGTCGGGATTTGGCCGTGCCAGTGAGGATAGAGATCCCATAGTCAAGTCTTGAGAGTGCCAGTGCTTGAGTGGCCTGTTTAAGGTCATCGTGGGGTATGAAGGATTTGATTTTGTGAAGAAGTTTAAGGCTGCAGAAGGCATTCTTAGCGTTTGACTTAATATGGTCTTGCAAGGTCAGGTTGGAGTCCAGAGAGATTCCTAGGGATTTGACCGTGGTAGATGGGGAGAGAGTACATTTGAGGGCGTCAATAGATTTTAGCCATTCTTGCAGTTGAGGAAGCTGGTTAGATTTCGAGAGGAGGAGTATTTCTGTCTTGTCATGATTGAGTTTGAGGTGGTTATGTGAGAGCCAGCAAAGGGCCTCTTTAAGGGTATTGTTCAGGTGGTGGATGTCATCTAAGGAAGATATTTCAATATAGAGTTGCGTGTCATCCGCATAGAGGTGGAAGGGGATATTAGCTCGGGTGAGGATCGTGGTAAGAGGGTCCATGTAGATGTTGAATAGGGTTGGAGAGAGGACAGAACCCTGGGGGACCCCTCTGGTGATGGGGGAGGTGGGCGAGGTCGAGTTTAGGAGTTTTACTAGTTGTGAACGGTTGTGTAGGAAGGAGGAAAACCAGCGGAGGACAGTGCCTTCAATGCCTACTCTCTTTTGGAGGGAGTCGAGGAGGAGTTTGTGGTCGACAGTGTCAAAGGCTGCTGTGAGATCAAGGAGAATGAGTAAACAGGGTCTGTCAGAGTCAAGAGAGATGAGGAGGTCATCAACAATGTTGAGGATGGCGGATTCAGTGCTGCAGCCTTTCCTAAAACCAGATTGAAGAGGGTTTAGGAGGCTGTTGGAGTCAATATGCTGGGTTAATTGTTGGAGGGCACATTTTTCGAGAATTTTGGCCAGGAAGGGAAGGTTGGAGACAGGTCTGTAGTTATGGAGGTTGATTGGGTCTGCTCCTGGTTTTTTCAAAATTGGCGAGATTTGGCCCAGTTTTAGGCAGTCAGGGAACACGCCAGTCTGAAGGGAGCTATTGATGATCATTGTCCAAGTAGGGGAGAGGGACTGGTGGAGTTTTTTTGCCAAGGAGGAAGGGAGGGGGTCAGCTAGGTGGGAGGAGGTTTTGGAGGAGGACATGAGTTTGGAGATGTCCGATACCAGGAGGGGTTGGAAAGAACTCCAGTTGGCAGGGGCCGGCCGATGTGCCCGGGTGGGGAGAGTGATTTTGGTTCGGGGGGAAGAGGTGTCGGAGAGGTAAAGTGTGGGGGTAAGATTGACAGTGGATGGGAGGGGGGGCACAATGTTAGGGGGAGAGTCCCTTGCTAAAGAACGTTCAATCTCAGTGATTTTATCATTGAAGAAGTTGGCAAAGTTAACGCAGATGGCCTCAGTGGAGGGTAAGGGGTTGGGAGTAGGTTTGGTCGTTTGTTGTTTAATGATGTTAAAGAGCTCTTTCGGGCGGTTTTTGGCTCTGTCAAGGGTATTCTGGAAGAAGGCTCTTTTTTCATTATATATGTGTTTTTTGTACCTTCTCCGTGCACTTCTGAGCTGATCTAAGTGGGTGGAGGAGGGGTCAGATCTGCAAAGTCTTTCCGTGGCTCTGAGTTGTCTTCTCTCCGAGTTGAGGTCATTGTTGAACCAACCTCTAGAAGGGATGTTTCGCAGTTTTTTCAGTTTTAAAGGGGCAAGCTGATCCAATATGGTAGTTATAGTTGAGTTGTAGTGGGTGGTTAAGTCCGTCGTGGAGAGGATGGTCGAGGGTGGGGGGAGAAGAGAGGTGATTTTTTCTTCAAAGGTAGATAAGGGGATTTGGCTGATATTTCTTTTCCAACTAAAGGATTTTTGGGGAGGGGGAGTGGATTGGGGGATAAAGTTGAGATGGAAAAGGATGATGTGATGATCTGACCAGTCGACAGGCAGGATGTCAACGACCTTGACGGAATCTTTATGTGCTATGATCACATCTAGTATAGCACCTTTGCTGTGGGTTTGGTCCTTGCAATGTTGAGAAAGGTTATTGCTGAGAAGGAGGTCATGAAGGGATTGAATGAGTACATTGTTCACATCATTCCAGCGAAGGTTGAGATCGCCCAAGATGATAAAGTTGGGGTCAGAGAGGGAGCAGTGAGTTATTAGGTCAGCTAGGTGATCCGCAAAAGGTTGGGTATTACCCGGGGGGTGGTAGAGAAGGTGGAAGGACACCTTAGAGTTGGCGCTGGTCTTCAGGGAGGCGTTCAAGTGTTCACAGGAATTTAAAATGGGAGCTTCTTTGAAATCAATTTCTATGGTATTTTTGTGGATGATGGCAATACCTCCCCCCCGTCGGTTCTTTCTCTCTTTGTTGTAGATAGAGTAGCCGGGAGGGACAAGGGTGTCCAAGATTGGTTGAGAGAATTCGGTTAGCCAGGTCTCTGTAATGAAGGCAATGTCAATGTTATGAGTGAGGATAGCGTCAGCGAGATCCGTAGCGTGTTTGACTGCTGATCTACAGTTTATGAGCATGCAGTTGGTGGGAGGATGGAACTTAGGCTCAGGATTGGAAGGGAGAATGGGGATATTAACAAGTTGGGCAGGGGGTCTGGGAGAGGGAGGTTGTATACGATGTCTCCTGAAACCGGTAATGACTGGTATGTTAGAGGGGGGGGGGTGGGGTGGGGAGGGGGGGTTGTAGGAGAGAGCAAGGATGGAGGCTTCCTTATGGGATAGAGGAGGGCTGGTTCTTCTAGGTCTCGGGGTGTTGCGAGGAAGGGGTGTAGAGGGCCAGAGGATGCTCTGGGAAGAGTTGTTGGCCGATAGAAGGGTGAGTGTCTGGGTCGGCACTGGGGGAAACAGTGAGTCAAGGCTTCTCGCTAGTTTGTTAATGCCTTGCATGATGAGATTTAGTTGGGATTCAAGGATGGAGAGCCGTGAATTGATATTAGTGGAGGGAGAGAAATTAGGGGTGAAGGAGTGGGAGAAAAAATTCTTCTTAGGAAGGGGCTGGGGGGATTTATTGCGATGGGATATAGGATCATTGGGCTAAAGGTTAAAGGAGGCTGTCAAGGGGTGGGAGGGGTTAGAGTCAGAGTAAGGGTTAGGGGAGAGAGGGGGGGCAGGCATGGAAAGGAAGTCACTGCAGGTCAGCAAGTTGGGTCTAGAGGGGATCCGGGGGAGAGGGGGGGAATGAGGGGCGATGGAGGGGGGGAGTCAAAGGGGGGTTCGGGGAAAGGAGAGGTGATGTGGGGGAGGATCAGGGGAGTAGAGGAGGGGGAGGCCGAGAGGGCGTAGTGATTGGGGGTATTGAGGTTGCGGGAGTAAGAGGCATGATTAAGGTGAGAGGGGGAGATAGGGATGGATGGGACAGACAGGATGGCACTGGGAGCCGGGGGGGGCAGGGGGTGATGGTAGGGGGAATAATGGGGGTGGGGAGGGGTGTCAATGGGCTGGGGGTGGATTGGGGGGAGGGAGATTGGACTTAAGGGCGGGGAATAAGGATTCAAAGGCACGGAGGTTGGGGTCATTAGCTTGAATCATGATGGTTCCATTTCTGAAGATGGAGATGATGGCATTTCCCTGGTAAGCCGGAGAGCTGGAGATAGAAAGTTTGCAACCATAAGGGATATTAGTAGTCTTAAAAGCGTGGAGGTGAGTAGTGAGGAGGGTGTTCCATTCAGCCGGGCGACTAGTGAAGAAGATGAGATCAGTCTTTTTCGGGCCATTATGAGCAGTGAAATAGGTGTCCACAAGAAGAAGCTCCGGATGTTGCCTGGAAAGTTTGCGTTTGAAGTTTTTCAGTGCAGAGGGGGAGAGGTGAGTAGGGGGAGAAATGGAGAAGGAGTAGGGCCCGTGAGGTTTGAGGAAGGGGGAAATGGGAGAGGAGGTGTATCCTGTGGGGGTCGACATCGGGGGGCGAGGACAACAGGAGGACAACCCCAGGTAAGGGGTCTTCAGCGTCAGCAAAGATGGTTAACGGGCAGCTCCTCAAAGGTGAAAGCCGGAGATGGGGGTACCTCCAAGGCAGGGCCAGAGAAGGGGCTCAAGTAGACCAACCCAGGTTGGGGGCCTCAAGGGACGGTGTAGTCAGGCGGCTCCTCGCGGGTCAGAGTCGGGGGAGGAGATTCTTCAATCGTTGGAGTCAGAGATGAGATTCCTGGAGGAGGGAGACCGGTCCTGTCTTAGACCCGGACTAATCAGGGAGGGCAGAACGCCCGAGGCCCAGCAGCTGGATCCTGGACGCAGGGCGAAAACAACTCCTCAGGGGTTGGGGCAGGAGCGGAGACTTAGACCAGACTGACTCACCCGGCGGGGCCAAAGACACTGGAGAAGATGCCCTCAGCTGCCTCAGTGCAGGGACAGCCCGACTGCGGGGGAAGGCAGGGCTCTGGGAGAGAGGAGTCCAGCGTCAGTCTCATCCGGTGGGACCGAAGATGGTAAAGAATGCTCACAGCTGCATCAGTTCAGAAGATAGCCCAACTGCGGGGACGGGCGAGGTCCAGGGGGACCTGAACGTCAATCAAAGACTCAGATTCTCATGTGCAGGGCTCAAAGGTGTCAACAACCCCCCAAAGGACCCTGGCCGAGTCAGGAGGATCATGGGCGGTCAGTCCGTCACGACGGCCATCTTGTTGAAGCTGCCAGGATCAGCGGTAAAAACCGTAGAACCAAGGGGGGCACCCTAGTGGGCAGGGGGCTGACAGAGGGCCGGAAGGAGAGGCAGCTCGTAGTTTAAAGGAAGCAGCGCCGGGGCAGTATCGAGATCTCAAGCCCGAAGGAGCAGT
This sequence comes from Pleurodeles waltl, assembly GCF_031143425.1. Lineage (NCBI taxonomy): Eukaryota > Metazoa > Chordata > Amphibia > Caudata > Salamandridae > Pleurodeles > Pleurodeles waltl. The sequence goes on from NC_090445.1 coordinate 74,007,941, forward strand.
CTTCCTCTGTGTCTGCCAGGAGAGGATGTAGAGCTGGCCTCAAACCTTCCCCTGATCGGCGGTTCACGGAGACCCGCGGTGGGTCCTCTACTCCAACAGGACTCGGGGCCAGCAGCAACTCTAGTGCCCTGTTGGAACCAGGGACCCAAGGCCCCAAGCAAAAAGGGGTTAAATCCCAGGCAACCCTTACTGCCACCCCAGGACTGAAAGGACTGGAGAACCGGAGAGGCTTTCTCAGAGAACCCAGCCCTCCCTCTGGTCGTAACAGGGACAAAGGACTGATACCAGCCCTCCCTCTGGCCGTAACAGGGACAAAGGACTGTACCTGATCGCTCCCCGATGATCAACTTCGTTTGGTGCCTTCCTCAGCCGGGAGGATGGAGGCTGCATGTGAATGTCGGATCCCGGCAGAATCCCGGATGTCCGACTGCTCCGGGAGAGGACGTATCCGCACGTTTCCTCTGAGGCAATTTGAGGCTGCGGAACGGCGCACGAGGACCGGGTTCACCGTCGGGAGCGCTGCTCCCCTCGCTGCAGGAGACCGGGCTCTCCGTCGGGAGCGCTGCTCCACGCGCCGTAGGAGACCGGGCTCGCTGTCGGGAGCACTGCTCCCCTCGCTGCATGAGACCGGGCTCTCTGTCGGGAGCGCTGCTCCTCCTCGCCGTAGGAGACCGGCCTCTCTTTCGGGAGCGCTGCTCCCTTCGTCACAGGAGACCGGGGTCTCGGTCGGGAGCGCTGCTCCCCTCACCGCGAGGACCGGGCTCACCGTCAGGAGCGCTCCTCCCCCAACGTCGCGGGAGATCGGGCTCCGTCGGGAGCGCTGCTCCTCTCACCGTGGGGGACTGGGCTCTGCCGTCGGGAGTGCCGATTCCCTCGTCACGGTAGGCGAAGCTCACCTTCGGGAGCGCTGCTGGACTGGGCCCTGCCGTCGGGAGCGCTGATTCTCTCGGCGCGGGAGGCCAGGCTCACCTTCGGGAGCGCTGCTGGGCTGGGCTCCACCGTCGGGATCGCTGGATCCCACGTCGCGGGGGACCAGGCTCGCCTTCGGGAGCGCTGCTCTTTTCGTCGTAGGGGACCGGGATTCTCCGCCAGTAATATATGAAATGCCACTCAAGATGAGAGTTTTACTGCAGAACAGGAAGTGGGCACTGGCACTTCTAGACAGCGTGGCAGAGGTCACAATAGTTCGCCAGTGTGAACTAATGTGATTCAACAATTAATGAAGAAGTAGTCAGCTTTCCGGGAATTTCTTTGTCACAAGAACCAGGCTTTGGGTCTCGTGAGGATTTACTGAGTGGGGGAACTCTGGACTCAGGGCTAGGGATTTCAGTTTTCCAAATAACCAGTAATGAATCTTTATGTGGGCTGCCCTTTCTAGTATTTTACTGATTTTTAACTTTCTTGTTGTTTTGCTGGAGTGTTTTCATCCTTCGCAAAAACCAATGCACATCTAGACTGACGGACCTTTGAACCCTGCGACAAGGTGTGGTAGAACCATGCAACACAATTTCAATACAGATCTATTAAATTAAACAGTATGACCCATTTGACCATACAAAGAAAACTCCAGTCAGGAATAAAGTTTAGAGGGTTTATAATAAAAGCAAAGTCATGTAAATATCTCTCAGAAAAAGATTATAAAGATCCAGTATCACCAAGTGCTGTCTACGGCGACAAAATAGATTCAGGCGAACTAACATCAATAAGACTAAGCATTCATTAAAGAATACACAAAAGATTAATAGAATCAATTGAGCTTTAGAAAGTGTTGCTGAGGCTTAGCAGGCATCAGTCAATTTCAATTATTAAAGTTATCGTTTCAGCTGAGCACAAAGGAAAACTCTACCATGGTCAAATTAAGGGTTACCGAGTGGGACAGGACACTTGCGGACAAAAGACAAAATGGGGCAAAAAGAATTTGGAAAAAGGAAAACCCGGGCAATAAAGTACTAGCTAAAGAGGGCTAAAAATAGGGAAAAAAGGGAAAGCGTCAGCATGGCAGAAGCTCAGTCAGTAGTCTTCTGAGAGGGCTAAGGAGAACATTTCAGCTGGACATCACAAAGGAGCAAAGCAGAGCGAATGATACCTCTCCAAGGGGCTCAGCATTCAAGGATTCATTATAAGCGAGGTTTCAGAAACTCTGCAGATCTGACCAAAATCCAACTGGTCATCAATATATTAAAGTTCATAAAGCAATTCGATTGGCTCTGAAAAGCAGTCAATTTTACGCTGAAGGGACATCATCCAATAATAATCGATCACAAGACTCCAGATTGTTACACCAAGAAATCTTCCCAGGTCTGACATCTTCCAACCATGTAGCTCCAGGCAGGTTTGAAACAATTGTATACAGAAGCAAACCATGTTCCACAATGTACCATACTCAAGGGCACAATTACACTTTCTCTCTATGTCTAAACAATAGGGCTTATTACCAAAAGCTAGTCTTCTCAGGGGAATGAAGTCTGGAAGAAAGTTCACGTTATGAAACAATTAATCAGCATTTCCTGCACAGTCACGAAATACAAGCTTAGCAGGCCTCACTTAGGCTAACTCAAGAAAATTACAGCAATACATTTAAATAATACAATTTAATAAACATATTAATATGCAACCTTATAAGTTCATCATTAATAGTGCTTCAAAATATGCAGGTTAAATACATTTTAAAAGGGAAAAGGATTCTTTTAATACATTTTAATAGATATAATGGAGAACTACATTTGTTCTATTTTTGCACATATTTTTAAATCATTAATCATTAGAAATTCAGTATTGTTTTAATATTTTCTGTCAGTCTGGAGTCTAACTCATGTCATAATGTCAGATTAATCCTTTTAATATTTGATTTAATTCAAATACCACCTATGTTGGTCTCTACAATACAGTATAAACAAATACACATTAATAAAAACATGTCAGAGCAATTTCTACATTCAAACCGTTAGCACTTTGATTAATATAAGGTATTGACTGTCACATATTGATTATTTCTGTGACATGAGGGACACCACTAAAATATCGGCTACATCAGTTTACAATCCTGAAATGCTTTCCCTCGAAACTATGACTGCTCTTGTGGCAATAAATGAACAGGGAGTGTAAATTATGCTGTTTTTATTTATGATTTCTTTTGAAGGAAATTAACAAAATTATTCCTATTATATTGAAATAAAAAATATAGACCCTCATTACAACCCTGGCGGTCGGTGATAAAGTGGCGGTAATACCGCCAACAGGCTGGTTCTAATTACCGCCGAATTATGACCATGGCGGTAACAACTCCCATAGACAGCTACTTTACCACACCGACTGCCAGGGCTGAAACAACAGCCACCATGGTGGTAGCCGCTTACAGACAGGTTGAGGCCAATGTTCTGCCTTTCGGAAACACTGAACAGAAGGGAAAAAACTCACCTTTGGAGACACAGGGAAGAACCACGCCACCATGGAGCCTGAACTACATATCTTCCCAATGATTTTCTACGTCCTGCTCCACCACGAACACCAACGGCGGCGAAGAAGTCCACTGTGAGTACAGCCACCTAGCACACAGGAGGGGGGGAGAGAGTGACACAGACATGCAACACCCCCCCCCCCGACACCATACACACACACAGATGCAGTGATAAAACATTTTTACACCTCAGGAATAATGCAAGGACAAAAGGAATTGATGAAAGTGAGTGTAATAATATAAATACAGTAGAAATACCAAAAGTCAATCTAATGGTATATACATATGTACAGTTCAAGGGACACTGCCCAGTTCTCAATGTGCGTGGGACACAGGGCCACATGACAAAGTCCAAGGCCCCACTTGTTTCCTGCAGCAACACGGAGAGAACACTGCAGGGGCATCATTTTGAAAATAGGCAGGCACCTCAGGGGGACAGGGAACGGGGGGCACCTCAGCCGGCAGATGGAACAACACCACTGGACCTGGAGGGGGAAACATACCCTGTGCTTGGTCCTGTGGAGTGCAAGGCCACAGTCTCTCAAGTGGGTGACTTTCCCACTGGTTCTGGAGGGGGCAACATGCCCTGTGCTTGGTCCTGGGGAGTGCAAGGCCACAGACTCTCAAGTGGGTGACTTGCCCACTGGCTCTGGAGGGGGCATCGTGCCCTGAGCTTCAGGTCCTTGGGAGGATGGGGTGAGTGGGTGCCATACCCACTGGTTCTGGAGGGGGCATCGTGCCCTGTGCTTCAGATCCTGGGGAGTGCATGGTCACAGTCTCTCAGCTGGGTATCATTCCCACAGGATTTGCACAACAACCCATGGAGGCAGGACTACACACTGTCCGCCGGCGGTGACGGATGCTCAGTGGTGGTGCTGCTGATGGTGCTGCTGGTGATGGTGGGGGGAGGCTCCAGCCCATCCCCTGCAGCCTTGGACGGCTGCTCACTGGTGGTGGTGGTGGTGGTGCAGCTGCTGCCTCGGACGGCTGCCCACTGCTGGTGCTGCTGCTGGTGGTGGGGGGAGGCTCCAGCCCATCCCCTGCAGCGCTGCACGGCTGCACAACCATGGTTGGTGGGGGGGCTCCAACTGATTCCCTGCACCAGGCCCCTTGTCCTTCCTACCTGCTGATGCAGGCCCCTTACCTTTCTGACAGCAGCTGGGGATGACTCCTTGCCCTTCTTGGCAGCAGTTGGGGATGGCTCCTTTCCCTTCTTGGCAGCAGCTGGGGATGGCTCCTTGCCCTTCTTGGCAGCAGCTAGGGATGGCTCCTTGCCATTCTTTGCAGTGGCTGGGGATGGCTCCTTGCCCTTCTTTGCAACCGCTGTGGATGGCTCCTTGCCCTTCAGGGCAGCACTTGGGGCAGGCACCCTTTCCCTGAGGCTGCCTGGTGCCCTGGATCCTTTCCCACCACAAGTAGGTGTGGAGACTACTGGGCCCGTGGACTGGGTGGCTGGGATGCTTGCCTCGGTTTTTGCTACCCTGGCCAGACGTTTAGGACAGGGGGGAGGTTTAGGACAGAGCTCAGTGGTGGAGAGGAAAAGCTGCTTAGGGACGTTGGGGCGGAGAGAGGGAGAAGGTTTGGGAGTGGCGGAAGAGGGAGTGGTTGTGGGATGTGTCTATCTGCTGTGTTTGGATGCAGGTGAATGGGCTGGATGCTGTTGTGAGGTGGATGGCTGTTGGGTGTCTGAGTGCTTGCGTTTGTGTACCTGGGGGAGGGACAGACACAGTGGGAGAGGACATAGGGATGTGTGTATGGCTGTTGTGGTGGTGTCTGCCAGTGAGGTGTGTGTTCTGCTAGGTGTGCTGGTGATGCTGGCAGTGGCTGATGGTGTAGTGCATGCAGATGTGAGTGTAGACGCAACTTGGAGGGAGGTGGCGGAGGAGGAGGAGGGGGACACAGTGGAGGCAGTGGATGTTGGTATGTCTGCATCTGGATGGTGTTTGTGTGAGTGCCTGTGGGATGATGTTTGGTGCTTGTGTTTGCCAGTGCCACTCTTGTGTGTTGTCCTGTGTGCATGCTCGTCTGCCTGTGTACTTGGGATAGGTTGGAATTGAGGGGAATGGGATTGGGAAGAGGAAGTTGGAGGGGGAGGGTGGAAACAGAGACAATGGCTGCCATCAGAGAGGAGACCAGAGCCTGGATTGATATCTGTTGGGCCACCAAGCCAGTGTGAATGCCCTCCAGGAATGCATTGGTCTGTTGCTTTTGGGCAGCCAGCCTCTGTATGGCATTCACAATGGTTGACTGCCTTACAGAGATGGATCGCAGGAGGTCAATAGCCTCCTCACTCAGGGCAGCAGGGCTAACCGTGGCAGGGCCTGAGGTGGCTGGGGCGAGGAGATGCCCACCCTCCTTGGGTGAGTGGGCACGGGCAACTCGCTGAGGGGCTCCTGGAAGGGCGGTTCTGGTATTGGGGGTGGCGGATGTAACTGTAGCTGGGGTGGTCACAGAAGTGTCCACCACCACCAGGGAGCTTCCATCGGAGGAGGTATCTGTGTCTGAACTGTCCCCTCCAGTCTCCGCCGTGGTGCTACCCTCGCCCTGCGTCCCAATGGTGGCCTCAGCGTCGGTGGACTCTGCCTCCTGGGTCCTGTGGGATGCAACTCCCTCCGTCGCCGGAGCCTCTGCTCCTCACCCAGATGATGCTAATGCACATAAGGACAGGATGACAAAACAAAAAGAGGGGGAGAGACAAAGGCTACACTGGGTCAATGGCTGTACCAACGCCACCGTTGGCGTACACACCACCCTCACACATAGGGAACAGCCCTATGCACTATGCAATGCGCTACCAGTAATAATGCTAGCCACCAGGGCATGGGGAGGGACACATACCGCCAACTGCAGCACGCCTGGGACCCACACAGCCCTGCCCAGTAGTGGATGCCTACAAGCTAGGTAGCAGGGATATCACTTCAGAACCCAGCCCAACATGTGACATACTCTGCAAGGTCAGGCCTGGCCTCTGGGTACCCACTGACACACATCCCCCACCTGGGTACCCCCCTACCATGCATAATTTGTAATGATGGGAACTGAACTAACCCCCTTGTGGCTGCTGTGATGCCCTCAAGCGCCCATCCACCTCCGGATAGGCCACTGCCAGTATGGGGGATGTGAGTGGGGTCAGAGTTCGATGGGCACCCCTTCCTCGTTGGGAGGCCATCCCCAGCTGGGCCTCTGTTGTCTTCCATGCCCAGCATCTCAGGTCCTCCCACCGTTTCCAACAGTGGGTGCTCCGCCTGCCGTAGACCCCCAGGGTCTGCATGTCCTTGGCGATGGCACGCCATATACCCTTTTTTTGGTGGGCGCTGACCTGCAGAGAAATGCACACAGGGAAAGGTATTAGTCAGACCGTCCTGCTTGTTACACTCATGGCCCACCATACACCTTCACATCGCCATTTGCACACACAGGGCCAAGCACACAAGCTGCCCTGCCGCCCAGGGGCCATCCACCAACACCCCCTACACGAGTCCTTCACACACACCACTCTATGCATTCATGCCCCATGCATCGTGCCCACAGTGTACTCACCTGTTGATCTGGAGGTCCATACAGCAGTCGGTACTCGAGTAGGACCCCATCCACCTGTCGCTCCAACTCCGCCGAGGTGAAGGCAGGGGCCCTTTCTCCAGTCACACGAGCCATGGTAGGTTCCAGACACAGGTCACAGCAGCACATGCAGTGTAGGTCCTCTCCTGTTGAAGGTCAGGTAGCAAGTGAGTGATCAGATAGAAAATGGCGGTCACATCCACTGCAGTGCATACCATCACCGCTGGCGTACATCACCATTGGCTACTGTACCCATAGGGCCCAATATTATCCAATGAGGCGTTGCACAGTGGTTCCAGACTGCTTCCCGCAACAGCGCACAACGTCCGCGGAATTACCTCACTTCAACCTGTCACTCCACACAGCACAGGCGGATGCCATTTCAGGGGGGGTCAGGCTCTGGATTATAACTGAATCACAGTACACAATTGGACATACAGGACAAATACCACATATACATTAAAATTGTACATCATGCATTGTACTGTTGTGGCTACAATGTTCAGTTTGTGACCAGCTCCTCACTCTTTTGCCCCATAGATTGCTACCGCTGCGGACGAATAGGAGATGAGACATACCCCTGTGTATAGACCCCTGGTAGGCTTGGCAACAATGGAGGACAGGCACATTATCCTCACCTATAGACTAGACAGGGCCACAATCACAGAGCTGTGTGCCCAATTGGAGCCTGACCTAATATCTGCTATCCGTCACCCCACTGGTACACCCCCTCTTGTGCAAGTGCTATCTGTGCTTCATTTCTTGGCAAGTGGTTCTTTCTAAGCGACAGTGGGCTTGGCAGCAGGAATGTCACAGCCAGTGTTCTCAATAGTGCCAACCAGAGTGTTGTGTGCCCTGATTAAACACATGTGCAGCTACATTGTTTTCCCCAAGGTGGAGGATTTGGCCACAGTGAAGGCTATCTTCTATGCAATGGGACATATCCCCAACATTATTGGGGCAATTGATGGAACTCATATAGCATTTGTCCCCCACCCCCCTGCCAAAATGAACAGGTGTTCAGAAATCGAAAGAGTTTTCACTCCATGAATGTCCAGATAGTGTGCCTGGCAGACCAATACATCTCCCATGTAAATGCTAATTATCCTGGGTCGGCGGCATGATGCCTTTATCCTGAGGAATAGCAGCATCCCAAATGTGATGGGCCAACTACATAGGCACATGGTGTTGCTAATAGGTGAGCCCTGGTTCCCACCCAGTGGATGTTGGTGTATGGATATGGTGTGGGCCACATGGGATGGTGTGTGGCTAAATGTTGACCCTCGATATTTGCAGGTGACTCTGGTTACCCAAACCTATCATGGCTACTGATGACTGTGAGGAATCCCAGGACAAGGGCAGAGGAATGTTACAATGAGGCACATGGGTGAACAAGAAGGATCATTGAATGTACCTTTGGCCTCCTGGAGGCCAGGTTTCGGTGCCTCCATCTAACAAGTCGATCCCTGTGCTACTCACCCAAGAAGGTCTGCCAGATAATCGTGGCATGCTGCATGTTGCACAACCTTGCCTTGAGACACCATGTGCCTTTTCTGTAGAAGGAGGCTGGAGATGGCCGGGTGGCAGCACTGGACCCTGTGGACAATGAGGATGAGGAGGCAGAGGATGAGGACTACAGAACTGCAGTGATTCGACAATACTTCCAATGACACACAGGTAAGACAGTGTTACTTCATATTTCATTGAATTTTTTTTGTTTATCTTTGTCACTGGCATGCTTCCCCACTTCTATGCCCACTCACTGTACCCTTTGGCAACTCATTTTGCAGATGTTGGTGCCCCACTATCGCTCCTGGTGTGATCACTGCAGCCAAATACAGGTCTTTCCTATGTGAACATTACTGTACAGTTGAATTGCAATGGTTAAACAAATACATACTAAAAAAAGTTTGACATACTCCAGACTTGTATTTTTTAAAAGTGTGTTTATGTAAGTGCTAACAAGTAGAGGGGCAAGTGCAGTGGGCTGGGGTGATGATAGAGGAAGGTCCAGGGTATTGTTCCAGTCTGTTGGTAGAACAGGTGCATTGTCCACGGGGACACAGGAAGGGGAGCAATGGCAGTTCAAGGTGGACAGGGGGACAGAGTGGGACACAAGGGTGACAATCAGGAGAGTCCTATTTCCTGGCGGGGTCTTGGCAATAGCCTCTGGCTTTTGCCTGGATCACAGGAAACGTTTGTGGGGTGGTTCTCCTTCTGCAGGGGGAGGGGTGCTGGTGGTTCTGTGGCGGGGCCTACTGTCCACTAGCTGCAGCGGAGGTGGAAGGCGGTTCAGATGTCTGACTAGTGGCAGGGGCCGGCTGTTGTGATACTGCCTCCCTCATGTCTGCCAGCACCCCTGCTATGGAGACCAGGGTGGTGTTGATGGCATGCAAGTCCTTCCTAATCCCCTGGTACTGTCGATCCTGCAGCCGCCTGATCTCCTGCACGTTGGCCAGGATCTGGCCCAGCATATCCTGGGAATGTTTGTATACTCCCAGGATCTCAGTGAGTGCCTCCTGGAGAGTCGGTTCCCTGGGTCTGTCCTCCTCCTGGCACACAGCAGTCCTCCCAGTGTCCCTGTTGTCCTGTGCCTCTGTCCCCTGAAACGTGTGCCCACTGCCACTGACCCCAGGTCCCTGATTGTCTTGGGGGCGAGGTGTGCCCTGGGGTCCATGTAGTAGTGGACACACTGCTGATTGACGTGTCCGTCCTGGGGACAGAGGTATGGGGATGCTGGGTTGGTGCTGTGGTGGTGTTTCCTGATGGGGGAGGCTCTGTGGTGGTGTGTGACTGTGGCTGGGTAACCGACTGTCCGAAAGGTCCCTGATGGGCTAGGGTGGTCATACAGATCCAGGCGACCAGAGTCACTGTTATCACTGTGGGCCTCTTCTGTGGGGGGACTGGATAGTGCTGGCACCTTTTAATCGCTGACATTGGCTGGGACACCTGTGGGGATGTAAATGCAGTGTTATTGTTTCTGTGTGTGACATATTGTGCATCGGTGGGTTGCCCTCTTTGGTTGTATGTGCCCTGGCAGCTTCCACTTGTGTGAGTTGGTATGTGGTGGGCTAGTTGATTCTCTCTAGTGTGTATGCTTTCATGATAGGCGTCCATGCAGGGCTGTGAGTGATGTACCTGCATTGGTGGTGCATGCAGGGCTTGGCATCGGGATGGGTGATATGTGATGGTGTGATGTGTGGGAGGGGGTGGAGTGATGGTAGTGAGGGTGAGGGTGAGGGTATGTGATGGCATGCAGATAGGGGGGGGGGTGATAGTAATAGAGAGTTGACTTACCAGAGTCCAGTCCTCCTGCTACTCCTGCCAGGCCCTCACGTTGCATGATTGCCAAGACTTGCTGCTCCCATGTTGTTAGTTGTGGGGGAGGAGGTGGCGGTCCACCGCCATTCCTCTGTACAGCGAGTTGGTGTCTTGCTGCAATGGAACGTACCTTCCCCGTAGGTCGTTCCACCTCTTCCTGATATTATCCTTTGTTTTGGGGTGCTGTCCCACGGCGTTGACCCTGTCCACGATCCTCCACCAAAGCTCCATCTCCTAGCAATGGATATCTGCTGCACTTATGCTCCAAATAGCTGAGACTCTACCTTGATGATTTCCTCCACCATGACCCTTAGCTCCTCCTCTGAGAATTTGGGATGTCTTTGTGGTGCCCTGGGTATTGCGTGAGTAGTGTGGGTGTGGGTGTGTAGGATGATGTGTTGGGGTGTGTGATGTGGTGTATAAGTGTAGGTGGTGTGTGGCTCTGGTCTTGTCTGTGGTCATGGTGTCAGTCTCGTGCCAATGATTTGTAGTCGTAAAGGGTTGTGGGTGTGTGTTTTATAGTGGTATGGGTGTGTGGGTGTAATGTGTGTATGTGTGTTAGGTGTGTGTAATTTGAATTGTCCAATGTGGTGCTGTTTTGTTTGTGTGTGTATATTTTTAGCGCAGCGGTATGTACAGCCAATGGTTTACCGCCATTGAATGTCGGCAGTGGTGATTCGTGGGTCATAATGTGGTGGGCGTTGTTCTGCTGGCGTGACGGTGTGGGTTTTGATACCGCTAGTTTATCACTGACCTTTGGTGAGGGGGAATTGTGTATGTGGCTGAATAGTGACGGATTGGTCTGTGTCATAATATGGTGAACGAATATCCGCCGCGGCAGTCAGTGTAGCGGTAAGTGAGATTTACCACTAATGTCATAATGAGGGCCATAATGTATTTGTCGCAAAGGGTGATGAACACAAGACTGTTTGAGACGGACTGTTCCCAAGAGGGCAGTGCTGATTTGTATAAGGGGCCTTTGTCTAGAGTGGCATAGTGGGTGAAAAACGATGATCTGGAGTGCTGCCTGAGCAATTGCCAGTGTCTGAGATTAATTCAAGTGTTCCATCCATCACCTTGTTGGTGTTGCAGATTTCACCCAAAGTGTGACGGTGTGAGCGCGTCTGACCTTATTTGTTCCTTTATAATTTATTCATAAAGGGACGCGTTAGAGGTTCAATGGACCTTTTGACCGCGCTTAGAGGAATCTCACCATCACCTTTTCTTTTCTCTCATAATCAAATCAAGTGACAACAAAGTACGCAACAATCAATTGATCAGAAATCTTGAGTCAGTAACCTTCACGCACCATGACCCATGTGGCCATGAATAACCACACCTTTTAGTAAAGGTTAGAAAGTTTATTTACCTATATTAACAATGCTAAAATCACGTATAATAGTCTCAATACCAAATAATACACATATATAAATAACACCGGCTGGCCAAATCTTCGAAAGAATCTCAATTATGTAATGCATTCGCAACTAAGCATTCAAGAGTCACAGTACAAATCAATAGCAATAATAACTGAGCAATATAAATAGCACACATCTAGATTCAACAGATGAATAAAACCAATCCTTGGTAAATAACCCTTGTCAACATCTAATATTTCTAACTAACCCTCGAATTAGAATAGCATGTTTGGACTTCATGCTAAAGTAATTTAGTCTAAAGTACATTTGGGAAACATGTAACTAGGGTTCGATCAAATTAGTGGTTGGTACCCAAAGACTAAAGAACAAAATTTCGACAACAAAGACAATAGCATTTTGTTATACCTCACCTCAATGGAATGGCAAGCTGTGATTCTCTTTGTCAGTTGGAAATCTCTCTGGTCAGCTTCAGCAACGGGACACTGAAAGGGATACGGCTCAGCTACGGTGGGCTCTAAGCTATCTGAACCATTTTGGAGGCAATTACTAAGGGATCAGCATCAATCATTAGCAAACTAAGCAATAAAGTTAAAGTTAGAAATAAAAATCATCAGGAACTGTTCAGCTCCTCAATCGAACCACTACAGATAGAATCGGAATAAGAAAGTGAGCGAAGAATGAATGTGCAGTCAAGCTAAGTTAGAATTCCATAAAGAATCTTACCACATCATCATTGTTCAGGAAATCGTATGTTTACAGTTGGCCCAATAAAAACTAAAACCCAAATCTAAGATATAACAAAACTGTCTTTCATGCGTCGATGATTCGCTCCTCTTCTGCTGTTCCCATCGTCAGGCTTGTCAGGTAACTTTTTGTTGCAATCCATACTCCAGTCTGTGCACCCATTGTCCGCTCCTGGGAAAATTTCTATCTCACGCATCAAGTTTACATTGTTACTGATTCTAATACAGCATGGTTCTACAAGCAGTTCTCATGAGAAAATTAAAGACATTTACACATCGTTTGGTCAGCACAGTGTGAATAATGAAAGCATTAATTCCTCTAGGCTTACAATACATTTTCCAACATTTATCAAACATTGCAGCTTGACATGAGGTTTTGCAAACTAGGTCCAAACTCACAATCTTATGGCTTAAAGTTATTAAAACAAATACATAGCATGAAATCGTTAATAAGATATACTAATACATTCTTCGCGACACATGCACAATAACTAATAATAATATGCATTCACTAGAAACATTACGTATTCATGGCAGCCACTCAAGTGGGTACATTGTCGAAGTTGCACATTATTTTCTATGTTAGCCTAATTCCATACAAATTCTTTACCAATAATAAATGCAAATAATGAATTCAGCTTTCACAACGGGTAGGTCCCATGCTTACTGCATCATAGTACTCTAGCTATACTTCATTAATGAGACATATGTACGTTGAAACTGGTCTGGGGTTGCTTGTGGTCCCTTCTGGAGGAGGCCTTGCCTGGTACTTTGCTGGGTAGCAGAATCAGTGCTGATTTGCATAAGGCAGGACTTTATGTAGAGTGGCATGGTCCTCGAAAAAAGATGGACTGGAATGCAGGTCCAATCACTTGTGATTGTGCATGCCTGGATATCTCTCTGTCTGGCTTGAAATGAGGCATTACTGTGGGCTCAGTGCTTGAAGACCCTGCGTTGTTAATCGCACTGCAAATGAAACAGAACGCTTGCCGTTGGCTTCTGAACGCTAAAGTTTAGTGCTTACTGGAACGCTTTGGGCCAAGATGTCAGGCCCCACCCCTATAGCAGTGTTCTGAACACAAGCTGCATCCTGGGGGGGCTGAGTGCGGACCTGCAGGTCATGAAGATGTGTAGTTGTGTTTGATTTCTCCTTTCCCTCCCTCTACCATGACGTTGAACAGTGAGAACAACGTCAATTAGAAATAAACAAATGTTACTTTGCTTGAATGTGTGCAACAGAATTAATAAACAGTTAACATGCAGGGTGAGGCATCCATTTTGATCAAGCTGGTGTTGAGACCTAATTGAGGCCTTGTTAGTATTAGCTGGAAAGTGGCTCCTTAGGAAGTCACTGTAAAATCTTTTCAAAAGCAATAGCATCAGACAAGTGTACACATACAAATGTGAGTTAAGATCCACATTCTGTGCGTTGATACTAATGGACAATTTTACAAATGCACCTATCTCCCTCTATCTTAAAGCAGTCTCTATCTCTCTCACTCACACATACACCTGTCTCTCTGTAATGTCCTCTGTCCTCCACTGGTCTCGTTTCCCCTTTCTTTTGTCTGTGGCACTCTTGTCTCTGCTATATTCAGCACTTGGGATCTCTCTTTCTGACAAACACCCAAATACACAGAAGTCTCTTTACAACTTGTCTCTCTCACACACTTCTCATCTGGGGTGCCCATCTCTCCCGCTCTTTCTACTTCAGCTGGTTGTCTTCTTCCTTTCTCGCCTCTTCTCTCTCACTTTTCTCTGCAGCTTCAGCTTTTTTCCAGCTTGTTTCTTTAGAACTGTCTCTTTCTCTCTCTGTCTCTCTCGTCAAGTTCTCAGACTTCTCTTTCCTCTTTTTCTCACTTAACTTCTATAAATAGACCCTGATAATACACATTAAAGACATTTGTCCGTTGCTTTTCCACATTGCACTAATATTGGTCTGCGCTGTTTTTAGATAACCTGAAGCAGCCCTTTTTAAATCCAAATCGAAACTGTGTATTCCAAACTACTTTATTTTCATCAAATGGTACAAACCAGCACAGTCAACATGTTTCGTTCACTTCCTCAGGGCTGCAATAATAAAATAAAAAAATAATAAATAAAATATATATATATATATTTAAAACAAGAAGAAGGAATGGAGCACTCACGGGTACTTTAGATCCAATTTATTGCGCCACAGACGCGTTTCAGCATTCTTTGCCTTTCTCAATGTGATTTGTGCAAAAATGAAAGAAAAACAGTCACCTGAGCAGCCTTTAAATAGATTACTCTATGCTTTAAGTGAAAAGACAGAAGGCAGGACCTGGTCCCCCCCAATCAATGGATCTAGCATACTGCGGAGACGTTGTCCATCTGTAAGAGGATACAGCAATTGCAATGTTAATGGGAGAAAGGGACCTTATGGCAAAGGAGGCTACCAGGAGCTCTAAACTGTTGATGTGAAGTCCCAATTCTTTGGATGGCCAGCAACCGCTGGTAGAAAATTGTCAGCATCACACTCCCCAGCCCCAACTAGTGACGTCCGACTTAATGACCACGTCAGGGGAGGCCTGAAAATGGCATTGCCATTCCATGCATCCGTATGTAGGAGCCACCACTAAAGCTCCTCCCAGGCCTCGGGTGTCAACGGAATCAGATGATCGTCACTGAAACCCTGTTGCAGGTAATGCATCTTCAAACTTTGAAGAGCCCTGTAGTGTAATGAACCCGGGAACACGCCCTGGATCGAAGACACTAGCAATCCCACAACCTGAGCTATGGACTTCAAAGAAACCATCTGTTTGGATATAGTAGATATTAACTACCGTTTGATGGATTTCACTTTCGGGGGGGGGGAAGCAGCAATTGGGCTGTGATGGAATTTACCTGAAACCCCAAAACTCTACTTGTTGTGAGGGGATCATCACAGATTTTTTGGTATTGACCACAAACCCCAGAACTTGTAGAAAAGACACTGTCCAGGACATGTGTGTCATTAGCTGACTTTTGTCTTGGGCTAAGATGAGCATGTCGTCTAGATAGATAATCATGAAAACCCCCATCTCCCATAAGCGGACCACCACTGGTTTGAGGAGTTTGGTGAACACCCAGGAGGCTAATGACAGACTCCAAGGAAGGGACCGGTACTCATACCACTGACCTCTCCAGCATAATTGAAGAAACCGTCTGTGGGATGGACAAATGGGGACCCACAGGCAGGCATCATTGAGATCGAGATGAACCATCCAATCTCGCTCCTGAAGCAGGTCTCTCAGCAGGTGGATGCCTTCCATTTTGAAATAGCGATAAACCACAAAGGGATTATAATGTCTGAGGTTGAGAACTAGTCTCCGACCTCCACCCTTTTTTTGATCTAGAAACACATTGCTGCCAAAACCCTGTAGGTGCTGGGATTGTGGGTGCAATAGCCTGTTTTGCCAACAACTCTAGAATTTCCGAGTCTACAAAAGCCATGTCTTGTTGGGGAAAAAGGAGCGGAGAAGGAAGAGAAGGCTGGACAGGGGGATGACACTGTTCTATGCGATAGCCTCGTGCTGTATTGAGCACCTAGCAATCTGAAGAAATCTTGGCCCAATTGTGTGCAAAGTGTCTCAGTCTGCCCCCCAGAGGAAGAGATGAAGGAAAAATGGGATTCATTACCTGAAGATTGGACATCAGAGGTTCGATAAGCCCTGTTGATTCCTCTGTTAAAGCGACCATGGCATCTTCTAGATCTGGTAGGGTAGAAGCCCGCATTGGTTGGATCTTGACCATAACACCTGCATCTGAGGTTAGAACCTCTCAGAAAACCTTGGTAGAAGCAGCTGGATGAACGTCCTCTGCTGCGGCTAGCCCGACCAAAAAGGGGATTGAACACACGCTTCAAAGAAGACCGTGACTTGTCAAGAGAGGTAAAAGTTTTGAAAAATTTGGCAATGTCTTTAACAAACCGGTCTCTGAACAACTGCCCCTCCACCAGGGGGCCTGGTTCAGCAGTTGCCAGTTCAACCAATTGCAGATCAATTCGCAGCAGCACTGACTTGTGGCTTTCCACGGCTAGAGTGCAATTCACATTGCCCAAGAGGCAGATCACACATTGAGTCCAAGCAGCCAGCACCTCAGGGTAAATGTGGGCACCTGTCTCCTGAGCTTGTAGGGCCAATTCAAGTATTTCTGCCAACGGGCCAGAGACATGAAGGAGTTTATCCTGGAAAGCCCAGGGGGCTGTATCTATGCTCTTTTTGGGGTCTTCGTTGAATATTTTTAGGAAAGACAACATTGAGGCGCCAATGTCAGGAGTGAGAGCAGTTTTATGAGGTAGATCTGGCCGAGGACATTCGGCCTTGAGTCTGGATCTGACCTCTTTGTCAAAACCTTTGCATAAATTCAGGTGCATGTAATCAGCCACAGCAGGAGCAGGGGTCCAATCAAATGATCTAGGGTGTACAATCTCTGAAGGGTCAGAAGTGAAGAGCATGGGAAGGAAAGGGGAGTGGGAGCATTTGCACTTCTTGGAACGCTTGCGAGCGTGGGACGTCTGTGAAAACGAGGAATCAGAATCTGAGTCAGTAGCCTGGGAAGGTGCAGGAAGGGGAGAAGGACATGGTGCGTCCCTGCACTATAGGCATGATCAGTAAGTGCTCCTTGGGTCACCTTATAAATGACATCTGAGTGCCGCAAAGAAGGAGGGGAAGAGGAAGAAAGAAGGGAGGGATCCACAGATAAGGGAGGAGAAGAGGAGTGTCCTCAGACTCATCAAAGTGCTTAGAAATGGGTTGGAGGGCTGAGCTGGGGGCTTTGTTAAAGTATTTATGGATGGATCTGTAAACCACTGCTTCCATACCCTCATCATAATAATAATATTCGTCCTCATTAGGGCAGTAGCTTTCAAGGCCCTGATCAAATGTCTCATAATCAGACATGGTCATAGGAGGGAAACACCTCACACTCAGAGTCCCCAAAGGGAAGCAAGGGTCTTTCATAAATACACAAAAAAAGGGTGGGGGGGAAACAGGACAGACCCTGAATGTAATTATTACAGCCCTCCCAGCTCAGGGGTCAGGACGTCAAACGGAAGCACTGAGCTGGTACCAAAATAGGAGTGTGCACAAGCAAGGTCTTATGAACAGGGCAAAAACCCTGAAAAAGCATATTGAGCCCCAAAGTCAAAGTGTACAAAGTGTACAGAAATCCCCAATTCTTGCAGTCCGGGGTGAGGCAGCACATGCGATTACATAGGGAAGCTGCCGGGCGAAGAGAGACATACTGTCAGCTTTCCCAGAGGCCCATGTACATAGCCCAATTGGGCTCTACACGCGGCCTTGCTCCCAGGAGGGGCTCGCCGCACACTGCGCTGCGCAAATTGCAATGGTAAAACCTAGGGGGGAGAAAATAAATCACAATAAAGGAAAGACAAGGCACAGAAACAGATTGCGGGTCGCGTGACAGAATCAGGCGTGTTGTGCCATCTACAAATAACCTGAAAAAGGAAGAAAACTTGGGTAGGAACCAGTAATTAACTGCACCGGTAGTGTGCTCGCAAACACAGCATAAACAATGTTTCACATATAAAAGGCCTAAATCAAGCGAAATAGCAAGGCACTTATCTTAACTGCAGAGCAGCAAAGAAAGAGGCAAGAAAGTAGGTTCCTCACTATTTTGTATATGATGCCATGTGACTATTGGTGGATTAATAGAGGTGTGGTTCAAAGCATAATGGGACATGTATGTGTTTACTGTATTTTACTGTTATTTCATTGACCGCTGTTTTTGAGTAGTAAAGATTGAGAAGCATAATCGAAGGCTCATGTCATGCCATAGAATTCCATCTGCTGACAGCTTTATGAACCAGGTTACATTAGCTGCTGGTCTCTCCTGGTGCCTGTTTAATGTGGAGAAGACCTGCAAGTAATGAGGGCAGGTCAGGTCTCTGAATTCTGAGGAGAGTGATGTGACAAATGGATCCCATATTGTTGCAAATTCTTTCTGTGCTGGCTCCAAGGCCAAAATCAGTATTTCCATCCCTAACAGGCACTGTATGCGGTGAAGCCAAGCTCTGTGACCAGGGATTCAGTCCCCCAATAAGAGAGAATCGCTTGGCTGGCAGAGGACAGGGTGTTTGTTTAGCCTTGATGGAGTGAAGCTGGTAAGCCATCCTATTAGGAAGGCCCAAAAACATACGCTGGAAATCGCTGTACCTCCAGCCTGCCAGTTACCTGAATGGGGTACCTTTAAGGACTGGGGTAAATTCTTGATTGGATATTTTCAACATGATTGGAGAGAGGAAAGTCGTAAAGCCCATTTTCACCTCCAGCAAATCCTAGACCACCTGTGTCGCCATAGTTACTGGGGATGAGTAGAGCCCCCACGGTCGGCGACCCTGCAAAGCCAGGTACGTTTCTAAATGTGTCACCCTGCCACTGGTTACTCCATGAAGCACCATTATTTTTCCGTCCAGTCCCTTGAACGTTCGACCATGGTGAGGAGTTATACTGCCTGATAGTATTGCACCACGTTATGAATCCTCAAACCACTGTCCAGTTGATGTCGATAAGATGATGCAGGGTTTATTGATCCCCAAACAAAAGCTTTTATTTCTTTTTGTAAGTCTAAGAGGAGACCCATTGGCTGTGGCAGTGGGAGTGTTTGGTATAAATATAGTATATTTGGGCACATAGTCATTTTAGTAGCTGCAATCCTGCTCAACCAGGAAAGATCATGTTTTGATCACTCCTTAAGCCTTCGCAAATTCGCTTTAGTAGTAAGACCGACTGCAGTTGATAGTGTATTCCCTATGTGAATCCCCAGGTCTGTGATTATGTTTGAGGGTAAAGAAGAATGGAAAAAGGGAGCACAGTTTTTCTTGACGCCCCACCGACATCAAGAGATTGATAATTTGTGACTTCTATAGGTGACTTCCCCAAATATGTGCATTTCATTTATCATTGCCTGGAAGAACTGGCCCATATTAGTCAGGGAGAGAATCACTTCATCTGCATATAGTAATTTTGTGTGTGTTGTGGCCAAATGGAATACCAGCTATTGATGAGTGGCCCATATTTGTTGTGCCAATGTTTCCATGCATTGGAGAATTAAAAGGAGACAAAGGGGACATCCCTGGAGCTTTTGGGGAGGGGCTTGTTGAATAAGGAAAGGGGCGTAAAGGCCTCCATTGACTCATATTTGGGCCACTGGGTGACAATACAAACATTTTATCCACCTTCTAAACCTATCTCCATATCCAAAGTCCCCATGAGTATCCATTAAGTAAGGTTCATAAACTTGTAGGAGGCTGGACTGGCTTGTAGTGAGTACCAAGGGGTACTTGCACCTTGCACCAGGCCCAGTTATCCCTTATTAGTGTATAGGGTGTCTAGCAGCTTAGGCTGATAGATAATGGTAGCTTAGCAGAGCAGCTTAGGCTGAACTAGGAGACGTGTGAAGCTACTACAGTACCACTTAGTGTCATATGCACAATATCATAAGAAAACACAATACACAGTTATACTAAAAATAAAGGTACTTTATTTTTATGACAATATGCCAAAGTATCTTAGAGTGTACCCTCAGTGAGAGGATAGGAAATATACACAAGATATATATACACAATAGCAAAAATATGCAGTATAGTCTTAGAAAACAGTGCAAACAATGTATAGTTACAATAGGATGCAATGGGGAAACATAGGGATAGGGGCAACACAAACCATATACTCCAAAAGTGGAATGCGAACCACGAATGGACCCCAAACCTATGTGACCTTGTAGAGGGTCGCTGGGACTATTAGAAAATAGTGAGAGTTAGAAAAATAACCCTCCCCAAGACCCTGAAAAGTGAGTGCAAAGTGCACCAAAGTTCCCCTAAGGACAAAATAGTCGTGTTAGAGGGAGAATGCAAGGAAAACACAAATCAGCAATGCAACAACGATGGATTCCTGTCTGAAGGTACCTGTGGAACAAGGGGACCAAGTCCAAAAGTCACAAGCAGCTCGGAGATGGGCAGATGCCCAAGAAATGCCAGCGGTTGGTGCAAAGAAGCTCTTACTAGGCTGAAGAACTGTGAATACTGCAGGAACGACAAGGGCTAGAGACTTCCCCTTTGGAGGATGGATCCCCCACGCCTTGGAGAGTCGTGCAGAAGTGTTTTCCCGCCGGATGGACGCCAACAAGCCTTGCTACACGCAAATCGTGCGTTTGGCGTTTTTGGACGCTGCTGGGGCCCAGGAGGGACCAGGAGGTCGCAAATTGGACCTGCAGAGAGAGGGGACGTCGAGCAAGGCAAAGAGCCCTCACTGAAGCAGGTAGCACCCGGAGAAGTGCCAGAAACAGGCACTACGAGGATGCGTGAAACGGTGCTCGCCGAAGTTGCACAAAGGAGTCCCACGTCGCCGGAGACCAACTTAGAAAGTCGTGCAATGCAGGTTAGAGTGCCGTGGACCCAGGCTTGGCTGTGCACGAAGGATTTCCGCCGGAAGTGCACAGGGGCCGGAGTAGCTTGCAAAGTCGCGGTTCCCAGCAATGCAGCCCAGCGAGGTGAGGCAAGGACTTACCTCCACCAAACTTGGGCTGAAGAGTCACTGGACTGTGGGGGTCACTTGGACGGTGTCGCTGGATTCGAGGGACCTCGCTCGTCGTGCTGAGAGGAGACCCAAGGGACCGGAGATGCAGCTTTTTGGTGCCTGCGGTTGCAGGGGGAAGATTCCGTCGACCCACGGGAGATTTCTTCGGAGCTTCTGGTGCAGAGAGGAGGCAGACTACCCCCACAGCATGCACAAGCAGGAAAACAGTCGAGAAGGCGGCAGGATCAGCGTTACAGAGTTGCAGTAGTCGTCTTTGCTACTATGTTGCAGGTTTGCAGGCTTCCAGCGCGGTCAGCGGTCGATTCCTTATCAGAAGGTGAAGAGGGAGATGCAGAGGAACTCGGCTGAGCTCATGCATTCGTTATCTGCCGTTTCCCCAGAGACAGAGACCCTAAATAGCCAGAAAAGAGGGTTTGGCTACCTAGGAGAGAGGAAAGGCTACTAACACCTGAAGGAGCCTATCACAAGGAGTCTCTGACGTCACCTGGTGGCACTGGCCACTCAGAGCAGTCCAGTGTGCCAGCAGCACCTCTGTTTCCAAGATGGCAGAGGTCTGGAGCACACTGGAGGAGCTCTGGACACCTCCCAGGGGAGGTGCAGGTCAGGGGAGTGGTCACTCCCCTTTCCTTTGTCCAGTTTCGCGCCAGAGCAGGGGCTAAGGGGTCCCTGAACCGGTGTAGACTGGCTTATGCAGAATTGGGCACATCTGTGCCCAACAAAGCATTTCCAGAGGCTGGGGGAGGCTACTCCTCCCCTGCCTTCACACCATTTTCCAAAGGGAGAGGGTGTCACACCCTCTCTCACAGGAAGTTCTTTGTTCTGCCATCCTGGGCCAGGCCTGGCTGGACCCCAGGAGGGCAGCTGCCTGTCTGAGGGGTTGGCAGCAGCAGCAGCTGCAGAGAAACCCCAGGAAGGGTAGTCTGGCAGTACCAGGGTCTGTGCTACAGACCACTGGGATCATGGACTTGTACCAACAATGCCAGGATGGCATAGAGGGGGCAATTCCATGATCATAGACATGTTACATGGCCATATTCGGAGTTACCATGGTGAAGCCACATATAGGTAGTGACCTATATGTAGTGCACGCGTGTAATGGTGTCCCCGCACTCACAAAGTTCAGTGAATTGGCTCTGAACAATGTGGGGGCACCTTGGCTAGTGCCAGGGTGCCCTCACACTAAGTAACTTTGCACCTAACCTTTACCAGGTAAAGGTTAGACATATAGGTGACTTATAAGTTACTTAAGTGCAGTGAAAAATGGCTGTGAAATAACGTGGACGTTATTTCACTCAGGCTGCAGTGGCAGGCCTGTGTAAGAATTGTCAGAGCTCCCTATGGGTGGCAAAAGAAATGCTGCAGCCCATAGGGATCTCCTGGAACCCCAATACCCTGGGTACCTCAGTACCATATACTAGGGAATTATAAGGGTGTTCCAGTAAGCCAATGTAAATTGGTAAAAATGGTCACTAGCCTGTTAGTGACAATTTGAAAGTAATGAGAGAGCATAACCACTGAGGTTCTGGTTAGCAGAGCCTCAGTGAGACAGTTAGGCACCACACAGGGAACACATACATGCACACCTATGAGCACTGGGGTCCTGTGTGACAGGGTCCCAGTGACACATACATATAGGCCTCAACCTTATGAGCACTGGGGTCCTGACTAGCAGGATCCCAGTGACACATAACAAACATACTGAAAACATAGTGTTTTCACTATGAGCACTGAGGCCTGGCTATCAGGATCCCAGTGAGACAGTGAAAACAGTGACAAACACCCTGACATACACTCACAAACAGGCCAAAAGTGGGGGTAACAAGGCTAGAAAGAGGCTACCTTCTCACACAACCCCCCCCAAACGAAGGACAATAAGGCTAACCTTGGCCAGTTGAGACTTTATTGTCTAAGTGGTGATAAGTAGAGAGTAGCTCTGCAATAGACTGGTTACTCCCTTTATCATCCACTATATGGTTACTTCCCTGTGGGGATGTAAACCACCCTGTTTGAAGTTTTTTAGCTAAGCAACAATGTGAAGATGTATTTTCAGAGTTTCTATCAGTAAGTTTTAGTTTAGAGCAGTGGGAATTGTCCACTGAACCTATTTGTAGTGATGGAAATGCCAGACAGGGATGCTGTCTCAGAAAAGCCATAGCTGGGCAAAAACTTTGTCCATCTGGCTGGAAGAGAGAACAGGGATGCTGTTTCTCTTGAGTTGGAGCAGGGCAGGGATGCTGTCCTATGAGCTCCACACTAGGGCAGGGATGCTGTCCTAAGTGTTGTGAGGTAGTGCAGGGTTTCTGCACTAAAGTTTCTCTGGGAGGGTTGGAGGGATGCTCCATGTTAACTAAAATGGTGCTGTTTTTCTCACCAATGTTAGTTATCCCACAGAGAGGTACTTCCACCTCAGGGAGTCCAGCTTTGCCAGCTGATGATTCCCTTGGAACAGGTGCCACCCCAGGAGAGGTTTCTCCCACCACAGGAATAGTATCCTGAATGGTAGGGTGGTTAGGGGATACTGTGATACCCTTTTTACCTGTTGATGGAGAGGGATCCTGAGTTTTCAGGCCTTCTCTCCTTTGCTTTTTCATTTCACTTGAAATGAGAGGGAACAATTCCTCAGGGATGCCCAGCATGGCTGCATGGGCATAAAACTCTACATCAGCCCAACCTGAGGCCTCTAGGTCATTACCTAAGAGACAGTCTACAGGTAAGCTAGGTGATACCACCACCTGCTTAGGGCCAGTAACTCCACCCCAACTAAACTTAATTATAGCTAAGGGAAGAAACTTAGTGGAGTTATGGACATCAATAATCTTATACTGTTGTCCAATGATGTGTTGTTCAGGAGGCACTAGGTTTTCAGTCACCAAAGTGAAACTGGCACCTGTGTCCCTGTAGGCCAAGGCCTCAACACCATTTATTGAAACTGTCTGCCTGTACTTATCCATTGTAAGGGGACAAGCAGCCAGTGTGGCAAGGCCAGTGCCACTAGGTGTGACAGAAACTGTCTTGGGACTGATTACATCAGTTTCCACTATGGACCCATAAGTGAACCCAACTACACCCTTTGCTTGACTGTTGCCAGCAGTCCCACCACTAGTACCACTACTGCTAGGGGCACTAGAGCTTGATGTATTAGTGGTGGTAGGCTCAGGGGGTTTACCTGGACAGGACTTATCCCCTGGCCTATGACCTCTGTTTTTACACACAAAGCACCAGGGCTTTTTAATGTGTGCAGGTTGGGAAGAAGAGGAAGAATTTGTTTTATCCCCACCCTCTGAAGAGTGTTTAAGATTTGAAGTGGGATCTTTGGTTTTACCCTTATCCCCATGCTTATCTTGAGATTTTTCACCATCTTTCTTCTTATTGCCATCTTTGTCACCCCCTGTATGAACTTTTCTGTTCACCCTTGTTCTGACCCATTTGTCTGCCTTCTTTCCCAATTCTTGGGGAGAGGTCAGATCAGAGTCTACCAGGTACTGGTGCAACAAATCAGACACACAATTATTAAGTATATGCTCTCTCAGGATTGTGTTATACAGGCTTTCATAATCAGTAACTTTACTGCCATGTAACCACCCCTCCAAGGCCTTCACTGAATGGTCAATGAAATCAACCCAGTCTTGTGAAGACTCCTTTTTGGTCTCTCTGAACTTTATCCTGTACTGTTCAGTGGTTAAGCCATAACCATCCAGGAGTGCATTCTTAAGAACTGTAAAATTCTTGGCATCATTTTCTTTCACAGTAAGGAGTCTATCCCTACCCTTTCCACTAAATGATAGCCATAGGATAGCAGCCCACTGCCTTTGAGGGACATCCTGTACAACACAGGCCCTCTCAAGTGCAGCAAACCACTTGTTAATGTCATCCCCCTCCTTATAAGGGGGAACTATCTTATGCAGATTCCTGGAATCATGCTCTTTTGCAGGATGACTATGGGGAATACTGCTGCTGCCACCATGGGTATCTAAACCCATCTTCTGTCTTTCCCTCTCTATTTCTAAAGACTGTCTATCCAAATCCAGCTGTTGCTTCTTGAGCTTCAGTCTGGTTTGCTCCACTCTCAATCTATTGAGCTCCCTTTCTAACAATCTGTCATCAGGGTGGGTGGGAGGGACATTTCTAGATACAGAGGTATGATGGGAATGAACAGAAGGAGACCTGTCCCTTACAGAGGGCACCCTAACAGCTTGGCTACCAGTATAATGTGAGAGCACATCATCAGTATGATGTGATTCAACCTCTGTACCAACTATGCTAGACTGTCTAGTAATGGGCAGGCTGAGAAGTTTCTTTCCTGAACCTTTTCCTGGGGGAGTCCCTGGATCAGATTGAGAACCATTAGCTACTTTTTCTACAGATTGGGCACTTATGGCCTTATCCTGTACTCTAAGCATATTAATTAACAGTTCTAAGGAAGGATTCTTCCCTACACTCAAACCTCTCTCTATGCAGAGACTCCTTGCTCCTTTCCAGCTAAGGTGATCATATGCAAGTTTGGACAGTTCAACATTTTGGCCTGTGCCAGACATTTTTAGAGAGAGTTAAAGTGATAGACAAAGAGAAAAAAGTTTTCAGAACTTTTTTTTAAAGACAGAAAAAAACTTTTTAAACTTTTAAGAACTTTTTGAAAGTTTAGTAGTACTTTTCAGCACTTAGAAAAGAGTGAAAAGAGGAAATGCAAAACTTTTTGGCTATGTGTATATACACTGACCTTGTTTTGTATATTTTTCTCTTATGAAAAGTACAATGACAAGAGTGGTAAGTAGTCTCAAGCACTTATCCCACCACTGCACAACCAATGTAGGAGGCTGGACTGGCTTGTAGTGAGTACCAAGGGGTACTTGCACCTTGCACCAGGCCCAGTTATCCCTTATTAGTGTATAGGGTGTCTAGCAGCTTAGGCTGATAGATAATGGTAGCTTAGCAGAGCAGCTTAGGCTGAACTAGGAGACGTGTGAAGCTACTACAGTACCACTTAGTGTCATATGCACAATATCATAAGAAAACACAATACACAGTTATACTAAAAATAAAGGTACTTTATTTTTATGACAATATGCCAAAGTATCTTAGAGTGTACCCTCAGTGAGAGGATAGGAAATATACACAAGATATATATACACAATAGCAAAAATATGCAGTATAGTCTTAGAAAACAGTGCAAACAATGTATAGTTACAATAGGATGCAATGGGGAAACATAGGGATAGGGGCAACACAAACCATATACTCCAAAAGTGGAATGCGAACCACGAATGGACCCCAAACCTATGTGACCTTGTAGAGGGTCGCTGGGACTATTAGAAAATAGTGAGAGTTAGAAAAATAACCCTCCCCAAGACCCTGAAAAGTGAGTGCAAAGTGCACCAAAGTTCCCCTAAGGACAAAATAGTCGTGTTAGAGGGAGAATGCAAGGAAAACACAAATCAGCAATGCAACAACGATGGATTCCTGTCTGAAGGTACCTGTGGAACAAGGGGACCAAGTCCAAAAGTCACAAGCAGCTCGGAGATGGGCAGATGCCCAAGAAATGCCAGCGGTTGGTGCAAAGAAGCTCTTACTAGGCTGAAGAACTGTGAATACTGCAGGAACGACAAGGGCTAGAGACTTCCCCTTTGGAGGATGGATCCCCCACGCCTTGGAGAGTCGTGCAGAAGTGTTTTCCCGCCGGATGGACGCCAACAAGCCTTGCTACACGCAAATCGTGCGTTTGGCGTTTTTGGACGCTGCTGGGGCCCAGGAGGGACCAGGAGGTCGCAAATTGGACCTGCAGAGAGAGGGGACGTCGAGCAAGGCAAAGAGCCCTCACTGAAGCAGGTAGCACCCGGAGAAGTGCCAGAAACAGGCACTACGAGGATGCGTGAAACGGTGCTCGCCGAAGTTGCACAAAGGAGTCCCACGTCGCCGGAGACCAACTTAGAAAGTCGTGCAATGCAGGTTAGAGTGCCGTGGACCCAGGCTTGGCTGTGCACGAAGGATTTCCGCCGGAAGTGCACAGGGGCCGGAGTAGCTTGCAAAGTCGCGGTTCCCAGCAATGCAGCCCAGCGAGGTGAGGCAAGGACTTACCTCCACCAAACTTGGGCTGAAGAGTCACTGGACTGTGGGGGTCACTTGGACGGTGTCGCTGGATTCGAGGGACCTCGCTCGTCGTGCTGAGAGGAGACCCAAGGGACCGGAGATGCAGCTTTTTGGTGCCTGCGGTTGCAGGGGGAAGATTCCGTCGACCCACGGGAGATTTCTTCGGAGCTTCTGGTGCAGAGAGGAGGCAGACTACCCCCACAGCATGCACAAGCAGGAAAACAGTCGAGAAGGCGGCAGGATCAGCGTTACAGAGTTGCAGTAGTCGTCTTTGCTACTATGTTGCAGGTTTGCAGGCTTCCAGCGCGGTCAGCGGTCGATTCCTTATCAGAAGGTGAAGAGGGAGATGCAGAGGAACTCGGCTGAGCTCATGCATTCGTTATCTGCCGTTTCCCCAGAGACAGAGACCCTAAATAGCCAGAAAAGAGGGTTTGGCTACCTAGGAGAGAGGAAAGGCTACTAACACCTGAAGGAGCCTATCACAAGGAGTCTCTGACGTCACCTGGTGGCACTGGCCACTCAGAGCAGTCCAGTGTGCCAGCAGCACCTCTGTTTCCAAGATGGCAGAGGTCTGGAGCACACTGGAGGAGCTCTGGACACCTCCCAGGGGAGGTGCAGGTCAGGGGAGTGGTCACTCCCCTTTCCTTTGTCCAGTTTCGCGCCAGAGCAGGGGCTAAGGGGTCCCTGAACCGGTGTAGACTGGCTTATGCAGAATTGGGCACATCTGTGCCCAACAAAGCATTTCCAGAGGCTGGGGGAGGCTACTCCTCCCCTGCCTTCACACCATTTTCCAAAGGGAGAGGGTGTCACACCCTCTCTCACAGGAAGTTCTTTGTTCTGCCATCCTGGGCCAGGCCTGGCTGGACCCCAGGAGGGCAGCTGCCTGTCTGAGGGGTTGGCAGCAGCAGCAGCTGCAGAGAAACCCCAGGAAGGGTAGTCTGGCAGTACCAGGGTCTGTGCTACAGACCACTGGGATCATGGACTTGTACCAACAATGCCAGGATGGCATAGAGGGGGCAATTCCATGATCATAGACATGTTACATGGCCATATTCGGAGTTACCATGGTGAAGCCACATATAGGTAGTGACCTATATGTAGTGCACGCGTGTAATGGTGTCCCCGCACTCACAAAGTTCAGTGAATTGGCTCTGAACAATGTGGGGGCACCTTGGCTAGTGCCAGGGTGCCCTCACACTAAGTAACTTTGCACCTAACCTTTACCAGGTAAAGGTTAGACATATAGGTGACTTATAAGTTACTTAAGTGCAGTGAAAAATGGCTGTGAAATAACGTGGACGTTATTTCACTCAGGCTGCAGTGGCAGGCCTGTGTAAGAATTGTCAGAGCTCCCTATGGGTGGCAAAAGAAATGCTGCAGCCCATAGGGATCTCCTGGAACCCCAATACCCTGGGTACCTCAGTACCATATACTAGGGAATTATAAGGGTGTTCCAGTAAGCCAATGTAAATTGGTAAAAATGGTCACTAGCCTGTTAGTGACAATTTGAAAGTAATGAGAGAGCATAACCACTGAGGTTCTGGTTAGCAGAGCCTCAGTGAGACAGTTAGGCACCACACAGGGAACACATACATGCACACCTATGAGCACTGGGGTCCTGTGTGACAGGGTCCCAGTGACACATACATATAGGCCTCAACCTTATGAGCACTGGGGTCCTGACTAGCAGGATCCCAGTGACACATAACAAACATACTGAAAACATAGTGTTTTCACTATGAGCACTGAGGCCTGGCTATCAGGATCCCAGTGAGACAGTGAAAACAGTGACAAACACCCTGACATACACTCACAAACAGGCCAAAAGTGGGGGTAACAAGGCTAGAAAGAGGCTACCTTCTCACAAAACTCTATTGGATATTTTGTCCACGTTGACAGCTAAGAGTAAAGCGTCACTTGCGGATCACTGTGCCTTATCCACGAGGTGCAAGATCCTCTGTGTGTTGTCTGAACATCTTCTCTTAGGAAATGAAACCGTATTGGTCAGGGTCAGTCATGCCCTGCATGTATGGACTGAGTCTCAAGGCAACAGTTATACATCTTTAAATCGTGGAAAGCTTGTAAAAGCATTTTTGCAATGAAACCCCTGGCATCAAGACCCTCTGACCATTCCTCGGTGCTTAAAACTCCCAGGTTATTTAATCGTTGATTTTCAGCCCTCCAACATCAAGTGGACATCTGCAACTTGGTCCATATGTTTTTGCACTGGCCGCTTAGCAGTCATGGTCACCGCTTGGTTTTCGGTAACCTACTCCTTGAACTCGGTGATCCTTCTGACACACAAACGCCTTTATAGATGTTTCTCAGTGCCATTTATTTGTTGCCCTGGGAACTTCTAACAGAGAGGAATTCGTTATGATTTACATTCAAATGCATTTTTTTCGCAAAAAAAAAATTGGCTGTCAAACGTGGCTCCTGATCTGGTTTATTCAGTCGTCTGACAAGACGTTTGAGTTAGTGGCTCAGAAGGCCCAGTAAAGTGGGATCTAGAATGTGCATCCTGTGAAAGAGCAGTCGGCAGGTGGCCTCAGAGGGGGATAGGACGTTTCTCTATGTTGGATTACACTTAAAGCAATAAAAGCTATTTGGTTGCATTGCAATGTGAGCGGACCACCTTTTCCACCGCAGGTTTCTGAAACAGTGGGCGGGACTCACTTTCAAAGGTGTAAACAAGTTCTTCCCGAAATAAGGCACCTTATTTCACAGGATGAATGTCCTGATTTTGGGTGATCGAAATGGCCCATTCACAAAGTGTGTAAGTAACAAAAAACCTACAGCATATCTGATTGACTTCCTAATTCCCATCTTTGCCTTTCTCTATTGGTGCAGTCGCCATTTCCAATAGGCGTGTCCCACATCACATTAATGATCCTGTTTTATCACTTTATAACCGGTTGACGTGCTCTGCTAAGTCCAACTTCACCGGCAAATCAATTAGATTGAGATTTGTTGTGACCACTGAATTGCACTGTGTGGTACACATCCAGTGGTGTATTTCTAAACATGCCCAAGCTAGATGAAAATGAAGGATTGTCTGTGTTATGTGAATCGATGTGGGGCTTTGGAGGAGATAATTAAAACATGTACCATTACCTGAGGAATTTCTCAAACAAAGGGCTTTGTGGTCCAAGCATGATAACGATATGACATGTATGCTCTCAGCTGATATTGTTATTGAATTACTTCTTATCCCACAGCATCCTCTAGATCCAGATGCAGAAGCTAGAATTCGAATTGTCATCGCAGCTTTCATCAAGCAAGGACTCTAAGGCTCTCATTACAAGTTTGTCAGAATAGAGTGGGATATTTACCACATGTGGTAAATACCATTACCCCAGGGTGACGTTTTAAGTGTGGTAAATACCTCCTATTCTGGGTTTTCAACTGAAAAACGAGGCCTATATGCAGAATTGATATTTAACACATCAAATTCCAAGTTTTGTCTTTTTTCTGGCCTTTCCCCCCTAATAAATGTTGGCAGGTTTTACCTACCAGAATTTATAAGGGGAAAAAACTGTGAGGTCATGATAAAAATCACATTACTCGTAATACCAGTTACTATGCAAATAGGCGTTTTAACAGGGATCGGAAAGTGAGCCCTGCACTTATAATTAGACCCCTATGGCCTTATTTAGAGTTTGGTGGACAGGATACTCCATAAAAATGTGGCAGATATACCATCCTCAGTATTGCAAGTGACATAGGCTATAATGCGCTCATAAAATGGTGTGCAGGGTATCAACCATACTTGTGATGCATTATCTATCCACCAAACTCTAAATAAGACCCTTAGTTTCCAATTTTAGTCCCTGTTACACACCTATTCCATAAAGAAGGCTTGTGTGATGCAGTAGTTAACTAATTGGATCAAAGTTCATCCAGGAATGAGTACTAGCTGGGAAACAGATCTTATAATAAAGCTGTGCTGTACTTTTAATACTTTTTTAACAGATTTTATTGAGTTTTGCAGGGAACAAGCATCTCCATCAGTCAAATCGAATCAAATCAAATCACGGTTTATAAAGTGCAATTACTCACCCGTAAGGGTCTCAAGGCACTAAGGAGGTTTGTCCTCTAAACTTCAGTTGAAGAGCCAGGTTTTAAGGTTCTTCCTGAATTGAGATAGGGATGGTGACTGCTTGAGGTGCAGGGGGAGGGTGTTCAAGCTTCCACAAGCTGAGGTCTTCCGTATGCGGGGTACGGTGGCTAGTGCTTATCGATGTGGTGGTTGATGTAGGCGGGTCCTAGGTCGTGGAGGGCCTTTTATGGATGGATGAGGAGTTTGAAGTTAATTATTTTCTCGATAGGAAGCCATTGGAGGTCTCTCAGGTGAATGGAGATATGTTTGCGGTGGGGAATGTCCAGGATGAGTCTAGCAGAGGCGTTTTGGATGTGCTGTCGTTTCCTCAGGTTTTTCTGGGTGGTACCGGCATAGAGGGTGTTGCTATAGTGGAGTCAGCTGGTAACCAGGGCATGGGTTATGGTTTTGCTGCAGTTCTTTGGGATCCATTTGTAGATCTTTCAGAGAAGTCAGAGTGTGTAAAAGCAGGAGGATGCGACGATTCCAGGATGCAGCCGAGGTTGCGTGTGTGTATTGTTGGGGTGGGGTGGGGTGGGGTGCTTAGGATGGATGGCAAACTGATGCTGATGTGGATGGTCCCAGAATGAGGATCTCGGTCTTGTCATAGTTGAGCCTGAAGCAGCTGTCATTCACCCAGGCAATGACAGCTCCCATCCCGTTGTGGGAATTCTTCTTGGCAGTCATCCCATGCTGATGTAGATGGTCCCAGAATGAGGATCTCGGCCTTGTCAGAGTTAAGCTTGAGGGAGCTGTCCTTCACCCAGGAAATGACGGCTCCCATCCCGTTGTGGGAATTCTTCTTGGCAGTAGTGGGGTTTTTGGTCTGTGAGAAGATCAGCTGGGTATCGTTGGCGTAGGAGACGATGTTCAGCCCGTGGTTCCTGACGATCAATGCGAGCGGGCCATGTAGACGTTGAAGAGTGTGCGGCTCAGGGAGGAACCCTGTGGAACTCCGCAGCTGATCTCCGGAGGTTCTGACAGGTAAGGCGGAAGGCTGACTTACTGTGTTCTGCCAGACAGGACAGAGCGTATCCATTGTAGGGCCTTTCCATGGATGCTAGCTGCATGAAGGCTGGAACAGGGGGTAAGGTTTGAGACTGTTATCTGTGGCAGCGAGGAAGGCGGTCTCCATGCTGTGGTTGCTCCTGATGCCTCATTGGGAAGTGTCCAGAATGTTGTTGTCCTCTCTGTGCTTACGGAGCTGAGCGCTGATGGCCTTTTCAATGACCTTCGCTTCGGAAAGGCAGCACAAGAGATGGGGCGGTAATTCTTGAAGTACAGGGGGTCGGCCATGGGTTTCTTCAAGAGCGGGTGGACCTCTGCGTGCTTCCAGTCCTCTGGGAAAGTGTCTGTCTCCATTGAACAGTTGAGGGTGTGGTGGAGCATGGATACAATGGAGGTGCTGACTTTGTTGAAAATGTGGTGGAGACAGGGGTCCGTAGGGACTCCAGAGTGTTTACTGCTCATGAAGGTGCGGGTCTCGACTGTGGTGAAGGTGGTCCAGCAGTGCAGGGTCTGTGATGGTTCGATGGGTCGGAGCTTGTGGGTTGTTGGAGGGCTCAGAGGGTCTTGGGGTCCGAAGTTGTTACATATGTTTTTGATTTTCCAGTAGAAGAAGTTGGCTAGCCTGTCGCAGAAGTCTTGAGATGGATGGAGGCTTGTCGTTTCTGATTGGGGTTTGGGAAACTATTTGACCACGGCAAAGAGCTCTTTGGTGTTGTGAGCGGAAGCGCTCATACGGTCCTGCAGGTAAGATTTCATGGTGACTTTGATGAGGCGGTGGTGGGATTTGGTGGCCGCTTTGAAGGCCTCAAAGTCTCCGGGGGACCTGTTGTCCCTCTATCTTTTGTCTAGCCGTCTGCAGGTGTGCCTGGAGAATCAGCTCACTTTCTTGAGGTGGTGTTTAGCCAAGGTCTTACGGTGAGGTGCTAGGGTGTTGGCGCATTCGGAGATCCATTGGTGGAAGTTTTGTGCTGAGATGTTAGTGTCTGCCGTGAGGGGTGGGGGAGACTTGCTGAGCGTGTTGGAGAGATGTTCCTCAGTGATCTCTGCTTGGGGTCGAGTGTGCAGAGGTGGATGGTCGGTGAGGTGATGTTGAAATGGATGCAGTGGTGGTTAGTCCAGTGAAGAGGGGAGGTGCTATCGACAGTTATGTTGTTGCAGGTGCAGTAAATGGTGTTGAGCGTGTGTCCATTGATGTGTGTTGGCGAGATGACCAGTTGCTTTAGTCCTATTGTGGCAAGGTTGTTGAGCAGGGAAGCGGTGTTGGTGTTGTTGCCGTTGTCAATGTGGTAGTTGAGGTCACCGAAGAGGAAGTAGTTCGAGGAGGCAAGAGCGTGAGAAGAAATGATTTCGATAATGGAGTCGCTGAAGGCAGGATGGGTGCCGGCTGGCCTATAGATGAGGGTGCCGTGGAAGATTGACTTGGGTTTGGCGTGTGTCTGGAAATGGAGGTGCTTCATGAGGGGAGAGTGTTCTTCTGCGTTGTTTGTCAGGTGGGGGGAGGATTTGTGTACGAAGGCTAGGCCGCCCCCTGGGTAACAGGGCCAGTCTTTGCGGAGCAGTTTGTAGTCGCTGGCGATGGCATTGTCCGGTGCAGATGCTGGGTTTATCCAGGTTTCGATGACCAAGGCAATGTCCGGGCAGGTGGAATCCAGCAGGTCCCATAGTTCTGCGGCGTTGTTGTGGAGGAAGCAAATGTTGAGGGGGATGCAGGTGGTGGTGGTCCTCGAACTGAGAGTCAGACAGGCTCTCAGTTCGAAACGCGGCAGAGGCAGCAGCCACAGGTGGAGCTGCGCAGAGGAGAGCAAGCATACACGGACCAGGAGGTCAGAGGAGTCGCCCTCTCAGTGTGCAACGGATACCATTAAGAAGGGGAGGGAGGCGGGGGTCCGGTCAGCTGAGAGGTGGGAGGGCAGGAAATCACTTCATAGGAAGCGGGGGCCACAGGGGCAGGAGCACCACATGAAACGCCGGGCGAGGGAAAGGCTGAAGGAGAGAGAAAGAGACAAGAAAGAAAGAAAAGAAAAAAAAAGATGAGAATATAAGTAAACATAAATAAGCAAAAGTAAAAAGAGACAGCAAGATACTTACATACAGATGTCCACTAGGCCACAAGGGATGAGGCGCAGGCGGGACTCGAACTGAGAGTCAGGCTGGCTCTCAGTTCGAAACGCAGCAGAGGCAGCAGCAGCAGCAAAAGGTGAAGCTGCGCAGAGGAGAGTGAGCAGATGGTGACCAGGAGGTCAGAGGAGTCGCCCTCTCAGTGCACAGCGGCTGACATTAAGAAGGGGAGGGAGTTGGGAGATCCAGTAAGCTGGGAGGCGGGAGGGTGGGAAAGCGTTTCGCAGTGATGGGGGGGCGGGCCATAGGAGCAGCAGTGGCGCAGGAAACGTGGGGAGAGTGAAAGGCTGAAGGAGAGAGAAAGAGACAAGAAAGAAAGAAAAGAAATATAAAGATGACAGACAAATAAGCAAAAGTAAAAAGAGACAGCAAGATACCTACATACAGATGGCCACTAGGCCACCAGGGATGAGGCACAGGCGGGAGTCTGCGGGTGGACGTGGGCCTCGAACTGAGAGTCAGGCAGGCTCTCAGTTCTAAACGCGGTAGAGGCAGCAGAGCTGCACAGGAGAGAGCAGAGGCTAACCAATATTACAACTGTAATTTTCATGCTTTGCCTCTGGATTTTTCCAGCTCCTCCCTTGAGGCCTGCAAATGCCTGTTGCGCCTGGGTAACGGATGTTCGAAAGGTCTATAGTGAACAAATATGCGGTGGCAGAGGATTGTTTTGTTTTTTCTATTGATGAAAGTATTGGTGAAGGCACAACTTTTCTTTATGATTAATAAACTGATTTAAACCAAAGAGATTGCAATTTTATAGAAATTCATTATCTTAAGAAAAAAAAAAAACTTAAGGCAGATGTGTTCTGCACAGGAAGATACGCTTAAGGTAGTGAGATCCCCACCAGATAGGCGGAGATCTCACAATATGGCAGGCAGTGCTGGACTGGAGGGGTTGGCAAGGTTAGGATTTACAGACACAGCACAAAAATGGGCCCTTCTCAAGTACTAAATTATCCCCTTTTTAGATAACAAACATGTTACTTACCTTCAATAACAATGTATCTTTTAAATAAATTATCTACCTGCAGATTCCTCATCTCTTAAATCTCCTCCAGGTGCTAGACTTGATCACAAAATGTAAAATAGCTCTCCTGTGCCAACAGGTAGCGACAACGGCTTCAACACAGATCCACCCCAGATACTACATTATTAAGATATACAAAAAGCCATCCAGGCACTGACATAACTTGCCCATCCTTTTTTCCACAGTCCGAGTCAGAGATAAGGCTGACTGAGAATGACAAATTGCAGTGTACGAAAACTAACTTGGTGCCTTATTAAAAGTCACATGACCACTTCTCACAATGTAGATGCGGGTGAGTTTGTGGAATCTGCAGGTATATAGATTATCACCAGAAAGATCATAGTTCTACTTTCCAATTCCTCACCTCTTGAAGCAAATCACAAGCAGTACCTTCCAGATGGTGGATCTCAAAATATGATAAAACCAAGACAAAGAAGTCATGCAGTGCATAGCTGGTAGAACAGTCATCTTTGCAGACTTTGGGGTTGAGGCAGTAATGCTTAGAGAAAGTGAGGACGTTCCTTGAGCCTATCTGTTATTATTTTAAAATTGCATCTTCTGCGCAATGTGGTGGGGGATAGGTCCTGATACAACTGGATTGTGTGCCCTTTATGTGTGAGGTCTATCACAGCTCTTGGGGCTCCTATTATGTCTTCTTTTTCTGTGAAGTAGTGGACCCTGGTTAGAATGTCCGGTGCTGTGTTAGCGTGTCATGGACCAAGGGACACTATGTGAGCGGGATCCAATTTTTTTTGGGGGGGGGGTAGGGGGAGATGCATGTTGCCTCCGATTGTGTGGAGGAGATCCATTGTGTATGCCATTATGTTTTCTCCTTTGGTGCCACTTAGGACGCCTCCGATGCGGATGTTGTTGCGATGACTTCTATTTTCCATTTTCCAGGTCCTCTGGCTTGATCTGCAGCTCTATTTGTTGTTCCTCCAGTATAGCCATTCTGCACCAGAGCATTTCTTGATCTTCGGAAAGCGCATCTGTAGCATGTCCTAGATTGCTTACTCTGTCTCCTAGTTCAGTAACCTCTTTCGGTAAGTCGTGGAGTCTAGTTTTGAAGTCTGTCTTGAGGGATCCAATTTCGGAGCGCATTTGCTGTAAAAACTGAGATAGAAACTCCTGTGTGTTTGGTGTGGTGGCCTGGTTTTCCATTTCAAGGCACGGATCTCTCTTGAGCTGTTTCTCCTCCTCCGCCTCCGCTTTGTTCCAGAGAGAGGTCACAGTGGTGTCTCTGGGGTGTTTGGCATGTGGCATCATGTATGGATGTTCTCTAAGGAAGGGCTAGCAATAGTCTCCGGCTGTCCCAGGTACATTGCAGCGAGGTGGACCCCATATACTGTGGCCCGTTTTTTCAGGATAGCGGGTGCTGCTGCCCATTTCTGCTATTTGTGGTGGGTGTATATCCGGGACTGAGATGTTCCTGGGTAGCAGCTGTGGGCACCAGTCCTATGCACCAGAATCAGCGCTGTTGATGAGGTGGTCTAGCGTGTAAGCTCTGATAAAGAAGCCAGCCAGCAGTATAAGATGGCCAATGGGATGGGTAGTGCCCTTGACTGCTTCAAGGCTGTCTGTGATGGGTAGGAGAGTCTGTGGGTCCTCCCGATGTAGGGGAGCAGTCAACAGGCCCCGCGTGCGATAGTGCCAAGGCCTGAAACAGGGCAGTGTGAGATTAAGCCACCCCCTTGGCAGCCAGCGCCGTTCCAAAGACAGTCGGGCCAGACCCAGGAGTGAGAGGGAGAGGAGGTCCAGATCAGCGGCAAGGCCCAGAAAGTGGGCTGGTATCCTGTGCGGTGCTATTAACCCCTGGCCAGTTCAGGTCTCTCTTGAGGGGGAGCGGGAAGGTGGTGGCTCCGGGTGGGTGTACTATATTTGCACTCAGAGAGGGCACGCAGCAGGATGTCTCCTACCATGGGTTCAGTCGGCACTTGTGTACTCGGGATCATCTCAGCCCTTTCGGACCCGATCACAGGTGTTGCAATTATGGAGTCTTTATGCCGTATGGGCCACTCTTGGCCCCCCCAAACACAAGGCTACCCCTCGTCTCTCTCGCTGCCGGCCAGCCTGGAGCGCCTGGATTCGGACACCAGCGAGCCGAGTCCTCAGACGGTCCTCCGGCTCCCTGCTCAGAGATGCATTCTATCTTCTCTCCTCCACTCCACCACCTCAGCAGCTGTGTGTGCTTTGTGTCGTCAGGCCTCTGGCAGGCCCCGTGCGTTGCCCAAGATAAAGGAAACAGCCCAATCGAACCATTGGGGCTGCAGCCTGGTCCCGCTGCAGTTGCTGTCAGCTGGTCTTTGGGCCAGTTGGCCAAAGATGGAGGACATCACTGCCAATCTCCAGCACTCATAGGTCCCCGGGGGGACTCCGCTTTCAGCCCCCAGCCGGGGTGGTCTCACAACAGGCTCTGATGAAGTTATGGCCTTAGCTTTCCTCTGGAGCCGACGCCCGACACCCCGGTTGCCCGGCTCAAGATGGCGGTCGCCAGAGCAGGCCCCAGAAACAGACCCCTCCAGGAGGTCATCAATCATTGGCGAGTCCAGGCCTAATGTTCACGGTCGATGCTGGGGGTATAAGGGCTCTTCTGGCTGTCCAATGTGCCACTGGCCCAGGAGAGTGAAGGAGTCATGTCCTACTCCATGCCGCTGCAGGCCACACTCCCTGGTATCATATTTCTTAAGACAGTGTAGCTGTCACAACTGTAGACAAGAAGAACAAAAGGAAAGGACAAGAACAACAACCACCCTCTTCTCCCCCATCCTCCCCTGAAGCACATCACCTATTGATCAGTATTTTATATAAGAAGACATCTATGTGTGGCCCTCTGGGTTCCTCTGGTCACTAAGTCTGAGCAGGCGTATACACAAGTAGCAGGACCCGAAGGTACCTAATGCAGGTCAGTTCGCTAAATTCGCTGGACAGAAGAACAAAAAATAGGCCCCAGAGTTCTCAAAAGGAGTCTCCTCGTGTCGCAAGGGTCAGGGTCAACTTCTCCATCCTCAGCATGTGCCATAAACTGTGTATCCAACCCATGTGATTAGGGAGAGTATCAGTGTCACAGTGTGTAAGTATATTCTGAGTGGCAGCCCCCAGTGTGTTTTTAGAAGATATGTGAGAGCATTGGACAATCCTAAAAAAATATAAGTCGGGAAGCAGGAGGTCGATGTCATCTAATACTGTCCTTCAGTATTGTGCCTGCTTTGGGCATTTCCACAGCTGGTGTACTAGAATGCCTGGAGATCCACAATGTCGCCAATATTCGGGGCTACGAGTGGAGTTACTTTTATGGATTTGCAGAGGTGTGAAGTGCCAATATGTGACGATTTTCATCACGGTTTCTATGCTAGCTTTTGCCCCAGAGATTTCAGCGGAGTGGGGGTCTGTTGCAAGAAACCATATAGATCTCTAATGAGCCCTTTATCTTTATATTTCACCAAGAGCCATCTTTCAAAGGCTGTGAGAGGTCTCCGTACCCACTCTTGTATTTCGGACTGCGTTATCCAGTGGCGGATGTGCAGATAGTGCATCCATTCCATCTCCAGGAGTGCATGGTTGGATTTTAATGTCTCAAAATGGAATGAGCCCTCCTCGTCGAAGAGGTGGCCAATAGAACGGCACTCCGGGGATAGCCAGCGGTGGTAGGCGGCAGCATCCATGCCTGAAGTAAAGGCTGTATTACCAACCACTGGCGTTAACGGTGATGGAAATGTGGAAAGCTCTTTCCATTTTGCCACCTGATCCTGTGCCCTCAGTGTCAGGTTCATGATTGGTGAGGAGTACAGGTGATTGGGAGTGTGCCAGAAACAGAATCTTCCACAGGATGTGCCCGCAATTGCCCAGTCCATGAACAGCCATCGTTTTTCGGACTCCGCCGTGGACCACTCTACTATATAGCGAAGTTGGGCAGCTTAGAAGTAGGGTATAAGGTTGGGTATTCCCATCTCCCCTTGGGCTGGAGGCCGATGACATAGTGCATGGCTTAACCGAGACCATTTCCCACCCCAAACAAAGTGTTGGAATTCTCCCTGTAAGGACTGGAGCATACCAGGAAGGGGATCAACTGGTAAGGTTTGAAGGAGGTACACAATCTTTGGCGGGACTGTCATTTTTAGAGCAGCAATACGACCCAACCATGATACTGGGTACAATCGCCATTGGGCCAGATCACGTTGAACCTGCTGCAGCAGCAGACAGTAGTTGCGGAGGGCTGTATCTTTGATGATTGGGGCGATATGAAGTCCCAGGTAAGGAATAGACGTGGGTTGCCTGTGTAATATATACTGCTGTTCTAAGAGGAGCTGTTCCTCTTGGGGGAACTGATATATTAGGAGCCTGGGATTTCTGGATATCAACCCAGAAGCCGGATATTTTACCGAAAATCTCCATCTCCCATAGAAGAGCTGGGAAGGCCTCTCAGGGGTTGTCCAATGATACCAGAACATCAGTGTATAGGGACAGGGTGTACATCTCTCTGCCAAATGTCGCTCTCGTTATGTCTGGTTTTTCCCAGACCCGTTGGGCAAACGGTCCATGTAGAGGGCGAATAGCACGGGTGACAAAGGGCACTCAGACTGGTGCCACAACATATACGGAATGGCAAGTATATCTGGCCATTGACCCGTACAGTCGCCCATCACTGGCTATAGGTGCTGTGTACCCAGGATAGGAACCAGGGGGTGAGGCCAAAGTGGACCAGTGTCGCGGTCAGAATGGCCGGTGCAGCCAGTGGAACGCTTTTTATGCGTCAGTGGCCAAGAGCATAATATCCTGGTGTGTGCGGCCAGCTTTATCAATGAGGTGGAGAATGCCTTTCGTGTTATCACTGCATTGTCAATGTTGCACAGTATGGGCGTCTGCGAGGTATACCTTGGGCGCATCCTCTGTCGTGTGAGTAGAGGTTTTCATAGGAATGCCGAAATGTGGAGGTGATGGGGCCCTCTACTTTAATAACGGGGCCCTTTGATGACTTAAGGGAGTCCACCCCTGCTGACTGTCTTTAGGCTCGGAGACGGCTGGCCAGTAAGCAACTACATCTATTTCCCCCTATGTAGAAGGAGTGGCATAATCTAAGTAAGGCGTACTTTGTTCTATCTTGGTCTAACCCTGTTAGCTGTTTACAGGCCGCTTCAAGCTGTCTCCAGACCCGTGGCAGGCCAGTGAGTTTGTGTATCCTCTCTAACGCTCTAACTCCAACACCTTTTGGCTCAAAACTTCCCTTTTCTCCTTTCTGAGCTTATTGTCTGCCACTGTGATTGCTATGAGTACCCCTCTAATGACTGCTTTGTGGGCCTCCCAAAGAAGGGAGACAGAGATGCCTGGGTGTCATTTAGCTCCAGGTTTCTCAAAATGGCGTGACCCATTTGTTTCATTACTGCAGTTCTTTACAAAAGCATTTCATTCTTTCTCCAAGGGCGGAAGGTCCTCTGGGGAGGAGGGAGCTTGAGATGCAGGGACACTGCAGAATGGTCAGATAGGCAATGGGGTATTATAGCTATGCCCTTAAGCAAAAACTGGATGCTAGTGGGTCCCAGGAAATAATCCAGTCTAGCATATGTTTCGCAGCATGAGAATAAAAGGTATAATCCTGGGTCAAGGGGAGATGTTTGCGACATAAATCTCTAAGACCTAGTTCCCTCACCCACCCCGCCACAGAGGGGAATCGCTCCCATTGCTCCATATCTGTGTGCTGACCTGTCCATCTCATTGTTGAAGACCAGGTTCAAATCCCCACCTAGCAATATTAGTTTGTCTTGAGTGGCCATCACCTCTGCAAGGGTTTGTTGAAGAAATTGTTCTTGTCCCTCATTAGGTGTGTATATGGAGCCCACCACTATTGAGTAGTTAGCTATGTGTACCCTATATGCAAGGAACCTTTCCTTGGCTTCATAAACTTTGTTTCCCACCTTACTCTGGAATGAGGGGGAGGCTAGTAAATCCACGCCTGCTGTTTTAGTATCAGCCAAGGAGAAGTGTTGGTGAGGGAAGGCCCTAGATCTCAGCCTGTAACAGTCCTCTGGAAGTAAGGGGCATATGTATACTCTGTTTGCGCTGGATTTGCATCATTTTTTTTACGCAGATTTGGTGCATACTTAACTCCATGTTCATAAAATATTGGAGTTAAAGTCATTTTTTGCCTGCGGAAAACTACTTTGGGTCAATGAGATGCAAGGTAGGCGTTCCCAGACAAAAAATTACTCTAAGGCCCTAGCGTCTTATTTGTCCTCCCATGCAAAAATCACGCACGGGAGGAGGAGGGCCTTAAATAATGGCTCTAAGCCTCCTTAGCACCATTATTTAACACCTGGGTCAGAGCAGGCGTTAGGGGACCTGTGGGCCTTTTTCCATGGTCACAGACCATGGAAACAGCCCACAGGTGC
This sequence comes from Pleurodeles waltl, assembly GCF_031143425.1. Classification (NCBI taxonomy): domain Eukaryota; kingdom Metazoa; phylum Chordata; class Amphibia; order Caudata; family Salamandridae; genus Pleurodeles; species Pleurodeles waltl. Next base: position 74,049,679 of record NC_090445.1, read on the forward strand.
CCTTCCCTGCCCCCAGGGAAACCCCCACCCACCTGCACCCACACCTGGAGGACACCTAAGGATGGGGGGACCCATCCCAGGTAAGTCCAGGTAAGTTTTTTTAATTTTTTTCAAAGTGTCGTAGGGGGGCCTAACTTGGGCCCCCCTACATGGCACTGTACCCAATGGCCATGCCCAGAGGACATGACCCCTGGGCATGGCCATTGGGCTGGGGGGCATGGCTCCTGTCTTTACTAAGACAGGAGTCATGTCCATGGGGGTTGTGCGTCCAAAACATTTTGCTATTCAGGTTAGAGTAATTTTTTTTACTCTAACCAGACTAGCGCCATTCTTTCCCGCACAACCTACAGTTTTCCCTATGCCTCCCCTACCCGGTTAGTGTCATGGATTTTTACGCTAACTGGGCCTTAGCGCAGGCTTGCACCATTTCTTAAATATGGTGCCCGGCTGGCGTCCTGGAATGGCGCTAGCCGGCGTTATCCTTTTTGACCCAAACCTGAGCTAACGCAGGTTTGCGTCAAAAAGTATAAATATGGGCCACAGTGTGTCTCCTGTAAAAAGGCACAGGTCTGCTCCTGAGTGCTCCAGATAGGAGAGAATCGGCCAATGCTTAATCGGATTGTTGAGACCCTTGACGTTAAGGGTAGTTATTTTTAAGCCAGGGTGAGGGGAACAGGGGAGGACTAATTCTGTGGTGGTCAGTCGACCTACATTTTACAGTGAATGGGCCTCTCTCCCGTACCTCCAGGTGCGTCCCCAGTAGGTGTTTATGGTTGTGTGTCATCGTGGGTGTGTCTGTGCTTCCCCCTCCATAAAAATTAAACCACCAACATGGCATGAACAATACAACAACTAGGAAGTAAAGCTGGACTATTACAGTATTGTCTCTGTGGGCAACTTGGTAGTTAGCTTCATAGTCTCCCATTAGTCCGCTATCCGACCCTCGTGGCCCGTCTGCCGGCCACCCTGACCCACGTTATCCATGACCCATCTGCTGCCGGACTGTGCTATACATTCAAGAGGCGTTTTACCCCATTTGCGTCCCCCGTCAGGGACTCCAGCTCTACCTTTCTCTCATTCGCCATTGTCTCTGGATGGGGGGTGCTCGGCGAAGCCCCTCCGGCTCCTCCATGCAGATTCCTGTGGTCTCCCTGTGGGGCTGGCTGGGTGCTAGGAGGCCTTAGGGTAGCTATGCGCTCTATACATTTTCATAACATAACATCTGAGGGGTGCTCTATCTGCAGGGCCCTGCAGGCCGCCTCCAAGGAATGGTGTTGGTTTAATTTTCCATCCTGTCAGAACAGGTTGTTGTATAGCTATTTTAGCCATGTTTTAGACACGTCGTTTTATGCTAACTAGGCCTGCTTCTGTGCACTTTAACCCTGTTACATTTTATTCAGCATTGCTTTATTTTTCTAGCAATAGCAATATTTGCGGTGCTGTTTTATTTTCTTTATCTCATTGTACTTTCGCTTACGAAAGCATTACGTTCTTTGTAGGACATTTATTTCACTCTGTGCTTTCTCCAAGGCTATAGTCAGAAAGGGTTGCCAACAAACTTGCTATGCTGTGCCTCCAACATTCACAGAAAACACTCACTCATACGTGGAGACTTTTTCTTAGAATGTCAGCTGTCTTATTATAAAAACACCCTTTTGTCCCAGACATGTTAGAGGGAGATTCCAGCCATATGTCCACGACTGCATGCTGCGCTGCAGCTACCTGCCTAGACGGCCGGACCCCTGGTCCACATGTCTCTCTAGACCAAAGGCTTCTTCCTCCAGGCATGAGGGATGGTGTACCCCGAGGGGAAAAACCCAAAGGGCAGATTAGGCTTATTACGCTGTGCTCAGACATAGTGTAAGTAGGAGAAATATATGCATCACTCATAGTGACAGTACGGTAGGATTATCCTTGTGTTTTACTCTGTTAGTAACCTGTTAGCTTCTATTTTGTTTCATCATCCTAGTTATTTCAATACATGCCTTTTTGTCTCAGATGCAGTTACTTCAATTAATCCTTATTGAACTATATCCTGCCTCTGTTGTCTTTGCCTGTATGAGACTTTTGGTAACTGAGAGAAAGGGATGGGATCCGATCAACCATGATTCCCCTGAGGAGTCTTCTTGTCATGCACCCAGTTGCCACAATCATCTTGGCTTGAGGTGAGGCACTGCTAGTTAGCTGGAGAACCCGGATTCGGCCGACAGGCATTATGTGATGTGGAATTCTACTTAGTAGCCACAATCCATGTGATCCTGTCTCCCAAATCCAGTAGCCTCATTAGCATAATGAGAACCTAGCCAACAAGGTGTCCCCAGAAATAAGCCATTCCCTTTTCTCTGAGGTGCTTGGTAACCGGTCTGAACTCCCTCCTCTTTTGCAAGGTGATCATAGATAAGTCTTCGTATAGGAGTAGAGTGTGTACCCGAAACTTCACTGAGTGGGAATCTCTGGCCTGGCATAAAAGTAGCTCTTTGAGTTAACTGTCATGGGCGCAGGCCAGGATGTCTGCTGGCTGAGAATTCCCACTGCGATGTAGGCCGGCCTGTGGACCCTGTCCAGCTGGATGTCTTTTTCAGGTGGTTCTCTAAAAGTTGGAGGAACAGAGCCTTGACGTAGGTCACTATGTATGACTCTTATGCACCCACCGGGGCCCTTATAATCATGATGTTGTCCCTTTGGGAACTGGTTTTCTAAGTGTTCCGTATGGGCTTGGAGGTAAATCTGCTGCTCATGGAGACAAAGGACTGCTTACTGAAGTAGTTCTGTTTCTTCGTCTCATGTAGACTCATGGTCCTCCAAGGTGGAACCTCTGTCACCTATCTCCACCACCTCGCACCTGACCTCTTTCAAATCCAGTTTAAGATCCCATTTCCACGATCTGCAAGTTTCCCTGAGGGACGCAAAAAGGGCTTCAAGAAACAGGCATGTTACCTAGCCCTTACTTCCATCTCCATCTGGTTGGCGTTCGTGGTCAGGGAGGGAAGATTCGACCCCCATTTTGCTGCCAGGGGGTTTTAATAGCATGTTCCTCAGAGTACGGTCCTTCTTTGTGTGGGCCACTGCCATGATGTCCTCGGTACACTGGCACCCCTTTAGTTACATCTAGGCTTGATTGCTTATGCTTACTCCGTAAGTAGGTAGCTGGGTGCAACACTCTCCCCGGCCCAGCCTATCGTCCTCAAATGGCAGGTCGATCGCTCACATAGACAGCGGCTACAGGTATCCTCCTATGTGGTCAGCTGGGCTGTTCATGAACAGTGGCTGCTCGCAGCAGACGCAGTGCTACTCTGCCTCGCCAGTGTCCTTGTTACAGGCATGGCACAGACCTGCGCGCTTGGCCCCGGCTGTCCCAAATGGCAAGAGCAGGCGCCGGTTCCGTACCTACACCAGCAGGAAGACCCCAGCTGTGCAAAGGCTATGGGACGGTCTGAGGGGCGAACGCAGGGTGGCCTCCAATATAGGTGTTTAAGTGGCTGTTCTCCATAGGAATCAGCGCCGTCGATGCCTCAGGGGAATGGGCAAGGCCTCACTTCTCTGTATGCCTGAATCCGGAGCTGATTCCTTCACTAGTGTCCCTTGTCATGCACTGACTGGGTGGCTTCTGTTGTCTCTGTTTAGGAGCAGGTAACCTTTGCTCTGCTGCCTCTAAGTCCTCAGGGCCCCAAACTAGATGGTACAGCAAGCCTCGTCTCTCCTGAAACAGCCTCTTGGGCATGGCTCTTACAGCCCTCCCGACTCGCTCCTCACCTCTGTGTGGTAAGTAGGCCTGCCGGGTGGTACAGTGTCTATGTCGCCCAGTGTCCTGGGCCTGGTTCTGGCCTTCCTCCTCATCTCCAAAGATCACTGCATGGTCCTGCTTCATTGATCGGCCATCAACAGCTCCAGATTGGCTCCAGGCACGGAGGGCAGTGCCATGATCTCAAGCGTCCACATTGTGCAATCACCATTTACACTTGGGCTGACCGGGCCCGTTTTGTCACTTTTCTGGAGTTCGGGTCCGCGGAATAGCCGAGGAGGTCTGCACCATCGGATCTGCTTGCTGAATGTAGGGCTTGAGGTGGTGGGGATGGAGGGACTCACCAGAGCGTCCTATCAGTCCACCATCTTGGACCCACCCCCTACTATTTAGTTTATATATTAATAAGTTCAGTCCCCATTTAAGTGAAGCCTGTTTGGACATTCCTAAGATTGATGGAGCACCAGTGCCAACCTTACTCTATGCAGACGATACGGTTTTGCTGGCCCAAACACCTAGGGCCTTGCATTCATTAGCCACTGTGTTCATCGAAAAGAATTAAAGTCTCCTCGATGAAAGTGGTTGATAAGCAACCGAATACCAATAGTTTTCCCTACCTGGGTATTACCTTTGATTCCTCCAGCTCTTGGGAGCCTAATATTGTGTCTCAAATTTCTTTGGGCAGTTGGGTCACTCCTGAGCATTCCTCATCCATCAGGAGAAAGTTATCTTCTGCCGCTCCTGATAATTTATAAAACCCAATGTGTCCTGATTGCTACATATGGAGCAGAAATCTGGGGTATAGCAAATAGTGCTGTTATCCAGGTAAAAGAGAACAGCTTCTGCAGAAAGATTTTGCCATCCCCCAGACCTCCCCAAACTGGGAGCTTCGACTCAGCTATTTAGAAGATTATATTAAATTTAGGCCCATCTTTCTGTGGATCTCTATCTGGTGGAATGAGAAAGCGGCGCTGAACTAACTTATCTTTAAAGATTGTTTATCATGTGTTACGGGCCTTAGCATTCCCTGTATTGCCCAGCTTAAGAAAAATTTCCATGGTTTGGTTAAACTTCAAGTATTTGATGATTCTAGTTTGTGCGGGAGGAGTACAGATGCTAATTTGCGTGCAGACTCTGAGGTTATCCAGGGAAGGCAGTAAACCCTCAATATCTGTAACTGAGGCCATCCCATGTTCTGGAGGATTATTTGATTTAACGTATGGTAGATGGGAGAGGTCGCTTTTAGTTCAACCAGAGCCTGTACTGTTGTGAACCTGTTGTGTTTTCCGCTTGTCCAACTTCTTGAGACTAAAGCATGTCCTTGTCCCTACGATGGTGCATCCACTCAGTCCCTGCTACATATTTTTCTTTTTCTGTAAGTTTTATCTGAGATTTACTATGCAGATTTCAATTCCTTATACTAAGAAGTTTAATATACAACACTGCAGATCAGCTCTGTACCATTTTTGACAGATGGTGAATCATGAGTGCTAGATCTTTTTTTAAAGTTGAAGTTCGCTCACGTAGCACTAAGCACTTTGATTATTTTATGTAGTTGAGATGCTGCATTGATGTAATGATGTCATGTTTTTATAAATGAAAGTTATATTTCTTGTATGGACGTTTATGGATGCTTTTGTATCCAAATAAAGTATGTATTCATTCAGTAAATTATCCCAAATGTTGTCTTGACAATAAGCAACCAAAATTAAAACATTTACACATGGATATAACTCCTGCTCCAACGTTATTCAGGTTCATTTACCTGGTTGCCAACCTCAATGGGGGGTTATACACAGGAGCTTTTAAAGTAGGTGACTGTACATTACACTATTGGTGACAATGAGTGGCATTATAAACAGATCCATTGCCTAGTGACAGTGACTTTATATAAAGGATAGAAAACCTCAATCATACTTTGTAAAGATAGTTAGTTGCCAAGGATATCCATGAGTAAGAACAAGTCCAACTCTGAAAGTGTCTTGAGATATTCTTTTAATATAAAAGTGGACGTCTGTCTTTTATGCCTTAAAATAAATAACATCCTACTTCTGTACATGTTTTCCTTTCCCTCTTCTCTCTTCAACCTCCACTAGAGTTTTGGTGCTCCCTCCTCCCACTCTCCCTTCTCCAATATATTGTTACACCTCTGTAATGGGAGCACAACACCTCACTGTCATCATTGACTGACCAGAGGCTCTCAATATCACTCACAGCACCAGTCTTGGATGGAAGACATTGTGTCCTGAAGGCACAGCCTAACAGCAAATCAATGGAGCGACATTCAGCTGACACTAATAGTTGCAACGGCAGGAGGAGGGCATTCCCCGCACAGGTAGCCCACCGCCAGAGCCTGAAGTCATCTAGTGCTTAGTGGAGGTACAAGAAGGATCCTGCCCATAGCAGTCGGAGCAGAGGTCCTGTATGAAAGAGGGAGCCACCAACAGTTCCTGGCGCTGTCTGATACTTAACTGGGGCTTGAAGGTGGTGGATTGCTCACAAGGGGTGATTATGCTCTGTGGCTACTGGTAGAAACCCAAGCTGGTTGCCACATGTTCCTCCTTTTCACACAAACCTACCACCAAACAGGGGTGTGTGGCATTTTTAGAAAGGGGCGGGACTTCCCAGTACAGCCTCTCCAAAACATCCAATCAGAGGGTGAAAACACAGCAGGGGATAAAGCCACACTTATATCACGCCATACAGTAAGAAAAGGAACTGCCCTATAAGGGTGTGGTATTTTGGACCAGTCCATATGTGACTCCTGTCACCTTTTAGTCAGGAGGGAGGTACCAGGCTGAACAGAGGTGTGCGGATAGTATCCTGATTTCACAGATTCCTGTGGGCGTTCTACCTCCTTGGAGTAATAACCTCGACCCTCCGCCAAGGGAATACAAACAATTGAGAATACCCTGTTACTCCTCTCTGAAGAAAGAACTGAAACAGACTGAAAGACATTCTTGAAATTGATGATTGTTCACTCTGAAGCACACTAAAAACTGGAAGTTTATTGTAAAGGAAGGGATCACTTCCTCTAGGTCATCCCTCGTCTCATGCTCTACAACCCCCTTTGTTAAAAATATCCCAGCTCCTGTCTTACTAAAATACATTTGCCATTCTTCACCTCTCCCCACTCACCCTTCTCCTTTACAAAATGTATTAGTTCTGGTGTTATCAAAGACTTTTAACAGTCCCCAAACAACTTTTTAATATATATAAATATACTTTATATATTACATATATATATTACACCTTTGCAACCACTACTATGTAGTTAGAATTAGATGAGAGTTTCCATTAGAAAGGCATTTTTGTTTCTTGAATACCGTTGACAAATTTGAAAGAAACTTTGAAAAATAAAAGTCACCCACTAAGGTTCTTAATGTAACTTTTTGCGCTGATCTGTTAAGCGCTTGGCCAAGATAAATGGGAATAAAGGAGGGGGGTACAAAAGTGACATTTCCAATTTTATTCCCATAGGAATCTTTGCTCTCTCTAACAAAAAAAACAGCTCAACAAAATTACACCACATTTGTTAAAAAGTTAGAACTTCACTCAGAAGTCGTGGTTCTTGTGATTTGGTATCAATCCGTTCAGCATTTTTTGCGAAAGTAACATTTAAATAGGTGCTTGGGCACAGCATGAAGGGCTTAATGGTGGTAAAAAGTTAAACATATCTGAAACGTTTATGTCTGATTGGCTCTGATTGGCCCATTTAGAATGGATGTAGAATATGTTGTGGCAGCATTTACAGGACTCCTGAGTGGGTACACCTTGGCCTCAGGGCCATGTGGGGGTCAGGGCGCCCGAAGAGAACCCTCAGGATGGCTAGAGCGCGCCACCAGGAACAAAAAGACACAAAAAAGCAGTCTCTTGGGGCAGAGAAAACATCGAAAGAAGTTCATCCTCTCGGGAGGACCAGCAGGGAACGGACGCATGCAGCACTCCACTTCTGGAAGCGTATTGAACCCACAGGGAGGGTTAAGCCCTAGGGAATCAGTGCAAGGCAAAAGTGATTGGAGAGAGTGTGCGTGGAGCCCAGTCCCATAGATATACTTACTCCCATGGGACCCTGCCTCTCGTGAAGCCAACACAACTTAGGAGCACCACAGCTCTCTTTGCTTATTTGTCCCTGGGTGCCCCCATTTCCTCTGGGAAACAACAAAGAGATGAGTGGCCAGGCCCTCCTTCCATCTCCATGCTGTAGAGGGGTGGGAGTGCCAAGCCTGAAGTCACCCACTCGTGCTCAGCACAGGTGGGCAGAGTACTTTGTTCCTGCTCCTGTCCGCAATCTGCACAGGTGGGGAGCAGAGAAGGATGCCACGGCACAGAGCAGCTGCACAAAGCAAGCGGGATCCGGCAGAGAAAGGAAAACGGCGTGGTAGTCCTCCCTTTTGCAGTTTCCCAGCAGCAGTGGTATCAAAGTGCCGCTGGCCAAGAGTGTCCCATAAGTCTTGTGTGGGCTTTAGAAAATGTGCATATTTGTGCCCGTGGTGCACGAGCTCAGGCAGGGGCACCACCAATGACACTGGAGTGGGTTATGGGGCTGCCAGTAGAACAGCAGACCCCACAAAAGTTTCCTAAGGGTTAGATGGATGACATCAGGGTAATTTTCAGACAGTTTTAAGCACTCCTAGAGTTTGAGCTTTTGCTCAGAGGTCCTGGAACATTGAGGCCCCTGTTGATAGGCCCTAAGGCTGGTCTTGCAGCATACTGAGAGTGGAGGGAACCATCATGCTCATATTTTATTGAAAGTGTAATTGTTTATTGACATTGAAGCCCCTGTTGGTAGGTCCTAAGGCTGGTCTTGCAGCATACTGAGAGTGGAGGGAACCATCATGCTCATATTTTATTGAAAGTGTAATCGTTTATTGACATTGAGGCCCCTGTTGGTAGGTCCTAAGGCTGGTCTTGCAGCATACTGAGAGTAGAGGGAACCATCATGCTCATATTTTATTGAAAGTTTAATTGTTTATTTATAATGACACCACTGATAACTATGCTTTATATGTCTTTGTGAAAGTCACACATTTGTTTTATTGATTATCATCAGGTTAACAGTGAGGCATTAAACATTCTAAAGAATGTCACTGTAAGGTAGTACCGTCCCTATACTTTTAATGGTGGTGCGAGGTCGGATATATGTTTCTGCCATTATGAATGTGGTGACACCCTGATGAAGCCAGCACTCTTGCTTTTTCATAACTACACCCCCTTGTAATGTGTCTAGTATGTGTAGGGGTATCATGGCCTTACGGTTCAAGGCTAGCGGTGTGGGCTGTTGGGAGACTGTCACTATAGGTATTTCCATTACCTACTTGTACATTTATGTAAATTAATTCAAATTACACAATTATTTGCAAACTAATTAGTTTGTGCATGGCTGGGCAATGCTTTAATGGGTATTGTTTGTTACATACCTGTGGACTAGTCCACACCACATCCCCTTAGCAAGCCTTAGACTGTGCCTCGCTACTATGAATGAGTAAAGTGCTACAAAGGGGTGCTATTCCATGCTATGAGGGCATTATTTTTTCAACATGCATTAATAAGAACTTTACCTTTTCAGGTTCCTTGATTCACCGTCCACCAGAGTCTACTTCTAGTTGAATGTCTCTGGTGGCTGAGGTTTTATCCCCTATGTACTTTAGTGTACTAATATTAATATTCATACTGACGATTTCAATGGCAGCCTGGCTTCCTTGCTTATCAGATTTTAAGGCCCTGCATTGACAGCAAATAGTTAATGGGCCCACTCACACAGCCGGTCACTTACTGGAGCCCATCTTCATCTTTTCTAATCTCCTCTCTTTGATTGTTACCACCCCTATACCTCTTATCGGGGCAGGTCATCCACCGCATCCCTGTTCTAATTTGTGCTAGTGATGCTGGAGAGTCTACTCTGGGACCCAAAATCTTTTCTCAGCGTTGGTCCACATTTAAACCTGCACTGTTCTGCTCTCATCTTCAAGAGATTATGCCTGAGCTGGGAGGGACAGTGGGCATTCTCACAGAGCTTGCCACAATTGTATCCATTCCACACTGAATCATTCCTTCCACTGAAACCAGGTACTAAATTTAAAGCTCGCCTTCTGGTCTCCTTGGTTCAATGATCCTTTATTAGCTCTAAAGAAACCTGCAAACGTTTGGAGCATGCCTGGTGCAAACATTACACTTGGAAGGATTAATTAAAGTTTAAACTGGTTACCAAGGATTATCATAGGGCGTGCAGGGCAGCTAGCACAGCTTACTGTCCTGAAAAAAATGCTGGTGCCCGAACCACCTCCAAAAAGCTCTTTCAAATTGCGAAGTCACTCATGGATCCCTCTATGGCATAAACTGCAATGAACTTACAGTTTGTTTCTGCAAAGTTGGTGAATAGTCATGCCTCTTTTAGCATTACATCTGCCATGGATTCGACCATCACTCCTCTTGCCTCTGAATCCATCCTGGCATCTTACCATCCTATAGATAACATCAGCTTAACAGCTGTCTTGGATACCACTAAGTGGGGTTCTCTGCTAGATCTCTTACCACCTGCAATTCTGAGAATGGTGAGCTCCAGTTCTGGTAAACGTTCTCAACACCTCCATGTTTAATGGACTGTTCCTCTGCTTTGGAAATATGTGTTGGTTGTTCCGCTGCAAAAGAAACCCAGTCTGGAAATAACAAGATGGTGTAGTTATCGCCCAGTCTTGCTGCTGCCCATCTGCGTGAAGATCCTTGAAAAGAATATTAATCGCCAACTGTTGGCATCAGTGGCGTAGCGTGGGTTGTCAGCACCCGGGGCAAGGCAAGTAATTTGCGCCCCCTAACCCGGGGCAAGGCAAGTAATTTGCGCCCCCTAACCCGTGGATTTTAGCACTCGAGTCTCTTCCAAGATGTTGCGCCCGGCCCCCCCTGCACCCCCCACGCTACGCCACTGGTTGGCATTGGAGGTTAACAATTTGCTTCATCCTTCACAATGAGGTTTCTGTCCTGAATACAGCACGGAAACCGCACTTTTTGGTGTAACTGAGCACCTCAGATTGAATCTTGGCAGAGGGTAAACTGCAGCTCTCATTCTTCTGGATTTGAGGGCAGCATTTGATACAGTCTCCCATCCTGTGCTCCTCCAGTTATTAGCATCCAGGGCATGCCTCTCTCTCCTAGTTTTCCTACTTTTTGCAAGATCGCTCATTTCAAGCCATTTCGACACCCTATAAATCCTTGCTACACCAGTTACCATATGGCATTCTGCAGGGCTCTTTATCGAGCTACACATTGTTTAATATCTATGTCCGTCCCTTGACCGACATAGTGGAAGGCTATGGTGCCGACGACACACAGATTAATGTGCCATTTTCTGCTATGGATGGTTATAGATCACCTAATCTCAGAATCTGCCGCATGGAGGTGGCAAGATGGATGAGGAACAATTATTTAAAACTGGTTGACAATCATCCTCAACTATGGGGCCCTCCCTGTTGGCTGGTTCAATTGAAGCCTTTCCCAAACCCAGTCAGGTGGTCCTGGATATTGGCTTCTTGCTGGATGTTATCCTTACCATGGACCAACAAATAAATAAGGTGGCCAATAGCTGCTTTTATAAACTTAGTTATCTGAGAAAAATGCTTTGACTCTTACCCTCCTCTACTCAAAGGATGATTGTGCAGGCTTTGATTCTTTCTATACTTGATTATGGCAACGTTCTCTATCTAGGGTCTACCAAGTCCTCAGTGAGCCGACTTCAGATTATTCAGAGTGCAGTAGCCCATCTTCTATGTCATATTACAAAATGTTGTTTTGGTTTCTCTTCATCTACAGAAACTGCACTGGCTCCCTTTTGATAAAGGCTTCCAGTTGAAGGCGTTGTGCTATATACACAAAGCCACAACTCGCTCTGGACTTACATACTTAGGGTTACTAGATCATCCAGACTGCTTGTGCCGTGTGTCACACTCAGGCAATCAGAATTGTGCTGCAGTGGAGACCTGTTGGTCCTCAGGAATGTTGGAGTGCTTCAGGGACCAGCAGGGCCCATTAATTGGTTGGTTTGTGCATACTTAAAGTTGGTAACATGAGGTCATCTTGACCGCACTTGCATTGGCTGTAGTTCTATGAAGACGCCCTGTAGTTTTTCTGATTCTTTTCTCAGGCAATCTCAAGTGGTTTGAGGGTCATTTTGTGGTTGGTACTGTAGTTAGTGGTATGGGTGGCCGGCTCACAGGTATGTCAACAGAGGAGGTGAGAGACGCCCTTTGTACTCTCTGCGAGGCTGGGTGGGAGAATCTAATGAAGCTGGGAGTGTATTCTAAGGCTTTGGTGGGTATGAGGAGGCCCAGAAGGGATGTGGTGGTTACAGTCGCTATATTATGGATGTGCCTTAGCAGGGCTGGATGAGGTGAGGGTTGGTGATGGAAGAATGCTTACCGGTAGTAGTTCCAGCTGAAAGCAGAAGAGCAGGTGAGGGGCAGCAAAGCCACAATGTTCCCCTCAAATGCCAAAGAAATGCGACAAGCCCACAGCGTGAGAATGTCTAGGAAACAGGGTGCTACCAGGATAGCTGAAGGCAGACACTGTCAGCTGCAATGGATTGTGATGCAAAGACAGAATCAGGCCAGCAGGGGGCGCTGGGAGATGCCCTCACCATTTCAGAGCAGCCTCTTATTATGTGGGAGCAAGGATGTTGCACCTGAAGATGCGCTGAATCCACTACCAGATTTAGCAGGGACAGAGACAAGATTAGCAGGAATTGAAGAGTGCCTATGTCAGCTTGGGTATAAAAAGGCTGGCTCAAAGCGATGATGATGTACAAACATAAGGGGACAGATTGTAAAAAATAAAATTACTGAGACAGATGCCGGGATGTCTCCGTTTACATCCCCAGGCACGGAGAGGTCAGGTTGTCCCCGCTTTTCAGAAGGAGCACAGAGTGGGCAAAATCAAGATTTAACCCCTCTGTTGGAACTGGACTAAGAGAAGGAACTGGAAGGGGGAAGTACTACATCGGGTGCAAATGAAAGACAAAGTGCACAAGGATCTGGGGACTGGCTCTGAGAGAGAGAGGGGTGGTGTTTCTAATGATGGGGCACAGTCTTTTATGTTACAGGCACACCTGGTACCTGGGGCAGCCACAGTGAGGATAGTTGCTGCATGGAAAAAGGGTAGTTGATTCAGTGAAGACCCATACAGGCGAGAAGTGTGTTTACAACCAGGTGGGTGTAAATGGTGGCACGCTTGGTAGATATTGAGAGAGGAGAATAATAAAAAAATAAAAAAAAAGAGGTAAAAATTTGTTCTGTTGCTGTGGGGACATATTCTTGGGGAATTCACAGATTCCCCAAAGATGTTGAGAAGTCCATTGGTACAGTTGCAGCATGGGGTGTGACACTTCACACAGAATTAACGAAAGGAGATACGGCTCAGCATTTTGGGGAAGTTGAAGGGGAAAGAACTGCGGGACAGGGGCATTAGGCAAAGATGACAAGAGGCAGGTTTTAGAAAAGTATAATAAATAATCAAAGAAACAGGTGAAGAATAGAAACAAAAGGCTAAATACAAGAACAAAATTGACATACATTGGTGTATCAATGCCACTAAGAGCTCATTTAACGAACACCCACAAAAGAAAACATCTGGAAAGGGAACTTTCCCATTGTCATTAATTAGTAATGATGAAGGAATCGTCAAATGAAGAGGCATGGGAACTTGCCGGCAACCCAAAATTAAGAATTACAGTGGACACATGGGCATAAGCGTTTTTTAAATTTGCGAGTGTCTAGTGTGAAAAGTTCCCTGAGAGGGTGATTGTCATTTTTAAGTATATGGATATTGTAAAGAAATGGACTTTGGGGTTTGTATGGTATAGATATGACAAGGAGTTCGAGGCTAGGTTAATATTTTCCTAAGAATACCTGGGGGGAATACAATAATTATATTTGTTTGCAGATAATTGCCCCTACAAGAGCAGCATAATCACACAGCCAGTAGTTTGCTGCTGTCTTACAGGCCCTTTCTGGGGTGTCCCATACAGGGGTGGGTGGGGTTGCAGTGGTAGGCACATAAGGAGTTAACTCCAGAGCACGCATGGATTTAACTGGGGTTATTGTAACAAGAGTCCATGCAAGGACAAATACAATTGCTCTTATTACATCCAATTGTAAAGTGCTTGAGGGAGCCCAAAGCTACAAAGCAGCCACAATAGAGGGGCTGAAGAGGTGGACAATAATTTAGTAACAAGGGCTTTTACTCTAGTCGCTTATGTATGGCAAAAAAAAACACAACACTCCTTGACTGTGGTTTTAAGAAGAGTTTTTGCCTAGATTACAAGGCCCTAGAGTGCCGTGGTTCGCTGACAACCTCAAATCTGCCAAGCAAATGCCACACATTGCAAGAGACAAGGTTTTCAATTAAGTGAGGGAGGGCAGAATGGAGAGTCCATTTAACCTTGGCCTTTGGAGAATGTAATGGTCTTTCCATTAGATGTGGTCTCTAAGAAGATGGCTGGTGAATTTCGTATGGTCTGTGGTCTCCCGAAGGGCAGTTGGTGAATGAGCTTATTGCTATGCAATTTGCTTCAGTGGATGTTGCCTTTGGCTTGATTAGAAATAGCGGTGAGAGTGCACTCGTTGATACGTTTGACATACATTTAGTTTACTGCCTGTGAACTTATTAGACTTTGGGCTTCAAGGTATATTTTTGAACTCCAGTTTTTTGCAGATAAGCCATTGCTCGTGGGGTGTGCCCTAGCATGTAAACTATTTGAGAGTTTCAGATGTTTCTTAAAATGGTGTTTTTCTTCTCAAGAGCAGGTGACTGTGGAGTGACTGTTTCTCTGGACAATTTTCTGTTCATGGAGCAAGCACATACTGACTGTGTGGAGTGTGCTAGAGCACTTAAGGAGTTTGAGTTGTTGACAGACGCTAAAGACAGAAGGACCAAATATCACACTAATATTTTTTGGAACAGAAATTGACTCGGTAGATATGGTGGCCCGTCCACCAGAGGCAAAGGCTGGAAAAAGCCAATTCTGCAAAGAAATTGGAGGTAAGAAAAATGCAAACTCTGCTAGGTCATCTAAACCTTGCATGCAGAGTAGTGGGAGCAAGGGAGAACTTACTGCAGATGTCTGGGTTTTGCTCTATCTGGTGCTTCATTGCCACATCACAGAATTCACATTCCATCAGCAGTTAGCGGGGATTTAGAAATCTGGCAGAATTTTCAAAAACATTTCAATGGTGTGACGTCCTGGTTCCTGGAAGATGAATTTCTGTGGTTAATCCAAACATTTTCAGATGCAACAAAAGTTAGACACATTTGATTGCTGTGTATGTTACACAGCTTCATGCTAGGTTGTTTAAAGTTCAGCATTGAATTTAGAGCAAGACATGCCAGGTGTGAACAATAACATAGTGGGTGATTTGTCTCATTCACAGTGACAGAAATGCCATGGACTAGCACTAGCAGCAGCTGCTCAGACTAAAGTACCATTAGAGGTCTGGTCTCTTAAGAAGCAAAGAATTATTGAGCAAACTGAGCAGTCTTTAGCACCCTCTCCAATAGGAGCTCACAGAAAGGGTTGAGCAGAATCTATCACAGGAGAGGCATGGAAGAGAGGTTATGAAGGACAAAGTTAGGTGGCAAGGCGTAAGGATGTGGTATCTTTTATATTGCAGTTGATGAAAAAGGTTTGCCTGCTGTGGCTATAGCAGGGAAACTGGAATGTACTGCCTTTATGGAAAGATGTTTGGGGTCATCAGTAGGTGAACTGGGGAGTCACATTTTAAAGGGTTGGGGGAAAACAGCAGAGAAGGTCACCGCAAGACAGGGAACAGAAATCAGAAAACCTGTATTTTTTTGGTATTTTTAATGTTCTTACTCAAATTATACATGCATGGATGTTCTTTGGGGGATTTAGAGTTTCCAAACTGTTGGGTAATTCCAATTTCTTGGGCATAACATTTGAAAAGCAGATGCAATCTGAGATGCTATTGTATTTGCTGAGGAAGTTGACAGCAGACCAGAGTGACTGAGGAAGGAAGTGTTGTTGAGGAAAGAAAAAGGTCCTCTATGCCATGTGGCAGTCTGGCTTCAGTTCAAACACTTGGTAGAGCACCCTACAGGATGAAAAACATTCAACTTCCTTCCAGCTTTTAGCAGCTCTGCTCTGCTGAAAGCTCTTGAACAATTGCACCGGGATCATCAGTGTTTAAGTACTCACTCCTTCAGGACAGGAGTGGCCTCTGGCTTATAGGTGGAAATCATCAGAAGACTGAGGAGATGGAAGTCAGACTGTTGTTGGCAATATATTCACAATGTTGATGATGCGTGATAGCAGGTTCATGTTTCTAATTTGTATCCTCTCTCTGCAGGTTGGTTTGCTGGGCCTTGGACAGCAGTTCGGGCTGGACTGTTCCCCTGGGGAACAGGGTCAAGACTGATTTGCATATGGCTGGGTCCAAACTGGGGTGGCGTGGTGAGCAAAAAAACAATGGATTAAACCCAGATCTTTGTGACTGGGGGTGAATGTCTGCATTGTTCAGCATTGCATCCATCATCTGTTCTTTTTGAGTTTGTCACCCCAAGTGGGAAGGGTATGCCTAGACGTAAGTCCCGTGCTCACTGGATTCAAGCTAGCCTGGCTGATGAAGGGTGATACCCTAAAACCAGTCCTAGGATGCTTGTTTCTGGTCCAGGGAGGACCTGACTTGGCAGTTCGGGCTCGACTGTTCCCCTGGGGAACAGGGTCAAGACTGATTTGCATATGGCTGGGTCCAAACTGGGGTGGCATGGTGAGCAAAAAAAGTGATGGATTAAACCCAGATCTTTGTGACTGGGGGTGAATGTCTGCATTGTTCTGCCTTCCGTCCATCATCTGTTCTTTTTGCATTTGTGACCCCAAGTGGGAAGGGTGTGCCCAGATTTGGGTCCCGTGCTCACTACGCCACTGGATTCAAGCTAGCCTTGCTGATGAAGGGTCATACTCTGAAACCGGTCCTAAGATTCTTGTTTCTGGTCCAAGGAGGACCTGGCTTGGCGGTTCGAGCTGGACTGTTCCCGTGGGGAATGGGGTCGAGACTGATTTGCATATGGCTGGGTCCAAACTGGGGTGGCGTGGTGAGGAAAAAAACAATGGATTAAACCCAGATCTTTGTGACTGGGAGTGAATGTCTGCATTGTTCAGCATTCCATCCATCATCTGTTCTTTTTGCGTTGGGCCTGGGACAGATTCATTTACCATTTGGATTATTAGTTGTTCTTTTATGCGCTGGACAGAGAAGCAGCTCAAGAAGAGGCAGTTTAGTGTGGGATGGGGACTTTGTGCTGATTACTTTTAGGTTAATTGGTGGGGTAAGGGCGGGACCAGTTGCTACCATAGCTGTCAGAATTAGTGGCATCTCATGGTTGTCCAACTGATTGTTAATTCACCTGCAAGAGTATGATGTGTTGCATGAAGGAGGATTTGAGGGTGACTGCAAGTTCTAGGTCAGGCTCTCATATCATTTGAGCAAAACTAATACTGGGACGGGTATGGAAAGGTATGAAACACAATGGGGTAGAAAGAGCTCGAAGAAATGTGAATGGGGACATGAAGAGATTTTGTGGAGAACAAAGCATAATGGCTTTGCAGCGCAAGAACACTATAGAAAAGTATTTGTCATCATTTAGACAGGATGGGATTAGTTTTTCCTTTCAGCAATGAATACTATTTGATGGGCACCAGGGAGCTCCTAGCAAAGAAATTGATGGTGAGGTTTGGAGTTAGTAGGCAGTGGGTTGTTTGACTGGTGAGGCGACAGTCACAGTCGAAGGCAGAGATTATGCTATGTGGCTGTTGGGCAGGAAAATACCTTGACAGGGTCTTTTTGGGTGGCAGGAGGATGAAGGCTTGGAAGAGTCTGGGGCAGAGGGGAGTTAGAGGATGGGATCCATGAAGGCAGCATTTTGGGGTAGGTTGGATGGATGATGGTTGGAAGGATATTGGAAGTGAGTGGTCGGTGGGGTCGTTTGATTGGGAAATTCTGTCACGGCGGGGAGGGGTCAGGTATTAATAAGCATTAGTTAGGCGAGTTATAATTATCCTTGTAATGTTTTGAGACTAACTTCACACCTGACCTAGTAAAGCACCTTTTGCTCTTACTCTATGGCCTTTCTTGCAGGCTGTCTCACCTGAATATCTGATAATGAAATAAAGAATTCAGTATTAAAAAACAGGATATATTGTCATTTTTTCCTCCAATAAACAGAGACCGTTGTTGTGCAGATCACAGCTGGTCATGGCTGGTGCTGCTTCTTAATGCAATCTTCTGTGTTTCCTTTCAGGAACACAATAAAATGCCATTCTGAAACACAGATTTCTTCACTCTGTACATTTCCTCGTTAGGAACAGTATTGTTTTTGTATGGCTGGATAAAATTCTGAAACCGATGCTGAGAGAACTGATTTGAGTGTTCAGAAGTCTTGGCTGTCCTCACACCGACCCATGTACCATAAAAGTAAGGCACTGTGTCGCTAAGCTTACCTTTATTTAAATACAATGTCCAAGATCACATGTGAGGTTGTGTGAAACATCTCAGTGACACTTGTGGAAATCTTAAACATTAAACATCTGAAAAGTACTGGCAAACTACAAAAATAATTCACATTAGTGCATGAGAAGAGGGGCTGCTTGAAGATAGATAGATGGATAGATAGATGCAGAAAGACAGATAGATTGAAGGGCAGGAAGGTTTGATGTCTATTATCCCACGTCTCTATTTTAGATTTGTGTCTCTTTTTTGCTAAGATAAAGTGACAAGAGCGTCACTGCTAAAGAGTCTATACACATTTTTAACGATGATCTCGAGATCTCTATTGTGCCTAGAACGGCTTCTCAACATCAGTCACTTTCCATTCATAAAGCTCTGTACTGGGCTCGCAGCACCTTCTCCCCTGTATGTAAAGGTCCTATTTCTATGGCTGCCTCGTGTCTGTGTCTATTTAGGTAACACACAATAGTACCCTACAGAGCCTGGCACTACTGTGGCAATAAAAATAAGGTAAATATACAAACTGCACCTGTTTATCAATGCCAGACCTACTGGATTTGCCAACACTTGTTTTTCCATAGCTGCTAAGTGACACGTGTCATCTTCAGCCAAAGCTGACTTTTTGCCAATATCATTTTACATGCTCTTTTCTTTGAGCCTGTAAAACAAAACTACATGCCCCATAATGCAGTTTTGCTGGTGAGTTCTAAAGAAAACCCAAGACTTCCACAAATGTTAAGCAAGACATTTCACAGCTACGTTCTTGTTTCAGTCATCCACGTTTGCTCACTCATCAAACCTCCTTCCTAAATAAGTAACGTTACGTCACAGTGCCAAATGGTTTTGCATCAGGCCAGAGGGGGCAGATTTCAAGACTGACTTAATCCTTGCCTCTGAGTTTAAGAGGAAGACGCGAGCGCCAAATCTCGGCCTCCAGAAGCAGGAGTATGTTTGTATTTCTCTTCCTCAGGTGCTCCCTGCGATGCAAATAAACTGAGTTTGTGTTTACAGTTTTATGTAGCGCGAACCTCACTCATGGGTATTGCAGCGCATTATATGGGCACCAGTTTCATTACACAAGGACACGTTCACTTTTGTGGGTGCGGGGAGATCAGTGATTTGTCCAGAATCCCAGGTAGTTGAATTGACGCCGGGACTTGATTCTGGTTCCCCACTCGGTAGGTCTGGCCGGAGCCCCACATCCTGTGACATTACTACTTGCATGTAATGACAATATACACAGAAACCTTACTTGGGGTTGGAGACTAAGAGTGACATTACCCACAGCTCCTTTACCTGGTGACAGGGAGTGACTGACACCTCTCTCTAACCTGCCGGTGCTGAGGGTCTCTTCACTCCCGTCCTGTCACCGGCAGGATCCGCAGCGCCCCCGCGTTCCTCCCTCCCTTGTTGATACATGGACTGAAGATAGGCCGCAGGGTGGGGGGGAAGGAGGCCCCGGAGAAGGTGAAGAGCAGAGACCGGTCATCCACATTGTACACCGAGAGCCTGCCCGCCTCATAGTCCAGGAAGAGACCCACAGCCCTGGGGGGTGCACGGGGGGTCAGGAGGGTGGAGGGGAAGGTGCCAGCTCTGTATTCACCATCTCTGAGACACACTGCCCAGTATCCGTTCTTAGGTGATAGTGAGATCTTCCCCTTCCTGCTCACAGCCTCGTCACACACCCCCAGGTCCCAGCCCATCTTGTCCCCCACCTCCACCTCCCAGTAATGCCGCCCGGAGCTCAGCCTCTCTCTCCCCAGGACAACGAGGACCGAATTGAATTTCTGGGGGGTGTCGGGCAGGTCCTGTGCTCCGTCTCTGTGCCTCACGCTCCTTCCGTCCTCGGACAGGATGAGGCACCGATGCGCAGTGTCAGGATCCAGGGTCACCGCAGCTGCAAGACACAGAAGCAGAGGTCAGAGCTCAGCAACCAATGATCACATTAGTAATTACAGCCCCCCAGCCACGGGCCGCCCACAGACACGGACTCACAACACCTCAGTCCTGTATCCATCCACATTCCTACCAATGAATCATTCAGTCCTCGCACTTCTCCTCCGCCGGCTTCTTTACCAGAAACACAATGCTCTGGAGCTGGTGAAACAAAACACACAATCCAGCCCTGGAGGGGACAGTGAACGGCTCTCTGTGGCCCTGCACTGCCGGGCTCTGCAGTACCCGGTTCTCGGTTCCTGGTTCTAGACTGCTGGCTCTAACATTGTGGGAAACGTTTCATATCACAAGAATTACAGAATAAGAAATGTAATCAAAAGGGTTCTCAATGTAATCAGCACAAGTAACTGATTTAAAAAAATCCCGCTAATGGTATGGTTTTATACAGGGAGTGCAGAATTATTAGGCAAGTTGTATTTTTGAGGATTAATTTTATTATTGAACAACAACCATGTTCTCAATGAACCCAAAAAACTCATAAATATCAAAGCTGAATATTTTTGGAAGTAGTTTTTAGTTTGTTTTTAGTTTTAGCTATGTTAGGGGGATATCTGTGTGTGCAGGTGACTATTACTGTGCATAATTATTAGGCAACTTAACAAAAAACAAATATATACCCATTTCAATTATTTATTATTACCAGTGAAACCAATATAACATCTCAACATTCACAAATATACATTTCTGACATTCAAAAACAAAACAAAAACAAATCAGTGACCAATATAGCCACCTTTCTTTGCAAGGACACTCAAAAGCCTGCCATCCATGGATTCTGTCAGTGTTTTGATCTGTTCACCATCAACATTGCGTGCAGCAGCAACCACAGCCTCCCAGACACTGTTCAGAGAGGTGTACTGTTTTCCCTCCTTGTAAATCTCACATTTGATGATGGACCACAGGTTCTCAATGGGGTTCAGATCAGGTGAACAAGGAGGCCATGTCATTAGATTTCCTTCTTTTATACCCTTTCTTGCCAGCCACGCTGTGGAGTACTTGGACGCGTGTGATGGAGCATTGTCCTGCATGAAAATCATGTTTTTCTTGAAGGATGCAGACTTCTTCCTGTACCACTGCTTGAAGAAGGTGTCTTCCAGGAACTGGCAGTAGGACTGGGAGTTGAGCTTGACTCCATCCTCAACCCGAAAAGGCCCCACAAGCTCATCTTTGATGATACCAGCCCAAACCAGTACTCCACCTCCACCTTGCTGGCGTCTGAGTCGGACTGGAGCTCTCTGCCCTTTACCACTCCAGCCACGGGCCCATCCATCTGGCCCATCAAGACTCACTCTCATTTCATCAGTCCATAAAACCTTAGAAAAATCAGTCTTGAGATATTTCTTGGCCCAGTCTTGACGTTTCAGCTTGTGTGTCTTGTTCAGTGGTGGTCGTCTTTCAGCCTTTCTTACCTTGGCCATGTCTCTGAGTATTGCACACCTTGTGCTTTTGGGCACTCCAGTGATGTTGCAGCTCTGAAATATGGCCAAACTGGTGGCAAGTGGCATCGTGGCAACTGCACGCTTGACTTTTCTCAGTTCATGGGCAGTTATTTTGCGCCTTGGTTTTTCCACACGCTTCTTGCGACCCTGTTGACTATTTTGAATGAAACGCTTGATTGTTCGATGATCACGCTTCAGAAGCTTTGCAATTTTAAGAGTGCTGCATCCCTCTGCAAGATATCTCTCTATTTTTGACTTTTCTGAGCCTGTCAAGTCCTTCTTTTGACCCATTTTGCCAAAGGAAAGGAAGTTGCCTAATAATTATGCACACCTGATATAGGGTGTTGATGTCATTAGACCACACCCCTTCTCATTACAGAGATGCACATCACCTAATATGCTTAATTGGTAGTAGGCTTTCGAGCCTATACAGCTTGGAGTAAGACAACATGCATGAAGAGGATGATGTGGTCAAAATACTCATTTGCCTAATAATTCTGCACTCCCTGTAGAAGTACATTATAAAGACTGTTCAACAACAATGGGAACCCCTCAGCCCCCCAACCCCCGTCTTCCCACCACCATCCCAACATTCCACCCAATGTCCCCTCTTTATCAGTGAAATAACCTCCCTGTCCACCTACAGCCATAAGCACCTTCAGGCCGGCTCTCTGCTGGACTCTGCTATACAGCTGCTCATGAATAAAAGGGCTGTTGTTTAAAAATGGAAAACAAACATAGGGGAGAAATATGGAGAAGCAAACTCTGTGGGAGAAATGTCACAAACAGAGACGTCCACGTGGAAATAGCTGCCTCCAGTTTATAAAACATTAATTCATTTTATTATTTCACCGACTGAAATGCAACGTTCCTTGCTATTTACTTCTGAGTTGAGCTTCCTTGGTGGATTTTTAATGCAAATTCAATCACAACGCTAGAAACATCATTTTGAGGTTTCTGCAGAGGGGGCAATCGAAAGCTCCCCCACATCTGACACTTTTTCACGCAGACCTGGTTTATTATGAGTCAGATGCAAGGTTTTAAAACTTCCCAGATCTGAATCACACAATATGAGATTATTTCAGTGTGATAATGCAAGCAGGGCGCATCTCATACAGCAAAGCAGCATAGAGCGTTGTATTCTAAGAGTGGGTTGTGGGGTCCGCCTGAGACTCGACCAAGGGAACCAGAATGGGGGTTCTCAACAGTAGAAACTAGAACAGAGAGTGGTTTACTGCGCAGAGCACCGGAGGCTGTGTAAAGAAATCTGGGAGGCAGTGGCCATTGTAAGGCGTTGAGGGTTGTGCAAAGTGGAGGCTCGAGGCTGTGCAGTGATTGCACTGCCGTGTAGGGAATGAGGCTGGCCGACTGGACTATGCAGTGTAAGGATTGGGGCTGTGCGGGTTGCACTATGCTGTGCAAGGACTGAGACTGTGCAGGGATTGGCTATGCAGTGTAAGGATTGGGGCTGTGCAGATTGCACTATGCTGTGCAAGGACTGAGACTGTGCAGGGATTGGCTATGCAGTGTAAGGATTGGGGCTGTGCAGATTGAACTATGCTGTGTAAGGATTGAGACTGTGCAGGGATTGGACTATGCAGTGTAAGGATTGGGGCTGTGCAGATTGCACTATGCTGTGTAAGGATTGAGACTGTGCAGGGATTGGCTATGCAGTGTAAAGATTGGGGCTGTGCAGATTGAACTATGCTGTGTAAGGATTGAGACTGTGCAGGGATTGGACTATGCAGTGTAAGGATTGGGGCTGTGCAGATTGCACTATGCTGTTTAAGGATTGAGGGTGTGAAGAGCTTGAACTATGCTGTGCAGGGACTGAAAATGTGCAGGTGTTGGACTATGCTGTGTAAGGGCTGAGGCTGGGCAGAGACTGGACTATGCTGTGCAGAGAATGAACCGGAGCAGAGATTGGACTATGGTGTGCAGAGATTGGACTATACTGTGTAGGGACTGAGGCTGTGCAGATTTGACTGTGCTGTGTAGGGATTAGGGCAGTGCAGATTTTGGACTATGCTTTGCAGGAATTGAGGGTGTGTAAAGTCTGGACTATGCTGTGTAAGGACTGCAGTTGTGCAGATTGGTCTATGCTCTATAGGGATTGATAGAATGCAGAGATTGGACTGTGCTGTGCAGGGACTGAGCTGTGCAGACTGGACAATGCTGTGCAGGAATTGAGGTGGTGCAAACATAGGGGCAGAAGCAATGCGGAGATTGGACTATGCTGTGCAGGGACTGAGCTGTGCTGATTGGACAATGTTGTGCAGGGATTGAGGTAGTGCAAAGATAGGGGTAGAAGCAATGCAGAGATTGGACTTTGCTGTGTAGGGGTTGGGGCTGTGCAGGGATTGAGCATGTGCAGCGACTGGGTTGTGCTGTGTAGGGATTGAGTCAGTGCAGAGATTGGACTATACTGTGCAGGGACTGAGCTGTGCAGATTGGACAATGCTGTGCAGGTATTAAGGTAGTGCACAGATAGGGGCAGAAACAATGCAGAGATTGGACTTTGCTGTGTAGGGATTGGGGCTATGCAGGGATTGAGGTTGTGTAGCGACTGGGTTGTGCTGTGTAGGGATTGAGTCAGTGTAAAGATTGGACTATGCTGTGCAGAAAGTGAGGCTGTGCAGAGACCTGACTATGTATTTAGTGTTGGGATTGAGGTGGTGCAGATATTGGATTATGCTCTGCAGAGATTTGACTACGCTGTGTCAGGGAATGAGGCGTGCACAGATTGGACTATGCTGTGTAGAGATTGAGGGTGTGCAGAGACTGGACACTGCTATAAAGGGATTGGGCGGTGTGTAGAATGGACTGTGCTCTGTAGGGACTGAGGCTATGCAGAGTCTGGACTATGCTGTGTAGAGATTGAGGGTGTGCAGAGACTGGACACTGCTATAAAGGGATTGGACGGTGCGTAGAATGGAGTGTGCTCTGTAGGGATTGAGGCTATGCAGAGACTGGACTATGCTGTGTAGAGATTGAGCCTTTCCAGACAAAGGACTGTGCTGTGCAGAGACTGAGGGTGAGCAGGGTTTGGACTCTGCTGTGTACAGATTGGGGCTGTGCAGACTGGACGATGCTGTGTAGCGATTGAGGGTGTGCAGAAGTTGGATTATGCTGTTCAGGGATTGAGGCCCTGCAGGCACCAGACTATGCTGTGTTTAGAATGGCGAGATGAGCACAGAGTGACGAACATGCCAGAGTGGAGAGGGCTCAGCTCTGACTAGAGGACGGTGCAAAGTGCCAAGGGCTGTGCAGACTGTGGAGATTTGTGCACTGAAGAAGTGGGCAGGGGTTTGAGGGCTCTGTATTCATTTATTTGCAGTTTTTATAAAGAGCGAACAAGCCCCGAAATTGTACCTGAGTGGGATACATAGCAACAGTTACTACTGCAGTCAAGCAATTTACCAAAGAACACATGTAGGGGTTACGAAGTCCAGCAACAAATTACACAATTATCGAGTTTAAACAAACGTCTTATAGATGAACAGAATTATTGAATCATCTAGATATGCGGTGGCTGTAAAGCAGATCACAAGAATTAAAGAGGCAACCTCCTCGGTGGCGTAGATCACAGTTGTTGTGGAAAAGCAAGTTTCTAATTACCTTCACTGGTTGTGATTGGTTTAAAGACCAGGCTGGAGAACCTGGTGTCTGTGATGATCACGCCCTGTGGCATGTGGCCTGCCACCAACAAGAGAACTAATGAGTGGTCCAGGTAAATGTGAAATGAGTCAGGTGGTCTCAGACCCACTTGTGATATGTGTGCGCGACATATTCGGGGATTAGTGCACCTAATCACAAAATATTCTTATCGCTTTGGAAACTGAACGGATTTTGCCTCAGACCTTGGGGAGTCCTTGTATTACCCATTCTCCAGAGCAAAGAAGGTGTAGAAAATGAAGGGGCCGGGTATCACATTCTACTGCCGATGTGACTTACTAAGTTATTCATTCCCCATTAAAATACCCCTCCTGAGCATGCACCAAACACCCCAAAATAGAAATAACAGAAGAATGATCCCAAGAAATTATCTTATAATTGACAATTTCTAACAAATGCATTACTTCTTGGTTCATCTATATTTCCAAATATTTCCTACCCATTGTGTAATTTCTGGAGTAGTTTAATTCAGAAACACTGAACCAGGGAATGAATAGTGGATCAGAAGAAGCAGTGGCTCGGAAATACAGCCCACAGAGCGCACCAAGGGCCAGATGTAGCAATATTGCAAATTGCGACTTGCAATTTGCGAGTCGGAGCGACTCGCAAATTGCAAGTCGCAATTTGCAATGCAGAACGGTGTCTCAGACACCGTCTGCGAGTCGCTATGGGGTCGCAAAGACCCACCTCATTAATATTAATGAGGTGGGTCGCAAATTGCGGCCCCATAGCGACTATAGGCACTCGCAAACATGGAGGCCTGCTGTAGTCAGCAGACCTCCATGTTCGTGACTGCTTTTAAATAAAGCAGTTTTTTTTTTTTTTCCTTAAAGGAAAACGAGCTGCACTTAAAAAAAAAAACCGAAACCTTTAGTTTCGGTATTTTTTCAGGGCAGGTAGTGGTCCCTTGGACCACTACCTGCCCTGAAAAAATAGTTTTGGGTCCATTCACAAAGGGGAGGGGTTCCCATGGGGACCCCTTCCCGTTTGCGAGTGGGTTACCATCCACTTCAAGTGGATGGTAACTGCGACTCCATTCGGTCGCAAATGGAATTGCATTCCACTGCAAATCGCAAATAGGAAGGGAACACCCCTTCCTATTTGCGATTCGGAAATGCATTTTGCGAGTCGGTCCCGACTCGCAAAATGCATTTCTGCATAGGAAAATGCGATTTGCGACTCACAAACGGCAATTTTTGCCGTTTGCGACTCGCAAATCCTTTCCTACATCTGGCCCATAGTCTTTAAAGGTAAATCCAGGACTACAAACTGGGTAACCTACTCAGGGGCCACGGAGGGATATCTGCCTACCCTAAACACTGCAAAACAAGGACAAAGGTGTTGCCAAGTTGGCCTATGCTTAGCAGTACAATTGCTTTAAGACTGTCAATGCACAGTAGCCAGGGTTGGTAACAAGGGCAGACTCCTGTGTGCTAACATAATCCTGCCACTCACCAAATTATTCAGCTTCCTTTATCACAAACA
Source organism: Pleurodeles waltl (assembly GCF_031143425.1). Classification (NCBI taxonomy): domain Eukaryota; kingdom Metazoa; phylum Chordata; class Amphibia; order Caudata; family Salamandridae; genus Pleurodeles; species Pleurodeles waltl. Next base: position 74,076,486 of record NC_090445.1, read on the forward strand.
AGTTGTGATACATCTATATTTTTAGGTTAAAGCACTTTCCTACAGACTATAATTTATACTGAGGTTTTGCTGTTATTTAGAATGATAAAATTCAACCACCCTACTGACAACTAAGGACAATGTAATTTAAATTAGATCAGTAGGTTAATGCACCTGCTGCAAATAAGAGAAACACTAAAACAAATAGAAATAACATCACATGGAATAAATAGAAACGGTAAGAAGTCAAAGGTTCTATATTACTGCAGAGTGCTAAAGGAGGAGATAAAAGCCACTAGCAGACATCAAACAATTACAAAATGAGGCAGGACCTACAATCGCACAGGTCACAGTTTTACACATCTCTAACTCCACATCACTTCCAGCCTTTGAAAAAGTCAATATGGATGTTTGAGAGCTGTGTTGCAGCTTCACCTTGTAATGTGTGTGGGGGCAAATGTGTCATACAAGCGGGTTTATCTCTAAACTCACTGAGTACAAACTATAATGCGTATAGTAATAGGGTCTGTACACATACTTCACGGAGGTCTAACAAGAGGCAATATGTGTGACTAAAGATGAATATTTTACTGTTACACAAATATACTAGTGTATTATACTAGCGGTTTGAATTGTGTCAATTTGAAATGAAACAAGCACTGGCCCAGCTAATACATCTGGAGGCAGCCTCTTGGCTTTGTTAGTTTATGTTTTGTTCTGTCATTTTTTAGCAAAAGTTTATTGCTGGGAGGCTGTCATGCCTTCATCAATCTAAAACAAAGGCGACTAAAGGGAAAAATCTTTTTTGGTCTCTATAAAGCACACATTACTATAGTAGTCCCTGTCACCGAAGGGAACTACTTTGTGTGTAGGTGAAAGTGCAAAATACCGTATCATAGTGATGTGGGCAGACCCCTGCCATATGATGAAGTCTGGCTCACAATCCATATAGCTATGCTGTAGACATCATTTCAGTAAAAACAAAGGGCCTGATTACAACTTTGGAGGACGGTGTTAAACCGTCCCAAAAGTGACGGATATACCACCTACCGTATTACGAGTTCCATAGGATATAATAGACTCGTAATACGATAGGTGGTATATCCGCCACTTTTTGGGACGGTTTAACACCGTCCTCCAAAGTTGTAATCAGGCCCAAAATGTCTTGGCGAACACTACAGTTAGAAAAAACAATTGGTCAGAAGTTGGCTGCCAAACTCTTGAGCTTTTTTGTAATGTTTTTGTAAACCTTCATTACAATTTAAGAAAAAGGAGTGGAAAGACCAAACAATTAGAGCGGCTTGCACAGATAGACAGAGAGGGTTTTTGAGACAGATAGAGAGAACGACAGAGAGACAAGACAGGTGGACACACAGACAGTTGAACAAGAGCTAAATAGAAAGGACCCCAATCCTTAGAATCTACCGCCCGTCACTACTGGACTTCGCTGTCAAGATGGTGCGTAGGATGGTGTTGGTCCGCGTCTTGGACTGGGTCGGGGTCACCAGTATCCCCAGTCAGAGGCGCAGTACGGATTCCGTGACAGGTTGGCACAATAGAGCAATGTCTTAATGTGTCCCTGCTGATTAGTAAATACACCATCGCCAAGCAGGGCTCCATCGCCTGGCCTTCATGGACCTGCCCTGCGCCTTCAACAGTGAGGTGAGATCCAAACTCTGGGAAATACTGATTGACATAGGGATCGATGGCTGCCTGGCCCAGTTTTTGAGAGCCCGCCACTTCAACCTCTCTGCATTAGATCAAGTGGTTTTGAGATAGGGCGGGGGGTATGCCAACGCTGTGTTTTAGCCCCCTCTATTTCTGCTGTACATAAACGGTCTTGGTACTGCCCTGTCTGTCTAGAACTTTGAAGCTCCTTCTACTGGGGGCAAAACGTTTTCCGTGTTATTTGACGTGGATGATGCTGTTTTGTGGTCAAGAACCCCCAATATCCTAAAGATATTATTCCAAGAATTTGTTACCTTTATGGACTCCCTGAGTCTGGTCATTAATCGCTCCAAAACCTTCAAAATGATGTGCAACTTAAACCAAACTAAGATGCGGGGCATTAATTTGCAAGGTCACCTTGTGGCTCTTACCCCAGGATTTCTCTTACCTGGGTGTAGTTTTTGATGTAAAGGGGAACTGGGGACCCTGTATCTCTTCAGTCTGGCGAAAATGTTCAAGTTTGGTTGGTATGTTTTTAACCTGGCCAGATATATTGGGAAAAAACTTGTGGTACCCTTACTAGAGGTATATAGGAGAAAGTGTCTCCCCATCTTAATATACAGCACTGGCATATGGGGATATAGTAATCCCAAGTCACTCCAGGGTGTGCAAAATAGTGCACTGAGGCGACCTCTGGGTGTTTCACCTACTTGTTCCACCTTCCTGTTGCACCAGCAGTTAGGGGTGGAATATGTGGAGGACTCCATTACGCTAGCCCCACTTCTCAATATGGATCAGTCCGCAGGCTGCTGTTAACAGGGGAATAGTCCTAGACTGTTTATCATGTGACAGAGGGACGACTATTCCCTTGATTAACTATGTGCAGTCTGCTTTGTTGGATCTTGGGGAGTCACAGCTCCTTCACAATCCACAAACTTTGTCCAAACTAGATATGGTCCGGGCAAAATATCTGTATAAAGTGAAAAGATACAACCTTAGAGAAGCCAACAAGTTCTCCAAAGTTACTGTCGGAGAGCATACCGCCCTACACAACACCCGGGGCATGGCAGTGTCTGGAGTGGATAGACTCCTCCTGGGAGAGAATGTTGCTCACACGTTTTTGCATAGGTTGTGTTTCATGGAACCTGGGCTTCCCTTTGGGGCAGTCTGATGTGATTAAAATTGTGATGTGCCCATGCCATGAAGTGTCAACCCAAAGCTGGTAGCATTTTCCTTTTTTGTAAATCTTATCAGGATTTTAGCAAGATCTATTTACTCCCCATTTTGAGGTAACGGGGCACTCAAACTTCTTTGGCAGCCTTGGAATATCTAGAAATGTTGGAGTCTCCAACAAACTGTGTCAACATCTGCTCCTTTTTTGATGTCCTATTAATAGGAGGAACTTACTTCTGATTTAATTTGCTTTTATTATCTTTGTATTAGATCAACTATTAAGCACTGAGAGCAATGATATGCTGTTATGTAGGGCCAGATAGGGAACCCAAAGCAGCCCTGGCAAATTCTGTCAGAACAGTCCCCATAGAGTACAAAGCTAGTGGGCCTGAGCACTACAATGGCAAACAGTGCATTCTACCACACACTTTTCATTATATATTCACTTGCATTGGTTTTTAACGCGTAGTAAATGATGACCTTACAGAGCATCACAATACGGTAATTTTTGTATTGGGGCTCTTCAATGGTTCCCCCACCATCACCCTCTAACAGTGCCTCTCATCTTTCCATAGCCCCTTTCGTATATGTATTTCATTTATTTTATAGCGCCTCTCTTACCAGCATAGGGTGTTGGAGCACTTTACATGACACACACATACAGAGACAATAAATCATACGTGTATAAAGCAATGTATAGAAAATGTTATATAAGACAAAGGGGACAACAAGGTGTAGAAGACACATGTCATCCATGCTGGCAGGAGTTTTGAAGAGTGCTTGGTCTGGGGAAGCAGTAACTCAGGATTCAGAACATAACATAGTAGTTAGGGGTGACGTTACTAAGAATTTATTTCTACCCAAACAATCCCTTTTTAAGAAAATAAGAATAATCAAAGACTGGGAAACAAATAACTTTCTAACCTGTACCATGTACTTTGCATGCATCTCTTTGAAGGTCATAGCTTACTCTGCTGAATTATGACTGTAACTTATGAACTGCACAGTAACAAAAGGATCTCTATGACAAAAGCAGTATCCCACTGAGCTCTGTACATAAAATACTGCTCTGTGATCTGCATAGCACACGTTCTTTCCAGCAGGCATATTAACTCTCTGAGCTACCTAAGATGAGTCAAAACTGCCCCAGACAAAACTCCATCTCTCTCCAGCAGGTACATTAATCACCAGAGTTATCTTGGAACTTTTATTGTTGCCTGAAAACGTTTGGTTATACAAGGAACTGTTCAGTGTTTTTAAACTGCTGAATGCAGCACTGCTACAAAACCCCCCCCCACCCTTCCAGCCTCCAGGGGAAACACCCAAAGACCGGTACGGCCAGTCCGGTCTTGTTATTTGCTTCCTCTCCAATGAATTGGCGCCCGCACTTTATTTGGCTGTCCGGCGATGGGTTTATCAAGTGGGGTGAGCCCTCTGTAAATGCCAACTGCTGGTAAGATCTTGATGTTTCAAACTTTGATTTTCTTTGTGTATGGTAGCCCGTGATGTGTGCACTTTTATGGTGAATGGGCACACTTTTATAGTGACTGAGACTAGCCATTGTTTTTAACCCTGTGATGTACTTTTTATCTGTTGTACTTTTATGGCTACGCTTGTGGTCGAAATAAGATGTTAAACTAAAACTAAAAATAGAAAGGGTTGCATACATACAATAGATAACTAGGTACATAAGAAGGTAGATAGAGTTGCAAATATATTGATAGGTTTGCAAAGATAGAGCTAAATTGACAGATAGAGTTGGAAAGATATAGATAGATAGGGTTGCAGATAGATTGAGTTGCAAAGATAGAGGAGTTTCACAAATAGACAGTTGCAAAGATGGATGGATAGATAGGTGTATACATAGACTGAAATACAGTGCTGCATAAACAGAAATGGTTGCATACATACAACTGATAGCTAGGTACACAGGAAGGTAAATAGAGTTGCAAATATATTGATTGATAGGTTTGCAAAGAGAGAGATACATTTACAGATAGAGTTGGAAAGATATAGATAGATAGGGGTGCAGACAGATAGGGTTGCAGATAGATGAATGGATGGATGGATGGATGGATGGACAGATATATATATATAGATAATAATTTGCAAAGATAGAGGAGTTGCACAAATAGACAGAGTTGCAAAGATGGATGGATAGCTAGGCGTATACATAGATAGACTGAAAGACAGCTAGCCAGGTAGACAGACAGGTAGATAGATAGACCGGGAGATGGACTGTTTGCTAGAAAGACAGGTATAAAGATAGAGAGGTAATTAAGCAGACAGGTAAACAGACAGACAACTACAGAGACGGCCAGGTACATAAACAGATAGTACAGGTATGGTATATAGACGGACAGACAGGTAGACATACAGACAGTTGGACAGAGTGGCATAGAGACAGATAGACCAAAGACAGATATAGAAAAAATGACAGGTCAGTAGGCAGACAGGTAGTTACGTTGGATGGGGTGCAATGATAGACAGATAGCTAGATATACTCAGACTGGTAAGGAAATTAGAATAAATGGCACAGCTTGAATTAGTAAAATAATCGTTCATACAAGAGCACTGAAAGCAAGCTAGAGATATTATACAAGCGGGCCATACAGGTTAAACTGGATTGCAAGTAACGGAGCCTGCTGGACTGTTAACATTGGAGCTAGGTCAAGAAAGATTTTCATATGGCTGGGTCCAAACAAACGTGGCATGGTAGGCAAAACACAATGGATTGTGATGTAGCCTGAGAGATTGCCAGTGGCTGAGATTAATTCAAGCATTTTATTCATCACCTTGTTTTAAAGTGTTTCGGGTAAGCCCAGACATGGGTCTCTTGCTCACTGTGCCACTGGAGCCAAGCTATAGCTGGCTGATGAGCTCACACAAGGGTGAAACCTGTCCTGGGTTGCTTGTATTCCAGCTCAGGGAGGGCCTGCCAGTTCGGGCTGGACTGCTCCCATTGGAGCAGGGTCAAGACTGATTTGAATACGAGTGGTTCCAAATTGAGGTGGCATGGTGCAAAAAGTGATTAAGATGCTTCCCTGAGAGATTGCCAATGGCTGATATTAATTCAAGCATTCCATCCATCAGCTTGCTCTTGATGCCCTAAATTAAATAGCAGCAGCCATATAAACAAAGGCCACTCCAAGAGGAATTTACAACAGCATTAAGAGGGGACAAAAACGGAAAGGTGAAATGTTCCCTGTGCTCACATCAAAAGTGTCCTGTTTTCACATCAGCATCTAAACATAGAGAATCCAAAAGTAACAATAAAGTAAAAATACAAAACACTGAAGGGAACTAGCTTGTGTGTGGCTGCGCTCCTTGTGAAAGAGCAAAATGCACTCATTCAAATTGAAGCCAGTAACTAAAGCAGGTTGACACAGTGCCCAATGCTGTATACTGTAGTGGGTGGAAACAAACTGAGTGACACAACAACAGACAAATGGATAAAGAGAGCTGACTGAAAGGCCCTTTTAGTAAGTATGTTATACATATAATTTTATCAAAATAAGAAAAAGGTCTAAAATACGAGCAGTTAAATGGAGAAAGAAATCAACTTGATTTTAAAATTGTATGTATTACAGAAAGTAGGCTGATTTTGTTTTGTCTATACTAAAACCATAACATTTGAGTAGATAGTATCAAGGTGACAGAGTGACCTTCGCCTGCTTGTGACAAACTTGAAAAAAAGCTTTTTATATGAGAAGGAATCCTGTGAGATGCTGTAGCCTTCTCCTTTCATGCACATCTGTACAACGGTTAAAGTATATTGGGCAGGCATTAGAGTCAGATAAAGGAAAATTAAAACACTCATGTCGGTGCCAGAAGAAGAGAAAAAGTTGGTGCTGCCTGTTGTCTGTTTGAACTTCATCATTCTATCCGGGGGGCCTGCATTATCTCTCACACCCATAGTCCCAGCGGCTCTGCAGGGGTGTGCAGAGAGTGCAGGAAGGGTCTGGAGCCCGTAGAGGGCTGTGCAGAGCAGACGGTAGGAGGATACGTTGAGTGTAGGACTTTGTAGAGGCATGGCTTGAGAGTGTGGGCTGTGGAGCGCTATAAAGAGAGCTGACCAATGGCGTGGTGGAGAGTGGTAGGTTTAGTGGGAGGTACGATGGTGTACTGACAGTACATTGAGGTGAGGAGTGCAGCGGTTTGTGGGACGGTGAAAGGATGTACCAACAGTGCATGGAGGTGAGGAGTGCAGGGGTTTGTGGCAGGTGAAGGGATGTACCAACAGTGCATGGAGGTGAGGAGTGCAGGGGTTTGGTGAAGGGATCTACCAACAGTACATGGAGGTGAGGAGTGCAGGGGTTTGTGGCAGGTGAAGGGATGTACCAACAGTGCATGGAGGTGAGGCGTGCAGGGGTTTGTGGCTGTACCAACAGTGCATGGAGATGAGGAGTGCAGGGGCTTGTGGCTGTATTAACAGTACATGGAAGAGAGGCGTGCGGGTGCTTGTGGGACAGTGAAAGGATGTACCAACAGTGCATGGAGGGGAGGAGTACAGGGGTTTGTGGCAGGTGAAGGGATGTACCAACAGTGCATGGAGGTGAGGAGTGCAGGGGATTGTGGCAGGTGAAGGGATGTACCAACAGTGCATGGAGGTGAGGCGTGCAGGGGTTTGTGGCTGTACCAACAGTGCATGGAGATGAGGAGCGCAGGGGCTTGTGGGACAGTGAAAGGATGTACCAACAGTGCATGGAGGTGAGGAGTACAGGGGTTTGTGGCAGGTGAAGGGATATACCAACAGTACATGGAGGTGAGGAGTGCAGGGGTTTGTGGCAGGTGAAGGGATGTACCAACAGTACATGAAGGTGAGGAGTGCAGGGGTTTGTGGCAGGTGAAGGGATGTACCAACAGTGCATGGAAGTGAGGAATACAGGGGTTTGTGGCAGGTGAAAGGGGTTTGCAGAATGGGAACTGTGCAGAGACTGGAGAGCTATGCAGAGGGCTGTAGCATAGTTGCCTGGTCTGTGAAAATGTGTGCGATGCAAGGATTGGGGTGCTGCCAGTGGTGCACTGTGTAGAAAGTGAAGGTGTGCATACAGTTGAGCGCTGTGGTGAGTGGAATACTTTACAGAGAATGGTAGAACAGAGTGAAAGTTTGTGCAGGAGACTGTGGACAGGACAGAGAGTTGAGTGATACATAGAGATGGGGGCTGGGCTGAAGCTGGTTGGTGTAAAGGGTGAGGGGCCTGTTCAGAGAGTTGAGGGATGTGCACAGTTGAAGTTTCTTTAACGTGGCATGTGTGCATGGAGAACTACCCTAAGAGGGGGTTGTGCTGTAGATGGAGGGCTGTAAATAGAGCTGGGGCTGTGAAAAGAGAAGTGATGTACTGTGAGAGAAGTGATGTACCGTGAGAGAAGTGATGTCCTGTGAGAGAAGTGATGTCCTGTGAGAGAAGGGCTAGGCAGTGTGCACCACTTGAAGGAAGGTGCACAGTGTTACACTGTGCATAGAGTTAGCCTGAGTATAGAGGACTGCAGACAGGGCGGAGCAGTGTAGGGCTGTGCAGAAAGTGGTTTGAGTTCTGCTCTTCCCAGTGGGTGTGCAGAGACTGGAGCTCTGTGTAGATGGCATCTAGAGAGTGGTGATTGTGCTGGGAGAGTAGGACTGCTTAGATGTTTGTGTAAGTAATGTGGATGGCTATTCTGAAGATGGTGAGATGCATAGAGGTGAGAGATATGCAGAGTTTAGGGAACTGCCATTATCACAGTGACAGCTCCCATTTTAATCAGTCTGTTGTCATACCATGCCTGCTTTCAGATTTTCTTTATCTTTAATAGAAAGTGTGAAGTTCTTAGACACCCATTAAAAATACTGATTTCATGTCCACCTGCTATCTATGCTGACATGCTGTACTGTTTATAGTAGTGAACGCTGACATTATGTTATGCCCCCTTGCTGTATAGGATGCCAAACTTTTTATTGTTTATAATAATGGCTGCTTAAGGCCAATATGTGGCTAGAGCTGATGTATTCGGTATTAGTTTAGACCTAGGGGGTCATTACAACATTGGCAGTAAAAGCCGATTACCGCCGTGCAGAAGACCGCCAATACACCACTGCGGCTGCGGAATTCCGCCACAGCTATTATGACACACATCTCGGAATCCGCAGAAACTCAGGCACCCACACAACTCCGCCACACCAAAGGTCAGTGATAAACTGGTGAAAACAAAACCTCCACCTCCACGCCAACAGAAACACGCCCATGCTATTACGACCCACGAACCCACGCGGCGGTCTTTCATCCGCGGTATTCCATTGGCGGTACACACCGCCGCGCTCAAAATACACACACATCTCCAAAACACCGCCACATTGGACAATTCAAAATACACACACCTGATACACATACAAACACCACTCCCACACACCCAATACATTATAAAATACACACCCACATCAACCACAAACCCCTACGATCAGAATTCACGGACGAAGGCCAGAGAGACAGCACACCAAAGACAACCCCACCATACAGAGGCACACAACACCATCACCCACACAACATCCAAGCACAAAACACCGCACACCACTACACATCACCACACACATCAACACTCACACCGCCCCACACATCACACACACGACCCCATGGCACGCCAAAGACACCCCCGCTTTTGCGAGGAGGAGCTCCGGGTCATGGTGGAGGAAATTGTCCGGGTAGAGCCACAGCTATTTGGCTCACAGGTGCAGCACACCTCCATAGCCAGGAAGATGGAGCTATAGCGAAGAATAGTGGACAGGGTAAACGCTGTGGGACAGCACCCAAGAAATCGGGAGGACATCAGGAAAAGGTGGAACGACCTACGGGGGAAGGTGCGTTCAACGGTCTCCAGGCACAACATTGCGGTTCAGCAGACTGGCGGCGGACCCCCACCTCCTCCCCCACAACTAACAACATGGGAGGAGCAAGTCTTGACCATCATGCATCCTGAGGGCCTCGGAGGAGTCGGTGGAGGAATGGACACTGGTAAGTCAATTATTAACTATCATATCCCCCACCCTACCTGCATGCTATCACACACCCCCACCCTCACCCCCTCACCTATCACTCCAACTCCTCACTAATGTACTAATAACACAAACCACCCATCCCAACACCAAGCCCTGCATGACACAACTAAGCATGGACACCCATCACCTAAGCATGCCCACTGCACATACCCAGAACCCCCTAACCATCATCACACAAGCCCCCACACAGGAATGCTTGCACTGGGGTACACAAACACCCACCCATTGCACACTATAACACACACACATGCAATAATCATGCTCTTATGCCCCTGCAGGATCACAAAGGACCGTCAACACACCAGAGGGTCCAGACAACTCCACTCCACCCACAGAAGAGGCCCACAGTGACAATAGCAGCTCTGCCCTACTGGAGCCTGATGACCAGCCCGGACCATCGTGGGCCTCAGGACAGTTGGTTCCCCTTGCACAGGCACAGCCCAACACTGACCTTCCACCCTCTGGTAACACCAGCACAGCACTCACCCAGCGGGCCAAAACCTCCGTACCCAGGACAGGTCAATCAGCGGTGTGTCCACCACTACAGGGAACCCAGGGTAACCCACCACCCCAACAACAACAGGGACCTGAGGGCAGTGGTAGTGGGCACACGGTCCAGGGGACGGAGGCACAGGAACACAGGGGAACTGGAAGGGCTGCTGTGCGACAGGGGGCGGACAGACCAAGGGAACCCACTCTCCACGAGGCCCTATCCTCCATCATGGGAGCATACCACCACTCCCAGGAGACGATGGCGACGGTCCTGGTCAAGTTTCAGGAGACCCAGCACCTGCAGGAGGACCAGTATTTGGGGTTCAGGGAAGAGCTCAGGACCATCAGCTCCGCCTTGGGCACCATCGTAGGGGTGCTGAAGGACATACAGCAGACCCTGAGGGACACCGTGATACTCCAAGGGGCCCCTGACACTAGCATGGACGATGAACTGCCCACCACCTCCGCCGGCACTAGTGGACAGGACGCCCCGCCACAGGACCACCACACCAGCACCCCACCCCCTGCAGACAGACAACCACCACGCAAGCGGTCCCTGAGAGCCAGGAACAGGACAGAGCAAGATGGCAAGACCCCCGCCAGGAAATGAGACCACCCTGATTGTCCCCCCACTGTCCCACTTTGTTACCCTGTCCATACTTGAACTGCCCCAGCTCCACTTCCTATGCCCATATGGGCAGTGCACCTGTGAGACTAATAGACTGGACTCTGCCATGGACATTCCTCTGCCATCACCCATCACCATTTTACAACCCCCTTCCATTTTTGGGCACTTCAATAAACACCCTTGAAACACAAAACAATCTGGAGTCAGTCTATGATTTGGTAAAATATAATATCTATGACAGTGTCAAAATGCGTTGTGAGATGTAAAGGCAACATACCCATGTCACACATCACAAGTCCTTGAAGGATGCAAGTAGATGACACACGTTGGTAACCACACCTGTGAAACCGTAATGGAAAGAAACAACTCAATTACCAAATAATCCCATGAAATAACACACAGGATAGAGGAGGACGTGTGACAGTGAATGTAATGGTAAAAATGAAAATTTTCTCACCTGTGTGTCACTGGAAATATTGCTGTATGACTGACTCCCTGTTGTCGTCGTCTTCTTCCTCAGCTTCCTCCTCATCACTTTCCAGAGGCTCCACAGCTGCCACAACACCGTCATCTGGACCATTCCCCTGCAGAAAAGGCACCTGGCGTCGCAAAGCAAGATTGTGAAGCATCGAGCAAGCGATGATGATCTGGCACACCTTCTTCGGTGAGTAGAATAGGGAACCACCTGTCATATGGAGGCACCTGAACCTGGCCTTAAGGAGGCCGAAGGTGCGTTTGATCACCCTCCTAGTCCGCCCATGGGCCTCATTGTACAGTTCCTCTGCCCTGGTCCTGAGATTCCTCACTGGGGTCAATAGCCAGGACAGGTTGGGGTAACCAGAGTCCCCTAATAGCCACACACGGTGCCTCTGGAGTTGACCCATCATATCAGAGATGCTGCTATTCCGCAGGATGTAAGCGTCATGCACTGAGCCAGGGAACATAGCATTAACCTGGGAGATGTACTGGTCTGCCAAACAGACCATCTGTACATTCATGGAATGATAACTCTTCCTGTTCCTGTACACCTGTTCACTCCTGTGGGGGGGGACCAGAGCTACACGGGTCCCATCAATGGCACCTATGACGTTGGGGATATGTCCAAGGGCATAGAAGTCACCTTTAACTGTAGCCAAATCTTCCACCTCAGGGAAAATGATGTATCTCCTTATGTGTTTCAGCAGGGCAGACAACACTCTGGACAAGACGTTGGAAAACATAGGCTGGGACATCCCTGATGCCATGGCCACTGTTGTCTGAAAAGACCCACCAGCAAGGAAATAGAGCACTGACAGCACCTGCACGTCAGGGGGGATTCCAGTGGGATGGCGGATTGGTGACATCAGGTCTGGCTCCAACTGGGTACATAGTTCCTGGATTGTGGCACGGTCAAACCTGTAGGTGACGATTACATGTCACTCCTCCATTGTCAACAGGTCCACCAGCGGTCGGTACACCGGAGGATTCCGCCATCTTCCCAAATGTCCCAGCTGACGGCACCTAGGAAGGGCAACACCGACGATCAAGTCAATGTTTTTCCAGGTATGTACCCACAGTTACACAGAAGACGACACCAAACACAAAACCCTTCCTGTATGTGTGTTGAGTGTAGGCCTAGCTATGTGTGACGCAGAAGTAAATGAAGCCATGTGGCCCCTGAAATGGCGGCTGCCTGACGTCTAAACTGGGACAATTGGATTGTGAGGTAACTGCGTTGGCGTTGCACACCGTCGCGGTAGGCGGTCGTAGACCACGGCGCAATGCTGCATTGGTTGACATAGGACCCTATCGGTCCCAGGAGCCAATGAACAGGTGCGCCGGCGGTGATGATACGCACCGCCGCGGACGTCACCGCTGCGGACGTCACCGCCATTTTCTATCTGTTCAATCACTAGATACCTGATCTTCGACAGGAGAGGACCTACACTGCAAGTGCTGCTGTGACCTCGGTCTGGAAGAGACAATGGCTGCTGCGTCTGGGGAAAGGGCCCCTGCCTTCACTGCTCAGGAGTTGGAGAAACTGGTAGACGGGGTCCTCCCCCAGTACACGCTACTCTACGGTCCTCCAGACCAACAGGGAGCACGCTGTATGGGCTAGGCCTGGGTGGAGAGGGCTGGTTGTAAGAGGGAAGGGGGCAGAGTTCAGGGAACAGTAATGCATGTGAATGAATGGCCCATATGGCTAGAGTGGGGAGGGGGGCCACTCACATCGACGGTGCAGTTGGTAATGACTTTTCGTCTTCCCTTGTGCATGTCATGTAGGTCAGCGCCCACCAAAAGAGGGACATTTGGCGTGCCATCGCCAAGGACGTCCGGACCCTGGGGGCCCACCAGAGACGGGGCACCCACTGCCGGAAAAGATGGGAGGACATTCGCCACTGCAGCAAGAAGACGGCGGAGGCTCAGCTGGGAATGCCCTCCCAACGTGGGAGGGGTGCCCGTCGCACCATGACCCCCCTGATTTTCAGGATCCTGGCGTGGGCCTACCCTGACTTGGATGGGCGCTTGAGGGCATCACAGCAGACACAAGGGGGTGAGTACAACCTCATTCTGCGGACTTTGCGCGCAGTGGAGGGGTCTGGGTGGGGGAGGAGGCCTGTGGGTGTACCTAGGCCAGCCAGAAATACGTAGACTAGGCCCCTCTGTAATGCAGCCCATGTGGCACTCTACACCACCGCAGTAGAGTGCCAAGTACAGGTATATATACCCCTGTGGCATCCATGTGTGCAGATGTCCACCATAGCCATGTAGGCCAGATCCCAGGAATTGCATCTGCAGAGGCCAGGAGCACGGCGTAGTGCAGGGGGCTGCTGTGTCTGTCTTGTCCGCCAACGGTATGCCATGCACTCAACCTGTTCTTCTTCTGTCTTCCCCCCCCCGCTTTTTGTGCTTTTGCTGTTCTTTTGTGCATCAGCATCCTCAGGCGGAGGTACAGTGGCACCGGAGCATGAGGGAGCTGCATCCCACATGGCCATGGAGGGCCACACCACGGACTCAGAATGCACCAGTGGGACGGAGGGCGAGGGGAGCTTCACGTCGGCCACCGGATCGCCAAGCACCGACACGGACTCGTCCGCCGATGGGAGCTCCCTTGTGGTGGTGGCACCATCTGTGCGCCCCACTTCTACAGGTACAGCCGCCACCTCCCCTACCAGCACCGCCCTCCCAGCAGCCCCTCAGCGTTCGCCCCGTGCCCGCTCACCCAGGAGGGTGGGCATCACGTTCGCCCCAGGCACCTCAGGCCCTGCCCCAGTCACCCTTGCTGCCCTTAGTGAGGAGGCCATTGACCTCCTCAGGTCACTCACTGTTGGGCAGTCTACCATTGTGAATGCCATCCAGGGTGTAGAAAGAGAGCTGCAACACGGTAATGCATTCCTGGAGGGCATTCATTCTGGTCAGGCTGCCCTTCAGCGAACCCTGCAATCTCTGGCCTCAGCACTGATGGCAGCCATTGTCCATGTGTCTAGCCTCCCCCCTCCAACCTCCTCCACCCAGACCCAATCCCCTGTACCCCAGCCCATCCCAAGCACACCTACAGACCAGCATGCACACAAGTCAACACACAAGGGAAGCTGAAGCTAACATAGGCACCACACAACCCACAGGCACTCACGCAAGCATCACCCACATACAGACTCAGCAACATCCACTGCCTCCACTGTGTCCCCCTCCTCCTCTTCTCCCTCCTCCCTCCCAGTGTCGTCTACACTCTCACCTGCATGCACTACATCTACAGGCACCAGGACTCGCAACAGAACACCCAGCACCACACCCCGCTCACCTGCACTCACCACCTCCACTACCATTTACACGTCCCCTGTGTCCTCTCCCAGTGTGTCTGTGACGCCCCCTCCAAAAGTACACAAACACGAGCACCCACACACCCAACATCCATCCACCTCACGACAGCCTCCAGTACCTGCACCTGCACCCAAAACACCTAAAGTGACACCTACAACACCTCCTCTTCCTCCACTCCCAGACCCCCTCCAACTACCCATCCCCGTGTTCGTCAGAAACTGTCCCTCTGTAAAGTTGACCTTTTTTCCCCCACCCCCCCCTCCAATTCATCAGTCCTGTCGTAGCGCCTCAGCCAAAAAGCCTCCAATACCAGTGGTGCCTGTTCAAGGTGTGTGGAGTGCACCGGCCACCAGGGCAGGCAGTATGACCCGGAGCCAAGGCACTGGCAGCCCACCCCCTGTAAAGGCTCTGAAATTGGAAAGTGGCCGACGGGACCCTGTGAAGACTCCTGGAGGTAAAACAACTCACAGGGGTCCCAAGGCGATTGCAGAGTCAGCTGTGACTCCTCCAAAGGTGGGGAAGGGCCAGAGGAAGTCTGCACAGTCTGTTGTGAGCATCACAGCGGAGAAGGGCGGCATCCTTCCCGGCGGTCGAGACGCCACCGCCAGCACCGTCGTCACTGGTCCGGAGACCACCGCCAGAGTCATTGCCCAGGAGGGCCCAAGTATCGTCACTGGTCATGAGACCACCGCCGGAGTCAGTGCCCAGGAGGGCCCAGGTATCGTCACTGGTCAGGAGACCACCGCAGGAGTCATTGCCCAGGAGGGCCCAAGTATCGTCACTGGTCAGGAGACCACCGCCAGAGTCATTGCCCAGGAGGGCCCAAGTATCATCACTGGTCAGGAGACCACCGACACCGCCGGAGTCAGTGCCCAGGAGGGCCCAGGTATCGTCACTGGTCAGGAGACCACCGCCGGAGTCATTGCCCAGGAGGGCCCAAGTATCGTCACTGGTCAGGAGACCACCGCCACTGCCGGAGTCAGTGCCCAGGAGGGCCCAGGTATCGTCACTGGTCAGGAGACTACCGCACCGCGGGAGTCCGTGCCCAGGAGGGCCCAGGTATCGTCACTGGTCAAGAGACCACTGCCACCGCCGGAGTCAGTGCCCAGGAGGGCCCCGGCTGCCACAGCCCCACTGGGCTATGAGGGAACGTCATGCCACACACCAATGCCCAGTCCAGGGAACGTCATGCCACACACCAATGCCCAGTCCAGGGAACGTCATGCCACACACCAATGCCCGTTCCAGAACCGCCATGGCAAAGCACCGCTGAACAGTCCAGAGACCGCCATGGCAAAGCACCGCTGAACAGGGCATGCACCGGGGAAGAATGAAAAGACCACCACATCAAGCATCGTTATCCCATGTGCAGCTGGGACAGTGACGGGACAGGAACTTTCATGGGGAGACTAATCCAGTCTGGGCACCAGTCCCCCTCCAGAGCCAGTGGAGGCTGTTATCTACTTGCAAAACTGTGGCTTTGCACTCCCCAGGATGGTACAGTGGGCAACCCACCCACTGTAGAGACTTGAGAGACTGTGGCTTTGCACTCCCCAGGATACATCAATGGGCATGGAGACCCGTCGTGGATCTGGCTTTGCAGTCATCCGGCTGAGGTGCCCCCCCCCTTCCATTCCCCCTGAGGTGCCTGTAGTATTTCTATCTGATGCTCCGGCAGTGTTCTCTCCGATTGTGGACAGGTATCTACTGTGGGCCTCGCCCATGCATTTTTGGACTAGTGGTGCACGGACATTGATATGCGCATTTCTGCACTACTTCTCGTAATGTATATATTTCTGGCTGATTTTATAATATATCTGTATATTTTTGAAACATGTGTATTGATACATTACAATGTTTGAACTGATTTCGTTTTGTCTTTGCATTCTTCCGGGGGGATTGTGGGTTGTTACTGTGATTTTTGGACATGCATTGGTGTGTGTGTTGTAATATGCGAGGGTGGGGGTGTTTCGTGTGTGTCCCCCTAACTTTTGCCTCCCACCTCCCTTATGTCGTAGGTGGAGTACTCACCGTTGTCTTCGCCCGCGCCGGCGTTGGTCTTCGTAGATGAGTAGGAATACGTGGGCCGGTAGAATGTGTAATTCGGGCTCCATTGAGTCCTCGTTCCTTGTTGGATGTGTTAAGGTGAGCGTTTTCCCAACCCAGTAACTGTTTCCGCCGTGTTTTTATCCACGGTGAATCCGCCCCCGTAAAGGTGGCGGATTGGTAGGTTGTAATACTGTGGGCGGTACATTGGCTTCCGCCTGTCTGTTGGCGGTGTCCGCCGCGCTGCTTGTCTGTACCGCCGTGGCGGGCGGTGTGTTAAAGTGGCTGTCTTTGTTGGCGGTTTCCACCAGGGTCATAATTCCCTTTTTTTCTCCACCGGCCTGTTTGCGGTATTGCCGCGCCTTTAACACCGTCCGCCAGGGTTGTAATGACCCCCCTAGTGTCTCCAAGTCCTGTTTTATTTTATAAATATAATATAAAGCCAGTGGACAAATGCTATATAAACCCAGGTATTTGATTACTGATTGGGAGACATCGCCGGAGATCATGCCAGATTGTGGAGCCAACTACTCTCAGTCTGAGAGTTCAAGTCAAATCAGGGTTTATATCGCGCAACTACTCACCCGTAAGGGTCTCAAAGCATTGATTCCAGAACCCGTGCAGAAGTTGTCCTTCACCCTCAAGTGTATATTTTCTTCCACGGCACAGTTCATTGTACCAGTAGAAGTCCCTGTTGTACCAGTAGAAGTCCCTGTTTCTAAGTTCTATCTTTGAGTATATTTTTCATAAACAAAAGATTGTTTGGACTGCCACTATGTCCCTGAACTCACCTAGCATGACTGATAGTTACCACAAAACTCTGCGTGCACAGGATTGCTCAGTGGGCGAGGGCTGCAGTTCAACTGGCTTTTCTAATTCAATGTTGAGGCCCTGAACTAAGCCCTTGCATTAGAGAGTGAGATTTCTGACCCCTTGGCTATGGAACACCCCCGGTCGCATCAGGACTGGTGTGGGCGAAGCGCTATGTAGAGATGGCAGACTGTGCAGACAACTCAGCAAATTGAGGGCTGGGTCTGCAGAGATGGCTCTGCAGAGAATGGAAGGCTGTGCAGAGTGGACTGTGCCTGTGAATGGGAGGAAGGGTCAGGCAGTAAAAGCCTGGCCTGGAATGGGTGGTGCCGGTCAGTAGTCGGATCCATAGAGAAACAAGTGCTGTGGTGGGACGAATGACTGTGCAGACATTGATGTAAACAGTAGTGAGCTGTGCAGAGAAAGGAGCTCGAGGAGTGTAAAGGATGGAGGCCTGGGCAGGTACAGGAGGAGCTATAGAAGGAGTAGAGAGAGTGGAGGGCTGTGCAGAAAGAGGACCTTTAAAGGGAGTGTAGAAAGTGGAGGGCTGCCAGATACAGGAGCACTGGGGGGACTGTAGAGAGTGAAGAGCTGTAAAGAGAGGAAGATCTAGAAGGAGAGCAGAGAGTGGAGAGCCATGCAGAGTGAGTACATCTATGGTAAATGCAGAAAGGGAAAGGCTGGGCAGAGAGAGGAGCTGTAGGAGCGCAGAGAGTAAAGTGCTCAGCATGGGTTGTATTCCATGAAGTGAAACTTTTCCTATTTTTTGTGCTTTCAACTTCCTTCCAGTTAGTGACAGAAAGGGGTGTGAAACCAATGCGATAGATGTCTCTACCAGATATTTCGTTACCGAAGGTAAGTAACTTGTACATCTGACAGAGACTTCTAGTTGCAGATTCCTTACCTTAGAATAGATACCCAAGCAATGCCATCCTCGGTGGTGGGCTGCGAACCAAGATCATACTAGAAAGTCCTGCAGGACCGAACAACCAAAATAGCCGTCTCGAACAGACCCGACTAGCCAGGCAGTAATGCTTAGCAAACGTGTGCAGGGATGCCCACGTAGCTGCCTGGCAGATATCCAGGACAGGAACTCCGCGTGCTAACTTAGTGGAAGCAGCAGTTGCTCTGGTGGAATGAGCACGCAAGCCTTCAGGAGGTTGCTTCTTGGCCAAAGTGTAGCACATTTTGATGCAAAGAAGCACCCATCGAGAGATGGTACGCTTTCGCACCGCATTCCCTTTTTTCGCACCCACATACCTAATGAAGAGTTGATCGTCCACCCGGAAATCTTTAGTACGATTGAGGTAGAACGCCAACGCTCTTTTTAGGTCCAGAGGGTGGAGTGTCTCCTCATGGGAAGGATGTGGGGGTGCGTAGAAGGTAGGCAAAGTGATGGACTGGCCTACATGAAAGGGTGTAACCACCTTAGGAAGGAAGGAAGCTCTAGTGCGCAACACTACTTTGTCAGGGTGCACAGACAAGTATGAAGGTTTTGAGGAAAGGGCCTGAGGCTCACTCACCCTGCGAGCAGAGGTGATAGCGACCAGAAAGACAGTTTTGAAGGTGAGGAGCCACAAGGGACAACTATGCATTAGCTCAAAGGGGGGTACACATCAAATAAGTAAGTACAAGATTAAGGTCCCACTGAGGCATGAGGAAATACATGGGTAAGCCCTTTTAATAACCTACTCACAATAGGAGATTTGTGAGGGCTGATCAGGTAGCCTAAGAAAGGCCTAAATGGCAGATAAATACCCTTTAAGGGTGCCCAAAGCAGAGCCCTGCTTGGCTAAAGAAAGAACAGAGGAACCTCGGACAGAGGGGCAGAAAGGGGATCAACAGATTTGTTGGTACACCATGCCACAAATTTATTTCAACTACAGGCGTATACAGTTTTAGTCGATGGACGTCTGGCTTCCAAGGTAACATTGCAGACTTCGGGTGGAAGGGCAAAAGCCGTCAACTGTTGCCGCTCAATCTCCACGCATGAAGGCGGAGGTTGGACAGTTGGACACTCTTCAAGCCCAGTCCAGAACCTCCAAGATGACTTGGGCCCAGTCATTCTTGATTTTCTTGAGAACTCTGGGCAGAAGAGAGATAGACAGGAAGGCGTAAAGGAGGGCGGAGTTCCACTTGAGACGAAAAGCGTCTCCGAGCGAGTGCCGCCTTGGAAACTCCAACATGCAAAACTGCTGACATTGCTCGTTCTCTGCGGAGGCGAACAGATCTAACCAAGGCTCTCCCCACTGCTGAAAGAAAACTTGCGCCACCTCCGGATGGAGATGCCATACATGATCGGCTGTGCATCGAAGGCCAAGTTTGTCCGCTCTGGCATTGAGGGAGCCCGCCAGATGTTGAACCATCAGGGTAATGCCCTGGTGTTCCAGCTATGTCTAGAGGCGTAGTGCCTCCTGACAAAGGGTCCAAGACCCTACTCCACCCTGTTTGTTGGAGTACCATATGCCAGTAGTATTGTCCATGAACACCTGCACTACTTTCCCTTTGAGAGAGGGAAGAAATGCTTTCAACGCAAGCCTGATCGCCTGGAGCTCCAGCAGATTTATATGGAGCCCCGACTCCGCCGGAGATCAGAGGCCTCTGATCTTCACCTCTCCCATGTGGCCACCCCAACTCAGAAGTGACGCATCTGTCACTATAGAGAGATCTGGTTGGGGAAGGGAGACGGATCTGCTGTAGACCCAATTTTGATTTGAAAGCCACTGGACCAGGTCGGATAGATTCCCCTGATGCTGCGCCCACTGGAACTTCAGGTCCCACTGCAGAGCCCGCATTTGCCATCTGGCATGTTTTACTAGCAGGATGCAGGAGGCCATGAGGCCCAGCAGCCTCAGAGTCAATCTTAGCAAAACCCAAGACCAAGGCCGAAAGATCGAAATCATAGCCTGAATGTCTTGGACTCGTTTGTCGGGACGATAAGCCTGAAAGTGCACTGTGTCCAGATCTGCCCCGATAAAAGGGAGCGACTGAGAGGGAGTCAGGTGAGACTTCGGCACATTGATAGTGAACCCCAGCGTGTGCAGGAGGTTCGCCGTAGTCTGAAGATGGGAGACGACTTTCTGGGGCGAGACCACCTTGAACAGCCATTTGTCGAGGTAGGGGAAGACTGAAACACCTAACCTGCGCAGATGAGCTGCAACCACCGCCATCACTTTTGTGAACACCCAAGGGGCGCTGGTAAGGCCGAAGGGGAGCACGGTAAACTGAAAGTGCTCGTGACCTACCACAAATCGTAGGTAACGTCTGTGGGCAGGCAGGATGGGGATTTGGAAATAAGCATCCTGCAAGTCCAACGCTACCATCCAGTCTCCTGGGTCTAAGGCAGACAGAATGTGAGCCAGGATGAGCATTTTTAATTTCTCCTTCTTGAGGAAGTAGTTTAGGTCCCGAAGGTCTAGGATAGGACATAAGCCCTTGTCCTTCTTTGGTATCAGAAAGTAGCGGGAATAACAACCACAACCTACTTCTGGTACAGGGACCTTTTCTATAACTCCCTTGGCCAAGAGAGCCGCGACTTCCTGGCGGAGAAGCGCCAAATGATCCTCCGGAAGATGATTTAAGGATATTGGCATGTGTGGTGGAGCAGATTCGAAAGGGAGGGAGTAGCCCTTTCGAACGATCTGCAAAACCCACCCGTCCGTGGTGATATGTTTCCAGTGAGGCAGGGGATGGCAAATCCTGGCACCAACTGGACGGGGTGAGGGGATGGACTGGGAGAGTTTGGAGGCTGCAACGGGGGCACAGGTGGACTGAACAGACCTCTGGTTCCCTGTCCCACGGCAATGTGGGATTCCGCGTCCTCGGCCACGCATAGGCTGACCAGCATGCGTGGCCCAGTGGCTGTGCAGAGGATGCGACAGGACGCCCCTTCTGTGTCCACGAAAGGGGTGAAAAGCGGACTGTGGTGGGCGAGGGGCCGATGAAAGACGAGGGACCGAGCTGTAGCCTGTGAATCCTTGAATCTCTCCAAGGGAGAGTCCGCTTTGTCTCCGAAGAGACGGGTGCCATCAAAGGGCATGTCCATGAGTGACTGTTGGACACCCCCGAGAAACCAGAGGTTCGTAACCAGGCGTGGTGCCATAAGGCCACTGTCGTAGCAAACGATCTGCCCAGAGAATCGGTTGTATCCAGCCCACAACGGATTGTGAACTTTGCCGCGTCTCTCCTTTCGTTCACTGCTGGGGACACAATAGCACGGGCCTCCTCCGGTATCTGCGGCAGGACTTGCGCAACCATATCCCACAAGGAGTGGGTATAATGGCCCAAAAGGCATGCAGTGTTCACAGAGCGCAGCGCTAGACTGGAGGAAGAAAACAACTTCTTACCATACTGTTGCAGCCTTTTGGATTCACTAGTGCGGAAGGGAACGCGCCTGAAGAAGAGGAAGCCTGGATAACAAGACTTTCAGGCTTGGGGTGTTGGGACAGGAATTTAGGGTCGTTCGGGGCTGGCCGATGGCAGCGTGCAATAGTCCTATTTACAGGAGCCCCTGTGTTGGGTTTGGACCATGTACCCAAAAGGACATTGGTGAGTGCTACAATTAAATGGCAAACGCGGTTCTGAGGTAGAAGCCCCAGGCTGAAGCACCTCCGTCAGGAGATTAGACCTGACCTCTACAGTAGGAAGCTCAAGGCCGCGTACATCAGCTGCCCTACTGACCACCATACCATAAGCTGCTCCCTTCGAGGTAGCCACAGTAGGAGGAGACAGCATGCCAGCGTCAGGAGAAGTATCCAGACCACTTGCTTCGCCCAATTCCTGTGCCCAGTCCATAGCAGGGTCATCCTGGTATTCATAAGGGTCCAGGGACCCCTCCAATTCCTCCCCATATTCGTATCCATAGAAAAAGGGTCAGAATCTGACCTGGGGCGGATAGGCCCCACTGAAGCTGGAGGCGCATCGGCCGACGCTGCTCCGACTCCGAGTCGTCGGGGATAAGAATTGGGTCGACGTTGATAGTGGGCACCTCCGACATCGGGAGCGTTGATAATCGACTGGGTGCCGGGGAAGGTCTCAAGGGTGTGACCGGCGCTGGTGCGGATCCGCGGTCGGATCCGGAGATGACCTCGGTGGCCTGGGCCAAAGGTGCCGGCGCAGAACCCAAAGGCCCCTCAACCAAACCCCTTGGGCCCGAAGGCACCGTATCGGGGTCGGACCGCCCAAATATGAGGCGCATGGCATGGCGGGGGTCGCTGCGGCTCCGGGAAACGCGCAGAAGCGCGGAGCTGGCCCAGACGCAGGCTCCGAGGACGGAGGCCTAGTGCGTGGATGCTCTTCCCGCGTCGCGTCGATCGAGCAACGGGGCAAAGTCGGAGAGCGATAGGACTTCTTCAACTTCGTACCTTGACCCGAGGATTTAGAAGAAGACGAGTGGTGATGATCTGCGACCGATCTCGAGACCTTCCTCTTGAGCGAGACCGGGACCTACGCGGAGTCGAGTGCTGGGCTGTCATTATCTTTAGGGGCCGCTCCCTCAAAGCCTTCGGGTACATGGCCTGACACTCGGAACACGACTTTGGGTCACGCTCGAGGCACCACAGACAAACACGATGAGGATACGTCATCGACATCGTCTGATGGCCCGGGTCTTTGGAGACATCCTCGACGCACCAAAGTCACACTCAAAAAACTCGACAAAACGGTCAAATTCGCCCAAAAAGTAGCCAGGGTAGCTCTTCTCTGGATCAGCGCATGGTGCGGTAAGAAAAGAACTGATGTCACTGCGCGAGGGCGGCGTCTATGTACTACACCCAACGTCATCACATCGACCACGATGCCTACCACGCCTGCGGAGTCGACCGACGCCACCTACCGACGCGCAAGGGTATTGCTTGAAGAAAAATCTCCAGATCCAGTCTGACGCCTGGGGAAAATTCTAAGGTAAGGAATCTGCAACTAGAAGTCTCTATCAGATAGGCCTAGTGCCTGTGACAGGAAACAGACCAAAACTTATGGTAAAGACATCAAAATAATCTATCACAAAACAACCTGGTTTTGCAAGGAGGTAACCTGCATTTTTGGTCCTGTGCTCGGCGGCCATCTAGGAAAACCTACCAAACCAAGACAGTTCTGAAGACTAGACCCAATGGGGAGCCCAGAGAGGTGTGGCTTGCATAGATCCTCCAAAGTTTTCTTATCCAGAATCCCCTGCCCCGGGGGCGTATCAGGGTTAATCCCCATATGCCACCCCAGGGGGGGGGACAGAAAGACTGTGGCCTTTATTTTGGGGGCTGGGAATGTTGCCATGCTCATTCTGGGCAGCCCCCACCTCGACATTAACAAAAAAAAAAAAATAGTCCCTGATGTCTGGTGGGCTTTTTGCCACCCCGGAGGGAATGGGGTGGCAGATCAGTGGTAATAACCACCACCTGCCTCCTGGGGGGAGCGGGTGGTCAGAAAGGCTGTGCCTGTTTGTGTTTGGGATAGGTGGAGGCACCGCGGAGACCATTTTGGGCAGCCCCCACCTCTATGTATTTTAAAAAAAATGCCTGGTGCTTAGTGGGCTTTCTGCCCCCGCAAGGTGTTGGGGGCGGGGACAGATTGGGAAAGACTTGGGTCCCCATTTATATGGGGTGGGGGCATGGTCATGCCCATGGTGGGCAGCCTCCACCCCTCTTATTAAAAAAAAAAAAAATCCTGGGCGAGTAGTGGGCTTTCTACCACCCCCCACCCCCACCAAAGGGCAGATTGGAGGCCATTGTCACCGTCCGCCCTCCAGGGTGGGCAGAAAGACAGAACATGTGCCAAAAAAAAGGGGTGGTAGTAAAAGCCCTTTCCCAAGGGGCCGCTCTCCCACCAGGGGTGTGGAATTTATTAAAATATCTACTTGTCCAGGGGACAGGTTGCTTCTCAAATCTACTTGTCCTGTAAAAAGATCTACTTGTCCCTTTGGTGCCATGTAGTGTGGCGACAAATTATGGCAGCAATCTCATTATGTAAGAGCTCTGATAATAGCCTCTCTGATTATGCCAGGGCTACTACCTTAGTAGGGCTTGAATTCTTGCAGTTTCAATCCCTACTGTAGCAATTTCCTTATTTTGCCACCTTTCTGCAGATCTGCATACTGGGGCTGGAGGAAGCAGTAAGCAATAGTTCCAGGGCTGGAATGTCTTTGAGTCTGCAAACCTACTAACCTGC